>NC_092413.1:152230004-152934400 GCF_040894005.1 Engystomops pustulosus | reverse complement strand
AAGAACTCTGATTACAAATGTCAGCCTCTACCCCAATAAACTACTAGCCCTCTCAGGTAGGGTGTGATATTCCCTCTTCATGTGAAATCTTACCTGCTTACCTATAAAAAAAATCACCTCCAAAGTCTGTGAAAAGGAGCAGATAACAGTCAAGTTTGAGGTTGCAGGGGGATTGTCCCTTTAGACCCACCAATCTTTGGTTCTGTAGTACCTAGAAACTATTTTTGGTGACATCTTGGGTTCTGTGATCTACAAAGCTAGAGAACCCCTCTGTGCTGCAGTTTCACAGGCTGATAGACTGTCTCACCCTGCCCCTCCTTCTCGCCATTCCCCCTCCTTCTGCCTGATGTAAAGTGAATTAAAAATCTACAATTATAGTTTGAATAATGAATTATATGTAGTATAATGGTTGGGTTATGCAACTTTATTATCACAATAATTTGGTGGTGATAGTGAAAGTGAGAGAGAAATTATATTCCAACACTGTTTAGCTTCACACAAAAAGAGTATTGAGTTTAAAGTGTAACTGTAAAGTTATTTTTTTTCCACATATCAATAGCTCTTGGGATGTAAAACAACTTTGCCTATTATCTTTGTTACCTAAATCCAGCAATTTCTTTGCTATCCGTCTCAGATTATCTCAATTTTGCAGTAGCTGTTTCCTCTCCATGTGCTGATAACCCTTGGAATCCATAGTAAAAACATACTCTACAAACTTTACAGACTCCAGGGAGGGGAAGGGCTGCTGCTCACAGAGGGAGAAGTCATGTCAGAGCTCTCTGTGTATGTAGCAGAGCTGGATGCATTCAAGACTGTGGATACAGATGTCTCCTGCACAGAATAGTGAGGTAGAAGATCTCCCCTATTCCCTATCAGTTAATCCATCCCATTATGTGATCCTACAAAACTTTCTCTATCTCTCTTTGCACCTCATCCTGCCCCACCTTGTCATCGGGACTTTGTGCACTGTGCAGATAAGCTATTAATGGAAATCTACTGTTTGTTTTAATGCATTGTGAACCAAACATACCTTAAGAATGCTGTAGCAACACTGATGCAGAAACATATCTTGTTTAATCCCTTAACCGAGTGGTTTTGCTCAAAAAACTATTATGAAATACTGAACCTTGGGAAAGCTGGGTGCACATTGCTTTCACATACACAGGAGCTGTCTGAACTGTCCAGAGAGGACCTATGAACCTGAGCTGGATGATTCATTCACAGAATCTGGGCGATGGCGCTACAATTGATTACTTCTGCCTGACGTATTCTCGGCTCATGCTGGGCAAGGCTTCAGCAGTCCATAATTAGGATGAGGAGAGTGGTGGAGCAGCCACACATGCGACAGACCTCATTATCATAACTTTATTATAGCTTTTTTCAGCAAAGCCACTCAGTTTGGTGATAAAACAAGATATGTTTCTGCATCAGTGTAGCTAAAGCATTCTCAATGTATGTTTGGTTCATAATGCATAAGAGCAAATGTAGATTTCCTTTAACCCTTTGTGCCCACACAGCACAGGATATAGACTTCATGTGACTGGTTTACTTATGATTTCTTTCACTTATTACATGTTCCCTGCTCCTCCATGTGATGGGAGCTGCCAGCATACCAGGCTGGTCCCCATAAACATCCTGTGTGTGCACTGTGCAGTGTTCAGTGGATTTACCTGTGGGAAACTAAAGAACACAAGGCATCATGAGATCTGTGGGAAAGCTAACTGGCCTCAGTTTGAGGGCAAAGACAGACATACATTAGTCTCCACCCACTTCATCTCTGCTGAGAAAGATTTTTGTCACTTTCAGAACAGAAAATGCCATAGCTTTCGAAAGGGTGAGCAGCACAAAGTGGGCATAGTTCTGTTTGTTTTTAAACATACAATATTTTGGTAAAATCATTATAACTTTACAGTTATGTTTAAGAACCAATTGATACATTTTCATAATGTTGTAACTAGAGTGCAACGACATCTATTATATTTTGTTTCAAAATCACCACTTAAATATATAAACCCACAAGGCCACTATTCAGGACTTCTCAGATAATCTCCCTCAACAATCAGATTGGTTCCATCTATTGCCACCATGAAAATTGTTCCTCAGTTCAATAATTAAACACCCAACACTAAGTTTCTACACAGCCCTTTGTAATCATTGCTGATTCCACCGACCTGATAAATAAAACTTAAACCAAAACCTGTTTCCAAATAGGTGCTAGGATACAAAGCCTCTGTATGTGATGCCCGCTCCACTGACATCCCAATTATGTCCAATCATCAGATCCCCTGTATACGGACCGTTGCCATAACCTCACCAAATAGCCCAAGTTAGTCCCCATTGGTCCCTCATCTTCTCACCTTTAACTACATTAGTAGTTAAAGGTGACTTGAAGGTCGACTTGAAGGTAGACTTGAAGGTCAATCGTAATGTTACAGCAATGTAGCTACACCCGCAGTTAGTGTCCGACTGATGCCCTGTTGCTTGTACGCATGTGCTGTAAGCTTCACGCATGCGGATGAACTTAGTGGATAGATTACTACACAAACATAACTTGAATCACCTTAAGTTCTAGACAATAGACCAAATCAAATCTGGTTCCCTGATATATTTTTTCCTTTAAAAAAAATTTGTTTGGCAGGAATTGGATTTTTATCTGCATCTCACAATTCTACAATGTCTTTAGCTGTCTGGGTCACTGGTTCTGTACATCACAGAACCATAAGCCTAATTCAGTCTGAAAATAAGATTTTTAACTTTGATGTGACAGCTAAAGGTACTAAAGAACTGAAGATGGTAGTGTCTGAAGTTTCAATCCCCCTCTAAACTTTTTAGCTCAGACAAAATTTTACTGTTCTCTGCTCATTTTCACATGACTTTGGAGGACATTTTTTTGTATGGTTAAACGGGTAAGATTTTAGATTGAAGAGGGAATTCTATAAAAGAGATATACCCTACCTGAAGGAACTAGTAGTTTTAATGGGTAAAATCTACAGACAGGTTCCCTTAACATGGAGATTTTGCATGGGCACAGCAATCTTGGTGCACACCTGTGCCCCTCTCCATGCATCGGTGCCCACTGGTCCTCACTCTCCACCATCCTGCTCCGGTCCTGGCTAGGCTGCACACGCCCTCCCTAGGGCTCATGCACCGGCACTCAGATTTTTTTAGGGCCAGCGCACTGCTGATTGGTGATTTGCACTTCCAGGTTTTCCTTGAAGGCCCATTGTTCCCATGATTCCCTGCCAGATTTTTACACTCATTAGCCCTAGAGAAAGATTCCTTGCTCCTTGTTCCCTGCTTCTACCTCAATTCCTGTTGTGGACCTCGGACCTGACCTGTGACCTTGCATCTCTGCCGCCAGCCCTAGCCCTGACCGCCAGCCCAGCCCTAAGAGATGATGCTCTCAGCACTATTTTGGAGCAACACTTTATTGGCTGTTTGGAACTAAGAAGGTGTTGACAGAACTGCATTATCTTTGGGGGTCCTCCTGCTGGACTCACCATTCTTCCTGTACAGAGAGGCCATGGAGAGAAGTTACAATGACAGCTTGATTTTGCCCTCCTTCTGTCAACTGTACTGTTGTCCTTAAGGGGCCTTATTGCCTAAGGCAATAAGTTACTGTATAAAATTCCATGTTGGCACTTCACAGTAAATAAGTGGATTTTGGTTGAAATTTGGGCACTCGGTCCCTAAAAGGTTCGCCATTGCTGCCCGAGGGGGTCTGAAAAAAAAGCTGTAAAAAAAAAATGAAAAAACATTAAGAAAAGTGCAAATCTTTATCCTTTTTCAATAGAGTGCAAGTTTGAAGAGGGCTCACTTATTAAGGGCCTTAATTGCCCTTATGGTGTGGCATCAGCACACCTTGGTATCTTGGTGTCTCCATGATCATATTGAGCCAAAAAATTAAAAGAATATGTCATTCAGAATTCACAGTGAAAGACGTAGAAACAAAACCAAATGGATTTGTAAGGCAGAAAACCCCTTTAAAGTGGTTGTTACAGTGTCATGTTAATATGAGATTGTGTGATGAATATGGTTTAATGGATTTGTTGCAGAATTTTAATAAATAAAGAAATGACTATGAACGACTATGGGTATGATAAAAATGCAGCGTTTACATATCTTTGCTAAATTTACTTTTTGTTCCCACAGTGAGTTTAACTGGTCCTGCTTCAAAACTAGCCCCTTTTAGACCTGCAATGAGTCTGCTTTCTCCACCTTTATTGCTTTCTATGGTTCTCCATATCTCCTTCACCATCATAACACATACAAGTGCATTCGTTCTGGTGCAGCAGCAACCATGGTACAATGAAAGTAACATTTTCAGGTGAGATTATTTTGTAGTGTTTGCAACAGTTTTCTGTCTGACTTTGCACTGAAAAGAATTTGAAAACTGCTTGCACATGTATTTATAAAGTGTCTGTGTCACGGCTTGTGTCCAACAAGACAGTAAAATGTGCACCTAATGGGATGTGTTAGAGCTTAGTCAGACTGTGCGCCACAATTCTGTCTGACGTACACCACAATTGTGGTGAACAAAGTGCACCAAAACAACGTGCACCAAAAAAAAAATGGTAAACACTTCCAGAGAAGTGCTGGCGCACCCTGCACACTTCACAGGCAACTGCACAAAGTGCAGTTTCCGCAGTTTTTGACAAATGTGGGCCAATAATTTTTATTGTCAATCATTTTTAATTTCTTGTCATTCAGTGCTTGTCCATTTGAAAATGAAACTTTTGCCAACTCCACCTTGATGATGCCACACAGCCAGTCTCAGAACTTCCTGACCACAACATTGTTGCCTGTGAGTGGAATAAACCTCATCATTGCTGAATGTGTATTTTCTAAAGGAAGACCTTTTAGAAAACCAATGTATACAAATTGTAAGTATTGATGTCCATGTAAGCAGCTATTGTAAAAATAATGGGGGAGATTTATTTACCCGGTCCATTCGCGATCCAGCGATACGTTCTCTGCGGTGGATTCACATCCGGCCGGGATTCACTAAGGTAGTTCCTCCGACGTCCACCAGGTGTCGCTGCTGCGCTGATGAGCATCGGAACGTACTGGAGTTCACCGAGCCATCCTGGATGAAGGTAAGCGCTTTTTTTTTTTTTTTTAAATGCAGCGTTTTTTCCGGTTTTTTTTACGGCCACGCCCCTGATTTCCGTCGCGTGCATGCCAGTGCCGATGCGCCACAATCCGATCGCGTGCGCCAAAATCCCGGGGCAATACAGGGAAAATCAGCGCAAATCGGAAATATTCGGGTAACACATCGCAAAAACGCAAATCGGACCCTTAGTAAATGACCCCCAATGTACTATAAATTAATACCAATAATAATAAGATTCAGGTGGTATAAACTGCAATCAATTATTCTAATATTAGAGCATCCTATATAAAACACAAATGAATGTATATTGTAAACAAATAGCATATCTGACACATCAGGTAGCCTTAAATTAACATCATATACATCACAAAAACTCAATAGCCACAAAACTGGAAAGACGTAAAAAGAACTACGATGCCCTGTAGGTAAACATCTAGGAGATATAGAACATTTAATGAACATATGTGTTTACAATATGCTCGGTGTTGCACATTTGTTTGTGTTTTATATCGGATTCTCTAAGATTAGAATAATTGATTGCATTTTATACTTGGATATTTGCTGAATGCTTAAGCATACAAATTTGTTTTGGTATTGTAAGGAATTAAATTAAAAGTTAAGTTTTAAATAACACTTTTTTCTACTACACCCAAATCTAAAAAAACTGTACAAGATATGTTACAGTGCCAAGTGACTGGCTCAAGGCAGACACGGTACCAATATTCAAAAAGGGCTCCCACTATAAGGAATTGTCACTGAGCTAAATGTCACTTAGGCCTCCTGCACATGAACATGATTTTCCTGTGGCAGCAAAATACATCTGTATTGGCCATTTTTGTGGACTGTGTCATCAGCATTTCCCCTGTGGCCGCAAAGTAGGTCATTGTGTACCCCATGTTTCATCCATTTTTGCAGATCCGCAAGAAAAGCAGGAGGGTGTTAGCTAGCAACCCACAGCTCTATGGGAATGCAAGGCCTAAACACGGATGAGACATGGGGCTGAGTATTCCTCCACTCCAAAATACATGGGTCCTTGAGACAGCAAAAACCTCAAATACATCACTGAGGATGCAATATTCGTGTGCTTGAGGCCTTAATGCGTGTAATAAAAATACAACAAAATAATAGTCTGCAAGCCTTGGTTCACTTGTACTCTTAAAACATGTAATTTATGATTGTCTCACATGAAGACCAATAAATGTTACATTACAATTATTGTACAAACTGTGCAGACATATTCTTTTTATTAATCTATGACCGATATTTTCTGTATTTTGTATTGGCAGATATATTTTGCATATTAATTGCAGCACAGCTGGTTGGCTTTTTATTTATACTGTTTGCTGATATTGACCCTCTTTACCGTTCAATGGAGGTAAGTAACAATGAAAACGGAACCTTAACATTTTCTTTTTGTGGTAATTGATATAATTATTCAGAAAACACAGAGCTATTATCTGCTGTGGCTTCCCAGCCTGCTTCCTATCTTCTGGTTTCTGTTGCTCCACTTTATTTGTCTTGTACTTGTATATTAAAAAGTACTCTAGGCTTTACATTTTAAGACTGGTGTGGGGGCTGTAAAAACAATAAAGAATTTATACTCACCTCCCTCCAGCGCTCTGGTCCTGTTGTTGTTTTATTATATAAGATGAATATTATTATTTTTTATTATGCAGTGGGCCAGCAGGAACATGGAGATAAGTGTCAGACAGAGATCTTTTATCTGCAAGGACTGCACAGAGTACGGTTGTTTCCTACCAATGCTCAGCATTGATAAGAAAACTTACATATTTGCTTGTGTTAAAAACAGAATATATCAGTAAAGTACACTAGTACTTTTTAAGACATTCCCTATACATTCTGAAAAATGTAATAAGTTTATAACTTACACAGGATCCACATAAATTACTTAATTACTTCCACTTGCTGGTATACAGTAGGAAGTGATAAACTGCTGGAACGATTATTTTATACAAGATAAATGACCATACCATTTCATTTCCTCTGCTAGCTCATCTGCACTCCCTATTACTGGAGATTGGAAATATTAGGAATGCTCATCATACAGTTTGCTGCTTCATACAGTGTTGAGGTAAGACATTTCTCTTCAATAATGCAGAAATAGTTAAAGGGGAACTAAAATCTCTAAAATGTGTTAAGTACATACTCAGATGAACAACATGACAAATTACATCTTCCCATCATTCCCAATTAAACATGCAATCAATACGTTTGTATCTGATCATGAGCTAAGCTTCACACCTGTTACAGGCAGTCCCCTACATAAGAACACCCAACTTACAGACGACCCCTAGTTACAAACTGACCTCTGGATATTGTTAAATTACTGTACTTCATCCTTAGGCTACAATACACAGCTATAACAGTTATTAAAGGTGTCTGCAATTAAGCTTTATTATTAATCCTGGGTCTTATGACAATTCAACATTTTTAAAATCCAATTGTCACAGAGACCAAAAAAATTCTGTCTGAGGTTACAATTATAAAAGATATAGTTCCGACTTACATACAAATTCAACTTAAGGACAAACCTACAGAACCTATCTTGTACGTAACCCGGGAACTGCCTGTATTTGGGGTAAAATAAAATGCTAAAGTGAATGATATTATATTTTCTCATATTGTATGTACTTCAGTGTTAGTACATTTTTATGGTGTATTTATTATTTTTAAAAAAATAGTGTTCCATCACAATATGGTTGGCTGCAATTGATAAAGCTTTAGAGGTGTGCTAACTAGAGATGAGCGAACACACTCGTCTGAGCTTGATGCTCATTCGAGCATTAGCATACTTGTAACTGCTCGTTGCTCGGACGAATACTTCGCCAGCTCGAGAAAATGGCATCTCCCGCCGTTTTGATTTTTGGCGGCCAGAAACAGAGCCAATCACAAGCCAGGAGACTCTGCACTCCACCCAGCATGATGTGGTACCGTTACACGTCGATAGCAGTGGTTGGCTGGCCTGATCAGGTGACCCTGGAATAGACTAGCCCCTGCCCGCGCTGCTCGGATCATTCTCTGTCTGGATGCCGTTAGGGAGAGAGTTGCTGCTGCTGCAGGGATAGCGTTAGGGTGTTATATTAGCTTACTGTAAGGCAGGAGTGAGTCTACAAGAACCCAACAGCCCTTGTTAGGGCTAGAATAGCGTTATATATATATTTTTTTGTTTGCTTGTGGCTGGGCTAGCTGGCACTAGTAGTGCAGCTAGTACCATATTGTGAGGAATTTGCAGGGAGACTTGCGAACGTTATATTTAGCTCTTAGTGACACACATATCCATCTCAAACACCTAAGTGGGACAATTTATTAGGGGTTTGATTGAATTAGGCACAGCCTGACGATTTTTTTTTTTTTTCAAAACTTAAAGTAACTTAAAATCCAGTTGTTGTGTGCTGTCAGTGTAGGTTAGAAACTAGGCATACAAGAACCCAACCAACTTTCTTAGGGCTACAATAGCGTTATATATATATATTTTGTTGATTTGCTTGTGGCTGGCCTTGCTGGCACTAATAGTGCAGCTAGTACCATATTGTGAGGAATTTGCAGGGAGAGTTGCGAATGTTATATTTAGCTCTTAGTGACACACATATCCATCTCAAACACCTAAGTGGGACAATTTATTAGGGGTTTGATTGAATTAGGCACAGTCTGACGATTTTTTTTTTTTTCAAAACTTAAAGTGACTTAAAATCCAGTTGTTGTGTGCTGTCAGTGTAGGTTAGAAACTAGGCATACAAGAACCCAACCAACTTTCTTAGGCCTACAATAGCATTATATATATATATATTGTTGATTTGCTTGTGGCTGGCCTTGCTGGCACTCCTAGTGCAGCTAGCACCATATTGTGACGAATTTGCAGGGAGAGTTACAAATGTTATATTTAGCTCTTAGTGACACACATATCCATCTCAAACACCTAAGTGGGACAATTTATTAGGGGTTTGATTGAATTAGGCACAGTCCGCTTTTCTTTTCTTTTCTGTTTTTTTTATTTTCAAAACTAAAAGTCATCAGGCACAACACAAAATCCAGTTGTGTGCTGTTAGTGTAGGTTAGAAACTAGCCATAGCAATAGTATAGCATTGTTTTGTTAAAAAAACAAAAACAAAAAAAAAACACAAAAAACCACCAAAAAGCCACCAAAAAAACACAAAAAAAAATTACAGTTTACACTTTAATTTTGAAAATGTTGAACCCGAGGGCTATGGGTAGAGGACGAGGGCGTGGGCGTCCAACTACTGCAGGGGTCAGAGGCCGTGGTCCTGGGCGGGGTGAGACACCACCTGCTGATGAGGGAGCAGGGGGACGCCGTAGAGCTACACTCCCTAGATTCATGTCTCAAGTTACTTGGACCCGTGGTAGAGCACTGTTGAGGCCAGAACAATGCGAAGAGGTGATGTCGTGGATTGCGGACAATGCTTCTAGCCATTTGTCCACCAGTCAGTCTTCCACGCAGTCCACCCATGTCACCGAAATCAGCACTCCTCAGCCTCCTTCCCCCCAGTCTGCCCCCTCCCAGGAAAATTTGGCATTTGAACCGGCATACTCTGAGAAACTGTTTTCTGGACCCTTTCCAGAGTCACAAACCACTTGTCCGGTTTCTGCTGAGTTCTTTTCCGATGCCCAGGTTTTCCACCGGTCACAATCTGTGGGTGATGATGACATTGTTGACGTAGTGGAAGAAGTGTGTAAAGAGGTGTCGGACGAAGAGGAGACACGGTTGTCAGACAGTGGTGAAGTTGTTGTCAGGGCAGGAAGTCCGAGGGGGGAGCAGACTGAGGGATCGGAGGATGATGAGGTTACAGACCCAAGCTGGGTTGATAGGCCGGGTGAACACAGTGCTTTTGAGACGGAGGAGAGTCCTCGACGAGAACAGGTTGGAAGAGGCAGTGGAGAGGCAGAGCCAGAGCAGGTGCATCAGCGCCAAATGTTTCACGTAGTGAAGCTCCCGTGGCGAGGGCTAGATTTTCGGAAGTTTGGAGGTTCTTTAAAGAAACACCGGATGACCGACGGACTGTGGTGTGCAACCTGTGCCACACCAGGATCAGCAGGGGTTCCACCACTACCAGCTTATCCACCACCAGTATGCGCAGGCATATGAATGCTAAACACCCCACTCAATGGAACCAAGGCCGTTCACCTCCGGCCAGGCACACCACTGCTCCTTCCACTGTGTCATCTGCTGCCTCTGCTAGTCAGCCCCCTGCCCAGGACCCCGGCCCAAACACCTCCCGTGCGAAAACCACACCTTCGCCTCCAGGATCCTCCACAGCATCCACCAATGTCTCCATGCACAGCATTCAGTTCTCCATACCCCAGACGCTGGAGCGCAAAAGGAAGTACAGTGCAACCCACCCACACGCCCAAGCCCTCAACGTCCACATCTCCACACTTCTTAGCCTGGAGATGCTGCCCTATAGGCTGGTAGAGACCGAGGCCTTTCACAACCTCATGGTGGTGGCCCACCCTCGGTATTCGGTCCCCAGCCGCCACTACTTTTCCCGATGTGCCATCCCAGCCCTGCACCAGCACGTGTCAGACAAAATCATCCGTGCCCTGACCAACACCATTTCTGAAAAGGTCCACCTGACCACGGACACGTGGACAAGTGCTGCCGGGCAGGGCCGCTATACATCGCTGATGGCACATTGGGTTTACTTGGTGGAGGCTGGGACCGAGTCTGACCCTGGGGCTGGTCATGTACTGCCGACGCCGAGGATTGCGGGGCCTACCTCGGTCCAGGTCTCTCAAGCCTACTATGCCTCCTCCCACCCCTCCTCCACCTCCTCCTCCGAATTACCATCCGTGGGCATGGCGCCATCAGTCGGTAGCTCTAGGCACAGCAGCAGTGCCGTCGTTAAGCGACAGCAGGCGGTGCTCAAACTGCTGAGCCTAGGCGATAAAAGGCACACCGCCCAAGAGCTATTACAGGGCATCACGGCGCAGACTGATCTGTGGCTGGCACCGCTGAACCTGAAGCCATTCATGGTTGTGTGTGACAATGGCCGTAACTTGGTGGCGGCTCTGCAACTTGGCAGACTGACACATGTGCCATGCCCAAAACTGTCTGATTTGCTCACGAAAGTGCGCCGCATCTGTGCGCATTTAAGGAAGTCCAGCACAGATGCTGCCACTCTCAGGGCAGCGCAGCGCCGCCTCCAACTGCCCGCTCACCGACTGTTGTGCGACGTGCCCACGAGGTGGAATTCAACATTAACCATGTTATGCAGAGTTTACCAGCAGCGCAGAGCGATTGTAGACTGCCAGATGTCAACTTCCACCAGAACTGGTAGTCAGGTCAGTCAGCTTCCTCAAGTCTACAATGAGGAGTGGACGTGGATGTCTGATATCTGTCAGGTGCTGAGTAACTTTGAGGAGTCAACACAGATGGTCAGTGGCGATGCCGCCATCATCAGCCTCACCATCCCGCTGCTTGGCCTGTTGAAAAACTCTCTGGTCAGCATGAAGTCAGAAGCTTTGCGCTCGTTACAAGAGATGGGGGAAGAAGATTCCCTTGTTGATAGCCAAAGCACCCTCAGGTCTGTTTCTCAGCGCATATCGGAGGAGGTGGAGGAGGATGAGGAGGAAGAGGAGGAGAATGTTGGCGAGACAGAAGAGGGGAGCATTGCTCAGTCCTTCACTGTTCAGCGTGTATGGGCAGAAGAAGAGGAGTTGGAGGAGGAGGAAATGGACAGTCAGGCCAGTGAGGGGAGTGAATTGTTGCACGTTGGGACTCTGGCGCATATGGCAGATTTCATGCTAGGCTGCCTATCCCGTGACCCTCGCGTTCAAAGAATTTATTCCAGCACCGATTACTGGGTATTCACTCTCCTGGACCCACGGTACAAGCAAAATCTTTCCACTCTTATCCCTGTAGAGGAAAAGAGTGTGAGAATGCATGAATACCAGCAGGCCCTGGTGCACAAGCTGAAACAGTATTTCCCTTCTGACAGCACTAGCGGCAGAGGGCGTACTTCTGAGGGACAAGTAGCGAGGGAGAGTAGGCGAGCAGGCAGCTTGTCCAGCACTGGCAGGGGTACGCTTTACAAGGCCTTTGCCAGTTTTATGTCACCCCAGCAAGACACTGTCACCTGTCCCCAGTCTCGGCAGAGTAGGGCTGATCTTTACAGAAAGAGCGTGAGGGAGTATGGAGCTGACCATACCATCATCCTAAATGATCACACAGCTCCCTATAACTACTGGGTTTCAAAGCTGGACATGTGGCACGAACTGGCGCTGTACGCCTTGGAGGTTCTTGCCTGCCCTGCCGCTAGCGTGTTTTCTGATCGGGTTTTAAGTGCAGCTGGTGGCATCATCACCGATAAGCGTACACGCCTGTCGACTGACAGCGCTGACAGGCTGACGCTTATCAAGATGAATAAAGCCTGAATTTCTCAGGCTTTCCATTCTCCACCAGGTGAAAGAAGCTCAACCTTCATGCACTCCACCTCCTCATTTTCCTCCTTCTCCTCCTCTTTGTACACTAAAGCAGAGGAAACTGGCTATTTTTTGCCAGGGCCAACTGGTTCTAGCTATAGTACTCTATGTATTTAATTTTTCTGGAGGGCCACCTACCCGGTCCTCTGTTTTAAACAATTTTTGGGAGTGCCACATATAGGCACTCAATCTATTTAATTTTTCTGGAGGACCACCTACCTGCTCCTCTGGTTTAAAAACTTTTTTGGACTGCCACATACAGGCACTATCCAAATTTAATTGTCTCCATAGCAACCTCCACACGTCGTCTTTATAGCTGCCTCCACATGTTGTCTCCATTGCTACCTCTACACATCATCTCCATAGCTGCCTCCCAAAGTCGTCCACATAGCTGACTCCATACATCGTCCCCTTAGCAAACGAGCTGTGTGAGGCAGAATTTTGGGTTGTTTTCATGGCTTCCACATCAAACTTGTTAACTTTGTCGCCACCCTGCTGTGTTATCCACAAAATATACTGGCAAACTTTTATCATTTACCGATATTATTTCAGCGCTTCTTGCGCTTCTGTTTACATTCCCCTCACCGGCCATAACCCAAACTTATAAGAACACTTCTACACTTGATCTTATACAAAAGGTTCTTAGAAGTGCTGTTTGGGGAGGAGCCGAGAGACAGGGGCTTGGACAGGCGAAAGCTCGCCTGGCAGTGGACCGCCAGCTCCATCCCAAGATCCAACTAGCATAGTTTTAACTGCAGCACCTTTAATCTACTACTACCTTACTGCCTCCATACATCGTCCCTTATCGAACGAGCTGTGTCAGGCAGAATTTTCGGGTGTTTCACCAGATACATAATGGAACTCGGCGCATCTGTTGCCGCCATGCTGGAGACCTGAAGTTGTAATCATAGCAGCGCAATATGGATGCCCCATACTGTCACTCTTAATCATGGAAGTCGTCTCCATGGCTGCCTCCACATGTCGTCCCCTTATCAAACGAGCTGTGTCAGGCTCATTTTTCGGGTGTTTCACCAGATACGTTATGGAACTTGGTCACTGTGTCGCCACCATGCTGTGTTATCGACTAAATATACCGTCAACCTTTTGTTCACATAGGAAATCATTTCAGCGCTTCTTGCTCACCTCCTTTGGTTCCTCTCTGCCACCCATTGGTTTGAAGCCATGACACTTTAGGGTATGTCGCCATGACACTCTCTAGCCTGCCGCTGCTGCCGCTACCTCTGCATGCCATCTTCTATAGTGTCAGGGTCAATTATTGGATGTTTTAGATGCTATCTAGCCTCATTCGGTCACTCTGTCATGGCCATGCTGTTGCCCATAATTTTGGCATAATGGTGCGATTAAGCAGCCTCAGAGGCATCCATGCATGCTGCCCCTGATGTTTCCTGTCCATTTCCATGGTGTTTCCATCATTTTCTGAGGTTTCCAGGTGTTTGGCCAAGCTTCCCTGTGCAGAGCCTTGGTCCCCTTGAAAAATGCTCGAGTCTCCCATTGTCTTCAATGGGGTTCGTTATTCGAGTCGAGCACTCAAGCATCTGGAAAAGCTCGTCTCGAATAACGAGCACCCGAGCATTTTAGTGCTCGCTTATCTCTAGTGCTAACTCTTCCACAATACAATATTCTGAAGATACATAAAAGGCCTGGATATCCTTAGTTAGATTCCATATAGAGATGAGCGAGCACTAAAATGCTCGAGTGCTCGTTATTCGTGACAAACTTTTCCTGATGCTCGAGTGCTTGTCTCGAATAGCGAGCCCCATTGAAGTCAATGGGAGACTCAAGCATTTTTCAAAGGGACCATGGTTCGGGAATAAAATGTGTTATTTAATTGAAAAAGAATGTCTTGAAAAAGATGTTCTAAAAGAACATCTGCAATCTATTCTTCACTGTTCCGCGCGTATATTATCTCCCGACAAGTTAGCAGATGTAAAGAACAGTGAAGAAAAGAATAAAAACAGTGAACACAGGATCATTTAAGTGAAAAACGCAGTGAAAAACACAGTGAAGAATAGATTGCAGATGTTCGGCACATCCGCTTACTTGTCGGGAGATATGCTGTCCCGGGATCCATGCTGCTGCTCCCCGGTGTCTCCTTTCTGCCCCTGCTCCTATGTCTCCGTGCTGCATGATGTCTCCGTGCTGCCCGATGTCTCCGTGCTGCCCGATGTCTCCGTGCTGCCCCAGTGTCTCCGCTCTGCTCCTGCCCCGATGTCTCCGTGCTGCCCAATGTCTCCGTGCTGCCCCAGTGTCTCCGTTCTGCCCCTGCCACAATGTCTCCGTGCCGCCCGATGTCTCCGTGTTGCCCGATGTCTCAGTGCTGCCCCAGTGTTTCCATGCTGCCCCAGTGTCTCCGTTCTGCCCCTGCCCCGATGTCTCCGTGCTGCCCGATGTCTCCATGCTGCCCCAGTGTCTCCATGCTGCCCCAATGTCTCCGTGCTGCCCCTGCCCCGATGTCTCAGTGCTGCCCGATGTCTCCGTGCTGCCCGATGTCTCCGTGCTGCCCCAGTGTCTCCGCTCTGCCCCTGCCCCGATGTCTCCGTGCTGCCCTATGTCTCAGTGCTGCCCCAGTGTCTCCGTGCTGCCCCAGTGTCTCCGTTCTGCCCCTTCCCTGATGTCTCCGTGCTGCCCGATGTCTCCGTGCTGCCCCAGTGTCTCCGTGCTGCCACCGGTGTCTCCGTTCTGCCCCTGCTCCGATGTCTCCCTGCTGCTGTTCCCCCGATGTCTCCGTGCTGCTGTTCCCCCGATGTCTCCGTGCTGCTGCTCCCCCGATGTCTCTGTGCTGCTGTTCCCCCGATGTCTCCGTGCTGCTGTTCCCCCGATGTCTCCGTGCTGCTGCTCCCCGGTGTCTCCGTGCTGCTGGTCCACGGTGTCTCTGTGCTGCTCCCCGGTGTCTCCGTCCTGCTCACCGTGTTCTTCAATGTGTTCTTCACACATATATATTGTTCTTCACATAGTATTTTGTTCGCACCATTCCGCGCGCATCACCCGACAAGTAAGCAGATGTGCCGAACATCTGTAATCTATTCTTCACTGTGTTCTTCACTGTGTTTTTCACTTAAATGATCCTGTGTTCACTGTGTTCACTGTTTTTATTCTATTCTTCACTGTTCTTCACTGTGTTTTTTTAACTAAATGCTCGATCTCGAGCAAGGGAAATACTTGTCCGAGCAACGAGCCGTTTCGAGTACCTTAATACTCGAACGGCATCAAGCTCGGATGAGTATACTCGCTCATCTCTAATTCCATACCTTGTTTGATTCATATATTAAATCAAAGTGAGTTAAGAAAGGTGGGGATTGTTCTATATTTGCTATGGTGGAGCAATGTCCATGCTTTTCCTATTGAGAATTACTGGTAGATTTCCATACCAACTGATCTCCTTAAAGGGAACCTGCCATTTAAATTAACTCTCCTGAAGTAAATACTTCACTGAAAAAACTATGATTAAAAAGCATTGCCCTTATCCCTAAGTGGTTTCTTTACATGGGTGCTATGATACTAATGGGATCTATTAATGGGAACTATTATTAAGAGACTATCTGCCAATATTCTACTACAGACAGAGGAAGAAAATGTGTCAAATGTTTTACACAGTGCCTTGTTGGAGTGCTGATAGAGATTACGTTACATCATCAAACACTTCAATTCTTGTGTCCAGGGTGATGACATCTTAGGTCATTTCCCCAGTAAAATTAGCAAAATGTACCCCATGTTTGCATCTGATCACATGAAATCACATCAGGCTTCCATTGAGGCATGGGGAGGAGTTGAAGTTCATGGAGGAATGCTGTGATGTCATGTAATCAGATACAGACATGGGTTAGATTATACAAATGGTTATATGACATGAAGTACAGAATGTTGAGGATGTCATTTAGTTAATGGGACTCTATGGGAACCTGTCACTAAATATATTTGTGAAAAATGGGGTTTGGTCGCCCATAAGGTGTCACTTTCCCATATTTAGGAGACTAGTAATATAAACCACAGATTATAGTCGGGCCTGGTTTATTAATGTTTATTAAATTTGATAACTTCTCCATAGGATAGGTGATCATTTTGAGATCAGTAGAGATCTGACACCTGAACCCCCTTTGACCCACTTCCCAATGTTTTTGCAGCATTACATTGATCACGGTTTCCATCAGGCCAGTGATAAACCATTCATTTGTCCCATGGCCTTTTTGCAGATCAATTCCATTGAAGTGAATATCAGGCACAACCGCTGCAGTATGTATGATTGTGTGCACATGAAGATAGAGAAAGTGTTCATATAAGTTCTGCTGCCTCTTCTTTTTCCACATCTGTTACAATTAGAGATGAGCGAGTATACTCGTCCGAGTATACTGCTCGGTCGAGTATTAGCATACTCGCCGGCTTGAGATCGAGCAGTAAATTAATAAAATAAATTGAATAAAAGTATTTTTATTGTAAAAAAAAAAATTACACATTTCCAGATGTTTTACTTGTAAGAACACATTGAACTAACACTATTCTTCACTGTGCAGGTGTTGGTGCGTGTCTCCCGCTAAGTTCGGAGATGTGCACGAACATCTCGAATGTGAAGAATATTCCAGATCTGCACAACTTTGCAGATGTGCGTGCGTATCTCCGAACCTATCGGAAGACAAGTGCACACACCTGCAATGTGAAGAATAGAATTAAAACATTAAAAACAATGAACACAGGACCATTTAAGTGCAAAACACAATGAAAGAACACTATTCTTCACATTCCAGATGTTCGTGCACATCTCCTAACTTAGCGGGAGGCACGCGCGAATACCTGCAAAGTGAAGAATAGTGTTATTTCCATGTGTTCTTACAAGTAAAACATCTGCAAACATCTGGAATATTTTGACTTCAATGGGGCTCGTTATTCGAGACGAGCACTCCAGCATCTGGAAAAGTTTGTCTCGAATAATGAGTACCCGAGCATTTTAGTGCTTGCTCATCTCTAGTTACAATCCCTTTACAGGGACCTGGTAAACCCCTCAAAGTTGTCATGATGTTTTTATATTTCTTCCTCCTAAAGATGTGTTGCAGGTTATATATACTGTAGATCAAAATCAGCCTTATCTATATATGTGTCTTCAATATACTGGGGCAGATTTACTTACCCGGTCCTGTCGCGATCCCGCGGTGCGTTGTCCAACGAGGATCCGGGTCTGCCGCTATTCACTAAGATTGCGCGCCCGAGTTCCTGCAGGTGTCGCTGCTGTGCCGAGGTCTGCTCGAGTTCACCTTCTTCCTCCTGGTGCATGTGTGTGCTTGATCTTGCAACACAATTCGTTTTTTAAATTCCGCAGTTTTTCTGAATCCATCTGGTTGTCTGACTGCCACACCCCCCAATTTCTGTAGCATGCATGCTGATGCACCACAGTCAGATTGTGTCCACCAAAAACACGGGCAATTCGGCGCAAAACGGAAATATTCGGGAAAGTGCGGCGTTCGGGCCCTTAGTAAATTAGCCCCACTGAGTGTGACATAAATAATTATGTATATTATGACAATAAATAGTTGTGTGATGTTGCTAACATTCATAATTTTCTTCAGGTCTTTGTTTACAACAGAGGAATTTGGTTAGTCATAAAGAAGATTTTTGGCTACAACTCAAAGAGCCAATACAAGAAAATTCAGTGCGCGTTAGAAAAACGTACAGATGACTCTTTCTACAAGGGGATATTTCCTTCAAGACATCAGTTTTCAGTATTAAACAGTGACTGTGTTTAATTGATGTAACAAAGGACGTGGAGATCAAATATTACTTTTTGTGTGTTTTGAGTATAATTTTTTAACTTGTATATTTTAGTATGTGCTAATAAATTAACTTAAAAGCCAAAAGACATTTGGGTCATATTAGGTCATACTACTCTTATAGTAAAACTTGGATTTTCAGAGCTTCTTTATAACTTTAAAGGACACACTATTCATGGAGGAAGCCACAGCACCGCAGGGTTAAATCCCAAGAAGCTTTATTCACAAGTTATCCAGGCATAACAGGCGCTACATTTCGATTCACAATGAATCTTTATCAAGCATAAAACATGGGATTGCCAACACATATATATATACAAAAGTGCATAGTGACATCATTTTCCCTCATGACATAATTTGGTAGTTACATTCAATATTATTTATAAAAACATGTTTAGAAAAAAATACAAAATCCTCTGATAGATAAATACAGATATAAAGCTTATTTGTATAACAGTATTTTGTAAACGGTGATTGTAGTAAACATAACACCCGCTTTATGTGTTCCATATTAGTAAAACACGCCCAGGTCCTCCTACACTCTGAATCTATCTCACATGCGCATGCGTAGTTGTTGTGGTAATCATAGTAACCTGGTTAGTCACATGATCTTTGCGGACTCCACGATTTCCTACTCTGTTCCGATCATGCGATGTTTTTCGTCCCGGAGAGTATATAGCAGCGGTATGTCAAAAGTATTCAGTAAGTAAGACAAACAGCATTACTGGCATAGACATATTTATGTTGGTCAGAAAAACCATAGTTAGTGCAAAAGATTATGCAGCGCATGGGTATTGTTTAAAAAAACACACAGGGATCTCAGGCAAAAATACAACCAAGAATATCTAGATGGATGCCCTACATCAAGAAAGAAAAACATCTGTTAAAGAATAAATTATATTCAGAGGTACATACAACCATCTGGAGCATGCAAAGATGGACAAACCGTGTCAAAAGAATGACGGTGTCACATCCAGCACGACTCCCCATTTGTATGGGCTAGTAGGACAGAAGTTTTACGGCATACCTCGTAGCCAATGCCAGTATATCCAGAGTTCCCATACAAACCGGTAATATACCAACATATATGTCCAAGTGTCACCAGTGTTTATAGTGACCGGAGAGAAGAATAATGTCCAATGGTGCATTGATTAATGATAACTCATGTGTACTCATGCATACACCCCCAAGCTACAGAAAAAAGTCCTTCAATAAAGGTGGACATCTAAGTAGATATAATATAGTCATATCTGCCAATCTGAGTCATCCCGGTGATAGGAAGGAAGATATTCATCTGCAAGGAGAACAAGGGAATGTTCATGTTAAGTAAGGTGATGAATTTAGGCATAAATGAAACAATCTGTGAAAAAAGGATAGAGTGTGATTATACAAAAGAAAAACCAAGCACCGTATATTCCGGCGTAGAAGACAACTTTTGAAGACAGAAAAATCTTCTGTCTAGTCTGGGGTCGTCTTATACGCCGGTAATCGCGCCCGCCCGCCGTGTATTCATGGCGGCGGTCGGGTCACGCTGCATGGAGAGGGCTCACTGGCTGAGCCCTCTCCATAGCCGGTAAGTCTTTGCTGCATATTGCAGCAAAGGCTTACCGGTAACACCCGCGATCGGGTGTTCTCACAGCGATGGCTGCCGGCAAAGCTGCCGGCAGCCTCATAAAGATAGCGGCGCATGGGCGTGGCCATCTTACCTGGGATCGCCGCTCCCCGTGACGTCATCGGGGGCGGAGATCCGTCTCCATGGTAGCCTCGGGTCTTCGTTTTAACCCCTTCATTACAATGTGCTGATAGCACATTGTAATGAATGAGGAGGAAAATCCCCATATACTGCCATACTGTAGTATGGCAGTATATGATAGGATCGATCAGACAACCTAGGGTTAAAGTACCCTAGGGAGTCTGAAAAATAGTAAAAATAATAAAAAAATAAGTTAAAAAAAAAAATTATAATAAAAAACCCTAAAATTTTAAATCACCCCCTTTCCCTAGAACTGACATAAATATAAATAAACAGTAAAAATCATAAGCACATCAGGTATCGTCACGTCCGAAAATGCCCGATCTATCAAAATATGATAACGGTTTTTCAATGCGTTTAACCCCGTAACGGAAAATAGCGCCCAAAGTCGAAAACTATAAAAAAATCTATAAAAAGTGATCAAAAGGTCGTACAGTCCTAAAAATGATATCATTGAAAATATTATCAAATTTCGCAAAAAATGACACCACCCACAGTGCCGTACACCAAAGTATAAAAAAGTTATTAGCGCCAGAATTTGGCAAAATTAAAAAAATAATTTTTGTACAGGAGGTTTTCATTTTTGTATGAAAACATTATAAAACCTATACAAATTTGGTATCCCCTTAATCGTACCGACCCAAAGAATAAAGTAGACATGTCATTTGGGGCGCTCAGTGAAAGACGTAATATCCAAGCCCACAAGAAAATGGCGCAAATGCGTTTGTTCACCATTTTCATTACATTTGGAATTTTTTTCCCGCTTCTGAGTACATGGCATGGAATATTTAATAAAATAAAATTTAAGGTACAGTATGGTAACATTTACAGTAAAATGGACGATGGTAATGTTGTTGTTGTATGCCTTATGTTTATAAGAGACAGTTTTCCTGCTAAATACCTGCATGTCATAAAAATTTAAATTAAAAAAAGGACCATGTTAAAATCAAAAGGGGTAGTCTTATACGGCAAATATATCTTAAACTCTATATTTTAACAGGAAAGTAGGGGGGTCGTCTTATACACCAGGTCGTCTTATACGCCGGAATATACGGTATATTTATCTCTACAGAGGAGAGCACAGTAAACTAAGGTTACTGGGTACATAAACTTAAAGAGGTCATCACAATTCATATTATTACAGACAACAAGAGCAGGTATAGTGGCCAGACACCTAGATGACACCTCCCATTTTGAATTCCCTAACCCATTCGGTTCAAGAGTATTTAGTTTGTAGATCCATTTGAGTTCAAGGAGTTTTAATGCTTTTTCCCTATCACCTCCTCTGCAATGTTTTTGCACCCCATCTATGATGCGGAATTGTAGTTGTGAGACATGATGGTGATTTTTTATCAAGTGGTCTGGAAGGGGTAAATCCATTTTCTGTGTTCTGATCGTGGACTTGTGCTGATTTATACGTAGGAGACACTCTTGTGTAGTCTCTACCATGTACAAATAGCCACATGGACATTGAATTAAATAGATAACAAAAGTGGAGGTACATGTATAATGTTACCTAATGTGGTATTTTGTCCTATGGTGTATTATGGCTGAAGAAAGAATATTCATGAGTACCTTGTCAGCAAGTAATGTGTACTAAAGTCCTAGAGTAGCAGTCCTACAAAGATATTGAGGTAAACTTCAAAGATATTGAGGTAAACCATATTTTAGTTTTATGCTCCCTTCTACATTTTATGTTCTCTATGTTGGCATGTGACCAGCTTTTAGACTTTCCAAGACTGTTTTTATGGATAGTAATTCAATTTAATCCTATAAGACCTGATCTCTAATGGACGGTTATTGTCAGAGGGTAAATCTACAGGCTACAGACAGATAAGGTCTTGATCCATGGGGGGTTATGGAGACATATAGCAGAGCTATGTGTATGTTATGGCTGTTATAGCAGAGCTAAGAATGTCATGTGTAATATGCATCTATCTCATGGAGCTCATCATCTCTCATCTCTGATCTGTCTCATCTCTCTTTCTATGTGTCAGATACTTGTGAATGTTTAGAGGCTAAATTAAAGTGTATATAAACCTATACTCTGATAATCTTACCATGTTATCAGCTTACATGGATCATATTGTATATGCTTAGAGAGTCCCCATCCACACTCTGGAATTTTACACTGATCATCACTGAGCTAAAACAGCTCAAAAATGAGTAAAATTCTAAAGTTAGGGGTTAAAAATGCTTTTATTGTTTAAACCTCACTAGGGGAATGAAATTGGAGAATTTTCTTTAATGTCAAACCTCTCTAAATGTAAAAAAAAGTAAAGGAAAAAAAAAAAAAATCTATATCCATGCCCCGGTTCTGACGTCACTGGCTGGATCGTAATTCCCCAACCTAGAGAAGGAGGAGGCTTGCACGGGGATGTGAATAAATTAAAATTCGGGCAGGGCGAGAGGCTGTTTTGCATATTTAATATTTCATAAATAAAGTTTGCCCAAACTACAGCCAGAACCCACATATTTACTGCAAAGTGCCAGCACTGCAATTTAAGTAGTAATTTATTGCTACCTGTCCTACGAGAACTTTCAATCATATCGGCCTCATGAGGACAACAAAACAGTTCAAAGAAGGACAAATTTGGACGATTGTTGTAGCATCTCGCCATGGTCCTCCTGTACAGGAAGAAACATGGGGCCTAGAGGAGCTGTAAGGACAATCTGAAATGAAGAGGAGTGCAGGGGAACCAGCACAGCAGGACTCCACAAATCCAGTTAAAACTTCATACAAAATATATTCTTCGTTTAAAAAACACGCATATCCAAAAAGAAATACATGGACAACAAAAGATAGAAAATATGAGACAAAAGACAGCAGCGTTAACGCGTTTCGGACTTCTACATATCAGTCCTTAGTCATACCTGTCGGTGCTGTGACTCGCATGGGAATATGTAGTATGTTGAGCCTGACTCGGGCTGCGAGTTTCCGGTGTACAACGGCAACGCCTACTGAAAGTGTTTGTGGTGTTGTAGGAATTGATTATGTCCGGTGGGGACATGTCAAATATATAAAAAGAAACAAATTTATGTTAAGGCACAAGCAATATATACCTATTAGATAGAACGTGACTTTATGTTTAGTAGAAATACATTAAATCTTGTTTGTAATTCAAGCCTTTTGGGTATTGGTTCTCCAAGTTTAAGATCCTGTATGCCTCTCTGGAAAGCAAAGCTTTCTTCCAATCCCCTCCTCTGTTGGGACGTCTGACCTGTTAAATTGCGATAACTGTCATACCATTCATGGACCCACCGTGTTTATCCCTATAGTGTTTGGAAATGCCGGATAAATTCTGGGTGCTGGTGATAGTGGCAGGATTGGCTCCTGTGATATGCTCACTTATACGATCCTTTAGTTTGCGGACTGTACAGCCCACATATTGTAAGTGACACTTTGAACAATGTGCCAAATATACTATGTGCGAAGACTCACAATTCATATAAGATTTGATATGATAAACGATATTTGAATGAGTGGAAGTAAAGGAAGTGCTTTTCAACATGAACTTGCAAATGTTGCAACGGGCACCACCACAGAAGTAGCTGCCCTTAGTTCGTAGCCACGTGTTTTTAGGATTACTATCCGAAAATGTATTGGGAGATAGTATGTCTCCTAGTGTTCTGGCTTTTGTGGAAATAAAAGAAACCCCGTCAGTAAGCAATTTCCTCAGAATTGGATCGTGTTGCAGTACAGGTAAGTGTTTTTTGATGATATGAGTAATGGCATAGAACTGTGTGCTATATTGGGTACTAAAAGTTAGATTGGATTCCTGACTGCAGATGTTGCGAGTTTTTGGCTGTAGGTATGTAGAGCGTGGTTTCTCGTTTACTATGCCTATCGCCCTTTTGCATGACTTTATGCTATAACCTCTATCTTGGAGACGACGTGTGATGGTGATACATTCCTGTTCATAACTATTGTCCAATGTGCATGCTCTTCTAGCTCGTATATACTCGCCAATGGGAAGGTCTTTGACTGTGTGAGGGGCATGACAGCTGGAGGCGTGCAGTACTGTATTTCCAGATGTGCTTTTACAATAGAGTGAAGTGTGCACACTGTTAGTTAAAGGTCTCTATCAAAAAGAAATCGAGAACATGCTCCATGACACAGATGTATATCAAAAAGATTTATTGTATTTCTACTAGACATAAAGTCACGTTCTATCTAATAGGTATATATTGCTTGTGCCTTAACATAAATTTGTTTCTTTTTATATATTTGACATGTCCACACCGGACATAATCAATTCCTACAACACCACAAACACTTTCAGTAGGCGTTGCTGTTGTACACCGGAAACTCGCAGCCCGAGTCAGGCTCAACACACTACATATTCCCATGCGAGTCACAGCACCGACAGGTATGACTAAGGACTGATATGTAGAAGTCCGAAACGCGTTACCGCTGCTGTCTTTTGTCTCATATTTTCTATCTTTTTGTGTCCATGTATTTCTTTTTGGATATGCGTGTTTTTTAAATGAAGAATAAATTTTGTATGAAGTTTTAACTGGATTTGTGGAGTCCTGCTGTGCTGGTTCCCCTGCCCTCCTCTTCGCTTGACTTGCCCTGGATTACCGGACCAGCGCTCAAGGGGTTACCGTGCAACCGGTCCTGAAGGACGATTATACCTAATCTTCACTACTGTCTGTGGGTGAGCTGTTGCTGACCTTTTTCTTTTTTGTTACTGTAAGGACAATCTGCCCCTTTTCACATCTTCTATCTCTTCCTGCAGTCCCAAACAATCAAGAATGTGTTGCTTTAAAATAGCACTGAGAGCAGCATTTCTTGAGTTGCCTGGGAGTGCAGGGTGATTCTTTGAGTCCTGTCTGGCAAACTCTGAGTATATTGATGGCTTGGATGACCACAAAGAAGGCTGTGAGTGCTACCTCTGGCATCTGTGATATAGATTCGCCACCACTGCCCTAGACTGAATGAGCAGTCTAATTACCATATATACTCGAGTATAAGCCAAGTTTTTCAGCACAATTTTTGTGCTGAAAATTCCCTATTCGGCTTATACTCGGGTATAAAAAAAAAACAACAAAAAAACCCCTCTGTACTCACCATTCCGACGGCCTGAGTAGCGGCAGCTCCGCCTGCAATGCCTCTTCTTACTTCATGCCGGCGCCAGGTCCGCGAAGGCTCCCTGCACGCGACCCGACCGGCACACAATTATGCAGTGCCTCTTCTTACTTCATGCAGGTGCCAGGTCCGAGTCGGCTCCCTGCACGCGACTCGACCGGCACACAACTATGATGTCAGCAGCGGCTATAAACTGGGGCTGTGACCAATGCATTTCCCACCCACGGCTTATACTCAAGTCAATAGGTTTTTCCAGTTTTTTGTGTTAAAATTAGGGGTCTCGGCTTATACTCGGGTCGGCTTAAACTCGGGTCGGCTTATACTCAAGTATATACGGTATGACACTCTACCACCAATGGTAGTAGATGTCCTTTAACGTAAGTCTTGCTGATCATGAATGAACAAGGACCTTATAAGAGATTTCTCTATTACAAAATGTAAAGCAATGAAAAGAATGGTTCACAGACTGGTAAGGCAAAACTAGGTGTGGGTTCAATATATATATATATATATATATATATATATATATATATATATATATATATATATATATATATATATATATATCCCTGATGCTTTCTTCTTTTTACACTTCTGATCTTGTCCTACAAATTCTGCTGCAAAGTACTAAGACTGAGGATTATAATATTTGGAACAGGCCATTAAAGGCCTTAGTAGTTTTAGGAATGTGCATATTTCAGAATTGCTATGTGAAATAATTTATTCTTCTACTGTTCCATTCTTCTATTGTGTACTGTGCATATTGTTATACAAGTTAAATATTGTACTCAAAACTAAAGCTGATTGCTAAAGAAAATTCTCTTGGCTTCTATTTTTAAGATGTGAAATAGAGAAGTTAGGATACTCATCACTATAGTATATTCTGTATAGTATTAATACTTGCCTCTAACTTTGTATGGCAGGGGAAGAAGCATTTGTTTGGCAGGTGAAGAAACCAAGAACAACCTGCTGTACTGTATGTAACCAGATTTAGATTTAATAAGACCTAGAAGACTACTGACTTTTCTGCATAAGTGATCAAATGGTACATTGGTGGCATCTCAAGCCTGGGTAAAATTAGAAGCCACTTTTACAATTATCTTAATCTGAAGTTGCACACAATCTCCTATATGTAGAATCTACAGATACTTATATCTGTTCAGGCATCAGATGTCCTGTTGAAGAGAATCCTGGTCACCACCAACAATGGTTCCCTCTTCCCCTGCAATGACTCTCCTTAGGACCTCCACCCAAACCATCTTCAGATGGAACAGACAAGGAATTCTATCCTTACAAGATCACAAAGACCCCAATGTTTCTATTGCTCTATAACACCTGTCTAATAAATACAACACAACAAACTCTGACTACATTTTGCAGACTTCAGCTTTTCTCAAGAAACTTCTTATTACATCCCTTTCTATTAACTCCTTTGTGCTCTCTCCTACCAAACATAGAACATATATTCTACAATATCTGGACACAAATGCAGTTTACAACTGAAGCAAGTTCTTATCTTTATTGAGCTAATTATCCTCCCAGAAAACAATTGTAGCCAACCTACTCATGTCCACTTATATGTGATGTATCTGTGATGTGTATATGCTGTATTTGTATGTGTTGTATGGTGTGTATATACTGTATGTGTGTATGTATGCTGTATTTTTGCATATGGCACTGTACAGTATGTGTGTATATGCTATATATGTGCACGCATGTGTAAAGGGTCACACAGACTACAGAACTAAAAGTCTCTTTGGGAAAAGTCCGGAGGGAGGAGTCTGTGGACCAGTGGACCCTCTGGACCAATGCAGGAGATGGTATGAGGCCTGCGGTGGCAGCCAAGGTACAGGGAAGTGCAGGAAACAGTCCAAGCCTGGGATGACAGCAGCAACACTGGTAACGCTGGCACGGACTGCAGACACCACTGGACTGGATCCCTGGAAGGCACAGCAGGAAGCGTATGGGAACGCTGGAGACAGGAAACATGGAGGCGCCTGGAAATGCTGGAAGACAGGACACACCAGGAGCAAATGGGAACGCTGGAGACACACAGGAACACAGGAAAGCATCTGGAAATGCTAATGGACTTTCTCTTCCACAGGAACGGCTTAGGGAAGCCTGGCATGGAAACCACAGGAGATCCTAGGAGGGAAGATCCGGCAGGGAGAGAAGGGAGATGCCGGATTATAAGGACGAGCCGGATATAGCAGGAGCCAATCAGGAGGACGCTGGCCCTTTAAGGCTTGAGAAGCCCCCGCGTGCGCCCTCTAGTGGTGAGAGCGTGCGACTGCAGGCCTGTGGCCTACACACCAGGAGCTGAAGCACAGACAGGAGCCAGGAGAAGTAAGTGAGGGCAGGGGGACGGGGACCGGCAGGCAGCGGAGCACGGGTGTACCCGCGATCCGTGACATGGATCGTGGGAGCACCCGTGACAGTACCCTCCCTTTAGGGCCCCTCTTCTCTTCTTCTTCAGCCTCTTCTTTCGCCTTCTCCAATTCATCTTGGTGACGGAACACCTAAGGAGAAAAGCAGAAACAGGACAAACTTGCATAGACTCCTCTGCAAACAGTACAACCGGGGGCTAAAGTGGCTCTTGGGAAGCCGGAGCATCACTGGGAAGTTGCGGAGGCAGGAATGGCTCTTGGAAAGCTGAAACAGCTTTAGCAAGCTGCAGATGCTGGAGCGGCTCTTGGAAGCCGGAGGTCGGAGTGGCTTCTATGAAAGCCGGAGACTCTGGAGCGACCTCTCGGAAATCCCGTGTAGACCCTGGAGCGACCTCTGGGAAGGCCGGTGGAGACACTGGAGCGACCTCTGGGAAGGCCGGTGGAGACACTGGAGCGACCTCTGGGAAGGCCGGTGGAGACACTGGAGCGACCTCTGGGAAGGCCGGTGGAGATACTGGAGCGACCTCTGGGAAGGCCGGTGGAGACACTGGAGCGACCTCTGGGAGGAGTCTGTGGACCAGTGGACCCTCTGGACCACCGCAGGAGATGCTATGAGGCCTGCGGTGGCAGCCAAGGTACAGGGAAGTGCAGGAAACAGTCCAAGCCTGGGATGACAGCAGCAACACAGAGGAACACTGGTAACACTGGCACAGGCTGCAGACACTGCTGGACTGGAACCCTGGAAGGCACAGCAGGAAGCGTATGGGAACGCTGGAGACAGGAACCACGGAGGCGTCTGGAAACGCTGGAAAACAGGACACACCAGGAGTGTATGGGAACGCTGGAGACACACAGGAACACAGGAAAGCGTCTGGAAACAGTAATGGGATTTCTCTTCCACAGGAACGGCTTAGGGAAGCCTGGCATGGAAACCATAGGACAGTGATTTTCAACCTTTTTTGAGCCGCGGCACACTTTTTATACTTAGAAAATCCTGGGGCACACCAACAACCAAAATAGCACAAAATGACACTAAAACAGTCATATTATACATATAGTTAATAATATAGATTCTAAATTTATTTTACTCACTCAGTGTGAAACCTGGGCCTGTTTCGATAAACACAAAAGGGATATCCTGGCAGGAATGGTGGAAAGACACACACAAAGCACTTCCCCAACAGTTCTCAGTTTCTCCCTGTTTTTAGTATAAGGTGCTGATTATTATGTGGCTCATATACTGCAAAATAAAGGAGTACAATGAGAAGTACTATGGCCATGAGGCCAGAGTACAAGTGCCAGCTCATATACTCAGCATATGAGCTGGTACTTGTAGTACTCCAGCCTCATGACTATAGTATTTCTCATTTTACATTTCTCATTGTTATATGAAGTATACTGCTGGAGTACTACAAGTACCAGCTCATATGCGCCGGCCTCGGATGACGTCATTTTGTCGTGCGAGGTTCAAAGCTTGCGCATGTGTTATTGTACACGTTTTCTACATTGTAAGAAGCCGTGACTGCACATTGCTGCACATTGCCAGGAAACAAAACACCGGGGGCACCATAGTTTAGGGAACTTTCCCCGTGGCACACCCGACCATGTGTTGCGGCACACTAGTGTGCCACGGCACACTGGTTGAAAATCACTGCCATAGGAGATCCTAGGAGGGAAGATCCGTCAGGGAGTGAAGGAAGAACCGGATTATAAGGGCGAGTCGGATTAGCAGGAGCCAATCAGGAGGATGCTGGCCCTTTAAGGCTTAGTGGTGAGAGCGTGCAACTGCAGGCAAGAATGCCTGTGGCCTACACACCGGGAGCTGAAGCACAGACAGGAGCCAGGAGAGGTAAGTGAGGGCAGGGGGACGGGGACCGGCAGGCAGCGGAGCACCGGTGTACCTGCGGTCCGCGACATGGATCGCGGGAGAACCCGTGACAGCATGAGTGGATAAATGTGTGATTGCAACTTGCATGAATAGTACCAATATGTTTATTTTTTAAGTGGGGCCCTGCCTCTTCTAGTTATACCTCTGCTTTAATTGATTACATAAAATCTAATATCATGAGTTAAACAGTTTACACCCTGACACATTTTAATTGGTAAAAAGGGTAATTATGGTTCCATATGAATAACTTTAATTAAAGTGCACCTGTCACCAGGAATGTTATTTGGTTGAACTTGATGGACATGGTGTGGAGGAGAGGAAGAATGCAAGAGGAGACACAGAGACACATAACTTGCAGCTGCCCCCCACCGCTGAGTCTCACAACATTCTACTGGCAGGGAGCCAGGCAATGTAAATTAACCCCTTAATGCTCTGCGCCGTAGTTCTACGGCGCAGAGGTATAAGGAGTGTATGAAGAGGGCTCATGGGCTGAGTCCTCTTCATACAAAGGTGGGGTTTTTTGCATTTTGAAGAAAACCCCCACCGCTAGCGCGGGCGCCACCATCTTTTTTACAGTCGCCCCGCCCCCGAACGTCATTGGGGGGTGGTGATCGGTTGCCATGGTAGCCTTGGGTCTTCTTTTGACACAAGGCTACATGGCTTCTGCAGATTTGTTACAATGAGCCAGTGGCTCATTGTAATGAATGACCTGCAAAAATGCCATATATTGCAATACAGAAGTATTGCAGTATATGTTAGGAGCGATCTGACCATCTAGGGTTAATGTACCCTAGATGGTCTAAGAAATAGTGGGGAAAAAAAATAAAAAAAAAGTTTAAAAAATAAAAAAAATTAATAAAATATTAAAAATTCTAATCACCCCCCTTTCCCTAGAACTGATATAAAACATAATAAACAGTAAAAATCACAAACATATTAGGTATCGCCGCATCCCAAAATGCTGGATCTATCAAAATATAAAAACGGTTACGGCCGGCGGTGACATCTGAGGCGGAAATGGCGCCCAAATGTCCGAAATGCGACTTTTACACCTTTTTATATCACATAAAAAATTACATTAAAAATGATCAAAATGTCGCACAGACCTCAAAATGGTAGCAATGAAAACGTCGCCTCATTTCGCAAAAAATGGACACCTCACACAGCTCCGTGTACCAAAGTATGAAAAAGTTATTAGCGTCAGAAGATGGCAAATTTTTTTTTTCTTTTTTGTACACATTCGTTTAATTTTTGAAAATGTATTTAAACACAATAAAACCTATATAAATTTGATATCACTGCGATCGCACCAAACCAAAGAATAAAGCTGAGGTGTTTTTTTGAGTGCACAGTCAAAGTCGGAAAAACTGAGCTCACAAGAACGTGATGCACGTGCGTTTTTTTTTCAATTTTTCCACATTTGGAATTTTTTTTCAGCTTCGCAGTACACGGCATGTTAAAATAAATAACATTACGGGAAAGTAAAATTTGTTACGCACAAAATAAGCCCTCACACAGGTCTGTACACATAAAATTGAAAAAGTTATGGATTTTTGAAGTTGGAGAGCGAGAAATGAGCCGAAAAACCCTGCGTCCTTAAGGGGTTAAACTTATATAAACTATAAACTGTCAGAATGCTGACAAAGGCATTTTTAAAAACAGCATGACATAGGATATTGAAACCTGTCACCAGCTAAAAATGACATTCCTGGTGACAGGTTCGCTTTACGGGAAAAAAAAAACATCTGCAGCAGTGTACTGCCATTGAAGCTAGTGTACTAGGACCTAGGTAACTTCGATATCTGATGAATCCTACACTACACTGCACAATTTGAAAGAGTTGAAAGAGGACTGCTTCTTGTATTAAGTGCAGTCTGCTAATGACACAAATACACTTAAACACAGCACATTCTGTTCTTTGACAGCAAATAAGCAAGGACTATTTAATCCGAAAATGAGATATGTGAGACGTGTTCCACGGTGATAAAGTACCTGTTGTATAATTTAATTGTATTTTATCAACCGTACCAGAGATTTCACAATATTTGATTCTATGTATAATCCTTTTGTTCTGGAATTCAATAAAGATGACATAAGCTGGGGTTAAAGGGAATGATTCAACTGTGCCATTTTTCTAATAGCTTTCTATTTTCTAATTGGCAATTGTGTAGAGGTCGTGGTTACAGATCACATCCTCTCATTCCTTGCTCCATCACCAATGGGGTTATAACATATATGACCCATCAAAAGCTTTAAAGCATCTCAATTTTCCAGTTTTATTGATATTTACACATTTTAATCCCTCAAATATACTTTGAAATAATGGATCAGCTCAAGCACTTCCTGCAAATAATTGATATTGTTTGTATTATAAAAAATGCCTAGATTTTTGTGAAGAAGAAGGAGATACCTTCCACCGAGGACAGCTTGTATTTGCAAAGTAGAAAAACATAGAACACGGACTCTGCAATTTAGATATATATGGATGCAGTAAACACAGTAACAGCAATTTAGTTATATACAGATGTAGTGGACACAGATTCTGACATTTAGGTATATACTCTTGCATTAAGAGTGCGGCTATTTCTCTAATTAATGATGATGATGCAGTAAGGTATCTCACTGTCATGCTTAAGGCATGGAGCACAATAGAGTAACTTTGCATTTAATGTACTGCTGGCAGGGTGAATGGTTGCTTTATTATCTGAACTTCTCAGCATCTACATCACGTCTTTCTATGGTGAAGAAGCTCTTTATTAACCACACACTGGAAACTCTCTTCCATGCATTTCAGGCATTTAACATAGTGGGGCAAATTTACTTACCCGGCCCATTCGCGATCCAGCGGCGCGTTCTCTGCTCTGGATTCGGGTCCGGCCGGGATTCATGAAGGTAGTTCCTCCGCCGTCCACCAGGTGGCGCTGCTGCGCTGAAAATCATCTCCACGCGCCGGAATGCACCACCTCGGACCAGGTGAAGGTAAGCGGTCACCAAGCGACACTTTTTCGGGTTTTAAATGCGGCGGTTTTTCCGAATACGTCGGGTTTTCGTTCGGCCACGCCCCCCGATTTCCGTCGCGCGCATGCCGGCGCCGATGCGCCACAATCCGATCGCGTGCGACACAATCCCGGGGCAATTCAGGTACAATCGGCGCAAATCGGAAATATTCGGGTAACACGTCGGGAAAACGCGATTCGGGCCCTTAGTAAATGACCCCCAGTGTGTTATTTTTAATAAATAGCATTTGTATCGTGCACATTTTCTTGTGATTAAGTCCTAAAGAGAGGCCTACTGATACATACGGTACTCTGAAATCTGTGTTTTGCATTATTGTTCTTTTGGCGTAAAACAAATTTAATCACACAATGATGTGGTATGAAAAGGCTTTAATGACTAGGGCATTTTATCAAATTTGCATAGGTAAAGAATTGACCCCATAACGATGCACATCATAATAGTACGGCGCACAACGGGTGCGGGTGCATGGAGAGGGCTCCATACTCCTATAAAAAAAAGACTGACAGCTTGTAAAAAGATGTGACACTCCTGGTGCAGGCTCCTCTATGTGCTTCCTGGTGCGGGCGCCCCCTGCAGCCTGTGTATGTATAAGATACTCCTATACACATGACTGACAGCCTGTATAATGATGTGACACTCCTGGTGCTGACTCCTCTATGTACTTCCTGGTGTTGGTGGCCACGTCCACTGCAGCCTGTGTGTGTATGAGATGCTCATATACACATGACTGACAGCCTGTATAATGATGTTTCAGGCCTGTTGATGGCTCCTCTATGTACTTTCTGCTGCTGGCGGCCACTTCCCCTGCAGCCTTTATGCACAAGATTCTCCTATACACATAACTGATAGCCTGTATAATGATGTAACACCCCTGGTGCTGGAACCCCATGCAGCTAGTGTGTATGAGCTACTCCTATACACATTGCTTAAAGCCTGTATAATGATGTGACTCTCCTGTTGTTGGCTTATCTATGTGCTTTCTGTTGCTGGAAACCCTGCAGCCTGTGTGTGTATGAGATATTCCTTAACACATCACTGACAACCTGTTTAATGATGTGACACCCCTGGTGCTGGCTCCTCTATGTGCTTCCTATTGCTAGTGGCCACCTCCCTGCAGCCTGTGTGGGTATAAGATACTCTTATACACATGACTGACAGGCTTTATAATGATGTGACACTCCTGGTGCTGGCTCCTCTATGTGCTTCCTGGTTCTGGTGCCCATGCCCCCTGCAGCCTGTGTGTGTATGGGATACTCCATACACATGACTGACGGCCTGTATAATGATGTGACACTCCTGGTGCTGGCTCCTCTATGTATTTCCTGGTGTTGGCGCCCCCTGCAGCATGTGTGTATAAGATACTCCTATACAGATGACTGACAGCCTGTATAATGATGTGACACTCCTGGTGCTGGCTCCGCTATGTGCTTCTTTGTGCTGGCGGGCATGCCCCCAGCAGCCTGTGTATATGAGATACTCCGATACACATGACTAACAGCCTGTATAATGTTGTGACACTCCTGGTGCTGGCTCCTCTATGTGCTTTCTGGTGCTGGCGCCCCCTGAAGCTTGTGTGTGTATGAGATACTCCTATACACATGACTGCATTCTGTATAATATAATCCTGTAATGAACACCAGAAAAGATGGATGCATACTGGACCAATGTACAAATATAGTTTTTATTAAGTAATAATCAAAACAAGACAAGACATGAATACAATAAAAACACTAAAAAGGTACAGCAAATATATGTACCTAACTCTCACGGGTCAAGGAGCGACCCAAACCCCCACTGGTTCAAACTGCCCACCAATATGATATACTGAAATGCCAGAAACTTGCAAAGTAGGGCAGACAAGTGCACAATAATCTGTACTAGAAAAGTATGTATGTAGGTGTGAAAAAACCTGCCCTATTGATACAATACCCTGCTAAATCAACCTCATGGGAACTAATGCACAGGGTAATGGAGGTGGACAGAGAGCCAGGAGGGTGGAGAACCCCACTTGTTTCGTCACTGCAGGGTGATTTCCTCAGGGGTAAGTGACTGTGTGGTGCACAGTCCTGTCTATAAAAAGGTGAGGTCCCCCCCACCCCAATTGGTGCCCAACCAATTACAATTCTGAAATCAGCCAGGTCTACAATTAAATAACTAGAGCAACTACAACAAGCACGTAACTACAACAAGCATGTAACCCTCAAATGGCTATATCTTCTAAATCGTTCACCAAGGACATCTACCACCAGGATTGTGAACCAAGCACACTGACCTACTGGTGTGGATCCCCCTCTGGCAGGATCTGGCACACCCCCTCTGGCACACCCCCTCTGGCAGGATCTGTTTGGCTTCTTTTGACCTGTTTTTTTCAAAAGAAGCCTTGTAAAAGTATGCAAATGAGCATGAGGGGCTCAATGCTCTTTAGGTAATAATGGAGCTTAGAGCCCCTTAGGCTCATTTGAATAATTTTTTTGAATTTTTTTTTTCTTAAAAACAAGGATATAGCTTAAAAAAGAGTGAATCCTGCCAGATAAAGCACACATCACTATGTCAGTGTGCTTGGTTTACAATCCTTCATCCTGGTGGTAGATGTCCTTTAAACAGGAGAATCTCCCCTTTAATATAATATCAGGATTGTGTTTCTATGTTATATAGAACCGGAGATGTAAATGTCAAACCAAAATACAGGAGTAGCTGCATCTATATTTTAACCTGGGAAAGGGCTAGGTACATACTTTCAACATATTTTGGTAAAGATTTATTCAGTTTTACAAATTATTAAAAATCTTCAATGGGAATAATGACAAAAAGTAAGTTGTAGTCATTTATGTAATTCTATTTAAAAAAACATGTAATTAATAAATCTTATCATGTCCCTAATGAAAAAATGAAGTAAAAATTGTTATGATATTAAAAACTGTTCAAATAATGTCATCATTTAGATGAGCAGAAAAGAACTGCAAAAATGACCTGTACATTCAGGCACCAATGGCCCTCGGTCACATTGAGTCTCATATGACTAGAAATGACTCGTGTTTTCTTAGTTATAAGTACGGTTGTCATTTGAGGAACAGAAAAAACAAACAAAAACAAGTGCAGTTACAATAAAAGAACACAAACATGCTGTATCAGTAAATAAGTAAATTCAATAGAAATATACTCAAATAATAACACTGAAATATTGACAGAACCTTTATGATTTACTATTTGTAAACAATATGAAGCATAAAGCATAAAGTAACTAAAGAAGGGCCTGTAATACCTTGGATGGTATGACACCTCTTATATATACATATATACACGTGGACATGTGTTGCACCTAGAAAGTACATTGGTTCTATGAAAATCTAATTTATTGCATGTCTAAAATAAGTCTGTTTCAAAAATTATCTAGTTCTTAAAAAGATTTGTATACATTTGCTAGTTGAATAATCGTTTATTGCTTGAATGGACAACGAAGCCAGATGTGTATTGACTGAATTGTTTCTGTGTATTATTCCATTCTACACATTCCAACTTATTATTCCATTCCAACTACAGTGTTCATCAAAGGAAATGTACAACAGTTACAGGTTCGACTGTCTTAAAGGTGAATCCCCATTGTGGCCCCTTGAGGTAGATGAGCCCTCATCCCCTAGATACACCATATAATACGCTCCATTTAATTCATACAGATATTTGGCACACAGCATTTCTACCAGCCTATGAATTAATTTGATGAAATTGATAGATTATTTAAAACACCCTCCAGTTTAGTCTTCTATACTGCAGAAGAGAGGTACCAGAACTATAGCACAGGTGCCTCTGTTGGCTCTTCTCTCTTCTCAGTGCTCTATACGAGAGCTGGAGAAGAAAGAAGCAGTAATTATCACAGGTTCCCTGCAGCTGCCTGCAAAAGGGGGCTCCACATTCAGTTGCCCGATTCTTTGGGGAGCTGCCTGAAGTCCATGCTGTAAATACACTTTAGGCGGAGGATCCGGAGGGGCCGAGGTAAAAGGAAGGAAGAGGAAAACGATTCAGCCAGAAGCGAAAGCAAGTCTCCTGGCGATAAGGGCCCGAGAGGCGACAGATGATGATTCCTCTGGTAACCTTACTGGACAGTCCCTGGCCATCCCCACTCCACCTTTACCCCTCCTTCCCCCCTCCCCTTCTCATTTCCGACCAGCCCCTGACTTTCCTCCCCTGTCTGCCCCTCCCCGAGTCACCCCACTAACCCCATGCCCGGACACTAACCGCATCCATACCAATTTGGAAGATGTAAAAACTAACCTTACCCGCACTAGTACGGACAAGAATATGACTGTCATCAATCTCACAGATGAGGCACTATCTGATGCTTGCATGTCCCTGCTTTCTAAAGGATTAAACTATGCATTAGTAGAAAGGTTTGAGGTAGATATGTATAAGGCTGTACGCAAACTCAGCCTTAGGAAGTTCTTCCAAGGCGATCGCGGGACACATATCCAGCAGGAACTAGGTGAGGTCCCGGTTACTGTGGGACCTTTAGGCTTTATTCCTCTCACCGCTTCTGGACCGGTTAGCGAGGCAGAGATCAATCTCCTGCTAGACATTGGGGAGGTTACCATAGACGTGGAACCACAGGTCACAACCACCTTGGAGGTGGCGCCATTCAGAGGAGGTGTACCCTCCACTTTTTGTACCCCACCCTTGCCGGCAGGCTCACCTATTGAGGTCTTTAAGGATCGTGTCCTGGAGGAGGTGCATGCGCTGATATATCCCGCAGCACCCAAAAACCTCACAGAAGAAGAGCTCCGGGCACTCCATGATCTCAGTGCACGTACCGACCTTGTGGTGAAGCCTACCAACAAGGGGGGAAATGTGGTACTAATGACCAGGACAGCCTACGAAAAAGAGGCCCTGTTAGATAAGGAGACGTATGTAAGATTACGCCCACCTGCGGTCATGTGTATTTTAGCGATGACACGGAGGGGCGTGGCCATCGGCTTGAGAAAGCGGCCCCATTGCCGGAACCTGTCTGTTTACCCCCCTGCATGCTTCCCCACCAATAAAGGACACTTTTCATGCTTTTGGAACCGGTGAGTGCCGTCATCTCTTTTTATGTTTATGTATGGACACTTTGGGTAGAAGTTTCTGTTACATATGTGCACATAGTTCTTTTTCATGTGATTCACACACAATTTTATTTGCTTGTCAAACTCAGATAACCTGATGGTAGATGTTTCTACTCACCTCCCCGTCCCATCCCGAATGGCAGTAAGCTTCCTTTGTCATATTTTAGAAAGCCTGAGTTTCATAGAAAAATAGAGCTTTATAACATATGCAATGAGTCTGAGGTGCTCAACTGATCACTTCATGGCTCCGCCGATAATTGGTTTATGCACGACCCCCCCCCCCACTGGCTGATTGACATGCCAACACTATGCAAAAGAGAGCCGATGATGTCCCTCTGCTATTCTCCCACTATGCAGAATATAGCAGAATATGTACATATCCATTTCAGTATGATTAACAAATAGAGGTGAGTGGATCTGAACTTTATGTTCGTTAAGATGCGCCCCGCGTGACCGGATTGGTGGATGTGCAGCCAAATTGATGCCTCTAGCTACTAGCTATTGTTGTGATTGGTCAGAGGGACACCCCTGGCTAAGCGCAGCCATCGCAGGTAGCTAGGGGCGTCAGTTTGCCAGATAGGCTACATGGCCACCATAGCAATATGTTCAGGTCATTCTGGATGCATCAGAACCCCAAGGCCGAAATTAAAGTTCGGATCTGCTCATCTCTATTCACAAATAATTTAAGTCTCAGAAAATAACTAGACTTGATGTATTTATAAATCTGCATCAAATGTAATTTATTCCATTCACAACAAGGAAATACTTGGGATAAAGGATGGTAAACACCCTACAGTAGATCTGGTGCATTGTGTACCAGAACATTGGGGGGAACATGCAAAATGCCAGTCTTAATAAATTCCCCACAGTGTCTTCATACATTGGTGGAGCTGTATTAATCCATTGTGCCAGATTTATCCCTGCGATAATTAATTCTGCAGTAAAAGACTGAGTTCTACTTTAGACCTACTTTTAACTGATCAAAACTGTGTCTACTTCTTCTTAAAAAATTTTTGCCGTATAGACCATTTTCTGCCTGGCCATCCTCCCTAAGTCAGACAAGTTGGAAAAGTGTCAAAAAACTATTTAGCAGCCTTGATAAATGTGGCGGAAGGCATTTTATTTTTTTTATCACAAATTTGCCAGAAGCCTAATGCAATTGGAATAATAATTCCCCCCCCCCCCCCATTGTGTAACAAAGGGAAGTGTGCATTTTTTTTCTTTGATTTTTGTGCAAATGTGACATTTTAGAGGAAAAAAGAACATGTTTTACTTATACAAAACAATATACTGACAATTTCTTAATCTGTGGGCCAGCATGGAGAGCACCTGTCCGGCACCTCATCACTGCCTATATCTTGTGTCTGTTCAAGCGCAGGGTATTGCCAGGTCAGACCTGGCATAGAAGTTTCCCAATGCAGGCGGCAGCATAGTGCAGCATTCTGGTGCACTACTTACTAGTGTTTATCGCAAGGCTTGCGTCTCCTGATCTTGTGAGTGCCGAGTATAATAAATGTGCCCCAGAGTAAAAAAAGCCAAGTCAAATATAAAATACAAATGTTCCAGGGAGTCTTTATAAATGTAATAATCAGTAATCCAGACAGGTAACTTATCAAATAGGCCCCAAAATGTTTGGTCGACAGAGAATAAAATATTAAGATTAAATTAATGGCAGGACGTCACAAGATGTGACAAGAAAAATAGAAGAATAATGGGAGCAAAGAAAATATGATGTGTGTGATGTGTACACACAAAAATGCATGACAAAATACAAACAATATATGTATACATATATAGATGTGGCAAAGGGTAATGAGCATGTAAACCAGCATACTGAAAGATATTGGAATGTACATGAGTGTGAGAAAATATGAAACATGAGAAAGAGACAAAGAGACTTGAAAAAAGTGATTTGTTTTCAGTTTTGTTTTGAGAGACGGTAATTCTGGGGTAGTTTTGATATGTGACAAAGATGCCTTTAGAAAACAGTGATACCAAACCACGTAATACAACTTTTGTCCATATTACTATGCTTACTTTTTTCTCCATCTAATACCCTTTCTTATCATTCTCTCACATTCATGTGCCATAAATGAAAAGATCTTTTTAGAACCTGAGTTTCATGCTCATTATCATCACTGATGTGAAAACATATTTGCTTCCTTCCTGATTTCTTAATTTTTGGATGTTTGTCATATAACATAACACAAGTAAACACAAAATGCTGTTATTTTAGAATGACAGTCCATCTGCCCTCAAGCAGAAGATTGTACAGCAGGATAACGATCTAAAACAGAAGTACCCAACACCCGGAACACCCGGACCCAGTGAAAAGGCCAAAGACAAGGGGACATTATAGTTGTTTGTGGAGTGATATAGAAAAAGGGTATTATAATGTTCCCTTTCCTGTAGCTTCTTTCTTATCCAGACATTAAAAGGGGGATACAGAAAACAAAACGGCTACAGAAAAAGGGGCACTATAAAGGGGAATACAGGAAATGGAGCAGCTGCAGGAAAGGGGACATGTTAGACGAGGGGCTGCAAGAACTGGGATATTATATTGTTTGGGTTAGATATGGAGTATTTTCTGGGCACACCATTTTTTTTTTATCAGGTACCATGGTAAGGGGGTAACACGGCTTGGTTCCTTTGAAAACATTTTGGGTGAGGCCAGTTCCTGGATACAAAAACATTGCGGATTACTGATTTAAAAGACAACAGCAACTCCACTTTGAGTGGTTTAAGAAAAACAAAATCAAGATTTTGGAGTGGCCTATTCAAAGTCCTGACCTTAAAGGAAACCTACCACCACGGATCTACCTATCAAGGTAAATCCGCTGGCAGGTTCCTCCGATGTATAGATGTAGAACCCTTTTTAGGGCTAATTCTTGCATGGCCGATAACTTTAATAAACTTTAATTCGTCCAATATTCAAATTATCTAACGAGGCTACCGGGGTGTGAAGTAGCCGGAGCTGAGGCTACACGGTGCGTCTACTCCACTCCCCAGTAGCCTCTTGTGTCCCGCCTACCCCAAAATCTTCAGCACTCGTCTGCGAACTTGGGTTCTGCGCATGCGCAGAAGCTCTGAATTCAGAGCCGAGACTGAGCAGCCTGCATGGTAGGTAGGTTTCAAACTCGAGACTGTGCAGCCGGTCTGGTGGTAGGTTTCCTTCAATTCAATTTAGATGCTGCGGCATGACCTTAAAAAGTGGTTTATGCTTGGAAACCCTGCAAGGTTATTTACAACAATTCTGCGTGATGAGTGGCCAGAATTCCTCCAGAGCATTGTAAAATCAAATTGCAAACACTTGATTGCAGTTGTTGCTGCTAAGGGTGCCCAACCAGTTATTGGGTTTAGGGGACAATAATTATTTAACACGCATGTATGTAGATTTTGATAACTTTTTTCCTTAAAAAGAAATGTTTTTTCAAAATCATGCATGAATAAACCAGGGACACTTACTCATTGATCCAGGCACTGTGACTGTGATTATCTTCTTACATGTGTTATCTATGGCCTCCTTCTTCTAAAATAAACTTTTAAAACTATGTTTATAAATTATAGCTAGAAGTGTCAGGTGGCTTTTTACCAGAGCCCCTCTGTGCTGCAGATTCACAGACTATTACACTGCCCTCTGCTTTCTCAGCACTTGTTCATGTGCACCTTTGTACCTCTTGGCCTTATCATTGCCTTGTTGTTCTTTATTCTTGCCTGGTGAGGACAAGTTTTGTTCTATTATACTGGTTTGATTAACAATGTTAATTACACTTTCTGTAACTCATACACTTCTTTGGTGATATGGGGCATTTATAAGTGACAAACATCCAAAAGATTAAGAAATCATTAGAGGGAGAATACTTTTTCACTCCATTGTATATACAATATATAGATGTGTATATACTGTTAACTACATTTTGACATGCATTTTTATGTGTTTCATCTTGTTTTTCTTGTTGTTTCATGTTTTACTCTTTGGCTTGGTATATCTTACCATTATTTTATTATTTTTTTTCTACATATATGCTGATCTATTGACCGGAAAAATGGGGTCCTATTTGATTTGTGATTTAGTTAACTATCTATTATTAATTTACTTCCTAGAGATTGTCTCTTAAATAAAGACTCTTGCCTTAAATGGAGTGCAGTGAGATCTTCTAAACAAATTGTAGTAAAATGCTCACTATTCACCTTCCAAATTGGCCTCATTGGTTTTCATTCTAATACTTCAGGGGTTCTGAAAAAATGTATATTTAATAATTGTAGCTCCATGCAAAAAATTTTTCTGGCCCAGTGACAAAAGGATTTTCAATTTTTTTTTCTGCTGTCATGGGAACAAGGATTATCAATAAGACATCTTTACAGACAACTTATAGCTGATCATTGCAGCTTGGGACTAAAGGAAAGCATCCAAGGAGCTTTACCAGAGGTCACAGGTGGGGAGAGTGGTCTGTCTGTAACTAGCGTTCGTCTGTAAGTCGGGTGCCCTTAAGAATTTGCCACTTACCCATTACACTAGTTTAGTCCTCTAAATCTTCCATGCATAGGGATGCAAAACATATGTACAGTTTCTGACATATGGCTTTTCTAAGATATACATACACAAGATTTTCCTTTTTTATTAAGTGTTACATAAGTACAGTCCTGTTGATAGTGTGGTGCAGGATGAAAATCAGTGTCAGAGAACCGAGTACCAAAAGTTTATTAAAGCTTACCAAAAAAGCTTATTGATCAAAGCTTATAAAATGGTGAGTTTCCCATTAGCTCATGTGGGCTAAGCAGAAAGAGGATTACATAACTTCACAATATGACTGTATTATATTAAGATTAATATCACTGATCATGTGAAATAGCTTTAAGACATTGTGTCCTTGCAGCACTAAATTTGTCTTTTTAAAAAAAAATTTCACTGGATGCTTGTGTCTTACTACAAAAAAAATGATGAAGCAAGTCATTTTTACCAATGTCATAACCTAATGTACAGCCCTGTTCTTAGAGAGCACATGTTCTACCCAAAATAAACTTGCTTTAGGGGTCAGCTCACTAAAGAATGGTGTTTACTTATATGAGAAAATGATTTCTTTTGGCTTGGCCTAAAAAACAGTAGTTGTAACATGTCAGTATCTGTCTTATGCTTTTCATGTGATGCAAAGTAAAGTTCACTTTGTAAGTTCGAGTCTGAAGTTCTGTTATTGACAAATACACATTCTATCCACAGAAAGAACAAAAAAAAATCACAAATAATAAGTACTGTATATACTTGAGTATAAGCCGAGTTTTTCAGCATAAAAGATGTGCTGAAAAACCCTAACTTATACTCGAGTCAAGAAAAAAAACAAAAAGTGTCCCCCCGGCAGGTCCCTCCGGACGTTCTAATGTGTGCGCCGACCATATACAGGACCTGCAAACTATATACTGGGGGGAAGGGGCTGCAGACTATATACTATATGGGCTGGCAGGCTATATACTACAGGGGCTGGAAGGCTATATACTGCAGGGGGCTGGCAGGCTATATATTACAGGGGCTGGCAGGCTATGTACTACAGTGGATGGCTATATACTACATGGGGCTGGCTGACTATATACTACACGACCTGGCTGGCTATATACTACAGGGACTGGCTATATACTACAGGGTCTCGCAGGCTACATGCTACAAGGGGCTGGCAAGCTATATACTACAAGGGCTGGAAGGCTATTTACTACAGGGGCTGTCTGGCTATATACTACAGGGACTGGCTGGCCATATACTATAGCTGGCTGGCTGTATACTACAGGGGTATGGCTTGCTGTATACTCCTGGGGGCTGTCTGGCTGTATACTTCTGGGGGCTGGATGGCTGTATACTATAGGCGGATGGCTGGCTATATACTGGTGGGCTGTGACCAATGCATTTCCCACCCTTGGGAAAGAAAAGGACCAAGATAATGTACATTTACGCACATTTACTAAGCTCACAACTAAATACAATGGGTAAGATTTACTTAAAGGGGGATATTTATCAGGACCTCTGCGCACCGCCAGTGGCGCAGAGGCCCTGAAATAATTGCAAATGCTAGCTAATTTGTGTTGCATGGTGCCTAGTGTAGGTGCGCCACAAAACAGTTGTGTGCGACACATTTGTTGTGTTGTGGACACTTCTTAAATACCTGTGTAAGCAGTTTGCTCTAGAAAGAACGTGCAAAGTCCGTCATAAAACTGGCGCAAAGCTCTTTGTAAATGTGCACCATAGTCTTACTCTGCATAAGTGGCTAATGTAAAATGATAATTCTGGCGTAGTTTAAGAGTTTGAGAGTATACTCTCATACTTTGCACCTCCTATTAGTTGGCCAGAAAAATGTAATAACAGTGACAAGTTTACATCATTTTGCCTTTGCCTGTTTCTTTGTAAGCTAAACCCATTTTTGTCATGCGAGTCACCAACTGTGTTGAAACATATTAAGGCCCCTTCCACACTTGCGTTGCAGATCACGTCAGAGTTTGCTCAGGGTGCGATCAGTGTTTGGTCAGTGAAAAACTGACATTTTGCATCAGAGTTCAATCAGTTTTCAGTCAGAGTTTGTTCAGTGTCTCAGTTTTTCACACACGTTTTCAATGCATTTTCAATGCAATTTCACGCATAGATAATGCGCTTGAAAAGGTACTTGCATTGCACTTGCATGTGTCTCAGAGTGCAATGCGTTTTTGATGCTTCTCCATAGACTTGTATGGTGCGTTTTTTCAAAAACGCAAGTGTGAAAGGGACCTTAGACAGAATTCTTAAACAGATAAAAAAAAAACCCAAATAAACGGCCCGATATACAGCTGGTCGAAAATTAAACACACTCTATTTTTGCATCTATTTTATTGTCTCTTGTTCCATATGACTGTTTTGTAAAGCGCTACAAAATATAATAGCGCTATATGAATAATTATAAATGATTATTATTATTATTATTAAATTTGATGGAAAATATGTTTAAGCCACAATCCTTTCTGCTACACATATTGTCCCACCCCTTTTCCTTCTAAACTGTTAATTGAGCCCAAAGCCCTTCAGATGAATTTACATAATTTCTAAAGCCTTTTTTTTTGTAAAAGCAAGAGCATAAGAAGCTATAATATAAGTGAACCCATAGCATGGAACACAACTGCATGTAATTGTTCTTGGTTTGCAATCCTGCACCCTGGTAGTAGGTTTCCTTTAAGGTGCACTGGAGTGTAAGAAATCTTAAATGAACACAGAACAGACTATTGGTGTAGTACTCATACAGAAGCCTGGTACTGCAGTGTCTCATAGAAGGGGATATAACCACTCTCTTACTGCTCCCAAACTATCATCTGCTTGCTACAGATTGGTATCGATTGAGTGTCCTGCCTGTCTATTTTATGCGGTTGCACATTCTTTATAGCGAACCTTTTATAGACCGAGGGGCACATTTACTTACGTGTCCCATTGACGCAGCCGATCCGGAATGTCCGACAAGGATTCGGAGCTGCTGCAATTCACTAAGATTGTGCATCCAATTTCCTGCATGTGTCGCTTCCCGCGCTGAGGTCCGCCGAAGTTCATCTTCTTCTTCCCGGTGTATGTGAGTGCTGATCTTGCGACACAATTTTATTTTTAATTTCAGTCCGACGGCCACGCCCCCCCGATTTGTGTCGCATGAAAGCTGGCACAATCCGATTGCATGCGCCGAAAATCCGGGGCAATTCAGCACAAAACTGAAAAATTCGGGAAACCCGATGGAAATGTGTTTGACGGAGCCTTAGTAAACGTGCCCCTGAGTGCCCAAACTATAAGCAAACGCTACTTATTTATCGCAAAGTGCCAATATGGTAATTTAAACAGTAACTTCTTTCCCCTTCTCTGTCATAGCTTTCAATCAGTATCCTGAGAACTCCAATACAGTATAAAGAAGGAGTGACAAAATCAGATTCCCTGAATAGGAAAAATTTTCTGGCCTAGAGCAGGAGCTACAATAATAATGCAAATCTGACGACCCCTTCCCATTCCTTCTGTAGTCTCAGATAGCACTAAGCACAGCAATTCATGGGCTATCTGGGAATCCATGAAGATAACTTGTGTCCTCTTTGGTGATGGTCTGGGTGCCCACAGAGAGGGCTCTGGCACCTGTGCTATAGGTTCGCCAACACTGGTTTATACTATATTCATGACCTGATCGGGTTCACTTTGGTAAAACAACCATTTGTATGTGTGTACTTCTCAGTAGCTCAAACTTTTGGTCCTGTTTGCCTTGTTTATTATATTGAATATGATAAAGTTCGGCTATATCATACATTGAGATTTGTGTACATGTTCTTATCCTTTAGTTCAGATTGTTTAGGGGTTTATGGAGCAGTACAGTATAGCAACCTCACAGAGTCCAACAGAGTGCTGGAATGTCCAGCTACAATCTTGGAATAAAAACATTTTTCACAGTTCTGTGGCTATAAACAGACAGAAACTTATGGTTACATCACTCTTCGGGGTTGATACTTAACACTGTCTGCAGCTTTATATGGTTATAACCGATGACCTGTTCCCTTTAAAGATACACTTCAAGGGTACATAATTACTGTTGTGGTGCTGTCAACTGCAAGTCATGTAGAAATATATGAAAGTGCTGAGTTTCACAAGTTATTACACATTAACAAAAATGTACAGTGAGGGTCAATACCATCTTATAGTAATTTATGGGTGGATCAATATTTGTGTAGTTTGTATTGGCAATTGTTTTTACAGCACTTACATTATTCTGCAGTTGTCTAAACGGAATATATTAGGTCATATTGTTTCCTGACTTCAAAAGCATTTTCATCTATCTATCTATCTCTCGTGAAAGAGCACATTATTTGCAGTGATGTATCTAAACGGTGATACACAGTCTATTCTTAGATGTACTGATTTGCTTTAATACAACATAAACCTTCTATGTAGCAACAAGGTCCAATAAGGGTCCTTAGGCTAATGAAGGGGCTGATCTCAGAGGATAAAAAGTATGTGAGTGACTAGTCTGCAGGGCAGTGGGGATTAAGTCTTGCCACATATTCTCCCTGAGCTGCACACTGTGGCCCTGGCACATGCAGGGATGGCAGAAAATCAGACTGTTCTTAACCAAGGAGAGGAGAATGAAATGGTGAGTGCTCATGGGGGAAACACAAGCAGAAAACTGCACAAATGGTTAGTTAATGTAGTAACTCACTGTATATGTTGTGTGAAATGATTTTGCTGTTATGTACCAGGAGAAGCAAACACTTAACAGCTTGTATGGCTATTGTTTACCTTTCTACTCATCTGAATTTAATACACCTTATGATTGATCTTGGCTGCTCTACATATTGATCCAAATAGTAACAAAAAGTTATCTATTACGTTTAACATATTTTAACCATACATTCATCTACAGGAGGTTATTACCTTTAAAGGGGTTCTTTTGTTGTACAAAATCAAAGTCTAGAATTTCAATACCACGCACTTTACAAAGTGTAAGTATTAATGGGCTCGATACATATACAAAGTAAAAAATGTAATATTTTAATGTTCGCATTTTCTCTCTCCTTCCCTTACTACTCTAGTGATAGGATTGCCATGGAAGCATCAAAATTCTCTGTTTGCAGGATAGCATACTCAGACAGATGTAAACTGCATACATATGTAAGCTTGAGAATTTCTGTACTGTATGCCAAAATCATTTTTTCTCAGGTTTTTCAGTATATGCTTTCATGAATTTCAAAAGTGACAGAAAATAATGCATGTTGATAATGTAACAAAGTAATACATCCAGCATACAGGTAAAGTTAAAAGTATACTTATACAATGAAGAGGATTTTAGAATATTAGTTTTTTTTATGTAAAGCCATTCTTTTAATGCTATTAATTAACTATAAAGTAAAGAGAAAACTCTTTCAAGTGCTTTCAACGTACCTGTCCTGCCTGTCCCCTAATTTCTAAGGACACTCTGGATCCCATACAAGATGGAAAACATTACATTGTAGCCATGTACTATACTACTACTGTACTATATTAGGCTGCCTTCACACAAACATATGATTTCTCCAGTCCTATATTTCCGTGCAGTATGAGACCGTATATACGTGATGTTATTCATTTGTGTGTAGCACGTATGTAACCTGTATTTATACCTCCCCATAGACTTCTGAGGGCATACGGTACCGAAATACGGGAGACAATAGGACATGCTCTATATTTTTATATGACTACCGTATATTCCGGCGTATAAGACGACCTGGTGTATAAGACGACCCCCCTACTTTCCTGTTTAAAATATAGAGTTTAAGATATATTCGCCGTATAAGACTACCCCTTTTCCAACGCATACAGTAGTATACAGCATAGCCCCCAGTAGTATACAGCACAGCCCCCAGTAGTATACAGCACAGCCCCCAGTAGTATACAGCACTGCCCCCAGTAGTATACAGCACTGCCCCCAGTAGTATACAGCACAGCCCCCAGTAGTATACAGCACAGCCCCCAGTAGTATACAGCACTGCCCCCAGTAGTATACAGCACTGCCCCAGTAGTATACAGCCCAGCCCAGCATTAAAAAAAAAAAAAAAAACTTATATACTCACCCCGATGTCCGCGCCGTCTTCTTTCTTCTGCCGGGCGCCGCCATTGATCTTCCCCGGCAGGTGCTTAGTATGACGCGCCGCTGCTGACGTCATACTAGGCGCCGACCCGGGGAAAGACATGGCGGCGCCCAGCAGAAGAAAGAAGACGGCGCGGAAGACTGAAGACAGCACAGCGCGGACATCGGGGCCAACGGAGGGTGAGTATTTTCCCCCCGATGCCTTTTTGAGGCTGCCGGCAGCTTTTTGAGGCTGCCGGCAGCCATCGCTGTGCAAACACCCGCGATCGGTGCTAGCACCGATCGCGGGTGTTACCGGTAAGCCTTTGCTGCAATATGCAGCAAAGACTTACCTGCTATGGAGAGGGCTCAGCCCGTGAGCCCTCTCCATGCACCGGTACCTGCCGTATAAGACGATTACCGGCGTATAAGACGACCCCAGAGAAGACAGAAGATTTTTCTGTCTTCAAAAGTCGTCTTATACGCCGGTATATACGGTAGTACATGGTACGGCAAGGAGTTAACAGTGGCAATATAAATGGCTGGACTTATTCTCCATTGAAATGAATGCGGACATATGTAACTTGGAAAAAAATGGTACAGTACAGGTAGCATATGGCCATTTTCATACTGTTGTGTGAATGCAGCCTTATACTATAAAAGGTAGTTTGTCAAATGCTGATGTGTTTGAAATATACGTACTGTTGTGTATGATTTTTCTATAATTTCCAAAATATAGTTGGACCTCTTTTAGATGGGTTAATTCCACTAAATACTAATAACAAAAGCGTTGTGAGGATATAACCTTTATTTAAGAAATTAAAATATTTTTCACGGAGAACGCTAATACAACAAGTCAGTGAGATTTAACATTTTTCAGGTATTGGGAATTAGCAATTAGAAATATATATTTGTGATATGCCCTGTAATGGCTATTTCTTTTGTCACGGTGAGACATTTTTCTTATCCCCTCATTATGATAACTTCTCAAATAAAGGGAAAGGAAGGGGCTGGGGTTGAGGGGTGGGGGTGGGGTTGAGGGAGTCAGTATAACAGTCAGTGGAGCATTCCCTGATTCGCACTATCTATATAGGTATCATAGTCCCTTACATAGTAGTTGAGAGATACTGTTATCTATTGTTTTTCCTCAGGCTAATCGGCTTGCAGTGTATCTCTTTACACCTATCTCATTGGAGGCTTGAATAGCCACTTGCTGACTACCCCCGTTTTTCCCCTCATGTATTACACCCCATACACAGACAACAGGTCACTGACTAACTTAGCCCCATTGATATTCTGCTGACTGACTAATATTGCCCCCCCCCCCCCCCGGCATGATTTGCCACCGCCACCTCCTTTAAAGCCTCTGTTGTGACGTCACAATATGGTTGTGTCTTTCCTCCAATAGAGTTCGCCAAACAGGTCACTGCCCTGAATCTTGTTTGATACTGATGCGTCCAATCTTTGTGTGCACCATGTGTGTGCGCCACATTCTTACCTTGCTCTATCTACGGCACACACGCTGACACTAAGAGTTATTGCTGATATGTCGCTCTGTCTATAGCAATATAGATTTTTGTCTCAAAATAACAGAAGACCTAATAGAAATGTGAAATAGCAATAACAGACATTGTTGAATTTGGTTCTGACCTATTCGATAGAACTCCTATGGTCATGGATGGGATGTGACAAGATCTCCTGCTGACAGTTGTTAACCCTTTTAACCCCTTCGTGTCTATGCCATTTTAGACCTTTAGGACCAGGCCTGATTTTTAAAATTTGCCCTGTGTCATTATAGGAGGTTATAACTTTTTGACACTTTAACATATCCAGGGGATTTTGAGATTGTTTTACCGTCACACATTGTACTTCAAAGTAATATTCAAATTTTGATGATATCTTTTGTGTTAAGTTATGAAAAAAACTTAAATTTGGCAAAAATTTCTAAAAATTCTTCATTTTCATAGTTCAAAATGTTCTGCTTTTCAGGCAGATAGTCATAGCACCCAAGTAACTTTATAACTAACATTTCCCGAATGTCTGCTTTATATCGGCATAGGGTTTTATGCATCTTCTCTCTTTTCTAGGTTGTTAGGAGGTTCAGAATTTTGGGAGCAATTTTTCTCATTTTTATGAAAAACGCCAAAACCCTTATTTAGAGGCACCTCCTCAGCTTTAACTGACTCTGAGAGACCTAAACAGCAGTAAACCCCCATAAATCATGCCATTTTAGAAACTACACCCCTCAATGTGTAAAAAAACAACTTTAAGAAGTATGTTACCCCTTTAGATGCTTCACAGTGGTTAAAACAAAATGGAGGTGTAATTTGCAAGCTGTCATTTTTTTTAGACAATATATTAATTTTGGCCAAAAATTAAACCGTCACAATGTATTAAATTACAAAAAACTCCACAAAGTTTGATACCCAACGTCTCCCGAGTCAGAGGATGCCCCATATGTGGTGGTGACTGCTGTATGGGCGCACGGCCGGGCATAGAACGGAAGGAGGCGCCATTCAGAGCAGATCTGCAACGTCACATCTTACAGGCTATAAAATGTTTATTTTTTTGTAATTTGGACATATGGGGGATTATTTTTTTGTGGATGAGATCCACTTTTCAGGTACATCATTTACAGGGGGGCTCAATAGCCAATAATCAGATTTTATTAACTCTTTCTTGGTGATGGTTAAAAAAATCATTAATTCTTGTTTATGGTTTTTAGCATTTTTTTCCTCGGACATTCACCGTACCATAAAAATAATGTGTTATCTTTATTCTATGGGTCATCACGATTACGGCGATACCCCATTTACATGGCTTTTTTATGGTGAACTTGTTTTGCAGAATATAGAACTCATTTTGTGAGACATTTACTTGTTTTTGTATCGCCATGTAACAATGGGCAGAACATTTATATTTTTTTGTTTACAGCGCTGGTTTAGAGCTTATTTTTTGCGGGACAAGCTGTACTTATTCTTGGTATCATGTTGGGGTACATTTTACTTTTTGATCACTTTTTATGCACTTTTTATGCGGTCAGATGTGAAAATTTAATAATTTTTGTGAGGTTTTTTTGTGTTTTTTTTTACGGCGTTCACCGTACGGGTTCAGTGACCATTTTATTTTATTTGACGGGTTGTTACGGACATTGTGATACCCAATATGTTGTGGTTTTTTTGGTGATTTTCTATTTTTTTATGTTTTATATGATTACTGCATGGGACGGGACTTAAGGGGACTTTTATTCTTTTTAAATAATTTTTTTTTAGTTGCACCTTTTTTTAAAACTTTTTTTTTACTGTTTTATTTTGTCCCAGGGTGGGACATGAACAAGTGATCATTTGATCACTTGTTCATTGTAATATGCTGCAATACTAATGTATTGCAGCATATGACATAGTCAGCCTATGCATTCTGATTGGGCTGACAGCTGCACTGTTAGATCGTGCACAGTGCACGATCCTAGCAGGCAGCTGCCATAGGCAGCCCAGGGGACCTGATCGTGCCTCTAGGTTGCCATGGCAACGATCGGCACCTCCGTGCCCTGCACGGAGGGTGCCGATCGTCGCGCCAATACACCATAGATGCCGCGGTCACTATGACCGCGGCGTCTATAGGGTTAAACAGTCGGGATCGCGATATCCCAGCGGGATCCCAGCTACCGCGTACCGCTGGGATCCCGCGGCGATCGCAAGGGCTCAGCTTCTGAGCTCGGGCGATCGCCATGACGTGATTCTACGTCAAGGTGCGGGAACTACCCGCATCCTATGACGTAGAATCACGTCAGGGTGCGGGAAGGGGTTAATACTTCTTTGTAAAAAGCTATGTAAGGTGTCATTTTTTTCTTGGAAACTACCAAATACACACACATATATAAATTCCCTTTCCCTTCCCCATCCCCCCAGGTTTTTTTAACCCCATGGAATCTGATTGTTTCTTGTCTACTGCAATACTTTTGTGTTATAGAAGATTTTGAATATATTGCCCCCCTATTACATACAAAGTAGAAATTTGCCACCATTGTGATTCAATAGGAGGGAGGCTGCTCTTATTTTTCTCTGATATCAAAACAGTTAACTCAAATAGAAGGGGATAAACAAAGTATAACCGAAAAGACACACACCATAAATAAACACAAGATGTGGAGTACAAATATTTTATTGAACAATTGAAACAAATACTACAGTAATTAAAAATACTTCGATACTTAAAAAGATTAAAACAAACAAATGACACAATGTTATGAGAAAGCCATTACTTATGGCAATACGAGTAAGGACACATCAGCACCCAGGGCCACCAATGTATGTTTGCTATGTTAGCCCTTTCTGCTGTTTAGTATGTATTTTCACATTTACATCTCTCTTTAACAGGATTAACTTTGGCTTTGCATGCATGTTATAGTTCTATTTATTGAACATGTGTATGCTATGCATGCTATTATTCAACCTGTGCTAATGTTTAGTATAGACTTTCTTATAGTTACATTGAATGGACTTTGATATAGTTATAAGAGGATAATGTAGGAGTATTTGCATGCATTGATCTCTATTTCAATTGATCATAACATTTACCTTGCTATCATATATACGTATGACCATTTATTTGGCTTTTTGGCCTAGGTGAGATACAAACCCCAATATTTCCAGTGGGTAGGGTGGTTGATGGGCTGTGGCCTTAGAGGCTTGCCTCATTTTGTCATTTGCTTGTTTTAAGATTTGCTTATATTTGTATTTTTCAATGAAGCATTTGTAGTATACATCTTGTGTTGATTCCTGGTGTGTGCCATATAAGTTATACTTTTCTTTCCAATCTCCTTTTTTGTAACTTTAGTGTTATACATAGAGGAGTGAAAACATTCAAAATGGGTGAGTATATAAGTTTATTATTTTTTTTTAATTCTGGGCAGGCTGTATACTACTGGGGGCAAGCTGTATACTACTGGGGACTGGCTGTATACTACTGGGGGCAAGCTGTATACTACTGTGGGCAAGCTGTATACTACTGGGGACTGGCTGTATACTACTGGGGACTGGCTGTATACTACTGGGGGCAAGCTGTATACTACTGTGGACTGGCTGTATACTACTGGGGGCAAGCTGTATACTACTGGGGGCAAGCTGTATACTACTGGGGGCAGGCTGTATACTACTGGGGGCAAGCTGTATATTACTGGGGGCAAGCTGTATACTACTGGGGGCAAGCTGTATGCTACTGGGGGCAAGCTGTATACTACTGGAGGCAAGCTGTATACTACTGGGGGAAAGCTGGGCTGGCTGTATACTACTGGGGGCAGGCTATATACTACTGGGGGCAAGCTGGGCTGGCTGTATACTGCAGGGGGCAAGCTGTATACTACAGGGGGCAGGCTGTATATTATAGGGGGCTGGCTGGCTATATACTGGGGGGGGGGGGGTCTGTGACCAATGCATTTCCCACCCTCGGCTTATACTCAAGTCAATAGGTTTTCCCAGTTTTTGGTGGTAAAATTAGGGGTCTTGGCTTATACTCGGGTCGGCTTATACTCGGGTATATACGGTAGATGAATAGACACATGAATAGATGAAAGGGAAAATCCTTAATACTGTACATTAGTGTGTGTAAGACTCAAAAGGATAATTATTTCAAATATTGAGCAGGGCAGGGATTTGCTTCTGAGATAAATATGTAGATTTCATAAGGCACCATAAATGACAGTAGGTACATGATTAGGAAACAAGTTGGGAGTGAAAGACAATTTAGAGTTATTATAATATGCTTTTAGACGATGTCCTGAAATGTAAAGAGGCAGAGGAGAGCTCTGTGGGGACTTACCAGGGATGCAGAGATCTGTGGATATTTTGCAGAGGACACTCTGATTACAAAGTGTAGCATGTCTCCACATGTCATTTATGGACAAAGCTGCCGATAAAGAGGAAGTATTAGATGGAACGCAATTGAGGGATAATTGTACAAAAATGATATGGCAGAGACGGTTGAAGTAGAGTAAATGGGAAGTTATATATTTCATTAGAATTCAACTAAAGTAAATATATATGAGTGACAGAAACATAACCAAATAAAGTTATTCATTAAATAACTAAATGGATACATAAATATGAATTAAATTTGTGATTTCGATGAATTGGAAATATGATGCATCCTTATAGCTTAATTTAATGTTTTCTCTAGACAATTTATGAATTAATTGATATAGAATCCATTAAATTAAGTAGGATGATAGGGATAGTATGTTTGTGGAAAATATGTGTAATGATAATGAGGAAAAAGAGTATAATTGAAATAATGATAATTAATTAATTGTCTATAGTACCTCGTTCAAACTACTGGGATTGAAAGAAATCCCACTTATTAAACCTGACAGGGCACACCTGCAATGTGAAAACCTTTTCTGGTGACTAACTCTAGATGCTCATCAAGAGAACGCCAGGAGTGTACAAAGCAGTAACATCAATATATTTTCAGTTGTATTCCACTTTTTGTCAAGTATATAATTCCACATGTGTTAATTAATAGTTTTTAAACTGTATGTTTTATAATTGTAGATCCAGACAATTTTTTTGCCCCAGTTACAATTGGAGTTTTAACATTTTTTGCTGTGATTGGACTGAGGGTTATCTCAATAAAGCTTTATAACAGACACCTTACAGCTGATCATTGTAGCCACACAGCATGTGTGCAAATGTGATGTATATATACTGTATGTGTATATGATGTGTATATATTGTATGTGTGTATAAATGAGTACATACTTTGTGTGAAGGGGCATAACTAGAGCCGTAGCAGCTGTTAGAGTAATGCTCAACAGGTAGATTAAATTAAGACAACAATTAAGACGACAATAAAGACACAGGCATCATTTGTTGCATCTTAAGGAAGATCTTAAAAGACCATATGGTGGGAGTTTCCAAGATGGACACAAAATGGAGTTATGAGTTTTAATGGGTGGTAAAACGTATAAAATGATACGTGGCATAATTACGTCTGATAGCTTATTGGCAATATCTTGTGGTTTGGACATCTGGAATTGTTCAGTTCTCAAGTTAGACCTAAAAATGAGAAATCTGGTGCCTCAATAACATAATGGAATGTCCTTGACCTTCTACATATATTCTGAGGCTAGGATAATTGTACAACTGACTGGGGTAAGATGATAACATACCTCTTAGCTTAGCTGTGTTCGTGCATATGCATCCTAATCATGTATATATATGAGTATATAATATACAATATTAAAAATCTCTAGTCAGAACTAATATAAAATATTAGTTCTGACTAGAGATGAGCGAACACACTCGTCCGAGCTTGATGATCGTTCGAGCATTAGCGTACTCTAAACTGCTCGTTGCTCGGACGAGTATTTCGCCAGCTCGAGAAAATGGCATCTCCCGCCGTTGTGATTTTTGGCGGCCAGAAACAGAGCCAATCACAAGCCAGGAGACTCTGCACTCCACCCAGCATGACGTGGTACCCTTACACGTCGATAGCAGTGGTTGGCTGGCCTGATCAGGTGACCCTGGAATAGACTAGCCCCTGCCTGCGCTGCTCGGATCATTCTCTGTCTGGATGCCGTTAGGGAGAGAGCTGCTGCTGGTCAGGGAAAGCGTTAGGATGTTCTATTAGAATAGTGTTAGGCAGGAGTGATTCTACAAGAACCCAACAACCCTTCTTAGGGCTACAATAACGTTATATATTTTTTTTTTATTTGCTTGTGGCTGGGCTTGCTGGCACTAGTAGTGCAGCTAGTACCATATTGTGAGGAATTTGCAGGGAGACTTGCGACCGTTGTGTTTAGCTCTTAGTGACACATATATCCACCTCAAACACCGAAGTGGGACAATTTATTAGGGGTTTGATTTGAATTAGGCACAGTCTGCTGATTTTTTTTTTTTTACGTTTATTTACTTTTATAACTCAAAGTCATCAGGCACAGCACAAAATCCAGTTGTGTGCTGTCAGTGTAGGTTAGAAACTAGCCATAGCAATAGGATAGCATTGTTTTGTTTAAAAAAAAAAAAAAACACACAAAAACAAAACAAAAAAAAAATTTACAGTTTACACTTTAATTTTGAAAATGTTTAACCTGAGGGCTAGGGGTAGAGGACGAGGGCATGGACGTGGGCGTCCAACTACTGCAGGGGTCAGAGGCCGTGGTCCTGGGCGGGGTGAGACACCATCTGCTGATGAGGGAGCAGGGGAATGCCACAGAACTACACTCCCTAGGTTCATCATGTCTCAAGTTACTGGAACTCATGGTAGAGCACTGTTGAGGCCAGAACAGTGCGAAGAGGTGATGTTGTGGATTGCGGACAATGCTTTTAGCCATTTGTCCACCAGTCAGTCTTCCACGCAGTCCACCCATGTCACCGAAATCAGCACTCCTCCAGCTCCTCCACCTCAGCCTCCTTCCCCCCAGTCTGCCCCCTCCCAGGAAAATTTGGCATTTGAACCGGCATACTCTGAGGAACTGTTTTCTGGACCCTTCCCAGAGTCGCAAACCACTTGTCCGGCTGCTGCTGAGCTATTTTCCGATGCCCAGGTTTTCCACCGGTCGCAGTCTGTGGGTGATGATGACATTGTTGACGTAGTGGAAGAAGTGTGTAAAGAGGTGTCGGACGATGAGGAGACACGGTTGTCATACAGTGGTGAAGTAGTTGTCAGGGCAGGAAGTGCGAGGGGGGAGCAGACTGAGGGATCGGAGGATGATGAGGTGACAGACCCAAGCAGGGTTGATAGGCCGGGTGAACACAGTGCTTCTGAGACGGAGGAGAGTCCTATTCCAGAACAGGTTGGAAGAGGCAGTGGTGGGGCCAGACGGAGAGGAAGGGCCAGAGCTGGTGCATCAGCGCCAAATGTTTCACGTAGTCAAGCTCCCGTGGCGAGGGCTAGATTTTCAAAAGTCTGGAGGTTCTGTCACAAGAGACGGGGGAAGAAGATTCCCTTGTTGATAGCCAAAGCACCCTCAGGTCTGTTTCTCAGCGCATATCGGAGGAGGTGGAGGAGGATGAGGAGGAAGAGGAGGAGAATGTTGGCGAGACAGAAGAGGGGAGCATTGTTCAGTCCTTCACTGTTCAGCGTGTATGGGCAGAAGAAGAGGAGTTGGAGGAGGAGGAAATGGAGAGTCAGGCCAGTGAGGGGAGTGAATTATTGCGCGTTGGTACTCTGGCGCATATGGCAGATTTCATGCTAGGCTGCCTATTCAGTGACCCTCGCGTTCAAAGAATTTATTCCAGCACCAATTACTGGGTATTCACTCCCCTGGACCCACGGTACAAGCAAAATCTTTCCACTCTCATCCCTGGAGAGGAAAGGAGTGTGAGAATGCATGAATACCAGCAGGCCCTGGTGCACAAGCTGAAACAGTATTTCCCTTCTGACAGCGCTTGCGGCAGAGGGTGTACTTCTGCGCGACAAGTAGCGAGGAAGAGTAGGCGAGCAGGCAGCTTGTCCAGCACTGGCAGGGGTACGCTTTACAAGGCCTTTGCCAGTTTTATGTCACCCCAGCAAGACACTGTCACCTGTCCCCAGTCTCGGCAGAGTAGGGCTGATCTTTACAGAAAGATGGTGAGGGAGTACGTAGCTGACCATACCATCGTCCTAAATGATCACACAGCTCCCTACAACTACTGGGTTTCAAAGCTGGACATGTGGCACGAACTGACGCTGTACGCCTTGGAGGTTCTAGCCTGCCCTGCCGCTAGCGTGTTGTCTGAGCGGGTTTTCAGTGCAGCTGGTGGCATCATCACCGATAAGCGTACACGCCTGTCGACTGACAGCGCTGACAGGCTGACGCTTATCAAGATGAATAAAGCCTGGATTTCTCAGGATTTCCATTCTCCACCAGGTGAAGGAAGCTCAACCTGAATAATTTATGCACTCCTCCTCATTTTCCTCCTTCTCCTCCTCTTTGTACACTAAAGCAGAGGAAACTGGCTATTTTTTGCCAGGGCCAACTGGCTCTAGCTATAGTACTCTATGTATTTAATTTTTCTGGAGGGCCACCTACCCGGTCCTCTGTTTTAAACAATTTTTGGGAGTGCCACATACAGGCACTCAATCTATGTAATTTTTCTGGAGGACCACCTACCTGCTCCTCTGGTTTGAAAACTTTTTTGGACTGCCACATACAGGCACTATCCAAATTAAATTGTCTCCATAGCAGCCTCCACACGTAGTCTTTTAAGCTGCCTCCACACGTTGTCTCCATTGCTACCTCCACACGTCATCACCATAGCTGCCTCCAAAAGTCGTCCATATAGCTGCCTCCATACATCATCCCCTTAGCAAACGAGCTGTGTCATGCAGAATTTTGGGTTGTTTGCATGGCTTCCACATCAAACTTGTTAACTTTGTCTCCACCCTGCTGTGTTATCCACAAAATATACTGGCAAACTGTTATCATTTACCGATATTATTTCAGCGCTTCTTGCGCATCTGTTTACATTCCCCTCACCCGCCATAACCCAAACTTATGAGAACACTACTACACTTGATCTTATACAAAAGGTTCTTAGAAGTGCTGTTTGGGGAGGAGCCGAGAGACAGGGGCTTGGATAGGCGAAAGCTCGCCTGGCAGCGGATCGCCAGCTCCATCCCAAGATCCAACTAACATAGTTTTAACTGCAGCACCTTTAATCTACTACTAGTTCACTGCCTCCATACATCGTCCCCTTATCAAACGAACTGTGTCAGGCAAAATTTTGGGTTGTTTTCATGGCTTCCACATCAAACTTGTTAACTTTGTCGCCACCCTGCTGTGTAATCCACAAAATATACTGGCAAACTTTTATCATTTACCAATATTATTTCAGCGCTTCTTGCGCATCTGTTTACATTCCCCTCACCCACCATAACCCAAACTTATAAGAACACTACTACACTTGATCTTATACAAAAGGTTCTTAGAAGTGCTGTTTGGGGAGTAGCCTAGAGACAGGGGCTTGGATTGGTGAAAGCTCGCCTGGCAGCGGAGCACCAGCTCCATCCCAAGATCCAACTAACATAGTTTTAACTGCAGCACCTTTAATCTACTACTAGTTCACTGCCTCCATACATCGTCCCCTTATCAAACGAGCTGTGTCAGGCAGAATTTTGGGATGTTTTCATGGCTTCCACATCAAACTTGTTAACTTTGTTGCCACCCTGCTGTGTAATCCACAAAATATACTGGCAAACTTTTATCATTTACTGATATTATTTCAGCGCTTCTTGCGCATGTGTTTACATTCCCCTCACCCGCCATAACCTAAACTTATAAGAACGCTACTACACTTGATCTTTTACAAAAGGTTCTTAGAAGTGCTGTTTGGGGAGTAGCCTAGAGACAGGGGCTTGGATTGGTGAAAGCTCGCCTGGCAGCGGAGCGCCAGCTCCATCCCAAGATCCAACTAACATAGTTTTAACTGCAGCACCTTTAATCTACTACTAGTTCACTGCCTCCATACATCGTCCCCTTATCAAACGAGCTGTGTCAGGCAGAATTTTGGGTTGTTTTCATGGCTTCCACATCAAACTTGTTAACTTTGTCGCCACCCTGCTGTGTAATCCACAAAATATACTGGCAAACTTTTATCATTTACCAATATTATTTCAGCGCTTCTTGCGCATCTGTTTACATTCCCCTCACCCACCATAACCCAAACTTATAAGAACACTACTACACTTGATCTTATACAAAAGGTTCTTAGAAGTGCTGTTTGGGGAGTAGCCTAGAGACAGGGGCTTGGATTGGTGAAAGCTCGCCTGGCAGCCGAGCACCAGCTCCATCCCAAGATCCAACTAACATAGTTTTAACTGCAGCACCTTTAATCTACTACTAGTTCACTGCCTCCATACATCGTCCCCTTATCAAACGAGCTGTGTCAGGCAGAATTTTGGGTTGTTTTCATGGCTTCCACATCAAACTTGTTAACTTTGTCGCCACCCTGCTGTGTAATCCACAAAATATACTGGCAAACTTTTATCATTTACCAATATTATTTCAGCGCTTCTTGCGCATCTGTTTACATTCCCCTCACCCACCATAACCCAAACTTATAAGAACACTACTACACTTGATCTTATACAAAAGGTTCTTAGAAGTGCTGTTTGGGGAGTAGCCTAGAGACAGGGGCTTGGATTGGTGAAAGCTCGCCTGGCAGCGGAGCACCAGCTCCATCCCAAGATCCAACTAACATAGTTTTAACTGCAGCACCTTTAATCTACTACTAGTTCGCTGCCTCCATACATCGTCCCCTTATCAAACGAGCTGTGTCAGGCAGAATTTTGGGTTGTTTTCATGGCTTCCACATCAAACTTGTTAACTTTGTCGCCACCCTGCTGTGTAATCCACAAAATATACTGGCAAACTTTTATCATTTACCAATATTATTTCAGCGCTTCTTGCGCATCTGTTTACATTCCCCTCACCCACCATAACCCAAACTTATAAGAACACTACTACACTTGATCTTATACAAAAGGTTCTTAGAAGTGCTGTTTGGGGAGTAGCCTAGAGACAGGGGCTTGGATTGGTGAAAGCTCGCCTGGCAGCGGAGCACCAGCTCCATCCCAAGATCCAACTAACATAGTTTTAACTGCAGCACCTTTAATCTACTACTAGTTCACTGCCTCCATACATCGTCCCCTTATCAAACGAGCTGTGTCAGGCAGAATTTTGGGTTGTTTTCATGGCTTCCACATCAAACTTGTTAACTTTGTCGCCACCCTGCTGTGTAATCCTCAAAATATACTGGCAAACTTTTATCATTTACCGATATTATTTCAGCGCTTCTTGCACATCTGTTTACATTCCCCTCACCCGCCATAACCTAAACTTATAAGAACGCTACTACACTTGATCTTATACAAAAGGTTCTTAGAAGTGCTGTTTGGGGAGTAGCCTAGAGACAGGGGCTTGGATTGGTGAAAGCTCGCCTGGCAGCGGAGCGCCAGCTCCATCCCAAGATCCAACTAACATAGTTTTAACTGCAGCACCTTTAATCTACTACTAGTTCACTGCCTCCATACATGGTCCCCTTATCAAACGAGCTGTGTCAGGCAGAATTTTGGGTTGTTTTCATGGCTTCCACATCAAACTTGTTAACTTTGTCGCCACCCTGCTGTGTAATCCACAAAATATACTGGCAAACTTTTATCATTTACTGATATTATTTCAGCGCTTCTTGCGCAGCTGTTTACATTCCCCTCACCCGCCATAACCTAAACTTATAAGAACGCTACTACACTTGATCTTATACAAAAGGTTCTTAGAAGTGCTGTTTGGGGAGTAGCCTAGAGACAGGGGCTTGGATAGGCGAAAGCTCGCCTGGCAGCGGAGCGCCAGCTCCATCCCAAGATCCAACGAACATAGTTTTAACTGCAGCACCTTTAATCAACTACTACTTTACTGCCTCCATACATCGTCCCCTTATCAAACGAGCTGTGTCAGGCAGAATTTTTGGGTGTTTCACCAGATACATAATGGAACTCGGCCCATCTGTCACCGCCATGCTGGAGACCTGAAGTTGCAATCATAGCAGCGCAATATGGATGCCCCATACTGTCGCTCTTAATCATGGAACCATTTCCGACAAAACATTTAAAAATAGAACCGCTATCCTATTCCATTATTCCTAGTTGAAATATTCAAACGACCCCGTCTGCTTTGAAAATTATAATTTTTTCAAAGTAAACGCTTCTGGCCCCCAGGCCCATTTTGGGTGGGGAGGAGCCGAGAGACAGGGGCGTTGACAGGCGAAAGCTCGCCTGGCAGCGGACCGCCAGCTCCATCCCAAGATGAGGCAGCCTCAGAGGCATCCATGCATACTGCCCCTGCTGTTTCCTGTCCATTTTGCCTCCACAGCGTCCACCAATTTCTCCATGCGCAACTTTCAACTCTCTATACCCCAGACGCTGGAGCACGAGAGGATATGCAGCACATCATCCCCTTATCAAACGAGCTGTGTCAGGCAGAATTTTCAGGTGTTTCACCAGATACATAGTGGAACTCGGCCCATCTGTCGCCGCCATGTTGGAGACCTGAAGTTGCAATCATAGCAGCGCAATATGAATGCCCCATACTGTCGCTCTTAATTATGGAACCATTTCCGAAAAAACAATTAAAAATAGAACCACTATGCTATTCCATTATTCCTAGGTGAAATATTCAAACGACCGGGCCTTCTTTGAAAATTATAATTTTTTCAAAGTAAACGCTTCTGGCCCCCAGGCCCATTTTGGGTGGGGAGGAGCCGAGAGACAGGGGCTTGGACAGGCAAAAGCTCGCCTGGCAGCGGACCGCCAGCTCCATCCCAAGATTAGGCAGCCTCAGAGGCATCCATGCATGCTGCCCCTGCTGTTTCCTGTCCATTTTGCCTCCACGATCCTCCACAGCGTCCACCAATGTCTCCATGCGCAACTTTCAACTCTCTATACCCCAGACGCTGGAGCACAAGAGGATATGCAGCACATCATCCCCTTATCAAACGAGCTGTGTCAGGCAGAATTTTCAGGTGTTTCACCAGATACATAGTGGAACTCGGCCCATCTGTCGCCGCCATGCTGGAGACCTGAAGTTGCAATCATAGCAGCGCAATATGGATGCCCCATACTGTCGCTCTAAATCATGGAAGTCGTCTCCTGGCTGCCTCCACATGTCATCCCCTTATCAAAAGAGCTGTGTCAGGCTCATTTTTCGGGTGTTTGACCAGATACGTTATGGAACTTGGTCACTATGTCGCCACCATGCTGTGTTATCAACTAAATATACCGTCCACCTTTTGTTGACATAGGAAATCATTTCAGCGCTTCTTGCTCACCTCCTTTGGTTCCTCTCTGCCACCCATTGGTTTGAAGCCTGATTCCATTTAGGGTATGTCGCCATGACACTCTCTAGCCTGCCGCTGCTGCCGCTGCCTCTGCATGCCGTCCCCTATAGTGTCAGGGTCAATTATTGCATGTTTTAGATGCTATCTAGCCTCATTCGGTCACTCTGTCATGGCCATGCTGTTGCCCATCATTTTGGCATAATGGTACGATTAAGCAGCCTCAGAGGCATCCATGCATGCTGCCCCTGCTGTTTCCTGTCCATTTCCATGGTGTTTCCATCCTTTTCTGAGGTTCCCAGGTGTTTGGCCAAGCTTCCCTGTGCAGAGCCTTGGTCCCCTTGAAAAATGCTCGAGTCTCCCATTGACTTCAAGGGGGCTCGTTATTTGAGACGAGCACTCGACCATCGGGAAAAGTTCGTCTCGAATAATGAGCACCCGAGCATTTTAGTGCTCGCTCATCTCTAGTTCTGACCATTACGCTCACACAGCTATTGCAGCTGCTATGGAGCCCACAGTGTCATGGGGCAATGGCATCCTACTTGACACATTAAAGAGTGGAGGATGTACACCATAACATATCTATAATAGTGCACATCATCCACAGTATACATCATGCAGCATGAGTCAGCAGCTTGGAAAAGAAATGTAAGGAGAGAGTAAGGGGTCAGGAGAACAACAGGACTGGGAATCTCCCATCCTTGCGTCTACGTCCATACAGGGATGGTACTGTACTTTGCTGCAATAGGTCCAGGGTGCAGCTACATCTTGTTGTAGTCCCGATACTGGTGACAGCTGACTGAGGAGAGTCAGTGGATGCTGGTGTAAAGCAGGCAGAGGACAGGCGAAGGTGAGCAGCAGAATCCAAGCTATCATCCAGAAAAATACAAAGGACATAACATAGAATAGATACATTTGCAGGCAACTAGTTACTTAGACCTATAATACTCAAACATCTTACTGTGGGGAAGAAACATTGTATCACGAGCTGCTGACTGGGATTGACAGTAGACAATGTAACTTTAGATACACTGGATGGACAGATGACCATAATGTGAATGGTCTTAAATGTAGTGGTAGTTTAAATGTAGGAATGTTCCAATTTTTAGCAAAAAAAAGTCTGTAAAATAAAGGTTATACACGTTTCCAATTTCTCTTCTTTATCAATTCTTCACAGTTTTCTAGATCTCTGCTTGCTGTCCTATAGAAAACTAATATGTTTATTTCCAGTGGAAGTGAATCTGCCACCTGGTCATATAAGTACATGAGTCATTACTATCATACAGCTCTGATTACTCTCTGTGATATAATGAGCCGTGCACCCCTGTGTCCTGCACAGCTTTCTGTCCACCTGTAGTAAACATAGACCCTTCCTACAGAAGGAAAGAGGGGTTATCCAGCACTCAGCCAAATCCATACAATAATTCAGTGAAGTTAAAATCACAAATTTATTCCATACTTTTAAAAAACATTTGCCATGACAAAGAAAAGAAAAACTGACACGTTTCAGATCTAAGTGATCCTTAATCGTAGTGATGCAAAAACATGTGAGCTACTAGCATTATATGGAAAATACACCAATAATAGCCAGATCCTTGTCCTGATATAGCAGAGGTAGGTATTTTTGACGATGTTAATTACATCTTAATATTGTCTGGTATATCTTTCAATATACCAAAAGGGATTTTTTTTCCCCCCATTGAATATGAAACATCAGACCACGGTACTGACCAATCAGAAGAAGAAACAACAAGGACTGCATACAACCCCAGACATCAAATAAATGGATCTACAAAAAACAGAGAGACGAGTACTAATGCAAAAAATGCAGGGCAGGAAGAAAACACTACCACCACAAGATTCTTAATCGAATCGCCGCAAGAAGTAACAGATCCAAACTTGGACCCCAGTGTAATCAACCTCTCAGCGTGCTATTTGACAAAAGCAGAAATTTCTATATTATCAAAGGGTCTCAATTTCATCCCTTTACAGGACATGGACTTGTACGACACTATATGTGATGTGAATAAATTCAAGAGACTACTCACGGTCAAAAAACATTTTTTTATATAAATGAATCGGATGCTACGGATGAGAATTTCTATCCAAACACATGTCCGACCTCCTTCTTAAATAACCGGGGCCAAAGAGAGTTCAAGAACAATATGAACTTCACCTAGTGGATCTAATGACAGAAACAAATCAAACATGCATTACGAATACTTCAGAATTAATCAAAACGAAGAATCCCTACTTGTACCCGATTCAAACCAGAGTACCAGTAATGGACCATTTCCAAAAATGTAGTAGAGGAGGAATTAACAAAACTGCAAACAGAAACTAAAATTAGAAAGAAAAAATACAATCTTACAAAAGAAGAATCTAGAGCTAACCATAATTTACAACAGAATCCTTCTATTATAATAAGAAATTCAGACAAGGGAGGATCAATTGTCATCTTGGATAAAGCACTTTACAAAAGAGAAATTAATACTATGTTACAGTATACAACTACTTACAAAAAATGTACATACCACCCAGGAAAAATGATACAGGAAAAACTATCCAATTTAATAAAGGAAGGTATCACATTAAATCTTTTTTCTGGCGAATTTCTATTACCCAAATACCCACAAGATCCTTAACTTTATGCCCTCCCAAAAACACACAAAACAGCTTTCCCTCCTGCTTTAAGACCCATTATTTCGGGAGTTAACTCCCTGTTGGAAAGAATGTTACAATGGTTGGATACAATGCTTCAGCCTTTTGCCCAGAGGGCACCAGGGTATATAAAAGACAGCTTTGAGGTGCTCAAATTGTTAGAAAATGCCACTTGGTCAGAGAATCACATTTGGGTTACATGTGATGTTGTAGCCCTTTAAACAAGTACAGCAATTTTTCAAACACACTGATTCAATATATCCTTGACATATTGTGATTTCTCCTTTCTAATAATGTTTTCATGTTTGCCAATGACTACTTTTTACAATAACAAGGTTGCCCTATGGGCTCAAAATTCTCTCCGTCTTTGGCAAACATTTACATGTCCTGGTATGAAGAACTCACTTCTTCACTGAGAATAACCCATTTTCCATCTATATTGAAAGTTATAGCCATTATATCGACGACTGCCTACTTATATGGACAGGTCCAGATAAATACATGCCAGATTTTGTACAGTACTTAAATAACAATGAGTTTAATCTTAAATTCACCTATAATTTTTCCACTACAGAAATCCTGTTTTTGGACATTTTATTAACAAGAAAATTAATTCACACAGCCAAAATAGAAACCAACCTTTATAGGAAACCTACGGCAGGAAACACTTTACTTCACTCTATATCACATCATCCCCCACATGTAACACAAAACTTGCCCCAAGGGGAATTCATGAGAGCAAAAAGAATTTGTTCTACAGACAATATGTACATGGACACGTCCAAAGTAATGTGTACACGCCTCAAAGAAAGAGGGTACAACAAATATCAAGTAACAAGAACAATGGAAAAACTAAACTAAAAGAACTAGAAAAGACACTTTATATAAAAAATGCAACCAACAAAAATTGAGACAATTACCAACTAACCAAACAGTGTTTGGCTATTATACTACAGAATGGTTGCATATTCATTTCAAGAAACGCCCACTCAATAGACTCTACTGTCTCAATAAATGACTTTTCTGCACTGGACAAAAAAACAACTTGGTTACATACAAACAGGTAGTCACAAATGTGGTGGCTCAAGATGCAATCTACGCAAGTTTATAGAAGTCACATCTAATTTCATGGATGCCAACAATCATATTTACAATATAAAAAAAACTTTTGAATTGTGAGTCTGATCACATTGTATACTTTATCAGATGTACAGACTGTCAAGTCACTTACGTAGGTTGCACCATCCAAAAATGAAAAATCAGAATATCGGAGCATCTTACTGATATACGCAGCTCTTCTTTAAATTTTGCAACAAACAGGTCCGGTGCTTCGAAGCATTTCAAAGAAGTACGCTCTGGAGACACTAAAACTCTCAAAGTAATGCCTATAGAAAGAGTTGATAGACCGAAAAGGGGCGGAGATTGGATGAAGAAACTACGGGCCAGAGAAGCTTTCTGGATCCTGATACTAAACACACGGATACCAGCAGGACTCAACTATCGTGGAGATCTTATGTATATTTATTAAATTGTATCCCTATTTTTACCTTTAGATGTAATTCCTCTTCACCTTGTGTTTCATCAGATGCATTCACCTGTGAACAAAATTGTGACGCATTTCTGGGGTGTATTGGTGTATTTTCCATATAATGCTAGTATCTCGCTTATTTTTGCATCACTACGATTAAGGATCGCTTAAATCTAAAACGAGTCAGTTTTTCTTTATTTGTCATGGTAAATGTTTTTTAACCCCTTCCCGACGCGCGCCGTACTAGTACGGCGCGCGCCGGGTCCCGGTACATGGAGAGGGCTCGCGGGCCGAGCCCTCACCATAGCCGGTAAGTCTTTGCTGCATATTGCTAGCACCGATCGCGGGAGCTTTCACCGCGATCACCTCCGGCAATGCTGCCGGAGGCTTCAAAAAGATTGCGCCGCATGGGCGCCGCCATCTTGGCGCGGATCTTCGCTCCCCGATGACGTCACGGGGAGCGGTGATCCGTTGCCATGACAGCATCGGGCCTCACGAAGGCCCGAAGCTGTCTCGTTTTAACCTATTCATTACAATGTGCTATCAGCACATTGTAATGAATGAGGAGTAAAATCCCCATATACTGCCATATTGCAGTATGGCAGTATATGGTAGGATCGATCAGACAACCTAGGGTTAAAGTACCCTAGGGAGTCTGAAAAATAGTTAAAGTAAAAGTAAAAAAAAGTTAAAAAAAAAAAAATTATATTAAAAAAACCTAAAAATTCAAATCACCCCCCTTTCCCTAGAACTGATATTAATATTAATAAACAGTAAAAATCATAAACACATTAGGTATCACCGCGTCCGAAAATGTCCGATCTATCAAAATATAATAACGGTTTTTCACTGCGTTTAACCCCGTAACGGAAAATAGCGTCCAAAGTCAAAAATGACATTTTTTTGCCATTTTGGAAAATATAAAAAAATTTATAAAAAGTGATCAAAAGGTAGCACAGTCCTAACAATGATAGCAATGAAAACGCCATCAAAAGTCGCAAAAAATGACACCACCCACAGCTTCGTACACCAAAGTATGAAAAAGTTATTAGCGCCAGAAGATGACAAAATCAAAAAAAAAATTTTTGTAAAGGAGGTTTTAATTTTTTTAAATGTATGAAAACATTATAAAACCTGTACAAATGTGGTATTCCTTGTGATCGTAGCAACCCAAAGAATAAAGTAGACCTGTCATTTGGGGCACACAGTGAAAGCTGTAAAATCCAAGCCCACAAGAAAACGTCGCAAATGTGTTTTTTCACCATTTTCACTGCATTTGGAATTTTTTTCCCGCTTCCCAGTACGCGCCATGGAACATTAAATACCGTCACTACGAAGTGCAATTTGTTACGCAGAAAATAAGCCATAACAGAGCTCTTTATGTGGAAAAATAAAAAAGTTATAGATTTTTGAAGGTGGGGTGTGAAAAATGGAAGTGAAAAAACTAAAAAAGGCCAAGTCGTTAAGGGGTTAAAAGTATGGAATAAATTTGTGATTTTAACTTCACTGAATTATCCTATGGATCTGGCTGAGTACTGAACAACCCCTCTTTCCTTATGATACCAAATACGGACTCCGACTCAGATACTCTGTGCAACGGTCTGTTGGGACATCAGAGAGGTGAGCTGAAAAGAAACTTTTGTTTTTTCTTGTAACGCTTCCTACGGAATTACAGCAAGCAGAGATCTGGAAAAGGAATTGATACAGAAAGTACATTTAAAACTTGTATAACTTATCATTTATTGGCTGAAATGGGAACACCCCATTAACAATCTGGTCATTAAATAAGCAATGTTCATTGTGGAGTCTTGAGGTAGGAATAGAACTAAGCATGTTGAAACTTGTATTCCGTATTATGCTGCTACTTTGGGCCACAATTAACTTCATAGTGTTGAGCAGCTTATATTTAATTACTTATTCTTTATACATCAAACAGAATTTCTTTTTGCCCTTTTACATGACTAAAATTCCTTTAGCCTAATACCATTCTGCACAGACATTCCTATGCTACTGTAGTTTATAAATATATTTAATTATGTGCTTGCAATTTGATTTAAATATTCAGAATTTCTCTTACATCATACTTCGGAATACATGCAATATACTTTTAAGTGGCACCATTTAATATTCCATGCAATGTACTAGGAAGATGGAAAAAATTTAAATGATTTGGAATTGAAAAAGAAAAATACCAAATTTTGTTATGTTTAAGTATATTTTCAAAAAATGTAATCTTTTGTGCATAACAAACTTTATAAATTTGTAAAATAAAAACACGTTAACAATTAACATTTTTTTTGGCATTGACTGAGCTGTGCAATGGATTCTTTTTGTAACGACTTTACTTTTTATTCTACTTTTTGGAAGGCAGACATCAAATCATGGATTTTAGCAGGACACTTTGCTAGAATTGTGGTTTCTGATCTGAAGCTGCAGTCGGGGATGGATGAAAGGGGTTGGCCACTTTACCTTATGTGTAGCTTCCCTGCCACTTGAAGAAAAAAGGGCACTCTCTTTGCAAAATATACCAATATGCTTTCCAGGAAAGCATTGCTTTTTGGCTACCTAATAAGGCACGCTTTTTCAGAAAGCCTAATGATTTGATGTGGTGCTCTCTATAGTTAGGCATCTGGAATATATAAATATATATGTTTGACTGTTACACCAAAACATGTCATCAGACATGAAAAAGTTATGCTTGATTTTCTACGTTGGTGCATCAGGAGAAGATTGTGGATATGTGCCCTGAAGCTGCTGGCTCCTTTTCACGCCAGGTTCCCCCTCCTGGCCATCCTGAGCATGCTCAGTTACTTACCTTATACACTGAAATACATGTGTATTGAGGTGTAAAGGCTTGAGCAAGCATTCAGATGAATGCTTGTACAAGGCTAGGCCTGGAAAAATGTAAAAAAAAATTTTAAAAAGCAAAAATCATTTTATAATAATTAAATAAATAAAATAAAAGTTTCCTAATCACCACAGTTACAAATAAAAACCAAATAAAGTATTTAAAATACAAAAAACTTACATATTTGCTATCACTGTGTCTGCATTAATCTGTACAATAAATTTAAATATTGAACCCACACTGTGAAAGACGTAAAAAAACACAAAAAACTTCCCGTAATAAGTGTTTAAAAAAGCAATCACAAAGTTACACACCATTAAATGAAAGGACTGAAAAGAGCAACCAGGTTTGTCAACAGGAAAATACGGAAGTTATGAAAAGTTGTTGATACTAAAAGAAAATGCAATTTTCTCCAATATTGGTTTCACTCATTAAAATTGTATAAATGAGGTACCAGTGTAGTGAACCAGAGACTAAAGATAAAATATTATTTTTATGTTATGGTGAGCAGGCAAAAAAGTGCTTAAAAATCCAAAATAAAAATTGATGATATTGTTTGTGTCCCCCTTGAAATAGTTAATAAAATCTCATAAATAAGCTAAAGGCCCCCAACATGAATTATCTATACATTATATCTCACCCTGTAAATAATAAGCCCTCATATGTTCGCATTACAAAAAAAAAATGTATAGCATGTACAATGTGATGTTGCAAATCTACTTCCATTCCATGCCAGGCTGTGTGCTCACACATCAGTTTACTACAACATATCATATGGGGTATCGGTACACTTGGGCAACAAATGTTGCAGAGCATTTTATCATTTATAGAAATGCATTTAACACATACCCACATTAAAGGCTTCAGTCACTGAATTGAATTGGTTCAACTATTCAAAAATAAAAATGAAAAATATAACTCTCACAGCAACCTGAATTGCAGCTAAACAATCTTCATCCAATTTCCAAGGGAAACATAGACATTCTAATTAAGAATAGACTCCTATTCAGACAACAGGATCACCATGTGTCTTCTCCTCCTTCTCCTGTACACATATAACTCCTCCGATTGTGGTGCCACTACAGGAGATAATGTATACACATAGTTTAGCCAGTATGTATTTAGTGATTCTGTCTAAAGGTCAAATACTCACATTTACAACAAATGAAAACAGCTTTAAAAACCACATCGATGTGTGTTTGCCGGTCATCCATGCCCGACCCTGGGTTTAGTCTGGCTTATCAATTAAATTTGGCAACTAACATGAAGTACAATGTGTCACAAGAAAACCGCCTCAAAATCACCTGGATATGTGAAAGTGTTCCGAGGTTATAACCAAATATTTTAACACTTGTCGGATTCTTAAAGTAGAGTCTGGTCATTAAGCTGAAAGCTTAATTTTAAAGACGGGGATGTAGGAAAAAGGTGAAGGTCAGTAGTATGCTCGGGAAAGTCACTAGTCCATTGTGTGAAAATTTTGAGGCCATTAAAAGTAGTAAGGGAGAAGGGGGATTAAAGGGAGGGAGCCTGTAGGATGTATATATTGGATTCATCATAATGGGTAAAGAACAACACTTCCCAAATATGGGAGTTATTAGATGCCACTGCCTGTCGTAGAGGAGAAAAATTCAAGTTTTCTCCACTAGCTGTGGAAATTAATGATGAGAAGGCTTCCGGAATAGTTTGACCCTGGACTTTTCCTGGGTTTAACCCAAACTAGATCACATTTCAACGTGGATGAAATTATTGTGCATGAACTATAAACATCATAGACAGGAAAATACTTAGGAAACATTTTTTAATGTATTTAAGGGTTGCCATGAGGGGTACGGTTGAGGTTCAAGATAAAGTTTAAGCAAATCTGGTTTTATATCAGGCCATTTAATTCTTTTATTATTTTTATTTTCAGGAGATATTTGGATACAAATCAGAGAGATGGAGGAAAGTTTTATGTTTCCTGGGTTACATATTTTCTTTAGGACTCCTTAAGTTGTTCTGTTATTGGAAACCAGAGCTGGATGTTTGGTGTCACTGTGTTCCATGTAATTTAGCAGATGCTGATACAGTCTTGCTACGATCCACTGTAAGTACAGTATATATATATTCAGTTATCAAATGAATATGAGTATTAAGATCTTCTTGATATGTTGTTTTACAAAAACGCCAGATTTTTGTTTTTGGTGCAAATTATTGCACTAGGCTTCCATTTGCTAGCCCAACAGACTTCCAACCTAGAACAATGTCGATATGTTACCTTATGCCTCTACATTTCTTTATGGTTCTTTTACCATTGTCCAGGGAGAACTTAAAGATTACATAAAGAAGTCGGTGATCAAGGTCAATCTTGATAGAACAGCAAAACCGGGGAATCCAGTTATAAGCGATGAAAGTTCTATTTTATTTAAATCCATAATGGAACCAGAAGGCAAGGTAAATGTGTCTATTTTGCATAGAAATGTTCATTTCATAAAAACAATTGTGATAGTTGTTTAACCTGGAGTCTGTGATACTCTAGATTCTTCTGTAGTCCCGGTTATATAAAGAAACCAGCACTACATTATAGTCATGGAGTAAAAGAATTACAGACCCACAGAATAAACTAAGTATTACTGGTATGTTGTTGCTAGGACATCTGTATAAAGTAGAAAGCCAGCATGGTTCAGCCTCCTCTAGACATTTCTTATTAGTTCCATAAGTATTCATCAGAGGTGTCTGTGCCTTTGTACCTCAGAAAAATAGAATCGGTTTACTTGATGTCACCAAACTATTACATGTGGTGAGAGAAGCATTTTTTTCACGTTTCATTGGAGATCCACTTTTCCTCTTGCTGCAAAGGATTTTTCCAATTACTGCTGCAGCGGTAACATTTCAACACATGAGTGACCAAGTAAAATAAATAAATATTGGGAAATGGTCTATTCAGCAAACAAATAGAGGGAAAATCAAGATAGAGAAGAAGTGTGAGCTCTGAGATTCCCACAACCTTGGTCCCTGTCTATTTGCTGGCCCTAAGCCAGAGGTGGACTGGTAAATTAAAGTTGCCCCGGAAAATAAATTAAAAGTGGCCCCATGTTGTCCATACTAGCAATAGGGGGAGCCATAATAAATAGGTAGGATCAGCAAACTTTCAGTTTTAAATACAGTGGTGGTAGATGAGCCAATGCCATACCTTCAACCTTTTAAAATCGTGCTACAGGATGCAAACGAATGAAGCGCACTGTGAATGTGTTCATGGGGACACCCCTCTCTATTTGACTAGCCGTTCCTATTGTAGTGTAATGTCCTATTTTAGATACATGTGCACACTCTTTGCTGCTAATACCTCATGTCTGCAACCTGATCAGCACATAATGTGTGCATGTCACATATGAGGTCCTTAAATACTCTGATGAGGGTGTTGGAAAAATACAAAAATAGTAAAGGGAGCATGTTCTAATGACTGGAACAAATGCACAAATACTAAGCAAAAACTTTCAGTGTTAGAAGGAGCAGAACCCACACAGCATCAGCGGATGAAAACTCACATAAATAGGTGAGTAGGTGTATGGGGGTGTATGATTAATACATGAGAAAAACATAATAAAGGAACTTCATCAAGTAAAGCCTGCATTTACTCATTGGCCCACATTTACTAAAACCAGTGTAAACTGTACTATATGCAGTTTGCCTGTGTAGTGTGTAAAGGACTCCAGTTTCAGGATTTCTGGCGCCCTTGCTTCATAAATCTGGCGCAGCCTGCACTACTCTGATAGAGTGCAGCAACTTTTTTTGGTGCCCTTGTAACATAGGGCTTCTGACACAAATCTCTTGGACTTTGCATGATAAATATGGCGTACAGTCTGACTGAGCAATGGAACGTCCCCTTCAGTGCAGAAATTTGTGTTGAAGAATAGTGAAGCCGCGCCATAACAAGGTTGTGTGCGACACAAATGTGTATCAGGCACTTCTTAAATATCTGTGCAAGCAGTTTGCACCTAAAACAATGTGCAAACTCCTCCAGAAAACTAGGGCATGATCCTTAGTAAATGTGCCCCATTGGGCGAGATTTATAAAAAGTGATGTAAACTGCCTTTGTGGTCAATTATCTGGAACGATCTGTTATGTTATGGAAAGAGTGGACACAGTTGCAACTTTGCAGGCGTTGTAATAAATGTGTCGCAAAACCAGACTAAGCACCACCACTCACCTTTAGGTGCACAGATTTCTAAAGTGTCAGACAAAATACAACCATAACACAAAAGTGGTGGAAAAACTTCATAAATACATGTGACCACACACATGTCTAAAAACATTCTTTTTAGTGCAAAGATAGACAAAGAAAATGTTGCAAACAAAATGATATAACTGGGCCATTGTGTTTACATTGCTTTTACTCCATTTTAACAATGTGTTTATGTAGATGTGATAGTAGTATAGTTCTGGAGTTCTGAGAAAAGTACAAAGGCAGAGACTGGTAGCAGGTTTGTGTAGCCAGAATGCTGACAAAACAACATTGGATTGCAAATCACACACACTATATCTGATTACATTGTAATGTAATTGAATTTCAAAGAGTAAATCCAGCCCTTGCTCAATCCACTCCTCTGCTCTTAGTCCATAGTGATTTGCTTAACTCTCTCATTAGTCTAATCACGGACAATTGAAGAGGACCACAGAAGATCAAGATTTGCTGCTTGAAACTCAGTGGGGCAGATTTATTTACCCGGCCCATTCGCGATCCAGCGGCGCCTTCTCTGCGGTGTATTCGGGTCCAGCCGGGATTCACTAAGGCAGCTCCTCCGCCGTCCACCAGGTGGCGCTGCTGTGCTGAAGAGCATCGAAACGCACTAGAATACACCGAGGCCGGCTGAGTGAAGGTAAGTGCAAGCTCCGGGACACATTTTCCGCTTTTAAATGCAGCAGTTTTTCCGAATACGTCGGGTTTTCGTTAGGCCACGCCCCCCAATTTCCGTCACGTGCAATCCGGCGCCGATGCGCCACAATCCGATTGGGTGCGCCAAAATCCCGGGGCAATACAGGGAAAATCGTCGCAAATCGGAAATATTCGGGTAACACGTCGGGAAAATGCGAATCGGGCCCTTAGTAAATGACCCCCAGTGACTTGGTCAAAAGAAAGGGCATGAATTGGGAGTTGTACCAAATGTTTACATGGGGACTCTCGACTCAGATGACGATAATAGACACAAACATGACTTGTGGATCCGTGCTGGCAAATTTTTTAGAGACTTTTTAAACTTGACTTTCGTGTGATCTGAGAAATGGATTTTTATAATAAAAATTAGTTTAAGGGATAATGCACATGTATGCAGTTTGTGGAAACGGCCATGTATGTCAGCCCAACCCCACGGACTGCATGCCTTGCACAGGATGGAAGCCCAAGCATTATATAAAAAATGATGCAAGGATCAGCAGACGAGAAGTCCTTGAATACCTTGCAAGACTTCCACCCTGTATAAGGTATACAGTCTGCTGGGCTGGACCTACAAACTGGCCCATATTCACAGACTGCACACGTACGTGTGCATGAGCCCTAAATATTGCTGCAGGAACTTATAAATAGAATAGTTTGAATGTACCATATTTTTCAGACTATAAGGCACACCAAGAATCCTTTGATTTTCTCAGCAATCAAAGGTGCACCTTATGGTCCAGTGCCCTTATATATGAATCATAGTTACAGACAACAGCTGCCCAGAACTTATAATCAGGTGCGCCTTATAATCCGTTGCGCCTTATATATGACCCTAGACGTTTTATCAGGCATTTTTTGATGGTGTGCCTTATAATCCGGTGCGCCTTATAGTCCAAAAAATACAGTAAATACCTGATGACATGTTTTCTTTAGTTACACAAATGGAAATAGCCAATACTTTCATTTGTGTAATTTCAATCATTTCAATGATAATTTAGTTTATTTGTTATACTATAAAGCAGATATTTCATACATAAGGAAAGGAATTGGCCATCCATAGCTAAATCTGCCAAATTTAAAGCATTTCAGGTAACTAGGAACCTTAAGTCATAGATAATGTAACTGTGAGATGTCTAAATGGCTTCACTGTCCTCATATAGAAAAGAGATTTCCTTGCTGCAAAACATTTTAATAGAGTTATGTGTTACTGTTACAGATGATCTATAAATATACAGTAGGCTGTTTATGGATTTTACTCTTTTATCAGGTGAGATATATACAAGTGCAAAAAATACGTTATGTCTGGATCCCCTCTGAGAGCAAGTTCATCAAAACTGGGTGAGTAGATCAGAGCTACAAAAGATTCTAAAAATATATTATGTAATCTAAAATCCATGGTGCTCTTTTTTTCATTAGTGTTTTGGAGGAAAGCCTTTCTTGCTCAGATATACACTCAAAATATGGCCTTGGTTTAACCAAAGAAGAGCAAAAAGTCAGGTATGTGCACCTTATCAATTCCACATCTCTATCCAGCCTGTTATATCTATCAGCCCTATTTTTACAATGCTCTCCTGCTTCTCCTTCATTAGGCGGATACTTCCTAGTTGTGAGATCAGCTAAGGGAACTGAGGCAAGAGCAGCTTACCCCACTTCCTATAATGCTAAGTGCTTTCACATGCAATAGCACAAGCCACCCAGACAGGACACTGAATCTTAGGCTGAAGCCTCTCCTCAGTTTTACTGCTGTACAACACAGATGTAACATTAGGCTGACAGATAAATTCAATATCAAATTTATTTGCTCACATCTATATTAACATGCATTACAGTTACAGTGACCTTAAGTTATGCTGTGATCAATACATTCACTGTATATACACCTAAGCATTTCTACACAGATATACATATAATCTAATAAAGCCTTATGACGACCATGATATATGATGGATGTATCAGCCAGGCTGTTCAGCAGATGCCATGACTCTCCCCTCTTCCCAGGACAGCAGGGGAAGATATACTGAGTGTGGTAACATGAGAGCAGACTGCAGACAGGACAGAGATGACATGCATCTCAGTTCTTGGCTTCATCTTCTTATTCGGCAGAGGCACGGGAACAAGCACATTGCAAAGCCCCAACCCTTAGCCCTCTGCTGACCCTCATCCTGTTACCTCCTGTTGCACAATATGGATTTTTTTTAGCAACCAGATTGCACTGCAGAAAGGAGATGGGCTGAGGCAGGCAAAAAGAAGAGCATTAGCAAACAGCTGCAATATCATTATTTATGGTATATTGACAAAATTCCACATTTACATCTTTAGAAAAAAACTTTATAAATGAAACAGTTACACTGTAAGGCATTTTCTAATTATATGTAGTAAATTCCCTGATATTTACACAATGATGTTATATTAGTTCCTATGTGTTAAAAATATTTTGTTGGGTGGAATGGAAACTTAACAGGAAACATTTAGCAAATAGATTTTACCCTCAGATCATGCTGACGGAAAGCAGTAGGTAGCAGAAAGTACTTAAAGGGGACCTACCACCACGAATCTACCTATAAAGGTAGATCGGGTGGTAGGTGGATCAATAGGACGCGAGGATAGCCCTTTTAAGGGCTAATCCTCACGTCCCCGCACTGTTTTGTGAACTTATATTAAAGGTTTATGCTAATTTTGTTATGCGGCTACTGGGGCGTGGAGTAGCCGCAGCTGTGGCTACACGGCGCGGCTACTCCACGCCCCAGTAGCCACTTTACCCCTCCTACCCACAATCTTCGGCGCGCAGCTGCATGGAGCCCTCGTCCGGCGATCCTGCCGTCTGCGCAGGCGCAGAACAGCAGGCCCGCCCCTGTTTCAGAGCAGTGACCACACGGGCGTGGTCCTGCTGTTCTGCGCACAGCTCCATGCAGCTGCGCGCCGAAAATTGTGGGTAGGAGGGGTAAAGTGGCTACTGGGGCGTGGAGTAGCCGCGCCGTGTAGCCACAGCTGCGGCTACTCCACGCCCCAGTAGCCGCATAACAAAATTAGCATAAACCTTTAATATAAGTTCACAAAACAGTGCGGGGACGTGAGGATTAGCCCTTAAAAGGGCTATCCTCACGTCCTATTGATCCACCTACCACCCGATCTACCTTTATAGGTAGATTCGTGGTGGTAGGTCCCCTTTAAGGTCCAGTAGAACAAAGCAGACTTTAGATGAAAAAAGTTTTCCATCCATGGAATATAGGAAAATTGAAAGCAAAATATATTTAAAACTGCTTATCATTTGATTTTTCATTGGTTAATATTGACATTACATGAAAACAGAATACCATGTATCCAAGTGTTTTTTTAACTCATATTTTATTTGGGCAGACAACAGATCTGTGGACTGAACACAATTACAGTAAAAATCATTCCTGTATGGAAACTGCTGTCAAAAGAGGTAGGATAGTAGATGTATTAAATATACAATATCTACAATCTATTTATTGCATGTTACACTAAAAGAATGTCAGCATATAAAATGTAGCAGCAAGGATGTGAGGAATCTTCTACAAAATATAAATAAAAATTATAAAAATATTTAGACCCATTTTGTACCAGTATAAATGCTATAAATCATATATTTTTATCATTTTATTTAGAATAAAAAATAACATAATGAACAATATTAATCTAATTTGTTTGTTTCTGTTGAGATGGCAAAGCAATATAGTAAAAAGTTTTCCAAGTCTAAGTGTTACATTTACAGGGCAGTTTACTATAGAAAAATGCCTGAGCAGTGCCATTTAGAGGACTAAATGCCTCTAAATGCCTGTCACTGGCGATAATCACTGTTAACACTTTAAATGCCAGTGCTGCCAGTGGCACTTAAATGGCAATGACCCAGTCTTCTTATAACTATGTAACACCCGGGTGTTAACCATTTAAGTGCTGTCTGAGAGCAACCATCCTTGTTTTTGCTACCGGTACTTGAAAGGTTAAGACCTATGAATGAAGTGTTTACTGGCATTAATTTTTTTTAATAACATCCAATTGAAGAAATGTTTACATGTGGCAAATAAATTCAATTAAATTTAAATGCCCAGATGGGAAAACCCCTTTAAATAATGTGCTGCAGATTGCACCAGTTTTCATATATCTGGGCCACTGATTTCTATAAGCGTCAATTTTCCACAAATGAGATAAGAAAAAAGTGCATGCTCCATTATTTTCCCAGTGGACTGCAGTTTATTATTATTATGAGCCAAAAGCTAAAAAATTCTTTGTGCTATGTTAACCAGTCGTTAAACAGATAAAAGTTGAGAGTCCTTAGATGTTTATACCTTTTACTGGGCAACTAAAGAGAATGATAGCAATTAAAATATTTCGAGACTACTCAGGATTTCCAGAACTTGCATCATGTTACACTTTGCATTTCTTCAGAACTTTAATCTGCTGGAAAAAAAAAAAAATCCTAATTCTTAACAAGAGCCAATTGTTAGAATTCTTTCAATTCCAGAGTATTTAAAAGCTGTAATTCTATCAGGCATGGACCAATCTAAATTTATCCTTGTACTGCATATTTTATCTTTATCAAGACAGCAACATCACTTTATTTTTATACATATGATATATTCAGGTGTCTATAATATGCTTGTAAATATTAAAATAAAGCAATAGGCATAACATCAATTAAAATGAAAGTAAAAACTCATTGGTAGAGGAAAGGTTAATAAAAACTCTCCGTCTCGTTCAATGCTAAATGGGAAAAATATTGCTGAAACGTGACAATATTTTACTTAATGTTTTAAAACAAAAAAAAAAAACTTCCAGGATAACAACTATAGTTATAAGACCACGGTCTGAAAACTAAAGGGCAATTTACTGACATTTAAGTCATTTAAGACATTTAAGTTCTGAATATGTCACAATTTCTAGAGCAAGCCATTGACTTTGTTAAGTTTTGCCTGGTAAAGCCCTGCCCAACACTTGAAATGGGCAGAAAAGAGAGGTACAAGATAGGCCAGGTCTTCTTAGTCTGCCAGAATTATTATAACCTTCACTTGAAACTCGTCTGACATAGTTTAATCTACCATCAAAATCAAGTATGATAAACCAGGAGCATACATAGATCCAGACACTGTGACTGTGGTAATCTTCTAACATTTCTTATTCATGGCCTCCTTCCTTTTTAAATCAAATTTTAATATTGTGCTGAAAGGCTACTTGGGGTGTTACCAAAGCTCCTCCATGTTGCAGATTAACAGGCTGTCTCAGTGCACAAGGATGAACCAGAATTATTAAGAGACATAAACCTCTTGATTATTCTGGTGAGTCTGGTTTAAGCCCAACATTAAAGTGGGTTATCCGGGTGTTAAAAAATACTGAGGGCTGGGGTGGGCTAGTTAAACATAATAAACATGTACTTACCTCGTCTGGCGCTACCGATGTCCCGTGCCGAGGTCCGTCTCCTCTCTGCACCGGTTTGTATACAGGTGCGCACAGGGAGCTTCCGGCCAGCCGGAAGCTCCCATCCGACACCATCTCCCACGCTTACAACCCTGAGAGATAGGGACGGATGGGAGGAGCCGGCCACATCGCGGACCGGAAGTTCCCTGTGTGCGGCTTCTGTGCCCTGTAAACAAACAGGGGCACGGATCAAACGGACCGTGTCGCGGGACATCGGCCGCGCCGGAGGAGGAAAGTGCAAGTTTATTATGTTTAACTAACCCACCACAGCCTGGCCCTCAGTCTTCTGGCAGACTTTGCACGTTCTTTCATGTGCAAACTGCTTGCACATGTATTTAAGGAGTGTCCGAGACACATTTGTCATACACGCAACATTTTGTGGTGCACACAGCATTATACCTGAGGTGACACAAAATTGTGCACTGAAATGGGTGTTTCTGATGCTACGTTGGACCGTGCGCCACATTTAACATGCAAAGTCCAACAGAATTATGTAGCACCCCCCCATGTTAAAGGTGCACCAAGAAAAAAATGATGCATTCTGTTGAAGCAGAGCAGAGAGCGCCAGATTCATGAAGAATATGCGCCATAATTCATGAATGTGGCGCACCCTGCACACTACACAGTGACACATAAGGGGAGATTTATCATAAGTCTCTTAGATTAGAACCATTCTAGTTGCCCATGGCAACCAATCAGGACTCAGCTTTCATTTTCCTACAGCTGCTTATAAAATTAAAGCTGAGCTCTGATTGGTTTCCATGGGCAACTAGAACAGCTTAACCTCAGATACTTGATGATAAATCTCCCCCATAGTGTCGTTTGCAGTGCTTTTAGTAAATGTGGGCCTATGTGTTTGCCAGGGAGTTACTCTTAGAAATGTAGAAATGTCCCTTTTAAAAAATGCAACTCAAAATATTGTCAAAAAAGCAATTAGTGATTGGCCACTGTACCGGCAGCAAAATTGCTTTCTTTCTGCTGAGCTTTTGGGGTTATTAATTGTTTCAGGAGAATAGGAGAACAGTCTGTTGGACCAGTAACATGTGAAATTATAGATAAGGATATATTTTTTTTTTATTTTTGCTGCTATTATTCTTCTTTCTACTTCCCAGGTTTTTAACCCATTTTATGTATTCCAAGTTTACTCATTAAGTATATGGATTGCTACATCATACATTGAATATAGCTTGGCAATTTTATTTATGACCATTATGTCTATTTCTGCGACAGTCTATAATTTAAGAAAGGTATGTACACATATATTTTGTTTAAAAAAATCTATTTTTTAATTTTTTGCACTTAATAAAATTTATACATATTTATTTTCCTCTTTAGCAATCAGTTAAATTGCACAGAATGTCAACATCGTATAACAGCATTTTGGTTTCGGTTCTTCATAAGAATGGAGGTAAATAGTGAGATGACGGATTTAGTCTGTTATTATTACATATGTAGCAGTGTGTATGTTGGTTGTGTTTAGACATGAGCAAATTTCTAAAAGAAATTGATTTGAAAAAATTCTGCGAATCAGTAGAATCAAATGAATCGAATCAATCTGGAATCTGGAGTTTGTAACGCCGTGACCAACCTCCTGGAGCCCTTTTGTCTTGGTTGGTGCAAAATCTATGTCAAGACTGGGAGCCTCTTAAAAAGTAGCTGTCTTTTTGGAGCCCTGACTTAACCTAGATGATCAGGTCCTTTCTGTGCTGAACCAGAGTTGCATTTCCCAGGGAGTATCCACCATATGGCACCTTTCCTTGGAGAGTGGGACCCTGAGAATGGACTCTCTGCTAAGACAGAATGAGCAGCAAGTGCATTTCAGAACACGTTCAAGATAGTCAGAAAGGCCTGCCATGACCTCCTGGTCACACCACTAAGCCCCAAACTTTCTCTCACTAATGCTCATCGGTCCATGCTCAGGGACCGTGAGGAAAATGGGATGATCCTGGGACTCTGTGATAAATCATCATGGAACTCTTTCTGGCATGGCCTGGTGCCTTGGACCCTGAAAGTCTAAAAATCTAGTAGCCCTCCTTAAGCTTTTACACAGCCTTGAGAGACTAGGTCATCCCACTCTCAGACTCCCTAGAGGAGTGCAGCTTTCTTTTTCCTGAATAAATGAACAAAATTACTTTCCCATACTATATTTTAGTATTATGTTTAATTAACTCCGGCTTACATTAAGTACAGTTTATACAGGGACAAGGCCTAATTCTCTTAGAGCTTGCAAAAGTAAATTTCCACTTAAAACGTGCTGTATATTATGTTACCATTTAAATGGTTTATTAGTAATAAGCATGTTTCATAAATGTAATATACAAAACTGAGTGTATGTGTGTATGTATTTCCGATAAAGAAATCTGCACCGTCGTATTTATAATCACCAAATTATGCACAGCCGCTCCCCGTGACTCTGGGAATGTCATAGACTAGGTTTTGAGTCGAAATCCCTACCCTCACACTTTCCAAAATACACTTATTAACCAGCATATACAAGTGCCTTTGTCTGCTACTGCTGCTGTGGCAGTTAAAAGCTGAGCTGTGATTGGTTGCTGTTTTGCCACTGACCATTAATATGACCTCTGAGCTTTGATTGGTTATTATAGGCAATGGGTATAAGACAGCTCATGTGTGAGGAAAGATAGATGGAGAGAGACAGACAGACAGAGACAGTCAAGCAGACAGAGAGACAGTCAGACAGACAAAGAGAGAGAGACAGACAGTGACAGTAAGAAAAGTAACAAATAAAGACATCAAGACCGAGAGAGTCAGACGCAGAGACATTCAAAAAACAGAGACTGTCAGAGATAGTAAGAAAGAAAGACTTTGAAAGAGAATAAAAGAAAGACTCAAATATGTATAGAAAGATATACATTTATACATACACTCACCGGCCACTTTATTAGGTACACCATGCTAGTAACGGGTTGGGCCCCCTTTTGCCTTCAGAACCGCCTCAATTCTTCGTGGCATAGATTCAATAAGGTGCTGGAAGCATTCCTCAGAGATTTTGGTCCATATTGACATGATGGCATCACACAGTTGCCGCAGATTTGTCGGCTGCACATCCATGATGCGAATCTCCCGTTCCACCACATCCCAAAGATGCTCTATTGGATTGAGATCTGGTGACTGTGGAGGCCATTTGAGTACAGTGAACTCATTGTCATGTTCAAGAAACCAGTCTGAGATGATTCCAGCTTTATGACATGGCGCATTATCCTGCTGAAAGTAGCCATCAGATGTTGGGTACATTGTGGTCATAAAGGGATGGACATGGTCAGCAACAATACTCAGGTAGGCTGTGGCGTTGCAACAATGCTCAATTGGTACCAAGGGGCCCAAAGAGTGTCAAGAAAATATTCCCCACACCATGACACCACCACCACCAGCCTGAACCGTTGATACAAGGCAGGATGGATCCATGCTTTCATGTTGTTGACGCCAAATTCTGACCCTACCATCCGAATGTCGCAGCAGAAATCGAGACTCATCAGACCAAGCAACGTTTTTCCAATCTTCTACTGTCCAATTTCGATGAGCTTGTGCAAATTGTAGCCTCAGTTTCCTGTTCTTAGCTGAAAGGAGTGGCACCCGGTGTGGTCTTCTGCTGCTGTAGCCCATCTGCCTCAAAGTTCGACGTACTGTGCATTCAGAGATGCTCTTCTGCCTACCTTGGTTGTAACGGGTGGCGATTTGAGTCACTGTTGCCTTTCTATCAGCTCGAACAATCAGCTCGTCTGCCCATTCTCCTCTGACCTCTGGCATCAACAAGGCATTTCCGCCCACAGAACTTCCGCTCACTGGATGTTTTTTCTTTTTCGGACCATTCTCTGTAAACCCTAGAGATGGTTGTGCGTGAAAATCCCAGTAGATCAGCAGTTTCTGAAATACTCAGACCAGCCCTTCTGGCACCAACAACCATGCCACGTTCAAAGGCACTCAAATCACCTTTCTTCCCCATACTGATGCTCGGTTTGAACTGCAGGAGATTGTCTTGACCATGTCTACATGCCTAAATGCACTGAGTTGTCGCCATGTGATTGGCTGATCTGTGCTTTGGTCTGATGAAAGAAAGAAAGACTTTGAAAGAGAGTGAGAGAAAGACTCAAATATGTATAGAAAGATATACATTTATGCATACACTCACCGGCCACTTTATTAGGTACACCATGCTAGTAACGGGTTGGACCCCCTTTTGCCTCAATTCTTCGTGGCATAGATTCAACAAGGTGCTGGAAGCATTCCTCAGAGATTTTGGTCCATATTGACATGATGGCATCACACAGTTGCCACAGATTTGTCGGCTGCACATCCATGATGCGAATCTCCCGTTCCACCACATCCCAAAGATGCTCTATTGGATTGAGATCTGGTGACTGTGGAGGCCATTTGAGTACAGTGAACTCATTGTCATGTTCAAGAAACCAGTCTGATATGATTCCAGCATTATGACATGGCGCATTACTGTCCAATTTCGATGAGCTTGTGCAAATTGTAGCCTCAGTTTCCTGTTCTTAGCTGAAAGGAGTGGCACCCGGTGTGGTCTTCTGCTGCTGTAGCCCATCTGCCTCAAAGTTCGACGTACTGTGCGTTCAGAGATGCTCTTCTGTCTACCTTGGTTGTAACGGGTGGCGATTTGAGTCACTGTTGCCTTTCTATCAGCTCGAACCAGTCTGCCCATTCTCCTCTGACCTCTGGCATCAACAAGGCATTTTTGCCCACAGAACTTCCGCTCACTGGATGTTTTTTCTTTTTCGGACCATTCTCTGTAAACCCTAGAGATGGTTGTGCGTGAAAATCCCAGTAGATCAGCAGTTTCTGAAATACTCAGACCAGCCCTTCTGGCACCAACAACCATGCCACGTTCAAAGGCACTCAAATCACCTTTCTTCCCCATACTGATGCTCGGTTTCAACTGCAGGAGATTGTCTTCACCATGTCTACATGCCTAAATGCACTGAGTTGCCGCCATGTGATTGGCTGATTATAAATTAAGTGTTAACGAGCAGTTGGACAGGTGAACCTAATAAAGTGTCCGGTGAGTGTATATATATATATATAGGGAGCAACACCTAGGGCAATGCCGGTAGCAACACCTAGTAATAAATAAATGTCATATTTAAAATAATGTATAATTGAGCTACGATAACAGTGTCTGCATTGGATCAATCCTTAAAACTATCCCCTACACTTTTTCTTGCTACTCTAGAGAGTAATCAGCTATTGTTTTTGGGAAAACTCTTACTGACAAATAAAATGACTTATTATTGCAGACAAAAAAATTTTGAATGTATTTGAATTTGAATAACTGGCAATAACTGTCACTCATTTAAATATATGCCCGAAGCATCACTGATTCTCCAGTTTTGCAGCAATCTGATTTTTCAGATTTTTGATGATTGGTGTAAAAACGCAAATAAAGAAATAGTTAACAGTAAATTGGGTAAAATGAATAGCAATGGCATCTCAACTTTGAAATGAATCCTTACATGCATTAGAAAAGTTCTGTTAGTAATATTGTTATGTGGAATATACATAAAATATTCGCATTAGAGTGCGATGCAATGTTTTATCTTACCTAAAATAATTAGACATTTATTTCTCTTTTTAAAGAACTTGAAGAAGTTCAGTCTCAGTCCCTGGTTCCTGGTGATGTCATTGTTCTGGGTGGAAACAAGCTTTACTTACCATGTGATGCTATTTTAATCAGTGGAGGTTGCACTGTGAATGAGGCAATGTTAACCGGTAATGTGGATATCATTATTTTATATTTTCATAATGATTTTATTTATTGAAATTGTTGTTAGGCATTATTATTTAAAGAGACCGTCTCACCTCTCTCATAATGTAAACTTCTGAATAAATTTTTCCATTGTTATTTTGTCTATAAATTAAATTAAGGAGTAAATTGGCAACTGTGTTTTTCCTGAACTTAGGTCAGGTTCGGGTCAGAGTTTGTCTCTTTTAATGACATTTCGGGGAGTGAGGATCCTGTCCAGTATAGGACTAAGCGATGTCAGCGGCATTTAGCAGGTTAACAGTTACTGGTGGGGCTTCAGGTACAACTGAATTTTCAAACAGAACTCAGCTGAACTGAACTTTCTCCTCTCCGCCTATCACTGCTTGGTACATGCAATTTGTAATTTAGTCAAAAAGAAAATCACTTTCAAAGATACATTGGGAAATTATCAAGAATTTTGTAATATTATACCTTTTGCTAGAATCCATAAATGTTGACCCAATTAATCTGCTAATATATTAAAAAGAAAAAGGAAAATGTTTGAATAAACATAAGTATTTAGACCGTCTCATTTCTTTTGATCATCTTTGAGATGTTTCCTTCGTGATTGGGTCCACTTGCTGTAAATTCAGCTAATTGGACAGGATTTAGAAAGATACACATAGGTTTACAAAATGTCTCAGATGACAATGGATATCAGAGCAAAGTGATGAGGAGAAAAGAACTGCCTGTATAGCATCCTCTGTTAGGATGGGGAAACTTTTAGAGCGAACAAACAAAACAGCACTTTACTAATCTGGGCTAAATAGTAAAGTGTCATAAAGAAGTCTCAGCCCACTAAAACACAACAATTATGAGACAACTTTCCATAGCTATGTGCAGAAGGGCTAGAAAAACCCATATACAGATTGTTTGCATTAAATATATCTTTATTTGTGAATTTCAAGGTGAAAGTATACCAGTGACAAAGACATCACTTCCAAATGTCAATAACTCTATTCCATGGATGGCACAAAGTGGGGAAGACTACAAAAAACATGTCCTGTACTGTGGCACTGAGGTCATCCAGACTAAAAGAAGTAGTAATGAGCTTGTAAAAGCCGTAGTTCTGCAAACTGGTGGGTATATTGTACAGTATGTATATTGTTTAAAATATGTTTAAAGGGATTGTTCATTTTAACTAATCCTGTGTTGTTGGAATAGTATACTGAACATATATTAATCATAGCATCTGGCATCAGTCTTAGTTCACAAAATTTCCAATGTGCTTTCCACAAACTAAGACTGCATTGAAAAAAAACAAATGGGGGACGTATATACAGCTGAAAATCTTCGCCCGGATATATATCCCCCTGAGTCATCTATGGTGCCCGTCTCATCGTTCTGGGGTCGCAAAAAGGATAGAACATTTCCTATGTTTGGCCGTAAGAACGGCAGTGTGTCTCTATTTTCTATGGAGAGGGGAAGGGTGAGCAGCACTTACATCTCCTCCTCTCCAGTGCACCCAGCGTGTGCCCGCACGTTTGTGTGAATGCAGCCTAAGCATTTACATAAAATGTAATAAAATAAAAAAGACACTCGTTCCAGGAGAGACATTATCGTAATACAAGCTAGGGACAATTTGGGAAGCATTTCAATACGATGTAACGGAATTCAAATTTTCAACAAAAGATTTCATTGTTAACTGAAACTAAGGAAACATGACGACAGTGGCATAAGGATTTATACAGTTGACAGAGGGAAAATATGTAAAACCTTTAAAAAAGTTGAATATTTAAATAGTTTTATGTTTTTGTTTTATTAGGATTCAATACTGCAAAGGGGGATTTAGTAAGAGCCATTCTATATAACAAACCGATGAATGTTAAACTACATAGAGAGGCTATTAGGTTTCTCACCATACTTGTGGGATTTGCTCTATTTGGAGTTATCTATACTGCAGTTGTGCACAAAAAGAATGGGGTATGTATATTGTTGAGCCTGAACACTAAATATTTTTATCTTATATACGAGTGTATGTGTGTGTATGTATGCATGTCAGCTAAAGGAATTTGCACATCATTTTTACAATCACCAAATTTTGCACAGCTGCTCTTTGTGACTCCATGAACGTCATAGACTTAGTTTGAATCAAAATTTTCAACCCACACTTTTTAAAATACTCTTTTTAACCACCATATACAAGAGATATTGGCTGCTGCTGCTGCTTCGGCAGTACGAAGCTGGGCCGTGATTGGATGCTATTTCACCTCAGGTCATTAATATGAGCTCTGTGCTTTGATTGGTTACTAAAGGCAATGAGTGTAAGACAGTTTATGTGTGAGGTAATATGGATAGAGATCGAGCAGACAGATAGACAGACAGTCAGACAGAGAGAACCTAGCAGACAGTCAGAGACAGAGACAATTAGAGACAGTCAGTTACAGAGAGAGACAGTCAGAGAGACAGATAGATGCATACAAAATATGTTTTTGTTAATCCAGAATATTTTGTTATAGTTGAGAGCAGTTATTTACTATCCTGGGCAACAATGGGAAATACAGCTAGTTTACATTATAATAGTATATAGTACTTAATATGATACATAGGGTTCTTTTCTGCCATAACTCTACAGATATCACTATTTGTCTTCCAGAGACATGCAATGTATTGCTTACTTCCTTTTTGCCCTAATTTAGGAATTATTTAAGATTATATATAGGCTACTAGATGAACCTTCATTTATGTATGGTATCAATGCAAGCTAAAGAATACAGAATGCATAGTTCTGAAAGAACAAATTTTGTAAACGTAGAAGACATTTTATTTTTTTTATTTCTACAAATAAGTACAGATGTATGTAACAGTATAGACAGAAGGATGTATGAGACCCTGCATCAACCAGAGCAGGACTACTCCCCCATCATAACAGGTCCCATTCACTGCTTCAGCACAGCAAAGGGTCAGTTCCCACTATATGCAACGTTTGGTGTGGATTGACATAGTACACAGCCAATGTCACTTCTAGTGGTCAACAGTGGGATATATAAAATACTGTTATTTAACTTTTTATATTTTCGCGTAAAGCTTTAAAAATGCCCTCAAAATTCAGTAAATAATTACACAGCAATTCACATTAATTTAAAGACTGAGTTTGGTGATACGTTCTATATTTTCTAATTATTTTCCTTCTTTCTCAGGCTAGTGTTCACGACATTGTGCTTATGTCATTTCTGATGCTGACAGCCGCAGTAAACGCAGCTCTTCCGGCATCAATTACGCTTTGCCTTCTGTATGGTCAAACAAGACTAAAGAAAAAGAACATTTTCTGTATCAGTCCTCAAAGGATCAATGTAGCTGGGCAGCTCAATCTTATATGTTTTGATAAAGTAGGTTTCATTATGGTCTGTAACTTGTATTTTTTGCGTAAAGAACATCTACTAGCAGGATGTAAACCAAGCCCACTGACATACTGGTGTGTGCCCCCTATGCAGGATCCTCTCTTCTTTAAGCTTTATATGCCCTTGTTTTAAGAAGCAAAGACTTTAGAATGTTAATGAGTCTAAGGGGCTCCAGGTTCCATTAATATCTATGGAGTCCCTCATGCTCATTTGCATAGTTCTAAAATCCTCTCTTTGGTGGTAGATGTCCTTTATTATTTTGATGATAATCTATAATTTTTCTATGCATTAATTCTTTATTTCTTAAATTTAAAAAAATGGAAATAATCATCATGAGGGAAGGGGGAAAATGATCTTAATCAAAAAGTGATCTAAATTAGATATTAGTACTGTAAGATATAACACCTTTAAGGTCAGAAGTTTGTGACTGCAGTTCTACTGCTTACAAGGTCCTTCATAGTCCCTGTTCCCAAAGGAATTCCAGAATATTACTGTCAATGTGGCCATGATAGGCCTTTAACAGGCTCCCAGCTGTCATTACACTGATCAGCACATCATGTAAAGCGCTGATCGACATTTAGAGATAGCAGCACCTAGGAGCAGAGGGGCAACCCCTAAGTTCACCCTGGACACCTAATAGGGTCACTGCTGCGATCGATGCCAGCTAGGACTATAGCAGTTGCCACCCACTGAATATGGAGAGGGCTTGGTCCAGGTGCCGTAGTTTTGCCCAGAGGCAAATACCTGACAAATATATCAAGAGGTCTAAGCCTCTACATGCAAATGTCGCCACAAAGGGGCTTGGATAAAGTAATATGATTAATTATTCTGGTAATTGCTCTCAAACTTCAGAAAACTGGAAAGTTTATTAAGTGACCCATGCAGTATAGACTCCAATAAAACCACATAAACATGTATCAATTTATTTCTTTATAGACTGGCACTTTGACAGAAGATGTCTTGGACTTGTATGGAGTTCTCCCTTGTGAGAAGAACTGGTAAGTCTCAATCATTAAAAAGTTGTATGTGACCTCTGAAAGATCTTCTCCATTGGTGGTGAAGCTAAATTATTCTTTTCAATGTACCACCACTGGAGATTTTATTTGTTAGGGACTGTGCAATGTTTTTGTACCATGAACGTTATACAAAATGAGAATGTCTTAATAAAAGAAAATATTGGAAAATAAATTATATTTAATTGAAAGTAGTCTCCAAGACTATTAACTGGGTTTTCATTTGTTAATAGGACTCTCTTCTCCACCTACCCCTCATCTCACCTCTTGTGTCTGCTCATTTTAGCCCACACATGTATCATCGTACAGATATGAATGCAGTCAACAAATTGATTCCCTGCTTCTTCTGTTCCAATATTCCCCAGTCTTCTCCTGACCCCAAATCCTGGTCCCTCTTAAGACACAATAGGGCTGAATTATCAAGCTTAAAGTAAGAATGTTCTTAGTTGCCCATGGCAACCAATTACAGCTCCCCTTTAAAATATTCATGAGCACTGGTAAAATGAAAGCTGAGCTGTAATTGGTTGCCATGGGCAACTAAGAACATTCTTACTTTTAGACAACTTCATAAATCTGCCCCAGTGGGGTCATTTATCTTTTATATTTATCTTCTCATTTTTTTCCTCTTATTTCTATAACTTTTTTAGGTGTTTAGGTGTCTGATATATCTTTAAATTCCAGATGTGGATGTATGAAAAAGTCAACATTTTTGCCAAAATGGTGGTTTAAAAGTCAGAAATAGACTCCAGTCCTGGCCAGGCACAGGAAAAACTTTAGAAGAAGTTGCAGAAGAGTTTGAGACTTTTGTGCGACATTTTAATTAAGGTTGCAAAAATCTGATAAACTCAGCTTTCTAATTTATCAACCTCTAATAAGGTTGATAAATCAAACAAGTCCAAAACCTGGAAAATAAGTAACTATTAAATGGGTATTCCCATTTCAGCAAATTAATGTTTTATTTTATGATAAAAAGTTATACAATTTTCCAATATACCTTCTGTATCAATTCCTCACTGTTTTCTAGATCTCTGCTTGCTGTCATTCTATGGGAAGCATCTATGTTTACTTCCCGTGGACAGAAATCTGGCCATGGTCCCACAGGTGCATGGCTTTTTATGACTCACAGCTCTGATTATGCTCTATGATACTAACGAGCTGTGTACCTCTGTAACCATGGTCAGATTTCTGTCCACTGGAAGTAAACATAGAAGCTTTTTATAGAATGACAGCAATCGGAGATCTAGAAAACAGTGAGGAATTGATACAAAAAGTATATAGGAAAATTGTATAACTTTTTGTCATAAAAACAATAACATTATTTTGCTGTAATGGAAACACACATTTAGCCAATCACTAGTAACAATGGTGACCCACCTCAGCAAGTGATTGGCTGAGCAGAATTTTCTGTTTGTTTAAAAGGACAATGAAAGAGAGATATGTGAGAGACATTGAAAGCACTGGAACTGGTGAAGTTGGTGATTGTGAGGTCAATATTTTACTTAATATAAATTTTTAGTTATTCTGTGGATTTTCAAGTGCCACACCTGACCATGGTTTGCGCTGGTACTGCCGGCCGACTGAATCGAAGTTGCAATACAATGGACTACCCATGTTCGGGAGATGAGCTGTTTTTGGAAGAACCTTGGATAACATCTTTATGGATTCCCCTGAAAATTACTGAATTCAATATGTATTTAATTTATAAGATAAATGTAGTCAGGTATGTCACATGTAACAATAAATATTGTTAGTTTTCAGGATATGATACTTTTCACTTCCTCTACAAACCTACCCTGGAGCCCATTACTTCAAGCAATGACAAGCTGTCATTCAATCATTAAATTGGATGGAAAACTACAGGGAGATCCATTGGACTTAAAGATGTTTAATGGAACAGGCTGGGTAAGTCACAACATCCAAAATCTATTTAACCTCTTCCTGGTCTGGATCAGAGCCGAACCGGCATCGGGATTCACAGGGTGCCGGCTGTAATTAATTACCGACACCCCAGTGTAATACCCGTGATCGTAGTGGGCTCTGATTGAGGGTGTTTAACTTGTTAAATGCTGTGGTCAGCACAACCGTGGCATTTAGCCTGCCTCCTGGGGGTCTTTCTGCCATGATCGCATAGGCTGTGCATAGGCTGACACTGCTAATACCCTGCAATACATTAGTATTGCAGAGTATTATCATGAACAAGCAATCAGATGATTGCTTGTTCATGTCTCATGGTGGAACTAGTGAAAAAGTAAAAAAAAATGTTATTTAATAAAAGAAACAGTAATAAATCAATAAAAATGCCTATAAGCCCCATAACATATAAAGAGACACATAACCCAAAAAAAGTTTAAATCATAACACAAACCCCACATATATAGTGTCACCGCATCCGTAACAACCCATAGACTAAAAGTTATTGAACCCGCACGAACGTCGTAAAAAAAAACTGCAAAAAAACTGCCAAAAAGTATGATTTTTACCTATTAAATCCCACAAAAAATGCAATAAAAAGTGATCAAAAAACATATGATACCTTTGCAAAGTACAACATGTCATCCATCAGTTCCGTAGCTAAAAAATTAAAAATGTTATGCCATTTGGAAGACGGTGATGTAAAAATTACAGATTTGTCCCCACATTAGGGTTTTATTTGGCAGATTTAGTAAGTGGTAAGAAAAAATATTCAAGTCTGGTATCCCCATAATCGTAGCGACCCATAGAATAAATATAACATGATTATTAGGCTATACGGTGAACAAGAAAAAGTAAAAAATCCAGTACAGAATTGATGCCTTTCTACTCCGGCCCTCAAAAAAAGTTCCTACATTTTCAACAATATGTGATACCAACCCCAAAATGGTAACACTGGAAAAAGCATCACATCCCGCAAAAAAAAAAAATGCCATCACATGGCCCCAATAACGAAGAAGCAAATATTGTATAGTCTGCAAAAGGGGCCAATGAGGAAAATCCTGGTAGCTGCAGGACGCTGGTTCCCTTCTGCACCCTGCTGTGCACCCATAAAACAAGTAACGGCCACATGTGGGGGGTCTCTGTACTCAGTAAAAATTTTGTAACAAATTGTAAGGTGGGTTTTTTCTTTTTATCTTTTGGAAATGGGTAAATTTTAGGGCTAAATGGACCTATAACCGACAAAATTTGACCATTCTAAATTTTACCTCCATTTTGATTCAATTACTATGAAGATCTCAGGGGGTTAACAATCTTCCTAAAATCTCAGAATTGTTTGGATAAGTAACAGTGTTCAAAAGTTATAACCATATAAAGCGAGGCAAGTCAGAATCCAAAAAATGGGGTGGAGCCTTAAGCTATAAACTGGCTGTGTCCTTAAGGGGTTAACATTTTAAGTTTTTCTACAGCTTAAACCTATCTATATACTTATATCTACTTAACACCTAAAACTTTACTTGCCAAGCAAGACATCTCTTTACATTTTCAAAGCCTAAACATCTGAAACAAAATGATGTCAATTGAAGGAAAACTTCATTTTGATTGATACTTTGGAAGGAAAACATTTTCCTGCTGATTTCTTTCTTGGTGGGCTCTAGCATTGTGGATTTGTTCTGGCTCCTGTTCATTGGGTTTCTGTATTGTAGTAAAAATTTGTAAAAGTACAAATAAATAAATAAGAAAAAAAAAACAATAATCAAAAAGTAAGCAACTTTTACAAATAGTTTGACAGCTCATAAGTTGAACTATGTAACAGAAATGTTGCAGGCTAAAATATCCTACAAATAAGTTAGGCAGAAAATGTGCTGGCATGTGAACATAGGGTATTTCCTAATCATTACTTTCTCCAAAATTTGTTTTATTTTCGCACAAAGGGATTTTTTTTCACCAGTAAACCACCAGTAATCTCAGGTATCATTTGAAATATAATTTTAAGCATTTTTCTTTTGTGTTTGAAGTTGCCCATTCACATACGAAAAAATCACCTTTTTCATGTCTCATTTTCCTTGAAATGCCAAAAATTTCCTCCTTATGCCATCTCCATGCCAAGTGGCTTTTGGGGGTGTGAAAGTTGCTGTCCTCAGCCATAGAGTTGGCCAATCTGTGGCTTTCTTGCCCCGCATCTGTTGTCTATCTATACCTGTGTCAAGAACAAGAGTAGGTCCTAAATCAATTCTATGCCAAAAGGACCTGGCATAGAACTGGCTGACTGCACCCTGACAGCTGGATATATCAGGAGGCTGGTGCCTATAAGTATATCAGGTATGCTTGGAGGGGCAGGGTTTACATCAAGCACTGGTGCCCCATGAGCCAGCATGAAATACATTTTTCCCTTAGAGTTTTTTTTTCCTGCAGTCATTCCATAAAATCATACTGGTTTCCTGAGCTTTCTTGAAGAATTGTTCATGTTCTGTTACAGGTAAATCTAGTAGTATCTCCCATACCAGCTCACGGTATGTTATGGCATCTAGCATCACATGTGACCATAAAGTGTACCCTACATATGTCATATAAAGCCCTCACACCACAACTGGCCACACTGTGCACCACTATATATTACATATATCTCTCACACCACAACTGACCCCACTGTGCATCCCAATAAATAAGATATACCTCTCACACCACAACTGGTGCTCCTCACACTATGCTCCTCATATATATCATATATACACCTCACACCACAACTGACAACAGACAACACAGTGCCCATATATACTTCTCACACCACAACTGACCACACTGTGCATCCCAATAAATAAGATATACCGTATATACTCGAGTATAAGCCGACCCGAGTATAAGCCGAGACCCCTAATTTTACCACCAAAAACTGGAAAAACCTATTGACTCGAGTATAAACCGAGAGTGGGAAATGCATTGGTCACAGACCCCCCCAGTATATAGCCAGCCAGCCACCTATAGTGTACAGCCTGCCCAGCTTGCCCCCAGTAGTATACAGCCTGCCCCCAGTAGTATACAGCCTCCCCCCAGTAGTATACAGCCTCCTCCCAGTAGTATACACCCTCCCCCCAGTAGTATACAGCCTGCCCAGCTTGCCCCCAGTAGTATACAGCCTGCCCAGTTTGCCCCCAGTAGTATACAGCCTGCCCAGCTTGCCCCCAGTAGTATACAGCCTGCCCAGCTTGCCCCCAGTAGTATACAGCCTTCCCAGCTTGCCCCCAGTAGTATACAGCCTGCCCCAGTAGTATACAGCCTGCCCAGAATTTAAAAAAAAACCAAAAACTTATATACTCACCGTCCGGTGGCCTCGATGCGCAGCGCTGCTCCCCCGATGTCCGCGCGGCTCGTCTTCTGGCTTCCTGGTTCCTCTTCTTGCTTCAGCGCCCGTCTTCTGTCTTCTCTAACATCGTGGTGAGCGCCGCCATTGTTCTTTCCCGGGCGGCAGGCACATAGTATGACGCGCCGCTGCTGACGTCATACTAGGCGCCGCCCGGGAGAAGAACAATGGCGGCGCCCAGCACGACGTTACAGAAGACAGAAGACGGGCGCTGAAGCAAGAAGAGGAGCCGGGAAGACAGAAGACGAGCCGCGCGGACATCAGGGGAGCAGCGCTGCGCATCAGGGCCACCGGAGGGTGAGTATATAAGTTTATTATTTTTTAAGTCCAGTATTGACTTGTGTATAAGCCGAGGGAACGTTTTTCAGCACATTTTTTGTGCTGAAAAACTCGGCTTATACACAAGTATATATGGTACCTCTCACACCACAACTGGCCACACTATGCTCCTCATATATATCATATATACACCTCACACCCCAACAGACAACTGACAACACTGTGCCCATATATACCCCTCACACCACAACTGACCACACTGTGCCCTTATATATATCCTACATACCTCTCACAACTGGCCATACTGTGCACCTCTCATATATAGGATATAACCCTCACACCACAACTGGCCATACTGTGCACCCTACAGGTATTATATATACAACTCACAACACAACTGACCACACTGTGCCCTTATATATAACATATATACCTCTCACACCACAACTGGCCACGCTGTGCATTCATATGTATCATTTATATCCCTCACAACACAACTGGCCATACTGGCCCCCACATATATAAGATATACCCTTTACACCACAATTGGTCACACCGTGCACCCCCATATATTGTACAAACCCCTCACATTACAACTGACTACACTGTACCCCACATATGTCATATATACCCCTCACAGCACAACTGGCCACACTGTGCATCTCACATACATCACATATACCCCTTACATATAAGATATACCCCTCACACCACAACTGACGGCTGACCACTATAAAATATTGAATCTATCTACAGATAACCCTTTTATTAATTATAATTTATATCTAGTCCCCAATGTGCTAAGAAAAAGCAAATATCCCCACACTAATTATGTTAATTACAGTTACCACTGAATTATATTCTTTATTATATGATAGAAATGTATTCTGAATAATTATTAACCCCTTGTTAATAACCCCTTGTAATCACTGACGCTTGTTTTCAGCTTAATGACCAGGCTCAATTTTTCAAATCTGACGTGTCATGATAATTGGTTATAACTTCGGAAAGATTTAGCGTATCCAGGTCATTTTGAGATTGTTTTCTCGAGACAGATTGTACTTCATGATAGTTGTAAAATTTAAGTGATACGTTTTCAGAAAAATTCTTCATTTTCAAAGTTTGTAAAGTTCTGCTTTCCAGCCAGATAGTTAAACTACCCAGAAAGCTACATAACTCACATTTCCGGAATGTCTGCTTTATGTTGGAATGATATTCTATGCATTCTTTCATTTTTATAGGATGTTTTAAGGCTTAGAACTTTAGGTGCGATTTATAAAATTTTCATGAAAATCGCCAAAATTCACATTTTGAGGGACATCTCAGCTTTCAAGTGACTTTGAAAGGCCTAAGTAATAGTAAAACCCCATAAATTATGCCACTATAGAAACAGCTTCTATTAAGTCTATTAACCTCATAGGTTAAAACAAAATGGAAGTGTGATTTAGAAACTATTGATTTTTTTTAAAAATGCATTCATTTAGGCCAAAAATGACACTTTCATAATGAATAAAATGATGAAATGCTCTCCAAAGTTTTATGCCCAATTTCTCCTGAGTGTACTCATACCCCATATGTGGTGGTAACCTGCTGTATGGGCTCACGGCTGGGCATAGAATGAAACCAGCGCCATTCAGAGCAGATTTGTTTTGTCACATTGTACAGGCTATAAAATTTTAATTTTTTTGGTAATGCGAACATTTGAGGCCTATTATTTGCAGAGCAAGATGCAATGTAAAGTCCATTAATTTTGGGGGTATAAAGCTTATTCGTGAGATTTTATTAACTATTTAAAGGTGGATACAAACAAAATCATCAATTTGGATTTTGGACTTTTATTCCACTTCGCCATAACATAAAAATAATATTTTATCTGTTCTCTGGTTCACTACGATTATGTGATTCCTCATTTATATAGTTTTTCTTATCTTTACTCAATTTTACTGAGCAAAACCAATATTGCAGAAAATCTCTTTTTTTTCAGGGGCATAATTTCTCTATTTTTCTGTTGACATATCTGGTTGAGGGCTTATATTTTGCAAAAGAGTTTTTATTTCTTATAAGGGCATGTACATTTTTTGATCACTTTTTAGAACATCTTTTGTGAGGGTATTTGATTAAAAATTGTATATTGTATATTTCATGTTTTTTTTTTTACATTGTTCACTGAGCGGTTTCAGTATTGTTTTAGATTTATTGTACAGATTAATACAGATGTGGTGATACCAAATATGTAATTTTTTTGTGACTTTTATTTTATTGAATTATTATACAATGATTTTTACTTTTTTTTTAACATTTTTAAATTTTCCAGACTTGGGCTTGAACAAGCATTCATCCTATCGCTTGTTCAAGCCCTTACACTGCAATACACAATGTAAGTAACTATTTTCTATAAAATTGCCCAGAAACATTAAAACAATTAAATTACTTTCATACTTGCCATCTTTGTACCTACAGACTCTGGCCTTGTAATGATGCAGTGATGGTGGCATCACTACACAACTGGCACACCTGTGTCTTGCACAAGCAGAAAACACGGTCCTCTATTATAATCAATTTCTTTGTGGTTTGAAAACACCTGCACTACATTAGTACAGGCAGTCCCCGGGTTACATACAAGATAGGGTCTGGAGGTTTGTTCTTAAGTTGAATTTGTATGTAAGTCGAAACTGTATATTTTATAATGGAAGTTTTAGACATTTTTTTTTCTTTTGCCCCAGTGACAATTGGAGTTTCAAAATTTTTGGTGTAATTGGACCAAGAATTATCAATAAAGCTTCATTACAGACATCTTACAGCTGATCATTGCAGTCTGGGACTATAGAAAAGCATCCAGAGAGCTTCACCAGAGGTCACATGGGGCAGAGGGGTCCGTCTGTAACTATGGGTTGTCTGTAAGTCGGGTGTCCTTAAGTAGGGGACCGCCTGTAATTCTGAAAGAGTACTCTATCTGTAAATTTCCAAACCAATAAGCGGGTCCAGTCCTCCTGAGCTATATTATATGATTTACATATATGGTAATCTCAAATGTTACCACATAGTCATAGTCATTTTCAATGTGGCCAACCAGAAGCAATCATCAATGGTGACCTCGTCATCTTCAATTGATCACTTTTTCAGACTGCTTCATTGACCAATTTCATCAGCTCTAGCTTTTTGCTGTTGCTCAGTTCACCACCAATCACTTTTAAAGCTACTATGAAGCAGTTTGTCCCCTTCTCAGACCTTGCCATGGAGACTGACAAATGCATGTTACTGACTGTTAGTCTGCAGCAGCATCTAATTTCTGACCAAGATTTGGTACCATGATGGCAATGAGATCAGCTTGTGACCCTATGGCAATATCCCTCCTCTGTTATTAAGACTGTCACCAAAGGTGCTGAAGACCAGCAAAACCAAGCTCTGAGCAAAAGAACTTAGCTCCAAACTAGAGATTTATTCCAATACAGCAAGTAGGTCACACATCAGGCATGTCACACATTCAACGCTGACTCCTTGTTACACACAGAAACTCACAACAAGAAAAAAGGTGCTGGTAATTTATAACCCCAGTAGAGAAGTCCCCTTTCCAGAATACTGTGGATCATGGAGACTTCTGCAGGAGAACATTCCACAACCAGAGGTCACTGATTACACACGTTATAATGTATGTATGTATACAAATGTTTTTAAGCAAATACACATTTAATGCACGTTACACACAACATTCCCCAATAAGTGAAACACATAGAGAAACTGTCACTCACAAAGCTTGAAAATTAGATTAGAATATTGTATTATTAGATACTACAAATTTAACTTTATTCACATATACTTTTTGTGTAAAACATAGTTTGTAACTGGAGGTAAACTTTAACCCTTAAGTGAAATTATTTGTCAATCATCTGACAGATAAAATACAGTTTGTAAAATAGTTTGAGTATCTGACATGTATTGTGGTGAGGAACCTTTCTTTTCCAGATATTATAACGTATAACTGTGCTTGTGTCTTGACATCCCTGAAACCACATACAGATTTGTTATATACAATGATTTTAGACTTGAATACTATTTAAATAATAGTACATTTGACATTTTGAATAGGAACTTGAAGATTACAATTTGGAAATTAAAGAAGATGGGCCATTAAATAACTGCACAATGGTAAAACCTGGACCGGGTGCTGCAAAGGCAAGTCAATTGTATTTGTCTATTGTCACTTCTCATGATTGTTTTGACACCCCATTTGTTTTGAATAAAATGATAAAACAAGTTCCATGCTGTACATTCATCTCTGCTTCTCATCCTCTCATAAATGTGTATCAAGTAGGCGCCAGTGGAAGGAATCCTTGTCCTGCATCAGTTCCCATTCTCTTCCAGTTTACAGCGAATGTCTGTAGTCACCCAGGTGATTGGAGAGAGCAACTTAAAAGTGTTCATGAAGGGGGCACCAGAAATGATTGTTCGCTTTTGTAAACCAGAAACAGGTAACCATAGAAATAGTAAAGCAGAGCTAGAATCTGTAAACCTCAAACTACATATATTGTTGATCTTTCTTTAAAACAAGTATAATATCTGTATTTTACTGGCGCTGTTTCTATCTTAAGATTAAGTGTTTGGTGTTGCAGGTTTTAAGTCCTACCTTGGTGCCAAAGAAATTAAATCAACTAATATAGTTACTGTATAACCGCGCTTCGTAAAGTTAAAACAAATTATGTTAAACTTCCATTTTCTTTGCATTGGTTCTCCTGATTTTGAAATCACCATACACACAGGGTTCCATTTAATCCAGTACACTTTTCCAGTAAGTTCCAAATGCTGGTCTGGGTCTTTTACAACTTCTCCGGACTAACCCCAGTCCATTGCTGGATGTGGATAACAAGCGCTGTGATCCGTTATTTTTAATATTTGAAGATTCACTGAGGACTGGTTATGTTCCACAGGAATGGCGCATAGCAAATGTGGTACCAATATACAAAAAAGGATCAAGTAGCGATCCTGGAAACTACAGACCCGTAAGTCTAACTGCTGTGGTGGGGAAAATATTTGAGGGGTTTATTAGAGATGCTATCCTGTAGTATCTCACTGTGCACAACCTTATAACCCAGTGTCGGCATGGGTCTATGAAAGATCGGTCCTGTCAGACTAATCTGATTGGTTTCTACGAGGAGGTAAGTTCAAGACTGGATCTGGGGTACGCTGTGGATGTTGTATATATGGACTTTTCAAAGGCATTTGACACCGTGCCACATAAAAGGTTGGTATATAAAATGAGACTGCTGGGAATAGGAGAAAATCTGTGTATCTGGGTAAGTAATTGGCTTAGTGATAGAAAACAGAGGGTGGTCATTAATGGCACATTCTCAGATTGGGTTGATGTTACCAGTGGAGTGCCACAGGGGTCAGTATTGGGGCCACTTCTTTTTAATATTTTTATTAATGACCTTGTAGTGGGTTTACACAGTCAAGTTTCAATATTTGCAGATGATACTAAGCTGTGTAAAGTAATAAATACTGAGGTCGATAGTTTAGCATTACAGAGGGATTTGTGGAAGCTTGAGGGATGGGCAGAGAAATGGTTGATGAGGTTTAATGTAGACAAATGTAAAGTTATGCACTTGGGCCATGGAAACAAAAAGTATAATTATGTTCTAAACGGTCAATTACTTAGTAAAACTGAAGCTGAAAAGGACTTGGGCGTATTGGTGGATGGTAAACTTAATTTTAGTGACCAGAGCCAGGCGGCTGCTGCTAAAGCAAATAAAATAATGGGATGTATCAAGAGAGGAATAGATTCTCATGATAAAGACATAGTTCTGCCCTTATACAAATCCCTGGTCAGACCACACATGGAATATTGTGTACAGTTTTGGGCACCAGTGTATAAAAAGGATATAGTAGAGCTGGAACGGGTGCAGAGGACAGCAACCAGGATTATTAGGGGAATGGGGGGACTAGAATACAATGACAAATTACAAAATTTGGGATTATTCAGTTTAGAAAAAAGACGACTGAGGGGAGACCTCATTACAATGTACAAATACCTGAACGGACAGTACAAGGATCTCTCCAAAGATCTTTTTATACCTAGGCCTGTGACCAGGACAAGGGGGCATCCTCTACACCTACAGGAGAGGCGATTCTACCATCACCATAGACAAAGGTTCTTTACTGTAAGAGCAGTGAGACTATGGAACTCTCTGCCGCAGGAGGTTGTTATGGCGGACTCTATGTACATGTTCAAGAGAGGCCTGGATGACTTTCTGGAGAGAAAAAATATCACGGGTTATGGGGATAAACATTTATTTAATTCTTGAAGGTTAAACTTGATGGACTTGAGTCTCCTTCCAGCCTTATATACTATGATACTATGAACTGGTGACGTCAAACTTGCTGAGGGTCGTGATGTGGGACAAAGAAAATTCCAATGTGTTTCAACATGGATCCCGGGGCAAGTCCGGAAGAAGATGGAAAACACCAAGACCAGTGTTTGGAACTTACCAGAAAAGTTATACTCAATGTATTAAACACAACCCCAAAACATTCTGTTAGGTTGTTTAGATTATGAGCCCCATGGGGACAGGGACCAAATTGTCATGCTTTGTGCAGTGCTGCGTAATCTGTCTGCGCTATATACTGTAAATAAAGAATTATTATTATTATAACCCAGCCCAAAAAGTGAAGATTCTGATTTAAAAATCAAGGAAACCAATGTGAATAGAATGGAAGTTTAACTCCAGGTACTTTTTAATTTAACATATTTTTTTTAAAAGATTTACGGAGCACGGTTATACAACAACTATATTATTTTGTTGATCTGTAATGTTGTAGTTTTTTAAAATGATTTGAAAGGACTTTTGTTTAAAAAGCGAATAGACTGTATAAAGTCTTTTCATGCAGTTATGCAAGTTAAGCTATATTTAAATTATTACATTGTTTATCAATTTTAAATGTAAACATTGGGGGTCATTTATTAAGGGCCCGATTCGCGTTTTCCCGACGTGTTACCCGAATATTTCCGTTTTGCGCCGCTTGTACTTAAATTGCCCCGGGATTTTGGCGCACGCGATCGGATTGTGGCGCATCGGCGCTGGCATGCGCGCGACGGAAATCGGGGGGCGTGGCCGAACGAAAACCCGACGTATTCGGAAAAACCGCCGCATTTAAAAACCGAAAATGTGTCGCATAAGGACCGCTTACCTTCACCTGGTCCAGCTCGGTGCATTCCGGCGCGATGAGTTTACTTTCAGCGCAGCAGCGCCACCTGGTGGACGGCGGAAGAACTACCTTATTAAATCCCGGCCGGACCCGAATCCAGAGCGGAGAAGCCGCCGCTGGAACGCGAATGGACCGGGTAAGTAAATTTGCCCCATTGTTTTCCAGTGGCATGTTTTACTAGGGCTGGCATTGATATAAATTTGTAATTTCTTAATAGTTCCAAACAGCTTCTCTAGGAAACTGGATTACTACACAGTACAAGGCTTCCGAGTTATTGGACTAGCATATAGGACTCTACAAAAAGAAGGTCTACCAAAGTCTACTGATATAGATAGGTAATAACTGTTAAATATTTCTATTAATAATTTACAAAAATAAATTCAATCCATTTAATGAGCCTCATTAAAGACTGCAAGTTTCAATTTACATAGCAATAAAATGGTGCAGAACTTTGAATAGATGTAAAGTGGTAAATTACCTAATATCCTGCCCCCCACATATTAACATGGACATTACATAAAACATGAGGTAAAGTGGACAACCCCTTTTACAACATGTCTTTTGTTAGGTTTTTCATCACATTGTCCTGTATTTTGCAACAGAGAACAGTTCTGCATAAAGGATACTATGTGAACCTAGAGGCTCAATTTTTGCAGTTCCACAATTTTGCATATGATATCTCATATCATAAAATAATAAAATAATTTTACTCTCATTATAATGGAACTGAACAATACATATTTTAATACTGCTCAACTTTAAGATACTGCTCCAGTAACCAGTATCCTAGATGCACCAATAACCAGAGTGCAACACCCCAGAAATTATACATACTACAGTACAGAAATATATACCACCCCAGAAACCAAATTCTTCATTCAAAGCAGCAAATAATAATGGAGAATACAGAGATGATAATAATACTGAATACCCTATAGTTGACTAATAATGGCGAAAACACTGGAGACCCACATATCAGACAAATTACTGGACACCCAACCTAGCAGACAAATATTGAGATCCCTATAGCAGACAAATACTAGAGATCCCCATAGCAGACAAATATTACAGACAAATACTGGAGACCTCAAGGACATGCAAATACTTTAGACCCCAGAGCAGACAAATACTGGAGATCCCTTTAGCAGACAAATACTGGAGATCAGCATAGCCGACAAATACTGGAGACCCCCATAGCAGACAAATAGTGGAGATCTCCATAGCAAACAAATACTGAAGATCTCCATAGGAGACAAATACTGGAGACCCCAACGGCATGCAAATACTTGAGACCCCAATGGCAGACAAATACTGGACATCCCTATAGCAGACAAATACTGAAGAGCCCCAGAAGGCAAAACAATCCTGTCCTTTCTTGGCTCCCCTTCTCTGCCTGCATCACACTCCAGCTTCTTTTCTCATCCATGTGCCGATCTGCTTTGTGTTTTGCTCTGGTTGTATGTACCGGCATCAGGACCCAGAGCAGAACTGTGCCATCGCAGGAGAGGACCAGAAAGCAGTGGAGTACAGCTGAATAAGTAAAACATACATGTGAAATGCTTCATATATATCATGCACAGTATATTGCACAATTCTTAATATCACAGAAAGGGACTGCATATTCACACAACAGCTGACAAGCATTAAGCACTCATGGGTCCTTGTTTGCTCCTGGGGCCACAATTCTCTGGGTCAGTTATGGAGACCCTGTTTTATGACCCATGTTTGCTGCACTTTATGTACATGCTCATTAGTGAAGCTCCTCCACTACAGATCAGATGAATAAGGCATTTCAGCACTTTTAGAATCACCAAAATATAACTGTGGAATCCAAGCCAGTTACCATTTTGGTGGTGTCGGAGTTGGAGTCGGAAGGTTGTCTTACCAAATCCACAGCCCTAGACCAAGTACTGTTACTAGAGTTCAGATATGATGTTTCCCCCTATAATCATAGACAGAAAAGAGAAGAAAAAAAATCTACAGTCAGAAAGTGAAAACTGGTTGCTATATTTTGTGACACTTTCCTATTATTAAAGACATGTTCAGAGAGCACATCTTCAATTTTTTCATTGAAAGGGAAGTAGTGGAGAGTGACCTTACATTTCTTGGATTACTGATCCTGGAGAATCGCCTTAAACCAGAAACCAATTCAGTACTTCAGGAACTCACAGACGCCAATATTAGGACGGTGATGGTCACAGGTATTGCTTTATTTCTTTGGATTTAAGTCACAGACAGTATATGATGTAAATGGCCGTTTGAAATGATAACTAATTCACTGGACAAACGGACAACACAAATAAAACTTAACTTTTAATTAGACGTCTAGGTAAAACCTAAGGGGAACCCCCTCAAGATGAGCCTTCATAATGTAACTTATGTAATGGCTTAAAATGTAAGTGAAAACACAAAACTTAGAGACTAGTTCCTAATTTTACCACTAGGTGTCCTGCCTGTGTTGGATTTGACACCCATAAGGTAAGAGACATAAATTTTTAGAGATTTAGACAGAAACGGGAATGAAGTTATAGATTCCTGTGTATCTATATTCACAAGATTAGGACCGTCTCTTTGAGTCACTTCAACACCTAATCAGTGCACTCATATCTCGTCTGAGAAAACCCAGAGATGACGATTAGAGTCAAATATGCAGAAGCATTGATGGTATGCTCCTGCAAACAAAAAGGAGTGCACAGGAAAAAAATGGTGTGTGTGCCGCCTCAAGTCACTGTATGTAACCGTTTAGTTTTCATGCATATTTCGGCGGATACACTCCTTATCACATCTACATCTGTTTAATCCGGACCAGCAGATGTGATAGGTTGGAAGACGCACCGGCTGTAAATTCCATGCATCCCCCCTCAAAGCACACTTGTAATATTATGGACACATCCGATTATTGTGCCTCACATTCATACAAGTACCATGCAAACGTTGATATTTATGCACAATGCCTATCTAGAGATAGCCTGCATTCCTTGGTAATCATGCACACTTAAACAGATGTAGATGTGATAAGGAATGTGTCCGCCGAAATATGCATGAAAACTAAACGGTTACATACAGTGACTTGAGGCGGCACACACACCATTTTTTTCCTGTGCACTCCTTTTTGTTTGCAGGAGCATACCATCAATGCTTCTGCATATTTGACTCTAATCGTCATCTCTGGGTTTTCTCAGACGAGATATGAGTGCACTGATTAGGTGTTGAAGTGACTCAAAGAGACGGTCCTAATCTTGTGAATATAGATACACGGGAATCTATAACTTCATTCCCGTTTCTGTCTAAATCTCAAAAAATTTATATCTCTTACCTTATGGGTGTCAAATGCAACACATGCATGACACCTAGTGGTAAAATTAGGAACTAGTTTCTAAGTTTTGTGTTTTCACTTACATTTTAAGCCATTACATAAGTTACATTATGAAGGCTCATCTTGAGGGGGTTCCCCTTAGGTTTTACCTAGACGTCTAATTAAAAGTTAAGTTTTATTTGTGTTGTCCGTTTGTCCAGTGAATTTCTTTGGATTTAAGTTAATGTTACAATAACTGTTCTACTACTGGATATTCTTATGTGCATTATCATTGTGAAGCCTTTATTTTCTTCTTGGTGATCATGGCTGGTTTGTGGCTTAATTACCAAGCAATTCTTTTTTAGCTTCTTCATTGCTGCAGATCAGAATCTAAAGTTTTTATTGTCATTGTAGCTGTATTAGAACTTTTTTTTGACACTTTTAGCTGTCATTTTTAGTGGCAACAAGTGTTTACATATCACATATTACCTTTTAGTAGGTCTCTGAAAAAAATTAAAGAAACAACAGTTGGGACAATTTGGCTTTTTATATTTTCCAATATTTCATATTTGGCAAAAAAAATTCTCTAGGTTAAAATGTTTAAAAGAATGTCATTTTTTCTTTTTAATTTGGTGACTTCCAATACCCATATGTTAGGATCAGTGGATCCTCTGGACCACCGCGGGAGATGCAACTAGCCAACACCCGGAACCGGAGCCTAGCGGCACCTGGTATTCACCAGAGCCCGCCGCAAAGTGGGTTGGACTTGCTGCGGCAGGATACCACTAGGTCGTTCCCAGGTGTGACTAGCCCACGGTGGCAGCCGAGGTCGAGGTACCTTAGCGGATGACAATCTCGTAGACAGGGCCAGGCACAGGGTCAGGGCAGGCGGCAGAGATGCAACGTCAGGTCCAAGTCCGGGGTCAGCAACAGGAGGTCCAGGCAGGTGGGAACGGGAACACAGGCACACGGAACACAGCAACACGGAGGAACTCGGGTAACACAGGACACGGGAGCGGGAACACACAGGAACGCAGGAATACACAGGAACGCAGGAATACACAGGTACGCAGGAATAATCGCTAGTAAGCTTTCTCTAAGGCTATGAGGCACAAAGATCCGGCAAGGAACACAGGAAGAGGCAGATTCTTAAAGGTGAGGTGTTCAGCCAGTGCACCAATTAGCGGTGCGCTGGCCCTTTAAATTTTCGGCCGGAGCCGCGCGCGCGCCCTAGGAGGCGGGGATGCGCGCGCACGGCAGCTCGAGGAAGTGCAGGAGCCGGGAGAGGTAAGAGACGCCGGGCAGCAGTGGGGGCACATGAAGGAGCACGGATGCGCCCGCGATCCGTGACAGGGATCGCGGGAGCACCCGTGACAGTACCCCCCCCTTCGGCCTCCCTCTCTTCTTGGGCCTGAGAAAACGTTGGAGCAGGCTCTTGTCCAGGATGTTATCCTCTGGCTCCCAGGATCTCTCCTCAGGACCAAATCCTTTCCAGTCTACCAGAAACAACCGTCTACCTCTCACAGTCTTAGTATCCAGAATCTCTTTCACCTCGAAGACATCGGTGGAATCAGCTTGTGGTACCGGAGGAGGAGTAATTTGTCGGTTGAAGCGGTTGAAGATGACTGGCTTAAGGAGAGAAACGTGGAAAGAATTAGGAATGCGCATGCTGGGAGGCAGGCGCAACTTGTAAGCCACCGGGTTGATGCGGCCGAGAATTTCAAATGGACCCAAGAACCGAGGTCCCAATTTATAGCTTGGGATCTTCAGCCGAACATACTTGGCGGACAGCCAAACCTTGTCACCAGGAGCTAAAACAGGGAATGGTCGGCGTCTTTTGTCTGCTTGACGCTTGGTCTGGGCTGTAGCTCGGAGCAATGAGGTGTGGACTTGCTCCCAGATGGCTTTCAGATCACGTACCAGGTCCTCCACAGCAGGAACATCTGCAGACGTAGGTAACGGAAGAGGAGGCCGAGGATGCAGTCCATAGTTAATAAAAAAGGGAGCAAAACTGGCAGAAGTGGAGTCCAGGGAATTGTAAGAGAACTCCGCCCATTGTAGAAGAGATGCCCAGTCGTCCTGACGGGCAGAGACAAAATGGCGGAGATAGCAACCTAAAGTCTGATTCACCCTCTCCACTTGGCCGTTGGTCTGTGGGTGATAGGCGGAAGAGAAGTCCAAGTTCACCTGCAACTGGTTGAACAAAGATCTCCAAAATTTGGACACAAACTGAACTCCTGGATCCGAGACGATGTGCTGAGGGAGACCATGAAGCCGGAAAATATGCTGGAAGAAGAGGCTGGCGAGACGTGGAGCAGAAGGCAAACCTGGTAGAGGGACAAAGTGAGACATCTTCGAAAAGCGGTCAGTCACCACCCAGATAACGGTGTTGCCAGAAGATGGCGGTAGATCTGTAACAAAGTCCATAGCCACATGAGACCATGGGCTGGTAGGCACGGGTAACGGCAACAGAAGACCAGCAGGTTTAAGTCGTGAAGGCTTGTTGCGGGCACAAGAGGCACAGGAACCTACAAAATCCCGAACGTCCTTGACCAAATCAGGCCACCAGTAGAATCGGGAAATTAAGGCCACAGAGCGCTGCACCCCAGGGTGCCCGGCCACACGAGAAGAATGTCCCCAGGTCAGAATCCTCTTTCGGAGACCAGGTCGCACATAAGTCTTGCCGGGAGGCAGCTGCCGGAGGTCCACCGGCGCGGCAAGCACAAGTCTCTCTGGAGGAACAATATGCCTTGGAGCAGAGTCCTCCCCCATAACATCAGAAGCACGGGACAAGGCGTCAGCCTTGATGTTTTTCTCTGCAGGGCGAAAATGGATTCGGAAGTCAAAGCGAGAGAAGAAGAGGGACCACCGGGCTTGACGTGGATTCAAACGCTGAGCCGTCTGAAGGTACTGAAGGTTTTTGTGGTCCGTGAAAATGCTGACTGGAAATCGGGCTCCCTCCAGCAGATGACGCCACTCTTCCAAAGCCAGCTTGATGGCTAGAAGCTCCCGATCTCCAATGGAATAATTTCTCTCCGCGGAGGAGAAGGTTTTGGAGAAGAAACCACAAGTCAGCGTTCGTCCCCTGGGACCCTTCTGGGTAAGGACTGCCCCAGCACCCACGGAGGAGGCATCAACCTCCACCAGGAATGGCTTTTCAGTATCCGGTCGGGTAAGGACTGAAGCGGAGGAAAAAGCAGTTTTTAATTTCGTGAAGGCTTCTTCTGCTGCTGGTGGCCAGACACGGGGATTAGCACCCTTTTTCGTAAGCGCCACCATCGGCGCGACCAAAGATGAGAAGTGTGGGATAAATTGCCTATAATAGTTAGCAAAGCCCAGAAATCTTTGTATAGCTCGCAGTCCCACTGGGCGTGGCCACTGAAGAACCGCAGGTAACTTGGCAGGATCCATCTGCAAACCCCTATCAGAAATTATGTAGCCGAGGAATGGAAGGCTTCTCTGAAGAAAGTGGCACTTCTCCAGCTTGGCATAGAGGTGGTTTGTCCTGAGGCGGCTGAGAACCTCCCGTACATGAGACTGGTGGGACTCCAGATTGGCAGAATACACAAGGATGTCGTTCAGGTACACCACGACACAACTGTACAATAAGTCCCGGAAAATATCATTTACAAACTCCTGGAAAACGGCTGGCGCATTACAAAGTCCGAAGGGCATAACTAAATATTCAAAATGCCCATCACGGGTGTTAAAGGCGGTCTTCCACTCGTCACCCTTCCTGATGCGGATGAGGTTGTAGGCCCCACGAAGATCCAATTTGGAAAAAATTCTTGCACCCCGCAGACGATCAAATAGCTCCGTGATAAGCGGCAGAGGATAGCGGTTCTTAACGGTGACCTTGTTAAGACCGCGATAGTCTATACAGGGGCGGAGAGAGCCATCCTTTTTTGTGACAAAAAAGAAACCAGCGCCAGCTGGCGAGGAGGATTTGCGGATGAAACCTCTTTGCAGATTTTCCTTAACATATTCCGACATAGCGGCAGTCTCAGGAACCGAGAGCGGATACACCCAACCCCGTGGTGGAGAAGATCCAGGCAGCAGATCAATGGGGCAATCATAGGGACGATGTGGAGGAAGGATCTCGGCTTGTTTTTTAGAAAACACGTCTGCAAAGTCCCGGTACGGAGCTGGAAGTCCCTCCAGAGGCTTGGGAGACAAGGTAGCAGTCCTGACAGAAAGCGGTTGTGGAACCGTCATGCAGCGTGAGGGGCAATCCGGACCCCAACGGAGAATTTCCCCAGAAGACCAGTCCAGAACAGGGGCATGGTGCTGCAACCAGGGGAGACCCAGCAGGAGAGTGGAAGTGCACTGTGGCAGCACAAAAAAGGAGAGTCTCTCTTTATGCAATGCACCAACTTGAAGGAGCAGGGGTTCAGTGCGAAACCAGATAGGCACGGAGAGAATCTGGCCACTGACTGAGGCAATGGACAAGGGCTTCTCAAGACGAACCACCGGGAAGTGATGCAGGGCGACCAGTGCAGCATCTACAAAGTTCGCTGTGGAGCCTGAATCCAGAAAAGCAGAAACCTGGACCGGAGTACCGGTCCCAATGCTGAGGAGTACAGGGAGAATCAAGCGTGGAGAAGCTTTATTCACACCTAGGGACGCTTCTCCTGAGAAGCCTAGGTGCTGGCGTTTCCCGGGCGTTGGGGACGTACGGGGCAAGTCCCGACGAAGTGCTGTGGGCTGTCACAATACATGCACAAGTTCTCCTGACGTCGCCTGGAACGCTCTTGTAGAGAAAGCCGGACTCGGTCCACCTGCATAGGTTCATCAGCAGAAGATTCAGCCGGGGGCAGAAGCGGCTTTTGGAATACAGGTGCCAGGCGAGGAAGACGTCTAACACGGCCTTGGGGGAACTCGGAGCGTAGGCGTCAGGGCAGGCGGCAGAGATGCAACGTCAGGTCCAAGTCCGGGGTCAGCAACAGGAGGTCCAGGCAGGTGGGAACGGGAACACAGGCACACGGAACACAGCAACACGGAGGAACTCGGGTAACACAGGACACGGGAGCGGGAACACACAGGAACGCAGGAATACACAGGAACGCAGGAATACACAGGAACACAGGAATAATCGCTAGTAAGCTTTCTCTAAGGCTATGAGGCACAAAGATCCGGCAAGGAACACAGGAAGAGGCAGATTCTTAAAGGTGAGGTGTTCAGCCGGTGCACCAATTAGCGGTGCGCTGGCCCTTTAAATTTTCGGCCGGAGCCGCGCGCGCCCTAGGAGGCGGGGACGCGCGCGCATGGCAGCTCGAGGAAGTGCAGGAGCCGGGAGAGGTAAGAGACGCCGGGCAGCAGTGGGGGCACATGAAGGAGCACGGATGCGCCCGCGATCCGTGACAGGGATCGCGGGAGCACCCGTGACACCATATAATTTTTGCTTTTCCATTCAAGACTTCTGTGACGGCTTGTTTTTTGTGCACCAAATCATTTTTTTAATGTGATTTACTTTACATAGTGGAGAAAAATGGACAAACCAAAGCATTTTTCCACAGTTTTTTGTGGAAACAGTTTTGATACATTTGGCCACTGTATAAAAAAGGCTTCAAGCCTTTTTCACTGACGCCCCAAATGACATGTCTACTTGATTCTTAGGGTTGGTACGATCAAGAGGATACCAAATTTATATAGATTTTATAATGTTTTTATACGTTTATAAAAACTAAAACCTCCTGTACAAAAAAAAATCTTCATTTTGCCATGTTCTGGCACTAATAACTTATTCATACTTCAGTGTACGGAGCTGTCTGTAGTGTAATTTTTTGCGACTTTTGATGACATTTTCAATGCTACCATTTTTTAGGACTGTACTGTTTTTTGATCACTTTTTATTAATTTATTTATATATTTCAAAGTGAAATTTTCGAATTTGCACGCTACTTTCCATTATATGTTTAAACGCCTGGAATAACTGTAATTATATTTTGATAGATTAAACATTTTTGGATGCATCAATACCATGTTTATTTATATTTATACCAGTTCTAGGAAAAGAGTTCTGGGGGTATTTGAATTTTTTTTTTAAATTACATTCTTTGTATTTTTTGCATGACCCAAGGCTGTCATAGCAAAGGATTGACACTCCCTGATGACGTCACAGTGTCAGCCAACATGGCAGCGCCTATGCACAGCTTGCTGTTAAATGCCGTTGGCAGCTTTTCTGGTGGCGATCAACGGGTTAACACCCGCGATCAGTGCTAGCACCGATCGCAAATTTTACTGGTTGGTGTTTGCTGCAATATGCAGTAAACACTAACCGGCTATGTGAGCCTGTGAGCCCTCTCCAATCACCGGCAGCCAATATGTGACATTCAACTAGGTCAAGCATTGGTAAGGGTTTAAAATTGATGGAGAACGATTCCGCCAAAATGAAAATTTCTAGCTTTGTAATAAAAGATACAAGAATTGTTGGTATCCTGCTTTAAAAAAAGTGAAATAAAAAGCAATGAAAAAATCAACATCAAGAGTCATAACATCAAAACGTAGCCATTCCATTGGTATATCAGGGGTTAAATACTCAAGGGATTAAATATAATCTTATTCTTCCTAATTCCTGAGCAGGTAGTATCTAAACTAGTTAATATGCTTCTTTAAAAATGAATTAGTCATTTGCTACAGGAAAGGTTCTCCTTAGTGCTCCTTGACAAACTACTACTGCATCGAGCCCTGCGACTAAGCGCATTGCAGAAATAGTATGTCATTGAGCTGATGTTGATTTATTTAATCGTTGGAGCTAAATTGGCATTGGTTAATTTGCTTCTTCATGTCCCATTGTGAGACAATTTAAAACGTACAAAAAAAATTTAATTAAAAAATAAACTTTAACATTTTTAAAATATAAAATAATAATAATTTAATAAAAATGCCCCTAAAGTCCTGTTACATATAATAGTGACATATAATATAATAAAAGTGAAAAATGAAATATAATATAATAAAAATGAAAGTTACCTACAAACTGGTGTTGCAAAATGGCAATGCAAATATAATTTTTTTGCCCACATTAGGTTTTCGCAAAATGTAAGGAAAAATATAGAAATTTGGTATGGCCTTAATAATACTGACCCATAGAATAAAGATTACATATAACATAGAGTATATGGTGAACACATAAAAAAGTCAAAAATCTAATACAGAAATGATTTTCTGATGCAGCAGTAACGCATCTCATCTTGCAAAAAATAAGCCCTCACATGGCCACATTAGCAGAAAAATAAATACTGTATATACTCGTAAATAAGCCGAGTTTTTCAGCACAAAAAATGTCCTGAAAAACCTCACCTCTGCTTATACACAAGCGTATTAAAACAATAAACTTACATACTCACCTTCCTATGCTCCCCAAAGTTTTTCTTGCTTCTTCTCTTCAATCGTTGCCGAGTGTGCAGAGTTGGGATCACACACTGTGACACAGTGCGTCATAGTGTGTGCCACATGTTAAAGGTGAAAAGAGATTCATGAAGAACACATGCCCACAATTAATGAATTTGGCACACCTCGCACACTCCACAGGAAAACTACACTTAGTGCAGTTTGCACTATTTTTTGATAAATGTGGGCCAAAGTGTTCAAAAGTTCTAACCATCTAAAACTACACATGCCAGATTACAAGAAATGGTTCTGAGCCTTAACCTACAAAATGATTGCATCCTTAAGGGGTTAAGTTGCATTTGTATGAAAGTCAGAACTGTTATGCAAAGTGTTTTTTCATCACAATGACAATAAGATTTTAGGCTGCCATAGAAACATGAATTAAGTCTTTATAACTCTGTTAACCATTGCAGCCTGGGACTAAAGTTCAGTAAATTATCAGCATCCAGAAGCTTCACTAGATCTCACAGTGCACAGAGAGTAACTATGGGTCATCTGTAAGTTGGATTTCTTAAAGGGCATCTACCACCAGAATGAATGACTGCATGCAAATGAGCCTGAGGGGCTCCAGGCTCCATAGGTGTTAATGGAGCCTGGAGCCCCTCAGGCATACAGTCTTTCATCCTGGCATTAAATGCACTATAAGTATACTGTCTGTATATCTAAAGTACAAATGCAAAGCTTTTAATTGTCCCTTGTGTGGTTCCATGGAGATTAAAGTAAATAATTTTATCAGGCCACAATATTAATAAATCCTGTAAAAAGAAGATAAAGGCCGCAAAAATAGAGACTGAGAGAAATATTGCCAGGGAGAGCAAAAATAATCCCAAATTATTTTTCAAGTATATAAATGATAAGAAACTAAAAACAGAGAGTTTGGGTCCCCTTAGAAATAACATGGGGGTCATGGTGGAAGGAGATGAGGAAAGGGCCAATCTACTGAATGTCGCCTTCTCAACTGTCTTTACCCAGGAAAATCCCCTGGTGGAAGACACAATGAGGAATAATGTTAATTCTTTTTATAATGTCAACAGTTTAACCCAGGAAGAGGTACGGCGCCGCCTCGCAACCACTAAGATAGATAAATCACCGGGGCCAGATGGCATACACCCTCGGGTTCTGCATGAATTATGTACGGTGATAGACAGACCGTTATTTTTAATATTTGAAGATTCACTGAGGACTGGTTATGTTCCACAGGAATGGCGCATAGCAAATGTGGTACCAATATACAAAAAAGGATCAAATAGCGATCCTGGAAACTACAGACCCGTGAGTCTAACTGCTGTGGTGGGGAAATATTTGAGGGGTTTATTAGAGATGCTATCCTGGAGTATCTCACTGTGCTCAACCTTATAACCCAGCGTCAGCATGGGTTTATGAGAGATCGGTCCTGTCAGACTAATCTGATTGGCTTCTACGAGGAGGTAAGTTCAAGACTGGATCTGGGGGACGCTGTGGATGTTGTATATCTGGACTTTTCAAAGGCATTTGACACCGTGCCACATAAAAGGGTGGTATATAAAATGAGACTGCTGGGAATAGGAGAAAATCTGTGTATTTGGGTAAGTAATTGGCTTAGTGATAGAAAACAGAGGGTGGTCATTAATGGCACATTCTCAGATTGGGTTGATGTTACCAGTGGAGTGCCACAGGGGTCAGTATTGGGGCCACTTCTTTTTAATATTTTTATTAATGACCTTGTAGTGGGTTTACACTAGTTTCAATATTTGCAGATGATACTAAGCTGTGTAAAGTAATAAATACTGAGGTCGATAGTTTAGCATTACAGAGGGATTTGTGGAAGCTTGAGGGATGGGCAGAGAAATGGTTGATGAGGTTTAATGTAGATAAATGTAAAGCTATGCACTTGGGCCATGGAAACAAAAAGTATAATTATGTTCTAAACGATCAATTACTTAGTAAAACTGAAGCTGAAAAGGACTTGGGGGTATTTGTGGATGGTAAACTTAATTTTAGTGACCAGAGCCAGGCGGCTGCTGCTAAAGCAAATAAAATAATGGGATGTATCAAGAGAGGAATAGATTCTCATGATAAAGACATAGTTTTGCCCTTATACAAATCCCTGGTCAGACCACACATGGAATATTGTGTACAGTTTTGGGCACCAGTGTATAAAAAGGATATAGTAGAGCTGGAACGGGTGCAGAGGAGAGCAACCAGGATTATTAGGGGAATGGGGGAACTAGAATACACTGACAGATTAAAAAATTTGGGATTATTCAGTTTAGAAAAAAGACGACTGAGGGGAGACCTCATTACAATGTACAAATACCTGAACGGACAGTACAAGGATCTCTCCAAAGATCTTTTTATACCTCGGCCTGTGACCAGGACAAGGGGGCATCCTCTACGCCTAGAGGAGAGGTGATTTTACCATCACCATAGACAAAGGTTCTTTACTGTAAGAGCAGTGAGACTGTGGAACTCTCTGCCGCAGGAGGTTGTTATGGCGGACTCTATGTACATGTTCAAGAGAGGCCTGGATGGCTTTCTGGAGAGAAAAAATATCACGGGTTATGGGGATAAAACATTTATTTAATTCGTAAAGGTTGGACTTGATGGACTTGCGTCTCCTTCCAGCCTTATATACTATGATATACTATGATTAAGACTGAAAAGAAAGAGGGAAAAATTGCAAGACCTTTTTGAAACCTTTATTAATGTGCTGTTGTATATTGTATAAATCACTGTCTACAAACATTCCTTTGATCAGACTGTCTATCTGTCTATTAAAGACGTTTTGGAACAGTTTCTTTATTGGTGTGCTGTTGTATCCCTTACAAATTACAAGGTGTACAAAAGATACATAAACATCCCCTTTATTAGACTGTGCATCATGTCTGATTCATTTTCTAGGTGATAACCTTCAGACTGCTGTAACAGTTGGAAAGAAATCAGGAATGATACCTTCTACCAGTAACATTATTATGCTGGAGGCCTGTGAACCTGAGAAAAATGTACCTGCTTCAATTTCTTGGAAAACTTTGACTGACAATGAGGCAAATGGAAACTATATAATGGCCAAAGTATGAAATAAACTTGTATCCTTTAATTTTCAGTGTTAGATAGGCTGGGGTCTAATGCATTGCCCCTTTTCATGCATTATAGCACAAACTACACACTGATAAACTTTGTCTAATTTCCAGTAAGATGGTCTCAAATAGGGATGAGTGGACCTGAACCAAAATGTTTGTGTCCATGCCGAATATTGCATGATCAGTCCCCTGTTCGAAGACTTCAGCAAGAAGTTCTGACTGGGGTTCGGTGTTCAGAACAACCCATGTGTTTAAAGGGAACCTGTCACCAGGAGACCCCTTTTTAGTACCACCCCAACCACCCCCCTCCCCATAGAGCATTGCACATACACTGCTAAACATTTTTGTATGAAAAATTGGTTTTACAGAACACAAGATAACTTATATATTACCTCAGAATGACATGTGCTGTGTGACTAGTCAAGTCGAACCCTGGGCAGGGCTGAAGAGGAGTAGTTTTCCCCCACCCTCAGGAAACCGCTCCTGTCAGGTTCGCTAGGGAGAATGCTGGAACTTCTGGTGGTGGCAGCAGCGTTCTCCGAACCCCGGCGCGTGTCCGCGCAAACTCCACCTCTCGTCCTGGGCAGCGGCTGCTAAGATCTCGCGCTGTCTAGGAGTGGCTGGGACTTTGAACCTCTGCTTGGTGCCTGTTGTTCTGCACCGTGAGGGGTTAATTCCCAGATGCTGTCCAGCTCCTATCAGGTTCTGGAGGTGGAGTTCTGGCTGCATAAATTGCAGCTTCACTAGTCACCTGTGCCAGTGTTTGAAATCTCTTTCTCCACTCGCTTGCTGCACTAGGTTGTATTGCTCTGTATCTGTATTGTTGTTACCTCGGCTTGTTTTTGACATTGACTATTTGCTTACTGACTTTGCTATTGACGTACCCTCCCGTTGTGACTCCGGCTAGTTTACGATTCTTTTGTGTTTTATGTTCGTCAGTCTGTTTGTATTTCCCTTCCCGCACTTAAACCAGAGTATTCCGAGTCTTCAAGTAGTCGCCCCACGGTTTAGCGTGGGGGGGCTATAGGAAGGGACAGAGGCTGGGGCAAGCTCAGGGCACACTATCCCCTGTCTTTTGTGTACCCAATCCTAACAGCTCCTCTGTGTGTGATTTTCAAAAGACTAATCCAGCCCCTCCCCCACCTTTCTCAGTCATTTTTATAAATGGAGGGCTGGTGTTAGATGCGTTAATGTGGGGATCCACAGGTATGCATCAACGTGGCCAATAGGAGGGGGAGACAAAAAGCGCAAAGGATTCAAGTGTATTGTTTGATAAGGAAAATATATAATAGAATGTCTCTCACCTGGTTCAGTGAAAGATAGAGCGTAAAATAGATGGAGGGACTGCTGCCGACGGGACTCAGGTCCGGGCAAACCAGAGTTGACGGACTTGGCTGTGTGCTGAAGAACCACGAGGAGTCGTCCCGTTCTGGAGGCGCTGTCACACTCAGCGAATAGACTGGGATGGTGTATCCATAAAACCAGTTTTAATAAAAAGTAAAAGGTAAAACACTACGTGGATAATTACATGTAATTATCCACCTGACGAAGGCTCCAGCCCGGGGCCCGAAACGCGTAGTGTTTTACCTTTTACTTTTTATTAAAACTGGTTTTATGGATACACCATCCCAGTCTATTATCTGAGTGTGACAGCGCCTCCAGAACGGGACGACTCCTCGTGGTTCTTCAACACTCAGTCATTTTTATGTCTCCGGGCTCGCCTCCCCTGCAGTAGTCACCTATACATGTCCCACCCGCTGTCCGGAACTCTTGCTGACCACGTCAGGCATTCTGGCACCTGCGTGGTCCGAATCTCTCGTACCAAGTGCACTGACATGCGCAGATGAATACTAAGTAACTAAGTAGTTTGTATAGCTCCCGGGGTCCACTGACCTCCATGCACATGGTACGAGAGATGCTTACCCCATGTCAGAATGACTGACACGGTCAGCCAGGGTTAAGGACAGCGGACGGGACATGGATAGGTGGGTGAGGGGTGGGATTAGTCTTTTGAAAATCACACACAGAGGGGCGGTTTTGCAAGGGTGTGGGGAAACTACTCCTCTTCAGCCACATCCAGGGGGCAACTTGACTAGACACACAGGAAATTCAAAGATAATAAATAACCTATCTTTTGTTCTGAAAAACCAATTTTTCATACAAAAAATGTTTAGCAGTGTATGTGCAATGCTCTATGGGGACGGAGAGAATGTTAAAATGGGGTCTCCTGGTGACAGGTTCCCTGCAGCATCTTAAGCAGCGTCCTAAGAATGAGCTGATCATCTGGTTGTTTAAAGAGGACCTGCCACCCATAAAAAATGTATAAGCAGCTGGTTAATAAAGTAAGCAGCTCCTAGATCTACCCCATTTTTAGCACCATATTCATGAGGGGCAGCCGAGGCGCTGATTCTTCCCCGGACCGCCCCTCCCACTCCATAGGAGGCTGGTGACTGCCAGGCTTCATGCGGCAGTCAGTGCCTCCTAGTCCCCCCCCCCTCGATGTAAGGTTAGTCTGGCGTTCTGAAGGTATGGCGCTGCAGTGTCTGCTAGCTTTATCGGAGGGTTCCTATAAAGCCAGCAGTTTATCACTGCCAAAAATGGGGTAACTTCAGTAAGCAGCTCCTTGTGCAGTTTTTTGGGGTGACAGGTCCTCTTTAAACAAGGAAAAGCCTCTTGCTATGTTATCTAAGAATGAGGCTCAAACAAACCAAGAAGTTATGTAGCCTGGAGATTTTTTTAATGTAAATACTATGTGAAACAAAATTGTCAAAAAAAGTCATCATTGCTTATTTATAATCCACTCTTTCACTTTTTTCTCCCAGAAGACACATATTGATACAGATAAAGCATGGATGAATAACCCTACAACCTTGGGAAACTATCACTTTGCAATGAATGGAAAGTCTTATCAAGTCTTAACTCAACATTTTCCCTATTTGCTGCCAAAAGTAAGTGTAGAATAATAGTCTAGTCTGAACCTAGGCATTCTAAGATATATCACATTTTTTTTGTTTATATACATAACTTAATAATGTACATCCGGCTAAAAAATTATTCCAAAACTTACTGCTTCTGGAAAGGGCTAATATGTATTTATATACTCCATAAAAAAAATAATGCGCAACTATCAATTCAAAAATCTTCTGACAATATGAATTTCATTACCCAGGTGTTAGGTAATTTAAACATTTCCACAAGGAAAAACTGTGGAATGTTTGTATTTGTTTGGTTTTTTTTAAAGAAGGTGTCCAATATTCTAAATAATTGGGTAATACTGTATATGACATATAAAAAGAGCCATTAGATTTTTTATAATAGAGCATGTCACTTATCACTGTATAACTTGATTTTACCTCTTTACTATTCTTTCAATCCTTGAATCCTATATCATGTAAAAGTGTCTTATGTATACCATTATATTCTAATAAAGTTGATTACAGAGAACTTGTCAGCAGTTTAGACCATACAAAGATGTAGATAGTGTTTGGTAGAACTTTAGATAGCGTTAGGTAGAAATATGTGTACCCATACATGTATGTAATAAGCAACAGCTACAATATTGGAGTTTGAATGGATTTCTCACATATACAAAGGTATGATTACATTACTCTTTCGAGCTGAAAAATATATGGTCCCTTAATATATAACGTATGGCACATAGGAAAAACTTTGCATCAGTGCTACCTTTAAGACAGCTTTGTATACCTCAATGGATTACCAGTGATATGATGCGAGATAATTGTCAAATTAGCATGTCTGTTCAAAAAGAATAGACTCTCATCTGTGCCTTTCAAGGTTGACATGGAAAACATATTTGCATATTTTCTTTGTAAAGTTTCTTGTAGTCACGTGTATTATTTGCTTGAGTAAAGTATTGAAAAGTTTTCTATTTTGTCTTTTATTTTGTCTTTAATTCCAGTATAACCGGATGATTTGATATTATAAAGAACGGGGTAGGACACCATATTAGTGAAAACTAGGTCATGTCATAAGGTTAAGTTAGTAATATTCATATAAATATAAGCCTTACTTGTAATATGTTTTTTTTTAAAGATACTATTAAATGGAACCATTTTTGCAAGGATGACTCCAAAGCAAAAGTCGAGTCTAATTGAAGAGCTTCAAAAGTTAGAGTAAGTTGAAAATAAAAGTATTCTTTCTGTTACTTTTATGTTTCTAAGTACAAAAATATAAATATTATGCAACCATCACATTCAACTTATTTTCTTTTTCTAGCTATTTTGTTGGCATGTGTGGAGATGGAGCCAATGACTGTGGGGTAAGGAAATTTAGTAGAAAAATTATTTATTCCGACAAATTAGCATTATCAGCAAAAAGGTAAGTGATAACATTATTACATACAGTATGGAATGCTACTATATTGTTAAGATTTACATTAAAATGCAATTATCTAATAGCTAAGTTTATTGGATAACAAGGGTTCTTTAATTTTATCTGAGAGTTTATATTTTTCAGTTTAAATGGCGGTTCAGCTTCATACTGATATGAACTATATATGGACACCACAGCACAAATAATTACATACCATATATACTCAAGTATAAGCCGACCCCAGCATAAGCCAACGTACCTAATTTTAACGCAAAAAAACTGGGAAAACCTATTGTGTATAAGCCTAGGGTGGGAAATGCATTGGTCACAGCCTCCAGCCAGTATAAAACTGACTAGCCCATATACCCCAGTATATATCCAGCCAGCACCAGCAGTATATAGCCAGCCCCCCCCCAATATATAGCCTTCCAGCCCCTACCCTCCCTAGTATATGGCCTACCAACCCCTACAGTATATAGCCAACCAGCCCCCCAAGTATATAGCCTGCCATTCCCCCAAGTATGTAGCCTGCCAGCCCATGCCCTGAGTACGCCAAGCTTTTAATTAAAGAAAATGAACACTGCACTCACCTTTCCAATGCCCCCCGCAGGTTCTCTTCTTGCTTCGGATGCTCCGGGGCCTATTTGGATCCTTCAGGTCCTCTTTTGGTCCTTTCGCTCCTCTTTGACTCCTCTTCGGTTCGTTCAGCTCTTCTTCATGTCTCCTCGTGATGCCGGTGGCTCACAAACAATGACGACGGCAAAAGGCTGACTTCATTGTGTGTACCAGCCTTGTACAAGGAGCTTGGTTTTTTCAGCACAATTTTGGTGCCGAAAAATTTGGCTTATACTGGAATATATACAGTAGTTTAAAAGCAGGGTTGAGTGGATCTGAATGTCAATATTCAGGTATGTACTGAGCTTTACCAAAGAACTTCATTAGAAGTCTGGGTCTGGATCCGCCTCAACTCCCTTCGATGGTAACTGGATAATAACTTTTTAATGCCACTGGCAAGTCTCCAACAACATTTATACTGCTCTGACATATACCTCACCCCTCCCCAATTACATCATGGGTTGATATGATCCTCCCCAAAATGATGGTGCTTAGCATGCCAACAGAGGCAAACTTGAATGGACTCCCTCATCCCTTCTTATGAAACTTCTACAAAATGGAATAATAGAATTGTAAATGTATTTGCTCAAACTTTTGGAACGTTTTTAGTGAAGTATAGTAAATCTCAGTGTTACCAAAACCAGCAATAGTGGAGAATCAACATAGAGAGAATCCTGCAATACCTAGAAAAACCTGAAAAAATCCTTTAGTAACATAAATCACATATTTACATGAACAAAGTAGGAAACAAATGTAATGTGCATTATGCCTGGGTGATAACTTGCTAAGACTGTAAATAAGATAATTAGAAATTTTTATTTTTGACTCAGTACTGTAAGTTACAATGGTTTAAATAAGCAAGCACATGTGACTTATAATTCTTCTTATACTCACAAAGATAACTGTAACCATTTTGTCTATTTTAAACTAAATTACACAATTATTTCTTTGTTTTTCAAAATTGAATGGGTTTGTGCAAAAGGCGCTTAAAATGGCTCATGCTGGAATTTCACTCTCTGAATTAGAAGCATCTGTGGCATCTCCATTTACTTCCAAAATACCAAACATTGAATGTGTTCCATTGCTCATCAAGTAAGTTTTACAAAGAAGACAAAGTATTGTTATTGCACTACTCTATGGATTAATTTATTATTTGAATGAAATACCTTGTTACATTCTCCCTAAAAATCTAGGTTAACATGGTAAACAATATGTTTTTTGTAAAAAAAAAAAAAAAAGGACAAGCAATGTACTACAGCTTATTGTGGAAATAGAAGTTTTAGAAATAAGCTTTTTCTTGTTTTTATCACCTTCTTTAGGATGAAGTATTAAAGGGGTGTCCTCTTTCAGCAAATAATTGATATTGTTTGTGTAAGGAAGTTATACAATTTTCCAATATATTTTCTGTATCAATTCCATACAAGAAAAATTCTTTATTCTTTAGCCTATACACACTGGCTTGCTTTTTGTTTTGGTTTCTGTATCAATTCCTCACAGTTTTCTAGATCTCTGCTTGCTGTCCTTCATAGAGAGCTTTTATGTTTACATCTAGTGGATAGAAATCTGTCCATGGTCATGTGACCATCACACAACCATCACACGACTCTGATTACACACTGTGATAATAACCAGCCCTGCACCTGTGTGACCTCACGTGACCAGTGACAGACTTCTTTCCACTGGAAGTAAACATAGAAGAAGCAAGCTGAGATATGGGAAACTGTGAGGAATTAATTCAGTAATTATATTGGAAAATGATATAACTTTTCCTTACAGAAACCATAAACATTATTTGCTGAAAGTGGACATCACCTTTAATTCTTTATTTCTGAAATATGGATCAATATATTGATTTAATCAATCAATTTATCAATAATCAATCAATTAATCAATTTAATCAATGAGATATTTTTAATATTGTTAGTGCAATGTATTATAGAAACTGTAATTTAATTTCCCCAATATATTGATGCTAGTTGACTTTAAAGGAAACCTACCATTTAGAATGGTCGGTGTAAGCAGTAAATACCGAGCACCAGCTCAGGGTGAGCTGGTGCCGGTACTTACTTTCGTTAGTGTTATAAACCGCAGTATCGCAGTTTTAACACTTTTTAAACTCTAGAGCAGAAGAGGCTTCGGCGCTGCACGCGACCGTCAGCGCCGAAGCCTCTTCTGCTCTAGAGTTTAAAAAGTGTTAAAACTGCGATACTGCGGTTTATAACACTAACGAAAGTAAGTACCGGCACCAGCTCACCCTGAGCTGGTGCTCGGTATTTACTGCTTACACCGACCATTCTAAGTGGTAGGTTTCCTTTAAATATGTTTTATATTACAGTCATTTTATTGTTTTACTTTAAAGCACAAATTAATGGCTTCAATATACTTATTAAGTAGTCAAGGTAAAGTTTGATTAGATGGTCTAAAAAATGTGCCAGATCCCTTAATATGTATTATGCTGAATTATATATTTGTCCAAAACAAACTACCATTTGTAGGAGTATACGGGCCATATTTATCATGGCTTGTACTCATGAAAATGCAGTGATTTAGATTCCCGACGCAAAGTACGTTCAGACACAGGCTATGGTGCCATTCTAGGCCTGGTCAGAACTTGCCTAGGAAGTGCATGACTTTGCTGCTGGCCACAGGGATTCATCCAGAGGCCACAGCCTCCTTATAGATTTGGGACATGTCGGGTGGCGTAGGCCATACATAAATGTGGCCATAAATGCTTTATCGTACAGCCAAAGCATACTTCAGCAAACATTTTATTCAATTTGTTCAATTTAGCTTGCAAGCTCTTTTCTGAAATGAAGTACTTTTTTTTCTATAAGAGTGAAAATTTAATACAAAGGATGGCCATTTAAAGGAAATCTACCATCAAAATCAAGCATTATAAACCAGTGACATTGACTCATAGATTCTAGTACTGTGACTGGTAATCTTCTTCTATTTGTGATACATAGCCTCCTTCCTTCTAAAATCAACTGCAACATCCCCCACCGGGGCCTAGCCTTTTTCTCTTGGGGCCTGGAGACAGCCGGTTCCCGGGATACTGGAGTGGCTGGCGGTTGCGGCCAAGGCATGCTAGTGTCACGGTGCTTGGTATGGGGACCGGAGGGCGGTCCTACAGCCTGGCAGGTCTCTAGCAGGTGGTGTTGGCAAGAAATGATGAGGGAGAGTCTGTTATAGTGGTTCTCCCTGGGGCAACCCTTTGGGGTCTGGAGTATGAGTCCCGGTGTAGTGGATAGGGTGCCCGTGATGGTGACAGCCGTAGTAGCAGGGATCAGACGGAGGCAGACGTTGTCTAAAAGCAACTTACAGTTCTTTATTGGAACCAACAGGAACAGTGGATAACGAATCTTGACAAAATAGGAAAAAGCTGGGGATGCACTTAGAGAGGGAACCACAGGGATTGATCACCAGCTGGATGAAAGGGCAGGTTGGGAGATTACTGTGTCCTAGTAGGATGCTTCAGCTTGTCCTGGGTTACTTCAGATATCACCCTTGAAGGTAGGATGATATCCCTTTTCTCTCACTAACTCCTCAGAGCTCTACTGTCTCACTGTTTGGTCTGACTGACTAGTCTTTCTGACTGACTCTTGTCAGACTTTCTCTGACTGACTCCTGTCAGACTGCGCTCTCTGTCTCTCCTCACTACACTGACTGAACTGACTGTTGGCACTCTCCAACCGTCACTTCTCCTCAGCTCCTGGTCAGGTGGTGGTTACTCCTCCAATTACATCCCAGCTTACAATACAATATGATAACAGCTGTGATTGGCTGATGGAATGACATCACATTAACCAATTAACTCCTGCCTTACCAGGCAGGATCTACCGCTGCAGTGTTCCCCGTGTTGTGTAGTGACCTGCTGTGGGGTTGATCAGACTACATATTGGGACATATTCGCAACAACCCCTCTGCCTTGCATCGGCAGGGGTGTTGCACAACACTTAAATTATGCTAATGAGTCTGAGGGGCTTTCTTAGTCTCTCTGTCATCTGGCTTTGCAGACCTTTACAATGTCTCACCCTCTCTCCTTTTCTTTCAGCACTGAGAATACAGCAGAAAGTGTTCACTACACAAGTTCTGAGAAAGCAGGGGGAAGGGTGAGACTCATCAACATAACTTTTATAGTTTATTTTTAAAGAAAGGAGGTCATGAATAATAAATATAAAAGGTCACCCCAGTCACATTGCCTGGATCTATGAGTAAATGTCCCTGGTTCATCATGCTTGATTTTGATGTTAGATTTTCTTTGAACGGTATAAGACACTTTATAGAAAGTTTTTGGTGCAAGCTTCTGCTAGAATTAGATTTTCTTAATTCAAGTTCTTTAGCTTATTACAAACCACACAAACAGAACCAAGAAGATGGCACTCAGCGATTGCTCTCTCCCTTTCATGTGACTAAACTCTTCAGTGCTTCTTTCTTTCCCTTGTTTTATTTAGACAAATTGGTGAGTGCCATCCTATATATTTAATTTGCATGATGTTTTTTAAACGGTTTTTAAATCCTCACATTACCTTGGAATTCAGGAAAGCTGAATGCATCTTGCTAGCTGTTTAAAGGGACAGTGCCCCTTATATAATTTTTCTTATATGTTAACAAATATTCGCCAATAATTTTTAAAATAAAACAAATGTGTTTTTCTGCAGGGAGGGTCGGAATACTCTTGTTACATCATTCTCCATCTTCAAATTCTTGACCATGTTTCAGTTCATTGGGATCATTTGCATATTGTTTCTTTTTTGGGTATGACAGTTTCTTTTTTTTATCTTTGTTCAACATGGATGCCATAGAACCAAGGTACTAAAATATGATTGTTGTTTAGAAGAGGTAAAATTCAACATGGAAGCCACTTACACATATCAGATTTGAATAATTGAAGAACAGAGAGCGATTTTTAAAATAATTACTTTTTTATTTGCAGCTTTCCTTCAAAACAATGTAAGACACCCTTCATATTTTTTTTCAGTTTTATATTTCTTGACAACTTGTGGTCTTAACAAATAACTACAAAAAACAAACCAACTGACAGGGATCCCTTCTATTTTAAGGCTTGTTTTCTGACAATATAAGATTTGTTGATGGCCATGGCTTTGTTGACAGTCTTCACTACCAAGACTGAATTTTAGCCTTTAAATATTATGATACTAACGCCTCGTTTTTATATTTTGATAGATTAAACTATTTGGTGATAACTAACATGTTTAGGATTTTTTTTCTCTCAACCCAAAAGTTGGTAGTTATGTTTAAGGGTGAATATCTCTGGTTTTGTGCATCCATACACAGTCCATATATATTAAAGGGGAGATTCTCCTGTTTAATATGACACAATAATTGTGTTTCTAGGTGGCAAAGTTCTGGATATATGGCTGTTTGAAGTTGTCCACTGTCATAACTTTTATAATCGTCCATTCTGCGTGGGGCAAATAGGAGGTGCAAATAGGATGTATATAGTCGTACGGCAGTCGTGAAAGGGTCAATAAATACATGGTCTGGAGGTCAAGGGGTTAAGCTAGTATAGTTAGCACAGAAAAGCCAAGATGAATGTATAGAAAATGATGGTAGTATAACATTCAAAGCTATAGTGGATGTGAGATATGGAGCACCTTTTTGTCAGGCAACCCCAGGATTTTTTCTTTTGTGCCTGTTTCAAAAGATTTACAGTGTTAGTGTTAGTAACTAAACTTGTTTTCCGACACTAAGAACTTTTTCCCACACTCACTTTAGGCGCAGCTCATGGCTGTTTCTAGCACCAGGCGGATAGTACGACTGCCCTGAGCGTTGAGAGAAGTGGGGCACCAACAGAGCTGTCTCTGTACTGCCTGCAGTAGTTCTTTGAATCAGGAGAAAGGGCAGGGGGTGGAGCTTAGCACGAAAATGACTCTAAGTGTGTCCCCCCTCTGCATTTGGCACCTAGGGTCCCCAAAAACAGCAGAGAAGTGGAGGAATGCATAGTGATGCATACAGATCCCTACCTTTTGTGGATAGCAGCTATAAATTATGGGGTTAAACCCTTAGATTCAGTTCCTTATATTCAGATTACTGTTATTTCAGTGGCAAGTGAGCAGTGTGAGGGTTGTATTTCTGACTTGTGGCTGCAGTTCAGAAAAGTCAATAAGGGGGCACTGAGCAGGGTGGTACTGAGGAAGCAAACCTCCTAAAGAGAAAGGTTATGAGTACCCAGCCTTCTACTGAGAATCTTTTCTGTCATCTGGAGGAAGATCAACCTAACCTTCCTCTAGTGGGAAGTCTGAGGAGGATGCACTGCAAAACTATGACCCTTACACTGCCTCCTGACAGAGGTGATTTCTCTATCCATCATCAGTTTACAAATATATATATATATATATATATTCTTGGCAATGTACTGGAAATCTTAAAAAAATTCCAAGTGCAGGGAAATTGACAAAAAACATATTTGTAGTGTTTTCTTGTGGGATCCCTTTGGTGTACAAACCTATGCAAGGTGTCATTTTTTGCGGATGTGGATGAGTAATTTATATTAATTTGGGACCTACATGACTCTTTGATTATTTTTATTCAAAAATTCATGCATGGTAAAATGACAGAAACATTTGGACATTTGGGTCTTTTTTATATGTGGATAGAATGGGCATTTTGGGATGTGGTGATACCTAACATGTTTATGATTTTTACTATTTATTTATTTTTATGTGTTCTAGGGAAAGTAGCGTTATTTAAACTTTTAAAAAAATGTTATTTTTTTTTTGGTTTTTTTTGCTATTATTGCAGACCCTCTAGGGTACTTTAACCCTATATATAACCGATTGTGTCTCCATAGGGAGATCGGGCCAAATTATACACGACTAGATTGAATAACAAAAAATGATAAATTTTATTAATTTTAGTTAAAAGCATAGACAAAACATGTTAAAAGGGTTAATCACAGCGGTGGATGGGATACACAGAAAAGAAACTATATCCGGGAGGTCACGACATAATATTGCACATATACGTAGATGAACAGGTCATGCTTATTGCCTGAAAAAGGATGTCTTATTAAAGTATATATGAAGTAACGTGCTTACCCATGTGGATAATCAAAGTTAACGTGACCCGGGTAGTTCCTGCCCCTAAGGTCACGTTAACTTTGATTATCCACATGGGTAAGCACGTTACTTCATATATACTTTAATAAGACATCCTTTTTCAGGCAATAAGCATGACCTGTTCATCTACGTATATGTGCAATATTATGTCGTGACCTCCCGGATATAGTTTCTTTTCTGTGTATCCCATCCACCGCTGTGATTAACCCTTTTAACATGTTTTGTCTATGCTTTTAACTAAAATTAATAAAATGTATCATTTTTTGTTATTCAATCTAGTCGTGTATAATTTGGCCCGATCTCCCTATGGAGACACAATCGGTTATATGTAATTAGATTTTGAGCCGAATTGGTGCATACATTATTAGGGGTACTTACAATTTATCCGTGCTTTTGGATGCCACTTGGCCACTTAAATATAAAGGGACGTTTCATTACCCCAAACAATAGACTCCACCATAAGTCCAGGTACTTTAACCCTGCAGAGTCTGATTGCTCATACTATATACTGCAATAAAACTATATTACAGTATATAGCAATTTTACTGATCATCTACAGGCTATTGGATATCATTACACATGGGAAGCCTACAAGTCTCTATGAGACTCCAGGATGCCATGAAAACCGATTGCCACCCTCCAATGATGTCACAGGGAGAAGCGGCCATCCAAGATGGCGGCAACCTTCAGCAGCTTGTTAGGTACCAGCACCAACTGTTTCAGTAACAGTACTAGTACATCCTGGTGCACGGAGTGGTTAAAAAAGTATATAATGTTATTATTTATATGTTTAATATTGTGCCCCTCTATCTCCCAGTTCCATTGTTTATAACAGCAGAAATGGTGTTGAAGCTCACATCATTTTCACCATAATAATTAACAAAAACGTGATAGAAGGAGTACATGTATCCCTATGCGAAACATAAGGTGATCTAAGACTTTATTGTCACCTTCCATGTATATTTTATCTTATGCACTCCTAAAATGGAAGAGAATAACCAAAAATGATGCCCTTCCAGGAATTAAAGTAAAAAATATCGCTGAAGACGATGTTTTTTTTTCTTTTATAAATAACGTAACCATGATAAAACATAGCTCAGTATGTGTAACACTATGAGAAAAGGAGGTTGAATGGAGCGTTATGCAGCAATATTGAAGGATCACTCCATTCAAAACTAATACACTGGTGCAGGGCGTGAACCTTGTTAGCATCTAGAATCATGCTCCTCCCTTCAGGCCCTACACAGGGTATAATTCAATGAATAAGTTGTGACTGGAGTGCTCCTTCAATTTGAAATCTGTGACAAATGTATTTGTATGATAATGATCTGCATTAGTTGAGGTGTCTACTGTGTTTTTCTGCAGCAGTTGAGGTTTGTATTGTGTTTTTCTGTAGCATTTGCGGTGTCCACTGACAGTATAGTACCCCTGTTTCTATAGCCCCAAATATCTATAATGTTCCCTGGTCTTTCGCTTTTTCATTATGAGGAAAAAAACTATACATACTGTATATATAAGTATAAGCCGAGATGCTTAATTATACCAGAAGAAAAGCAGCAGCTACTCATTAATAAAATGTCCACAGAAGAGCCCTCATTTAACTTAATGTCCACAGCGGAGCCCCCTTTAATCTAATGTCCACAGCAGAGCCCCTTTTAATGAAATGGAGACCCCCTGGAATGTAATGTCCACAGTAGAGACCCCCTTTAATGAACTATTCACTGCAGAACCCCCCTTTAATGTAATGTCCACACCAGAATCCCCCTTAAATGAAATGACCACTGCAGAGCAACCCTTTAAAGACATGTCCCCTGCAGAGTCCCCTTTAAATGAAACGTACCCTGCAGAGTCCCCCTTTAATGAAATGTACCCTGCAGAGTCCCCCCTTTAATGCAATATCCCCTGCAGAGTCCCCCTGTAATGTAATGTCCCCTTCAGAGCCCCCTTCTTCTCCACGTGATTCTGTCTTCTTCCTAGCCCCGGAGTGCACAACTATGACGTCACCCAGCAGCGACATCACATGACGTCATGATTAGTGCACTAAGGCAAGAAAGAAGACAGAACCACGGGGAGAAGAAGCTTAAGGTGAGAACATTGTGGGTTTTTTTAACATGCAAATTCACTGGTTGTGGCCTGAGACTGGATGTTCCTGGGTTGCGGCGAGACAGTATTTTAGGGAGGGAGGCGGGGGCAGTGCTGCCCCAAGATGCCTCCCCCTCCATAAAGCAGCAGTGCTGGTGCCCGAGGCAACTTTCACAAAGTTGCCTCATGGGTGATGCGCCCCTGACTGCAGCAGCTGAGTGGCAAAAATTGATGTTCTGTAACAGCTGAGGGGTGCAGCTGTTATCATAACGTAATAAAGGGGGAAAGAATATTGAGCTTTTTGTCTAAATATCCTAAAAACTGCCTTTTCCTACACTTTTAGTTTTTCAAGACTCTTTTTGGAGCATTTCTGGTGCATAATCAAACCAATAAAAACCAAGTCTACCAACCAAGTCATGTATTAATTAAAATCCTGTGGTGTCGAGAGGCACTTGGGTGGCATAAACCTCAGCGCCTATGGCTATTTTGCATATTTTAAAAAACTGTTTTCTTGAATAATGCCGAGTTCCATTACATAGTGAGAACAGTTCCTGTGCCTTCTCAAGATGACGAGTCAAACTGATGGTAGATGTCCTTTATTCTCACTTGGTCCCCTGATGACAGTGCTTTATTATAAAAGAGACACATCTGGATAAATATAGGCTGCTCTTTTTGCATCTCGGATGAGAACGGGGGCATTAACCTTGTTAGAACAGGAGTTATATAGAGTCAGTTCTCTGTAGTGTGGAAGCTCTACACATGTTAGTTAGACTGCTTCTCATAGAGGAATTCCTACACTTTATACTTCCACCAACATGTATATACATATATATATATATATATATATATATATATATATATATATATACTTCTTTTGATGCATACTTGTATTTTTAAGGATTGTATGGAATATGGAATTTATGTGTGTTTGTCTTTGGTGAAGTGGCCTACATTTTTAAAGCTCAATAGTAAAAGTTATGTTTTAATGACTTAGTTATCTTGCTCCACGCAGTTAATGGTAGTGCTATACTTTGACACAAACTTGTATGTATGTTTCCTTAGAAACAAACACTTCTTGGAAACTACCAATACCTCATGCAAGATTTGGCCATCAACGTCACTGTAACTCTGACGAGTAAGAATATTTTTATCTATTACTGTGCTGTACTTATTGTATATGTGTGGATGCTATTTTGAAATAAAATTTGTAGCACATTTTTCTATTTTTCATGAGTTTACAAAATATTTGTTTCTTGTTCCTCCAGTGAGTTTAAACTTCCCAGCCTCAAAGTTGGCTCCTCATAGACCATCTGGACAACTTCTGTCTCCTCCTTTATTACTTTCCATTTTTATGCATCTCGCTTTTACTGTGATTGTCCAGAGCACGGCTTTCTTTCTGCTTCAAGAGCAGCCATGGTTCAATGAAACGGACGTCTTCAGGTATATTTGTTCTCTTGCATCACTAGTAATGTCACCAATTCTGCAATGTATGATAATTTGTTTAAAGAGGACCTTTCACCACCGCATATATCATAAAGTGAACATAGAATCATGTAGGGATTTGCATAATGATTCAGGGGCACTTTAAATTTTACTCCTAGCCTCCTTCATTCTTGAGATGTCAGCCTCAGTGTCTGACTATTCAATTTCCTGTATCGTCAGAGAAGAGGAGCTGCAGCATGGGTGGGGGGTAAGAGTATGCTAATATTCTCTGACGCCATCCAATCATTGAACAGTGTTAATTTTGCTGCAATGCCGGATGCTCGCAGCTGCTTGTCGCTCGGCACATGGAACACTGCGTGATCTCATGTGCTCTACTCGTCTGACACTGCTTGCTGATTGGATGGTGTCAGGGAAAATTTGCATACTCACACAACCCCACCTGTGCTGTAGCTCCTCCTCTTTTAACTATTTTGCAGATTGAATAGTCAGACACCAGGGCTCATATCTCAGGAACTGGGGGCCGAGAAGAAAAAATTCTAAGTGCCCCTGAATCAGAATGCAAGTCCATACATGATAGCATGTTCACGTTACGATATTTGGGGTGGTGGAAGGTCCTCTTTAAATTGTAAGTTTTATTGTAACATTTTATTGTAAGCAAATGAGATACATGACTTCTGAAAAGTCTATCCCAGGTTTGAAAAAAATTTGACTTGACAAACTTACACTGCTCCAAATTGATGATAAATTATCTTACTGTTAGTATGTCTACTCTAACTTCAGCTCCTACTTTTTGTTAAATTTACCCCATATAATGTTATTGCAACTTTATACCTTTTTAAAAAATCCACACCCTTTTTCTGCTGAAGTGTAAGAAAACATTTAAGAGGGTAGATAAATTTTTAGATTAATTGTTTGCCAGAATTCTAATACATTTAGTAGCTTAGTGTTCAAACAGTCCAAGTTATTGCAGAAGTAGAAATAATTGTTAAAGAAAACTGTACAGCACATCATTATGTGTATACTTTACAATCTTTTTCATATGTATAGAGATATAAATTATATTTGCAAATTTAAAAGTTTGTAATTTTTGCAGAACCTGTTTAATCTGAAAGATTAAAAAGTCCATCTTGTGTAGAGATTTTAACTATAACTGTGGCAGTTTTTTAACACAGTTCATAATTAAATTGGAAGGCCTCGACGTGCCCCCCCCCCCGACTTGTTCCCTAACCAACCTGCTTCAAAAACTTTTAAGTAAACTTAAGCAAACGTTTAATATATGTGAAGCCTGGAAGTGCCTGGTGAGGGGACTATATATAATGAATCCATGGGAGGCTCTATATAATAGAACCATGATGCGATTGGGGAAATTTAAACTATGAGGGGGCTGTATATAAAATAACCCTGACAGGGCTGTTTAGGAATGATAAACTAGGGAATATCTTAGTTAGTTTATGAAATTTTAATGCCACCACATAAGTTCACTGCAAAGGGGCCCACTAGGGTTCTATTGCCAAGGGGCCTACTGAAACCTGGAGCCAGCCCTGATGTGAAGGCTTGTTAAGAAACGCTGCTCCTATTTTGTTATTTCATGGGAAATGCAATTATTTATTAACCCCTTAATGACATGTCATAGTTCCATTAAGGATATTTGAAAAGGGCTCATACCAGAAAAAACAGTGATTGCTAGAGTTGACCTGTTGAATGTGACCAGCAAAGTCAGTGGAAGTATTTAAATCTCTGTAATCATGCATCAGCATGAAAATACTGCTATATTGTAGTATATGGTAGGAATGATCAGACCCCTTAGTGTTAAATTACCCTAAGTTGTCTAAACATACAGAAAGAAAGTTAAAAAAAAGTTTAAAATGTTATTAAACCAAAAAGTTTAAATTACCTGTCTTTCACTAGGACTAATATAAAAATAAACAAACAAAAATCATAAACAGGTTAAGTATTTCTGCATCTCATATATCAAAGGCTATTCCTTAGAGTTAACCTAAAATAGTGGTCAAATGTCCAAATCACCACTTTTACGCAAATGGTAGAAATGAAAACCTCAGCTTGTCATGCATAAAATAACCTCTACACAGTATGTATAGATGAATAGTGTCAGAATGTGGAAAAATGAAGAATTAAAAAAAAAATCTATTAAAACCAAAAATAACTCATAGAAATTGCTATGCCCATGATCGTACCAACCCAGAGAATAAATGGAAGATGTCATTTAAAGTGCACAGTGAAAGACGAAAAAACAGCGTGCAGAAGAAACTGAGACAAATGCATTTTCGCCGCATTTGGAATTTTTCCCCACTTTCCAATACCAGGCATGGAACATTTTAAGGAAATACAATATTTTAAAGGAATATTACCAGGAAATATAAGGTTTTTACATGGAAAACAAGCCCCTATGAAGCTTTATACATGGAAAAATAAACAGTAATGAATATTTAAATTATGGGATTAAAAATAGAAACACAAAAATGAAAAAATCAATGGGAAAGGGGTTAATGTAGAATTCAGGGTAGCTAAGGGGTCCTCTGTGATAAAGATGGATATTCAACGTTTATAGCTGGCATATGCATAATAGCTCTATTTGAGCACTGTTGCTTTGGGATCAAGCAGTTGTTACCATTGCACTTAATTTACAAGCTAAAACTCTCCATTATTAGGCCATATATATGAATATTTATCATATTCTCGTATCTTTATTCTGTCTTAATGTACTTTCTCTTATAGGTTTGCATGTCTGGTATATATTGTTTATAGTACAAAGTAAACTCATGTACTAATGAAAATGCTGTTTCCTTCCCCACAGTGCATGTCTGCCATTGAACTACAGCTCAGCAAATGTTACAGTGAGAGAACATAGATACGCAGAGAACTTTTTCACAACAACAATGTTTCCTATAACTGGATTCCATCTAATTATCGTAGAAGTTGTGTTTGCCAAAGGGAGGCCATTCCGGCAGCCACTCTACACCAACTGTAAGTAGAAACTAATATTTCATGTGCCCAAAAAGTGGCACAACCACAATGACAGTCCCTCTCAAAGCCACTGTGCAGACACAAAACTAGACAGGTAAACAAATAACACACAAGAATCACAACAAGATAGCAGGTACAGTACAGTCGAGGGTTCAATTGATGAGATCAAAAACCAGAATAAACAATAGAATGGCAATAGCACCTTAGCAGCTCCTGAACACACCTCCAGCAGCAGACTGAATCAGCTGCCCATCACATTCTTAACCTCTGCAGGACAGGGCCTGATCTGAAGAGAGTAGGGTGTGACTCAATCAATTCAAACACAACAAAGGCCTAGGCTAAGTTAACATACAGGAAACACAAAACAGGAATTAATGCTATCCAATCTTCCATCTGAGGGATGCCTTGGTACAGACGTTACAATATATATTGTAACTCGGCTTATACTCGAGTCAACTAAAAAAAGTCAAAACTCACCCGTATTTCCTCTTCTGTCTCCGATGCTCCGGTGCCACCTCAGGTCCTTTGGATCCTCTTCGGATCCTCTTCGGGAAGTTCCGCTCCTCTTCGGAGCAGAACAAACAATGACTGCGATGCCGGCGGCTCACAAACAATGACTTCGGCAAGCGGCTGACGTCATTCCGGCCAAGTACGGAGACCCAAAGAGGAACCGAAGATGACCGGAAGAATCCGATGAGGACCCGAGGCGGCACTGGAGCATCAGAGACAAAAGAGGACCTATGGGGGACGTCGGAAAGGTGAGTACAATGTTTTTTTTTTTCTACCACAGGGGCTGGGCAGGCTGTATACTATAGGGCCTGGACAGGCTGTATACTGCAGGGGCTGGACAGGCTGTATACTACAGGGGCTGGGCAGGCTGTATGCTACAGGGGCTTGGCAGGCTGTATGCTGCAGGGGCTGGGCAGGCTCTATGCTACAGGGGCTGGGCAGGATATATGCTACAGGGGCTGGCAGACTATATACTGGGAGGCTGTGACCAATGCATTTCCCACCCTAGGCTTAAACTCGAGTCAATAGGTTTTCACAGTTTTTTTTTTTGTGTTGAAATTAGGTGCCTCGGCTTATACTTGGGTCGGCTTATACTCGAGTAATTATATATATATATATATATATATATATATATATATATATATATATATATATATATACTGTGTTCTTCTATATGCTAATAGGCGGATGTCGTCTGTCTACAGAAATGTATAAACATTTTGGAAACCCAGATGACAGAATACCCAATTAGCAGCAAGATTACTGAACATTTGATAGCGGCAATGCTATCTCTTCAGACAATTAAGACTTCAAGCAGAGACTTATTAAGTTTAAAGAGTTTAATACATAAAAGGCAGTGCAAACACAAAACATACAATTGTCATATACAAAATGGCTACAAGGTATATTCACATAATACATGCAAAAACAGTTGTAAAAATAAAAGATAATAAAACGAATAGTTACAATGATGCAACCATCTTCAAATAATTTATCATCCCATACCAAATTTGGGGTGGCTAGGCTTAAAATAAAGAGTGTTACGTCATCTGACCCTTTCCCCGAACAGCTATGGTCCTGAAAATTAGAAAGCATATGACATAATTTCCCACTGACCCTATCTCATTGCAGGGACCTCATAACTACAAATTATGTCCAATTTTAATTTTAGATATGATCCCCCATTATCTCCTTGTTTTAATTTATGTGGAAAAACCCTTACACACAGCATCACCCTTTCATTCTTCAAGGTGTTCATACTATTTATGAAGTGTGAACTTATTTGATCCCCTTATACTACTTTTGTTTGATGTGGGTTGTGTGACTGGATCTCTCCTGTTGGGCAGGCTTCCTGGCCAAGTATCAGAAATATCTGAGAATTGAACTGTTCTAGTGGCATATAGCAAACAATAAGAGCTATGCTTTCATTTTCCCACAAAATTAAAGGTGTTTATAAAATTAAATCTGTTCTAGTTGCCATACAGAAATAGATGTTTCTGATTAATTTTCCCCTTTGTCTCTCTTCACATTCTAAATGTAATTACTAGAGGGAAGAGGACTTGAAACAATAAGTTATGGCTGTTTTTATATTTTTATCAGACTTTTCATTTATGGTGACATCTATAAGACAATGCTTGTAAAATATACTTTATTTATTAATTATTTAAAATATATGTTATTCATATGATATTATTTATTTTCAGATCTGTTGTCCATTCTGATCATTATTCAAATTGCAGCTTATTTGTTTGTAATTTTTGCTGATATTGAAACTTTTTATACTACTATGGAGGTAATGTATTGTTCAACATAAATTTATCATTTCAACATTATTTTTTGTTACTAGTATCTATATAATTTGTTTATGACATATGTTTGTATTTTACCTTGGAAATAGGCATGGTGACACCCTCAATGTATTATTTACAAGTATATACTGTATAGATGCTTGCAGTCAAAGGTCAAATGTGTCAGCCTTTACTTAGATTTCGTTCTTTGAAAAGCAAATTATTTTTTCACACACACATTTAGAAATGTTAGAGGAAAACTTAAAAGACAGTTAAAATTAGAATTTTTCACTTAAGCAGCTATATTGGACATGATATAAAAAGAAACATATCTTGGTTTTTACCTCCCATCGAACCAAAATTCAGCAATGACTTCATTTTAACCCCTTCCCGACATTTGACGTAATAGTACTGCATCACGGGAGGTGCGTTCCCGCAAAATGCAGTACTATTCCGTCATGCTTCTGGCCCCGGCTCCTGAATGGGCCAGAAGCAGCGGGTGTCAGCTATATATTATAGCCGACACCTGCCTCTAACATCCGCGATCTGAGATTTCTCCGATCATGGGTGTTAACCCCTAACACGCCGCGGTCGCGCTGACCGCAGCTTGTTAGGGGGAATTTAAAGTGAAACAGACCCCCCCGCGGCGCTTACCGGGGGGGGTCCGCTGTTCCGATCGCAGCCCCGGGACTGCCGGTGCCCCGGGCTGCGCGATCTCCTTCCTGTAGCCGGGTCCGTGCCTTCTGACAGGACCCGGCTGTAACACAGAGTATTACATTACACAGTGTAATACATCTGTATTACACTGTGTAATGTGAAGAATAGCTTGAACAAGCGATCCGTGGATCGCTTCTTCAAGCTTACCTGTAAAAGTAAATAAAAAAAGTTAAAAACATTAAATAAAAACATTTTTGAATAAAAATAATTAATTAAATAAAGTTAAAGTCCCCTAAACACAAATATTCCCTATACACATGCAATAAAGGGAGAAAAACACAAAATCGCCAAAAACCCCACATATTTGGTATCGTCGCGTCCGTAACAATCCGTACAATAACTCAGAAACATTATTGGACCCGCTCGGTGAACGCTGTAAAAACAAAACTCGAAAAACCTGCCAAAAATGAAAATTTTTCTTAAAATCTCTGCACAAAAATGTTCTAAAAAGTGATCAAAAAAAGGTTATGTGCGCCAAAATGGTACCACTGAAAAGAACAACTCAACACGTAAAAAATAAGCCCTAAACTAGCTCTGTCAACCAAAAAATATTAAAGTTACCTCTCCAAAAAGATGGCGATGCAAAAACAAATAAGATTTCCTCTATATTAGTTTTTATCCAGTAAAATTGTAAAAATAAATGAAAAACTATATAAATGAGGTATCACTGTAATGGTAGTGATCTGTAGAATAAAGATAATATAGTATTTTTAGTGTACAGTGTACGACCCCCAAAATATACAAAAAGAAAGGAAACCAAAATTGACAATTTTCTTTTCACCCATACATTCAAGAGTTAATAAAACCTCATCAATAAGCTAATGACCCACTAAAATGAAGTATTTGTAAAGTGCATCTCATGTCACAAAAATAAGCCCTTATATCTCCAAATTGCCCAAAAAATAAAGATTGTATAGCCAATAAAAAGTGACAATGCATAATCTGCTCTGAATGGCGCAGCTTCTCTTTGATGCCATGGCGTGTGCCCACACAGCAGTCACCACCACATATGGGGGATTGTTATACGCGGCAGGGATAGGGTTTCAAATTTTGTGGAGCGTTTTGGTATTTTATCCACTGCAAATTTGTACATTTTTTGAAAAACACATTAATTTAGCCAAAAAAAATTCCCTTTCAAAATTGCATCCGATTTTGTTTTAACCCTGTAAAACAATTAAAGGGTTAACAAACTTCATAAAAGTTGTTTTACGTACGTTGAGGGGTATAGTTTCTATAATGGGGTAATTTATGGGGTTTTACTTTTATTTAGGTCTCTCAAAGTGACTTGAAACCTGAGCAGGTCCCTCAATAGCAGAATTTAGCGTTTTTTATGAAAATGTGAAAAATCGCACCTAACGTTCAAAGCCCCATAACATCCTACAAAAATAAGACTATGCATAAAAAACCATGTCCACATAAAAAAGATATTCGGTGAATGTTAGTTATTAAGTATTTTTGCGGTTATGACTATGTATGGAAAAAGTAAAACATTTTGAAGTTTGAAAATCAAGAATTTTTCCAAATTTTCACCAAATATCTGATTTTCTCATAAATAAATGCAAAACATACCACCAAAATTTTTCAACTAACATGAAGTACAATGTGTCACGAGAAAACTATTTTAAAATCACTTGGATATGTTAAAGCATTCCGAAGTTATAACCACTTATAGTGACACAGGGCAGATTTGAAAAAATGGGCCGTGTCAGGAAGGTGAAAAGTGGCTTCAGCGTTAAGGGGTTAAAGGCCACAGGCTGTAGAAAGTGTGTGCTGTCTACGCAATGTCACTGCTGAGCCTCTGTATATAAACAAAAAACAGCAATGATGGGAGGCACAACATTGGATCGGAGGTAAAGATTTAGGTGAGAAAAGAAGTGTGTGTTTTATATATATATATATATATATATATATATATATATATATATATATATATACATATATATATATATATATATATATATATATAAATATACACACAATCATATATATATATATATATATATATATATATATATATATATATATATATATATGTGGTGTATATGTGTATGTCCCTTAAAGGAATCTGCACCATTGCTTTTACAATCACCAAATTTTGCTTAGTTGCTCTCTGTGACTCAGGAAACGTCTTATGCAAGATTTTAAATGGAAATTTTCACTTTGCGCTTTCCAAAATACATGTATTAACCACCAGATACAGGAACCATTTTCTGCTGCTGTGGCAGTTAGAAGCTGAGCCATGATTGGTTAAAATTTTGCCACAGGTAATTAATATGAGTTCTGAGCTTTGATTGGTTACTAAAAGCAATGAGCATAAGACAGCTTATGTGTCAGGTAAGATGGATATTCATAAAGACAGGCAGGGAGGGACAGGGAGTGCGAGTCAGTGAGAGAGAGAGAGACAGGGAAGGAAAATGAGAGAGAGGGAGAGTGAGTGACAGAGAGACAGGCAGTGAGAGTAAGTGAGTGACAGAGAGACAGACAGGAAGTGAGTTACAGAGAGGCAGGCAGGGATACAGAGTGAAAGGCAGGGAGAGTGAGTGAGTGACAAAGAGGCAGGCAGAGAGATTGAGTGAATGACAGAGAGAGACAGGCAGGAGCGTGAATGACAGAGAGACAGACAGGAAGCATGAGTAAGTGACAAAGAGACAAGCAGGAAAATAGAGAGACAGAGACAGGCAGGGGCAGTGAGAAAAAGCCAGGGACAGTGAGTGACTGAGAGACAGGCAGGGAGAGTGAGTGATTAATTGATAAAGAAACAGGCAGGAAGAGTGAGTGACAGAGAGACAGGCAGGGAGAATGAGTGAGATACAGAGAGACATACAGGAAGTGTGACTGAGTAACAGAGAAAGGCAGGAAGAATGAGAGACAGTTGGGAGAGGGAGTAAGTGACAGACAGAGAGACAGGCAGGAAGAGTGAGTAAGAGAAAATGAGACATGCTGGGAGAGTGAGAGACAGAGACAGGCACGGAGAGTGAGTGACAGGGAGACAGGCAGGGAGAGTGACTGAGATACAGAAAGACATGCAGGGAGTGTGAGTAAATGACAGAGAGACAGCGAGACGAGCAGGGAGAGTTATTGAGAGACAGGGAGAGAGAGGCAAGCAGGGAGAGTGAGTGAAAAAGATACAGGCAGGGAGAGAGAAACAGAGAGAAAGGTAGTGAGATTTATTGAGAGACAGGTAAAGAGACTGAGTGACAGGCAGAGGGAGTAAGTGAGAGACAGATAAGCAGGGAGAGTGAATGAATGACAAAGAGACGGGAAGGGAGAGTGAGTGAGTAATAAAGAGACAGGTAGAGAGAGTGAGTGACAGAGAGACAGGCAGGGAGATGGAGAGAGAGACAGGCAGTGAGAATGAGGGAAAGGCAGGGACAGTGCATGAGTGACAGAGACAGGCAGGGAGATGAAGAGAGAGACAGGCAGGGTGAATGAGGGAAAGGCAGGGACAGTGCATGAGTGACAGAGACAGGCATGGGGAGTGAGTGAGAGACAAAGTGGCAGACAGGAAGTGTGAGTGAGACAGAGACACACAGGGACAGTGAGTTAGAGACAAAGATACAGTCAGATAGAGTGAGAGACAGAGACAGGTAAGGAGAGTGAGTGAGAGACAAAGATACAGGCAGAGAGATTGAGTGAGAGACAGAGAGACACACAGAGAGAGAGTGAGTGAGAGACAAAGAGACGCGCAAAGAGAGTGAGAGAGTGAGAGGCAGAGTGAGTAACAGAAAGATAGGCAGGGAGAGTGAGAAACTGAGAGACAGGTAGAGAATGAGAGACAGGCAGGGAGAGTAAGAGACAGGCAGGGAGAGTGAGAGACAGGCAGACCAGCAGGGAGAGTGAGAGAGAAAGAGACAGGCAGAGAGAGTGAGTGAGAGACAGACAGAAAGAGTTAAATACATAGATACATCTAAAAACATTTTTTTGTTAACCGATTCTATTTTTCTACCTAAGAGAAGTTATTTACTATCCCGGGCAATGGTAGTATCTACAGCTAGTATATTTATATAATTATATGTATATCAATTTGAGTTTTAATCATATTGATTTCATTGTAGTTTAACGTTTTTAATTCGTTTTTATCATATTTGCTATCTTTCTGTTATTTATGTCTTTGTCTTTTGATTTATCCTTTAGCTGGTGTGTACCCCATATTACTGGAAAGTTTACATCTTTATCATGGTTGTTGTTCTCTTTATTGTGTCATATATTGCAGAGGTAAGTTTTTATAGAGAAACTTCTAGAAGTTAGAGTAGTTCTAAATTAACAGGAACAGCAAATATCAATGTTCATGGTATAGCAGTTTCCTTTTTATATATGTTTTAGTTAGATCTCAATGTGTGGATCCGTACATCTAAGAATGAACTTGGAGCCTTGATAATGCTGTGTGGTCTAGCCTTTAGCACTAGTGCCTGCACATGTTTTTGTTCCAGACTGCTTTCCACCAAAATATGCTTTTTGGCACAATTGTGTTTTGACCAATAAAAAAATGAAGAGACCACGGCTCTCACCCTCTGCAGTCTCCTTATCTTCTACCAGGCACAGCACCTGTGGACAAGTGATTCATTTCCAAAAGTCATCTTCAGCATAAGTACCAATGTGCCCATTGCTTTTTTTAAAACTGTTTATTGCATAGCTGTACATTGCAATACAGTATAATCAATCTAATGACCATGTCACATATATGTTCATCATAACTTGTATCATCCGGATCATAATACAACAGGTTATGAAATGGTATATATATGCTAGACAGAGTAATTTTACAGACATGGAAGTTTCAATTAAAGTACAGAACATAAATCTATATAAACAAAGAAACACTAATAGAAAAACAATTAAACGAACATGCCCTCTTAATGACTTCTTAGGTGGTTTGGTCCAGGAGAGTGCAGTGTTTATTCGCCTAGTACACGTTTAAGTTAAGCATCAGGTACTCAACAGTGTCACTGATTGGGTTTCACAATTTATCTGATATTATGTCGCAATTCGTTTGTGGTATAAGATGTCAGAGAGAAATCACACCATGTCCCCCATACTTTGTTAAATTTCTCCGTGTGTCCCCTATTTTTGTAAACTATTTTGTAAGGTACAATTTGGCTGACCAGTTTCTTCCATTGTAAGCAGATGGGCGGTAAATCCCCCTAATAGATTTTCTGGCCATAAGTAAGGTTTCTCTAATTAATATTTGCTCATAATGAGACCAATTTTCTTAACCGGTTAAGGTCCGAGCCCTTTCCCATTTTTTCATTTCCATTTTTCACTCCCCACCTTCAAAAATCTATAACTTTTTTATTTTTACACATAAAGAGCTATATGACAGCTTGTTTTCTGCGTAACAAATTGCAATTCATAGTGATCGCATTGAATATTCCCTGCCATGTACTGGGAAGCAGGAAAAAAATTCCAAATGCAGTGAAAATGGTGAAAAAACTGCATTTGCGCCGTATTCTTGTCAGCTTAGATTTAACGGCTTTCACTTCACGCCATAAATGACAGGTCTGCTTTATTCTTTGGGTCAATACGATTACAGGGATACCAAATTTGTATAGTTTTTATAATGTTTTCATACATTTACAAAAATTAAAACCTCATGTACAATTTTTTTTTTTTTTATTTTGCCGTCTTCTTGCGCTAATAACTTTTTCATACTCCGTTGGACGGAGTTGTGGGTTGTGTCATTTTTTGCGACTTTGATATTATTTTTAGGACTCTATGACCTTTTGATCACTTTTTATCGAATTTAAAATTTTTTTTTAAATGGCAAAAAAGTGCCACTTTTGACTTTGGACACGATTTTCTGTTACGGGGTTAAAAGCAGTGAAAAACCGTTATTATATTTTGATAGATCGGGCATTTTCGGACGCGACAATACCTAATGTGTTTAATATTTTTACTGTTTATTTATATTTATATCAGTTCTAGGGAAAAGGTGGTAATTTGAATTTTTAGGGTTTTTTTATTATAATTTTTTTTAAACTTTTTTTTATTTTTATTTTTAATATTTTTCAGACACCCTAGGGTACTTTAACCCTAGGTTGTCTGATCAATCCTACCATATACTGCCATACTTCAGCACATTGCAACGAAAGGGTTAAAGTAGCCTCGGGTCTTCGGAAGACCCGAGGCTACCATGGCGACGGATCGTCGCTCCCCGATGATGTCACGGGGAACTACGATCCTTGGAAAGATGGTGGCGCTCATGCTTCATGTTTGAAGCCGCCGGCAACTTTGCCGGCCGCGATCAGCAAGAAAACACCCGCGGTTGTTACCGATAAGCCTTTGCTGCAATATGCAGCAGAGAATTACCAGCTATGGAGAGGGCTCAGCCCGTGAGCCCTCTCCATGCATCGGAACCCGACCACCGCCGTGAATACACGGCAGGCGGTCGCGAACCAGTTAATCTAGGATACCAAAAAGGCATATCAAAGGAGTGGTGGGCAATGGTTTGGAAAGCAATTTAGAGAGGTTTTGGGTAACATCTGACCAAAACGAAGAGGTATAATGACATGTCCAGATCATGTGCCAGAAATTTACTGGCGAGGTAGAGCATCATAAGCATTGCGGGGACGCCAACCTCCCCATTTTATATAGTCGGAGAGGCATCAAATAGCTTTGGTGGATGATATTTAGTTGAGTTAATTTGTTTTTTACAGATGGGGAGACGTAGAGGTGTGATTCCAAAATTTCTGACACTACCTCCTCATTCACTTCAGGAACAAGTTCAGTTCAAGAGGCGACAGCCTTTAGAGTTGTACCTTGCACTTGCATTAATAAGGAAGGAGTATATTGTGGATATTATTCCTCCTGGTCCTTGGGATTTCACTACCCCTATCAGTGGATATGATAATGCAGCTGGTCTGGGTTCTGGGAACTGGGTTTGGATAGCGTGTCTCAATTAAAGAAATTTGTATAAATTAGTGAACTGTAACTGAAATTGGGATTCTAATTGGTTATATGATGCGTGTGTAGACCTAAGGTATGCCACATGTCAGCATCAGGTAATTGTTTTAATTGTAGTATACCATCGTTGTACCACAGTGGAGTTTCCATGGGAATCTCGTTAAATGGGCACAGGGCTCTTGCCACTTTCCAAACCGACCTAGCCACTTTATGAACAGGAAGTAATTCTTTCATTTGCCCCTCTTTATCATTCAATATAGACCAGATACATTTGACTAAGTATTCAGCCAGTGTACGCTCAGGGCATGGAGGTGTGTTCCGGGGGTTAACCAACCAAGAAGTTGTATTTGTCAACTACTTCTAGGTCGCGAATTTGTCAGCTCTTTTATTGTTTTAATACATGAGACATGATTTCCCCCAATTTATTTGCAAACCTGAGAAACGTCCATATGTATCTATCAGTTCTTTGGCCCTGGGTAGAGATGACTCAGGGTGCGACATGAACAGGAGAAGATCTTCTGCATATAAGCTAAGACGATCCTGTCCCATCCCATGCGGCACCCCAACATACAGTGCATCAGTTTGCAACCTTATCGCAAGGTTTTCTTAAGCTAATGCGAAAAGAAGGGGTGATAAAGGGCAACCCTGACAAGTTCCCCGGGCTAAGGTGAATGAGGCTGACAAGTTATTATTGATAGCTATACGGGTTTGAGGAGAGCAATACAAAAGGGAAACTCATTTACTAAACACTATGCCAATCCCAAATCTCCTCAAAACAGCTTGGAGGTAATTCCACTCTACAGAATCAAAGGCCTATATGATCCACATTCCGTAGATTCTTTGTGGCATCATAAGATGAGTCTGGCAAGGCGCCTTTATCAAACGCGGTCTGTAACATGGCAAGTAGTAATTCCTCCTGGTATTTTATCCACATTTTCAGTGGCAGGCTATCGGGACCTGACGCCTTTCCCGTAGCCATTGCTGAGAGGGCTTCCTGTAATTCCTCCAGGGTAATCTTGGCATCTACTGCTGCTCTTGGGAAAGGGTGGGGAAAACTATATCACCTAAGTAACTGTCAATCTCGGCCTCAGAGCATGTCATTTTTGATTCATACAAATCGGTATAAAACTTTGCGAAAGCCTCTAGAATATCTTTATTAGAGGAGAGCATTTCGCCTGACGGGGCTTTAATTTGTAGATCACACGGGGAGGTTAAATTCTGGTGGATGTGCTAGAAGACTACTGGACTGATTCTTTAGTTCATAGTATTTTTGTTTATTGAAAAAAGAATGCCTTTTATCTTTCTCATATAAACACTGCAAGTATAATCTACCTGTATGTTACCAGGATTGCTTGTTTGCGTCTGTGGGCTGCGTTATACATAAGGCACAAATCCCTTAACCTATTTTCTTCCTGTCTGGCTTCTGCTTTACATTAGTTATCGCTGATTGTAAACACCCTCTAATATATACTTTAAGGGATTCCCAAAAGGATTTGTAACCTTGTAACACTCGAAACGCATAGACGATACCTATGTCTAGGAACTACCGATGGTGATGTATTGAATAAAGAGATGTGAAGTTGGAATAATTTGGCTTGACCGTGACTTCTTTGGGGGTTTGAGAATACCCATTATAACATACGGGGTACAGTTTATATGGCCATGTACAAAAATGTATCACCCCTCAGGGTCCTTTTCTACTATGCCAGGTTCCCATCTGACTGACCTGTGTACCAATAGAGACACACCACGGGAATGTGTGGTATGAGTAGAATGGGCTGATCACTGTATCCATGGTTTATTAAGTCATCTTGTTGTGGTAGGAGTCAAATGTGTCTCCTGGAGACATGTAATAGAGGAGGTATGGCGTCTGATTAGATCAAAAACTATGTCATGCTTCCGCGCCTCTCCAAGACCTCCATGACAGAACGGAAAAAGCCATTACATCACATAAGACTGAGCATGTCAACAAGAACAAAACATTAACAAAGAAACCTAAGCGCAAAGGATTATCAAATCCCTAAAATCCATGTGGGAAAAGCTGAACCTGTCCACCGGTACAGGCCAGGTTAACCTGGCTAATCTCAGGGACAAATTGCAGCCGACTATTACTCAAAATGTCACTAACCGAATTAGCACTAAAACGGGGTAGCTTGCGTTAGTAGGTGTTTGATATGTGAAACTTTGCTCCACCTATCAACCCAGCTCTCCCCCATGAAGAAAACTAAAGTATATAACATTGCTTTCCACAACCATAACATATACACCAGGTGTCTGTTCATATGCATATAACTCCCGAAGGAGAGATCTACTTATATTCCAATATGATAATCTGGTATTACGCCATAAGATCTCTATCTATTCTGTACTGACACTAGGATGCCTGGGAGGAGTCCCAGAATACCAGTAGCATGCGTGCAAAATAGAAGTATCTGGCAGACACCCTGGCACAGTAAACAACAAGAAAATTTTTAACACCCGAAGTCCAGTTAGGCATACTCATCCTCCTCCGTCATTAAATGATAAGAAAGTCAACCCGATGGAGTAGTGCAGCTTGGCATAGTCATTTTGCTAGCGATCCGGTCTGCGAAGTGTGTTTAGCCAGTCGTCCACATCCGATGGCGTGGCAAAAAATGACACTTTATCAGCATGAACAACTCTGAGCCGGGCCGGGAAAGCAATGGAGTATGGTATTTGCAGTTCTCAGAGACGCTTCTTTACTCGCAGAAACGAGGCTCTGGATTGTTGCAGAGCAGCTGAGAAATCAGGAAACAAAGTAACAGTGGTATTCTGGTACGAAATGGTGCCAGTGTGTCTAGCAGCTTTAAAATGGCATCTTGGTCTTTACTACACAAAACTCGTGCCAACATAGGGTGTGGAGGGGCCCCTGGTATCGGTGGTTTCACTGCTACCCTATGGGCTCACTCTATGTTGAAGATGTAGACGGTTCAGCGTTTGTCAGTACTATGTATGCACGATTCCATGAATCTTATGGGGTCTGCACCCTCTCCAGTAGGCCCAATATACATACATTGTTGCGCTGAAGGTGATTTACTAGGTTGTCTAGATTTTGCATGTCGTGCCTTATAAGACTCACGTCCACTCAAATTTCTTTGATCTTGGTGGTAAGTGAGGTAGTAGACTGTTGTATCACTGTTAGAAGCTGCACCAACATCTCCTTTAGTGTTAGCTCCGACTCTGCGTCTGCAGTAGCTGCTGCAACATCTCCAGCCTCGCAGTCAGCTCACGAGGTGCCCGCACCATCTTGGGACTGACCGCGTCTAGTGTATTCTTTAAGCTTCTCCACCGCACTGGAGCCTCTAGATTTGCACATCTTTGATCTTCTGGGCTTCTGATAAGGTATGATTGCGGCAAGATATCTGCAGGATAATAGGGAAAAGCTGGCTAGTCAGCAGAGCTCCTTCTAGTTGCAGACGCTCATGCAGGAAGCCAGGCCACGCCCCCTTTGTGCCCATTGCTTTTAATGATGTTTTACAGGAATTTGTAGCTAATGTACTACAATGTGCAGTCAAGCACAGGTCACCATGTACTGCATAAAATATTCATGAGTTTTAGGCAAGTTATTGGTGTATGCTGAATATGAGGTGCCAGATTTCTGTAACTCAAAATCTGTCCCATAATCTGAATGAGATGTCCTTTAGTGTATGGGTTCAGAAGTTACAAATTTTACATAGGTTATTAGTGTATTTTCATTGCAGAATGTTTTATATTCTAATGTAACATTTACTTTTTATCACAGCACAGGTCAAACAAACTATTTAAAATGAAATATTAAGTGCAATACAGTTTAGACCCTAAGTGGATAGAAAATGTTTTTTTCTCAATTATTATAATTTCAAGGTCAATTAGCTCTTCTTTTATTTAGAAATATCACATTTGTAATTATGTGAACATTATGAGTGAATGTGATTCATTCTTTGTTTTTATATTCTTTCATCTCCAGATGTGGTTTATTGAAAACAGAAAACTTTGGCTCTGGATAAAGACTATGTTTAACTACAAATCAAAGAGTCAGTACAGAAGGTTGCAAAGAAAACTTCAGAAAGATCCAGAATGGCCTCCAGAGGACAGAACAGACTATGCCATCCAGTGTGTCTCTGTAGAGGACCCCCAAAATTGCACTGCACCAAATAATGAGAAAGAATCTGAAGAAACACTTGTCACTGTAATGTGAATAAAGCAAGCCTAAAAAAATTAAACTTGTTTTGCTGGTGAAATGTGGGAGGGTGCTAAAAATCAACAAAACCTATTTTTGGAAACTATCAGTTTAGTTATGAATTGCTTTATAAGACCCATAAATCACCACATTTTAGAAACAGAACCCCTCAAAATATTCAAAACAACCTTTGGGAAATCCATTAACCCTTTGAGCATTTTGCAAAGTTGAAAAATAAATGGAAGGGAAATTACAAAAAAAAAAATTTTTGTCTCCTGAGTATGTTGATACCTATTGTATGAGTGTACAATTCTGTATGGGAACAGGGTGGGACTTGGAAGTGAAAGAACTATTGGTACTAAAACCATTTTGGAAACGACACACCAGAGTTTAGCAAGTCGTAATATGTGCATACTCCCTTACAGGTGATGATCAAACTAGGGTGCAAAAAGGAAAAAGATGAAAAGTTATTTTTGCTCCTAGTTTTTCTAATCCACAAGATTAAACAACCCCCCCAAATGTTTACATGTATTTAACATGTGGTTATAAAATGTTGTATGGGCACACAGTAGGGTTCAGAAGCAAAAATTGGCCAACCAGTGACCACAATTTTGGAAACTACACAATCCTTATGAACGCAGTATATTGCTTGACACGTCCATCCTCTTCAATGAGTATTGCGCATTTCCTAATCCTCCTTCATTGCCATCTCTCTTTAACCCGTTCACGACCCGTGACGTAATAGCACGTCACGGGTCGGCCGCGGGTGCATGGAGAGGGCTCACGCATATTGCAGCAAAGGCTTACCGGTAACACCCGCGATCGGTGCCAGCATGGGCGCCGTCATCTTTTCGAGGATCGGCGCTCCCCGTGACGTCATCGGGGAGCGGTGATCCATCGCCATGGTAGCCTCGGGTCTCACGAAGACCCGAGGATACTTCGGGTTAACCCATGCATTACAATGTGCTATCAGCACATTGTAATGTATGAGTAGTAAAATACACATATAGTATGGCAGTATATGATAGGATCGTTCAGACACCCTAGGGTTAAAGTACCCTAGGGAGTCTGAAAAATACTAAAAATAAAAATAAAAAAAAGTTTAAAAAAAAATTATAATAAAAAACCCTAAAAACTCAAATCACCCCCCTTTCCCTAGAACTGATATAAATATAAATAAACAATAAAAATCATAAACACATTAGGTATCGCCGCGTCCGAAAATGCCCGATCTATCAAAATATGATAACGGTTTTTCACTGCGTTCAATCCCGTAATGGAAAATCACGCCCAAAGTAAAAAATGGCACTTTTTTGTCATTTAAAAAAATAAAAAAATTCTATAAAAAGTGATCACAAGGTCGTACAGTCCTAAAATTGATAACATTGAAAAACGTCATCAAAATCCACAATAAACGACACCACACACAGCTCCGTACACCAAAGTATGAAAAAGTTATTAGCGCCAGAAGATGGCAAAATCCCCCCAAAAATTTTTGTACAGGAGGTTTAATTTTTTTAAATGTATGAAAACATTATAAAACCTATACAAATTTGGTATCCCCGTAATCGCAGTGACCCAAAGAATAAAGACATGTCATTTGGGGTGCACAGTATAATCCGTAAGATCCAAGCCCACAAGAAGACGGCACAAATGCGTTTTTTACCAATTGCACTGCATTTGGAATTTTTTTCCCGCTTCCTAGAACACGGCATGGAATATTCAATACCATCTATATGAAGTGCAATTTGTTACGCAGAAAATAAGCCATCACAAAGCTCTGTACATGGAAAAATAAAAAAGTTATGGATTTTTGATCATGGGGAGTGAAAAATGAAAATGAAAAAACAAAAAAGGTCCTGAAAGGGTTAAGACAATTTCACTAGAAGAAATACGCGTATGGATAATGTAGTATATTCTTTGTAGTTTAACATTTTATTTAAAATATACTCACAAAGTATATGTAAAAATGGCCATATCTAGACATAAGCAGGACGCCAGTCACACATGTATACCGTCTATTAATATAATACACCAATAGTCGCCCGTCTTGCGACTAAAAAACCCTTTTTCTACTAGGGCTAAAGTGAATGGTTGAAATGTAACCTTTATTATATATTCCTCATGAAGAAAAGCTACAGTGAAAGGTTAAAAACACAGACAGATAGTAACTGAAATTGTAGTGTTCAGGGGTTAGGAGATGCTATCCTCTGTGCAACACAATACTTTGATCTAGGAGGATTTGATCACTTTCCCCCTTTAGTCACCCCCAAACCCCTGATGACGCCGGCATAGGTGAAACACGTCGGGTGGGCTTTGCTGCGTTGTATGTTAATTTTAAAAGAGCAGCAGACAGCAATCTTATTGGAGCAGATGTACTTACGCGGTCCTGTCGCAATCCAGCGCTGCGTTCTCTGTGGATTCTCCGGCGATTCACTAAGGTAGTGCGCCCGATGTCCACTAGATGTTGCTGCTGCGCTGAAGTCCGTCGGAGTTCACCGGAGTTCACCAAGCTATTCTGGGTGCAGGTAAGTGCGTGTCAAGCGACACTTTTTTAAAAAAAATACGGTGGTTTTTCCGAATCCGTCGGGTTTTCTTACGGCCACGCCCCCCGATTTCCGACGCGTGCATGCCGGCGCCGATATGCCACAATCCAATTCATGGAAAATCGGCGCAAAACGGTAATATTCGGGTAACCCGATGGAAAAACGTGATTCAGGCCCTTAGTAAATGACCCCCATTGAGTCACAAATCTTTAGAAGCTATTAGACAGGATGCCTTCTAGAGATAGACTTAGATGAGATAAGATGTCTAATCTATAACACAGGGAATAGTAGGGACAACTAATGAGGAATATATAATAAAGGTTACGTTTTAACCATTCACTTTAGGCCTGGTGGATAAAGGGTTTTTTGGTCGAAAGCTGGGCGACTATTGGTGTATTATATTAAGAGAAAGGTATAACACTCTGATCTGCACACTATTCAAGACTAGGATGAATGCACAATAATATATGTAGGGAAACCTACTCATAATTTGTTACTCTGGAGTTGTATGACATATCCTGAAGCACTCTTTAATGCAGAGGCCAGGTTTTTCAGGGCAGATATCACACTGGTAAATAGTGTCCTTTCTTATCCCCACTTTGTAATAGATTTTGCATTTTGGAGTCCGTCCTCTACTTTCTGTGAGGGAAACTTCACCAGGAAAATGTTACCCTGGGTACTGTGGTTTGTTGCTTCTTGACTTGCAAAAATGAGGGCCTTGATCACCACCTCCTGAAAATGAAGGAAAGATTTGCTGTGACCTGCATATTGAAATTGCACCATAGCCATCGGTAGAATGTGCATGGTCAGCTTTTTATACCATATCTTTATTTTCTGTATGGCGCTTTTTGGTTTCAGCTCCTGCTCTGGCCCAACCTATGAATTTGTAGGCCAGGATGCTGTCAGTTTGCAGACAAGGGTGGAGGTACCACGTACAGGGGTGCGGAGTATTGTAATACATCTGCCATTTTGCCCCATTATCTTCCCTGACTATACTTAACTTTCGCTGCTGATCATTTATTTTACCTGCAATCAGCTGGTCTGAATTGACCAGCCAATGGCAGCAACTGTGGTGGTGACCATGACCCACCATATCACCCTACATTTAACTATTGTGCAAAAACACGACTGTGTGCTCTACAATGATATGACAGGTTGGTCTACACAGACTGACCTGGCGGTTCCATGTGGAAGGTGGCATCATAAAAAACCCCATTAGGAGGCACTAGGAGAGGAAAGGTGCTCCACTCTCATCCCTGCCATTGGCCAGAGCGGCCACAAATTACATAATTGCTAAAAAACCATCCAGTCTGCAGTGACCAGCTGATTGCAGCAATCGTAGGGCAAGGCAGGATCCCCGGGGCAATGAGGGTATCAGTTTTGTATCAGTCCAGTATCTTTGTTCTTGGCATCCATTTCAGAATCTCTATTGTCCTCTTGGTGTGCATCATAAATTATTTGTTGCAGCCGTTCAGAGTAAGAAATATTTACTGTTGTGACTAATGAGTTGTCTCTGTCCTTAGTAGATTCCTGTATCTTTTTGCCTTTTCTATAAAACATAATCATAAGAGGTATAAAAATCCAGAGCAGAATATATATAATGCAGAAGTCAGTATAAGCTTACAGAACAATATAACATACTTGTATAGAGGAGGAGCCGTTTCTTTAGGATTAGTTAGTTTGAATACTCACACAGTGGAGCATATTTATCAAAAGTGTGATGTAGTATAAGACTGTCTGCTGCTGCATATGCAAAAGTTTTGCACACTCCCCTTTACAGCATTGTATAGAATCATTGAAATGAGAGAAAGATACAGGAAGAAAGTGCCATGCCCTATTATGAAATTATTTCAGGAACTGAATCACAAATCAAGTGGACGTATGCAAATATTGTATGGGGAACAATGGCAGAAAATCCTCAGCTTGCTAGTACTGAACTGGAAGGGTGTTTTTTATTTTTTAGAGGACTTTTTAAAAATCTGATCTGGTAATGCTTGTAAATCTGTTCCATACTAAGTAATTAATGGAACCCTAGAAATCATGAAAAAAGGATATATGTTTTGTAGTGTTTTAGTTTCCTAGGGGTACCTAGATTCGTGAATGTGGGTGCATGATCCTCATTAATCTAACACACCTTGGCCTTTCCGGGAAGTGTGCACCAACTATTTTTTGGTGCACCTTTAAAATAGGGCGGGCAACACAATTCTGCATGGTCGTAAAAATACATTTTTGTCAACTACTTTTCCCTGATGATGTGTATATAACTAAACACATATCAATGCAACCATTCTGCAATGTACATACCTAGTTTTTCATCATCACAGTAAAATCCAGTGTAGGTGCTAGGACATTGGTGGATTTTCCTGCTCCTGGTACCTCTACAAAGGTACTACCATTCTCACAAGGGTTCTCTAGACAAGGGGTTTCTCTGAGATCGAAAGAACAATTAATAAATACAATAAATTAATTAATCATCCTACCACATAATGACATTCACTATATTTTACAATATTATCAAGCTGCTTACGTATGTAACATCCTCGGATCGGACTGACTGATCCTCCTCTGGCTTACATTGCATGTCATCACAAATCACACATGAAGTATCAATACAAGTGCAGTTCTGGGAGCAGTCATCTGTGATAAAGGATTCCCCATCCTGGAAAGAAAGCAAATCATGTCATATTATATATTTTATGTTTTGAGGAGTTTGATGTTGTTTTATTGACATTTTTGCACAAAATCATCATAACCTCGGAGTAAGACAAAAGTTTGTCTTATTTGCAAACATAAAATAACTATTTACAAATAAAACAACAAATGTTATAACAACAAATGTTATAATTTATTATATTGACAAAATAACAAGCAATAACAATTTATAACTGTTGATATTCTTGTGCAATGAAAACATTTTTCCCTAGGGTGTTCTGTGTCAATACTTCATGGTTTTCCAGATCTCTGCTTGCTGTCGTTCTCTAGGAAGCTTCATTGTTTACTTTGTGTGGATAGAAATCTTCCCTTGGACATGTGATGTCACACAGGTGCACGGCTTATATCACAGAGAATAATCAGAGCCAGGGCCGGCTCCAGGTTTCAGTGGGCCCTTGGGCGACAGAGCCTCAGTGGGCCCCTTTGCAGTCAACTCGCGTAACGGCATGGATTCATTATATACAGCCCAGCCCCATCCTGACCCCCAATACATTATATGCAGCCCCATCCTGACCCCCAATACATTATATGCAGCCCCCTCCTCACCCCCAATACAATATATGCAGCCCCCAATACATTATATGCAGCCCCATCCTGACCCCCAATACATTATATGCAGCCCCCTCCTCACCCCAATACATTATATGCAGCCCCCTCACCCCCAATACATTATATGCAGCCCCCGATACATTATATACAGCCCCCTCCTCGTCCCCAATACAATATATGCAGCCCTCTCCTCACCCCCAATACATTATATGCAGCCCCCAATACATTATATGCAGCCCCCTCCTGACCCCCAATACATTATATGCAGCCCTCTCCTCACCCCCAATACATTATATGCAGCCCCCGATACATTATATGCAGCCCCCTCCTCACCCCCAATACATTAGTTGCAGCCTCCAATACATTATATACAGCCCCCTCCTCGTCACCAATACAATATATGTAGCCCCCTCCTAACCCCCAATACATTTTATGCAGCCCCCTCCTCACCCCCAATACATTATATGCAGCCCCCAATACATTATATGCAGCCCCCTCCTTACCCCCAAAACATTATATGCAGCCCCTTCCTCACCCCCAATACATTATATGCAGCCCCCAATACATTATATGCAGCCCCCTCCTCACCCCCAAAACATTATATGCAGCCCCCTCATCGGATTTCACATTATATACAGCCCCCTTCCCCACATGGATTACATACAGCGCCCTCCTCATGTCCGATTCATTACTAACAGCCCCTATCAAAAGAATAATACTTACCTCAGTCTTCCTTCTCCTTCCTGCAGCCTCACAGCGTTTCAGCCCACGGTCACAGGTTCCACTAGTGTCACGTTCATAACGTGACGCTAGCGCACACTGGGCAGGCCTTGGCCTGTGCGCTAGTGTCGCGCTATGAACGCGACGCCACGCAGAGCCTGTGACCGCGGCCATGCAGAGACGCAGTGTCCTGCAGCACACAGAGCGTCGCTTTACGGCGCCAGCACCCAGCACGACCAGGCTGCTTGGGACAGGGGTTTGGCCACGAGCAATAACAATTTATAACTGTTGATATTCTAGTGCAATGAAAACATTTTTCCCTAGGGTGTTCTGTGTCAATACTTCATGGTTTTCCAGATCTCTGCTTGCTGTCGTTCTCTAGGAAGCTTCATTGTTTACTTTGTGTGGATAGAAATCTTCCCTTGGACATGTGATGTCACACAGGTGCACGGCTTATATCACAGAGAATAATCAGAGCCAGGGCCGGCTCCAGGTTTCAGTGGGCCCTTGGGCGACAGAGCCTCAGTGGGCCCCTTTGCAGTCAACTCGCGTAACGGCATGAATTCATTATATACAGCCCAGCCCCATCCTGAGCCCCAATACATTATTTGCAGCCCCATCCTGACCCCCAATACATTATATGCAGCCCCCTCCTCCCCCCAATACAATATATGCAGCCCCCAATACATTATACGCAGCCCCATCCTGACCCCCAATACATTATATGCAGCCCCCTCCTCACCTCCAATACATTATATGCAGCCCCCTCCTCACCCCCAATACATTATATGCAGCCCCCTATACATTATATACAGCCCCCTCCTCGTCCCCAATACAATATATGCAGCCCTCTCCTCACCCCCAATACATTATATGCAGCCCCCAATACATTATATGCAGCCCCCTCCTGACCCCCAATACATTATATGCAGCCCTCTCCTCACCCCCAATACATTATATGCAGCCCCCGATACATTATATGCAGCCCCCTCCTCACCCCCAATACATTAGTTGCAGCCTCCAATACATTATATACAGCCCCCTCCTCGTCACCAATACAATATATGTAGCCCCCTCCTCACCCCCAATACATTTTATGCAGCCCCCTCCTCACCCCCAATACATTATATGCAGCCCCCAATACATTATATGCAGCCCCCTCCTTACCCCCAAAACATTATATGCAGCCCCTTCCTTCCTAGCGCACACTGGGCAGGCCTTGGCCTGTGCGCTAGTGTTGCGTTATGAACGCGACGCCAGCAGAGCCTGTGACCGCGGCCATGCAGAGACGCAGTGTCCTGCAGCACACAGAGTGTCGCTTTACGGCGCCAGCACCCAGCACGACCAGGCTGCTTGGGACAGGGGTTTGGCCACGAGTGGGCCCTTCCAGCAGCTGGGGGCCCCGGCACTTGCCCGGGTTTGCCGGGTGTTGGCGCCGGCCCTGATCAGAGCCATATGATATAACGAGCTGTGCACCTGAGTGACATCACATGACCAGGGTCCATTTTTTTATCCATAGGAAGTAAACAATTAAGCTTACTATAAAATGACAGCAAGCAGGGATCTAGAAACTTGTAAGGAATTGATACAGAAAAGTATATTGGAAAATCATTTACCTTTCAATTTCACAAATAATATAAAAGTTTGAAATATGAAAAATGGACAACCCCTTTGAGATAGGACTGAGAGTTGCCTCTAAGCATATTGAATATTTGGGGAGGAACATTTTATAATGCAAATTGAATGTATAAGGCGGTGTATGCATGTATGTAACCAAATCTTCAAAAATGGCCCAGCATCTTAGCCGAATGTTTTGTTAGGTGAGATAATCCTTATACCTTTGGTGCCAAACCAAATTTAGGGAATCGTTATCGTTGTTCCCCAGGGTACAGAGAAGGGGCTGTTTATCCAGCTCTGCCATGTATCTAAATATAAGTTGTGCTTGTTAGTTTGAAGTGATATTATTTTTTCAAATGTGTTTGTAGTGTTTATGGTGTCAAGAACTTCCTTGAAGGGAGGGGCGGCCAACTCCTTCCAGTGCTTGGCAATGACTAGTTTAGTTGCCATCAAGACAGCACACCACCTCTAATTAGTCGATTAGACTCCTGACACAGGTTGTTCTTGGTTATGTTTTTATTTGTTACATGTTATATAATGATTTAAATTTACTTGATTTGATGATCTACTATAACACCAAAACAGTGGAAACTTAACTTAATAGGTGAACTGACCATCAGCGTTCAACTTCCAACAGATCTACCACGGCAACATGTATACCATTTAGATTACTAACTGCTTGTAAAGGAAAATAAGTGTTCACCTGTCACACCAGATGTTTAAACATGGCATGTTTATGATTGTCAATGTTGTTTCTCTGAACTGTAATGCTTTCTTTTTCTTTAAATAAAATTTATTTAAAAAAATAAATAAATAAAAATGGCCCAGCATCCAAAGTTAAAATCCACTTTTCTTTATTGTATAAATGTTAAAAAGTCCAGGTATTTGCACGGTTGGACCATTTTGAAGCTTTGGTTCCATGAATTGGATCAGTTGCTGGCGGACTGGGCACCTGTGCATCAAAATAGAAGGAGACAGAGCGGCTGATTTTTTTTACCTAGGTGTGTTAGCAAGTATCCTTCATTTTCTTGTAGTACTTATTAAGGATGGTGCATCCACATTCCTGATATGTTACACAGTCATAACCACTAAGATTGTAGCCTGGGTGGGGGGCAGGGCGGCAGCGCATGAAGTAAAAAGCACACTTCTCTGCTCCGTACGACCAGATACTAACAAAGGCAAAAAAGCAGCGATACAAATGCTAAAGTTAAACCCCTTAACAATGCTAAAGCACCTCTCCATCTCCCGGTGCAATGGGGAAAGCAAGGAAAATAACGGGACAGGTGAATTTTACCCCTCCATGAAGTCCCAACATGGCGCCGATTGCGGGAGAAGGCCAGCCCCTGGCTTCTAGCCGGGATCGTCTCCAAACTCCTTTCCGTTTGGATCACAAGGGAATCCTACTGCACAATGTCTTCCAGGCTCTCGAGACAAGCTTCTCTGACAGGCCTGTATGCAGCCCGGATGCGGTAGCCATCTTAGGCATGGTTACACAGCAGGTTACACAAATGCAGCAAACAACCCCAGGCAAAAATGCTGACTCCCAGGTCAGAGAAACTGCTAAAATCCCTGCTTGGGCACTTACGCTGCTCACTGCAGCAAAACATATACACTGCCTTTAAATCTTTCCAAGTGGAATTTACTTCTCTTTGCGAATGTACAGCGCATGTACAATCCAAAATGCCTGAAGTCACAAAGGCACACAATGAACTGTTGGACCTCAGTAATACCTTAGAAGGGGAATCCCTGAGACCAGCAAGCAGGATTCCCTGGCCAAATTTTGATTTCTTTGTTGCAGTACATCAAGAAACTTCCAAAGCCGATTTAATTAATGATAGGGTACATAGACAACCCAAGGCTAAGTTTTTTCTTGGATCGGTACCATAGGATGTTATAGCAAGACTCCATTTCTTTCACTTTAAAGAAAAGCTTACTAAGACAAGGTATTGACTTACCAGAGATGTTTTGGGACATAACATTATTCAAAGATCTATCAGCCGCAACACTGGCAAGGAGAAGGGAATTTCAGGAGGCGGCAAAAACTCTGAAAGTAAAAGGCATCCCCTATCAATGGGGTTTTCCTGTTAAAATGATTATCACTAAGAACAACAGGAAAGTAGTGGCCTCATCCTCAGCAAAGCTGGCTCTATTGCTTCAGTAATTGGGTATACTACTTGAAGGTGGCCTCCCCAATGAAACCCATCTGCATGCCCCAGAACAATTAGAAGAGGAGTGGGTGACAGTCCAAACAATTATCCTATGTGAACTGTTGCTTTTTGCTTTTGCCATCAATCTACGGGTCCATACTCTAAACGGGTAATATACTTCTGACGTATAGAGTCTGGGTAGGAATGCCAGATGCGCAGGTATTTGGTGTGCATGGACTATGACTGGTCCTTTTAGGTATTACAGTATGGTGCACTAAGACAGGTAATTAAACGTAAAACTTTATGATGCAAATAGTACCAAGACTGGTACAGTAACATAATACTGTATGATGCAAATAACACTGGTACTATAATTGAACACTGTATGGTACTCTAAAGACTAGTCAACTGTATGATGCTCTAAAGACTAGTCCTTTAAAGTATTACTATATAATTCTGTAAATGAAACAAAAGAATAATCCTGTAAGGTATTAATGTTTGATGCTGAAAATGCAAATACTGCTATGACTGGTCATTTAAAGTTGTATGATACTGTATATGTAAATATTAAATATATAATTTTTCAAGATTTACACTGTCCCTTATCATAGCTGCATATCATATCTTGTTCCTACCCAACTGCCCTGATAAGGGCAATCTTTCATTTTTACAGTCTTTGCCTGTCTGGCTGACCCTATCTCAACAGTAGTCTCTACCTAGTTCTGTTTCCTCTCTCTAATAGTGCTGGGATATGTGACCCAGCCTCTAATAAAGCAGAACCATCTATCAGAATCACCTGTGCAACCTAGCAAATCATAAGCATGCTAAATGTGGCTGTATTTGCTAAGGGCCTGAAAGATGAAAGCAGTCAATCAACCAGATGCATTTTCCTTGGCAATACCAGGAAACCTGAATGGTGGGCTGAAGTTTGGCTTCAGGATCATGGGTGGCAAACCTATCATGATCAGAAGGGTTTTCGAACTTTGCAGTTGGGGTCTGTACAACACTACTTCTCACTAAATTTCTTTCCAGTTGTACTGTAGCCTTGTGTATGTCTAGTGTAGTATAGTGTAGCCTTGTGCATTTATCCCTGGTAGCCTTTAACAGCTTGTTGATATTGGCCATGGTGGAGGTTGGAGTGTGATTGAGTGTGTGGACAGGTGTCTTTTATACAGAGAAAATAGTTAAAACAGCTGCTCAAACAGGCCACATAGGAACTGGGTGCAGGAGGAGATTCTTAACCCTTTATTGCCAATTACATATCTGGCACGCCCTCAGAAGGTAGAACCTTAGTGACCAAGGAGATATGTAATACACCCGGGCTTCTAAGAGCCATAAATTTTGATTGTTGATATCTAGAATCATAATTCTGGTGTCATATGAAACAGGGGAATTATGTTTCTAAGTGCCAGAGAACCAGAAATATTCACTGTAAAAAGTAAAATTTGTGTTTGTGACTTTAAAATACAAATCCCACTCCTGACGGTCACCATAAAACTTAATTTCTTTAGTTTGGAAACACAATACTGTTATCATATTAAAGAAGAGACTCTTCTTTTTCAGAGATCATTATAACTGTGATTCTAGGTACCAACTGATTTATAGTTATAGCCCTTTAAAGTGGGCTCCTCTCCAGTCTCTTAGCTTGCAGGCAGTAGGGAGTTGGAAGGGGTGTAGAGGGGTAAAATAAATATTATTGGTACATGTATGTTAACCTTATGTTATTTACTCTTTACTACACAGAACAATCAGAGAGCAAACTTACTTCTCATATATTTAGTGTTCTTGAATTTTCTGTAATGGAGCAAGACGATTTAATCTTCTGTTAATAATCTGTCAGCATATTAACACCACCATCCAGAACTTTTCCAAAATGTTGCCGACTTTTTTTAAATTTATACTTTGGCTATTCCAATCCAAGCATGACCACGGCATGTAAGGGTCTTCCCCCTATGGATTGGATCCTACCTGCCGCTTAACGGGGGATCCGATCCTGCCGAGCACATAAAAAAACCAAACTTACATACTCAGCTTCAGGCGGTCCTGGTGCCCGACACAGCTCCCAGATGTGTCAGAGACATGTGTCTCTGCTGGCCGGCATGGACGTGCCTCTGCCGTCTAATACAGCATAGAGAAGAAAGAAGAGGAGCCACCAGGAGCCACGCCAAGGACCAGGAACCGCGCCGAAGGGTGAGTACCGTATGTTAAGCCGAGTTTTTCAGCACAAAAAATGTGCTGAAAAACATCCCCTCAGCTTATACACAAATCTATATATTTATAAAAATAACCCACTTCGATGTCGGCGCGGCTCCCCGATGTCCCCAATGTCGGCACGTCCCATCTTCTTTCTCCCCCCTGGCTCTTCTTTTTTCTCCTGTCATGGACGTGGCCATGTTTTCTTCCAGCAGGCGCATTTATGACGTCAGCAGCGGCCGCATTATAGATGCGCCTGCTGGGAGAAAACATGACCGCGTCCATGACAGAAGAAAGAAGAAGAGCAGCAGGGAAGAAAGAAGACGGGATGCGCCAACATCAGGGACATCGGAGGGTGAGTATAAAAGTTCTTTTTTTTTAAGTGCTGGGGGGGCAGGCTGTATACTACTAGGGGCTAGCAGGCTATATAATATATGGGGCTGGCAGGCTGTATACTACATGGGGCCTGGCAGGCTGTATACTGCTGGGGGCTGGCTGTATACTACTGGCGGCAGGCTGGCTGTATACTACTAGGGGCTGTCAGGCTGTATACTACTGGGGGCTGGTAGGCTGTATACTGCTGGGGGCTGGCAGACTGTATACTGCTGGGGGCAGGCTGTATACTACTGGGGGCTGGCAGGCTGTATACTGCTGGGGGCTGGCTGTATACTGCTGGAGGCTGGCAGGCTGTACACTGCTGGGGGATGGCTGTATACTACTAGGGGCTGGCAGGCTGTATACTACTGGGGGCTGGCAGGCTGTATACTGCTGGGGGCTGGCTGTATATTACTGGGGGCTGGCTGTATACTACTGGGGTCTGGCTGGCTGTATACTGTTGAGGGCTTGCAGGCTGTATACTACTAGGTACTGGCTAGCTGTATACTACTAGGGGCTGGCTGGCTGTATACTGGGGTGGGGGGGCTGTGACCAATGCATTTCCCACCCTCGGCTTATACTTGAGTCAATAGTTTTTATTCAGTAAAAATGGGGAAAAAATTAAAAATCTATATAAGTGAGGTATTTTTGTAATTGTGGCGACCCACAGAATAAAAATAATATACTATAACCAAATCTTCCTAAAAATTGATGATTTTTATCTGCTCCACCAACAAAGAGTTAATAAAATCTCACCAATTAGCTCTAGATGCCCCAAAATTTTGGCCAAATTTAATTTTTTTTCTTAAATAAACACAAAAGATATCATCCAAATTTTTAAACTAATTTGAAGTACAATATGTCACAAGAAAACAATCTCAAAATCCCCTGGATATCTCATAGCGTTCCAAAGCTATAACCACTTATAGTGCCACAGGGCAGATAGGCCAAAAAAGGCTGAGTCCAGTAGGGGTTATTAATAGATACAAGATTAGAAAATGTCTCAAGGTTTAGGTCAATACATTTGGTTACAAAACTCTCACAAAGGCCTCAATGGGGAACATTAACCCCTTAATGCTCTGCGCCGTAGCTCTACGGCGTAGAGGTATAAGGGATGTATGAAGAGGGCTCACGGGCTGAGTCCTCTTCATACAGAGGTGGGGGTTGTTGCATATTGCAGCAAACCCCCACTGCTAATAACCGCGGTCGGTGCTTGCACCGATCGCGGCTATTAACCCTTTCAACGCCGCCGGCGACTTTAAAAGACGGCGGCACGCGGGCGCTGGCATCTTTATTACGATTGCCGCGCTCCTGAACGTCATCGGGGGGCGGCGATCGGTTGCCATGGTAGCCTCGGGTCTTCGTTTGACCCGAGACTATCTGGCATCTGCAGATTCGTTACAATGAGCCAGTGGCTCATTGTAATGAATGTGCTGCAAAAATGCCATATATTGCAATACAGAAGTATTGCAGTATATGGTAGGAGCGATCTGACTATCTAGGGTTAATGTAACCTAGATGGTCTAAAAAATAGTGAAAAAAAAAATAAAAAAAAAGTTGAAAAAATAAAAAAAAATTAAAAAAATATTAAAAATTTAAATCACCCCCCTTTCCCTAGAACGGATATAAAACATAATAAACAGTAAAAATCACAAACATATTAGGTATCGCCGCGTCCCAAAATGCCCGATCTATCAAAATATAAAAACGGTTACGGAAATGGCACATAAAAAATGACATAAAAAATGAAATAAAAAATGATCAAAATGTCGGACAGACCTCAAAATGGTAGCAATCAAAACGTCGCCTCATTTCGCAAAAAATGACTCCTCACACATCTCCGTGCGCCAAAGTATGAAAAAGTTATTAGCGTCAGAAGATGGCAAAAAATTTTTTTTCTTTTTTGTACACATTCGTTTAATTTTTGAAAATGTATTAAAACACAATAAAACCTATATAAATTTGGTATCACCGCGATCGCACCGAACCAAAGAATAAAGTAGGTGTATTATTTGGAGTGAAAGTCATAAAAACTGAGCCCACAAGAACGTGACGTGCATTTTTTTTTCAATTTTTCCACATTTGGAAATTTTTTTCAGCTTCGCAGTACACAGCATAAATAGTATTACGGGAAAGTAAAATTTGTTACGCACAAAATAAGCCCTCACACAGGTCTGTACACGTAAAAATGAAAAAGTTATGGATTTTTGAAGTTGGAGACCGAGAAATGAGCCAAAAAACCCAGCGTCCCTAAGGGGTTAATCATAGTGGGTCTCAGGTTCGCCTATTTTTGTACCTGGTTTGTTCTTTATTTTGGCTTGAGATCTATGATGGATCTAGTTCTGCCTTAGTAAATGCGTTTTGGAATTGTTTCGTGTCCGATTCATTTGCGCCTAAATAATCACTCACAGAGATGATCCTATAGAAAATGCTGAATTTTTCATTTTGGAACCTAAAATTTATGTTTTTAGTAATGTAAAGTGATTTTTTTGGAAGTGCATCTGCTCAGAGTAGGAGCATTTTTGTGCCTATTTTGCACCTTTTTAGGCGCAAATTTGTGATAGGTCCCGTGCAAACATCTGTATAGGAGGCACTCACTATGTCAGATAAGGCGCAGGGACTCAAAACCTGTAAGTGCCGAACTTTGCTGTGTGCCAGAAAATGGTGCATAAATGCGCCAAATTATCGAGATGCGCTAATTTTTGCGCTAAAAAACGCTCAAAACAGTCTAACAGACTATGATTAATGTCCCCCAATGAGTCATCTGTAGTCTGTTGCTAACATATTGCTTTAATAAAAGACAAGAGGATCAAGAATTCCCTTCTATATTAATACTATGTTCAGAAGCACAAGGATGGACCAGTCCGGGAGTACACTCCAGGTGATGAAAATATTGTCATATTGAGGGAAATTTAATATGGCTTACCTACCCAATTCTGACGTAAACACTGATAAGCCGAATATTTCACCATGCGCCAATTTCACATATAATACTGCCATGCACCAAATTATATCTGTGTACCAGATTAAGCTATTACAGTGTAGAACTGAACAGCTAGTCAGAAACACAACACTCATGTCCTAAGGCAGATAATAATCTCTATCAATGTGTTGAGATTGATGTCACTGATCATATGAAATTCCTATTAATTCCCATTTGTGTGTGGGACAGTGTGCCCTTACAGTCCTAAAGTTGGCTTGTCTTAAAAACTCCACTGGACAGAAACATTTCTGAGTATTTTTATTTATTTATGAAGCAAGCCCTTATTGTTTTGTAATGTCATAACCTAATGTGCTGGTTTGGCCTGAAAATAAAATCTGCTCTTGGAAGTAAGTTATTTTTAACAAAAAAATTTGCTCTAGGGGTCAGTTTACTGAACAATGGTGTTTTACTTATATTAAAAGATGCCCTTTCTCGTTCGATTTGTTATGGGGCTGACCTAATGAACTGTATTTGTAACATGTCTTATGCTTCTCATGTGATACAAAATAATGTTCACTTTGTGATTTTTAGTCTTTTAACCACAGAAAAATAAGCAAAACACCCTTAAATTAATAATATGAAAACCAAGACAAAGATATGATAGTTATAGAGGTTGGTCACCTTTTCTCATGTCTTTTCTTATGTGTGTGTAAGTGTATGGGTAGAATATTGTGAAATTTACCAATATGTTTCTATTCACAATTCTGCATTGCTTCCTTGATATGCAAAGTTAAGCACGTCTAGTGATGAGTGAACCCAAGCGGCGAAGTTTAGGTCCCTTCTGAATTTGGCAGGGCAGATAAATAGACAAAGAATTTTACTATACTAACAGGCAGGTATAAAATAATTAGTTAAAATGATTGCCCTTTTTATGGCAGTCTGAACAATTGTATGTTGCTACTCATAGGCCCCTATAGTACAAGACCAAACTTAGCACTATTTGCATTATACAGTGCCAGTCTTCATACTATTTACATTTATAGCATCATACAGTACTAAGTTACATTACCAGGCGGAGTACTATTTGCATCACACACTAATATGTTACGGTACCAGTCTTAGTACTATTGACATTTATAGCATTACATAGCACTAACTAACAGCACAAGTTTTAGTACTATCTGCATTTACATTTACGTTACAATACCAGTCTTAGTACTATTTGCATTTTTTGCATCATACAGTACTAAATTACAGTAGTAGTCTTAATACTATTTGGATCACACAGTAGCACTGTACAGTATCAGTCTGTACTATTTGCATTTATAACATCTTCCAGTAGTAATTTACAGTACCAACTGTGTTTTTAACAATATAAAGTACTAAGTACCAGCCTGAGTACTAAATGCATCATACAGATCCACATTCCAATACCAGTTTTAGTTCTTTTTGCATCATACAGTTCTATGTTAGAATACCAGTCATAGTACTATTTGTATCATATAGTTGCACATTACAGAACTAGAATTAGTACGATTTGCATTTACAGCATCAATCAGTACTATGCTACAGTACCAGTTTTAGTACTATTTGCATCATATAGTGCTATGTTACAGTACCAGTATAAATGCTTTTTGCTTCATACAGTACTACATTATAGTACTAGTCTTAGTACTAATACATCACCAAGTGCTACTTTGCAGTACCAGTTTAATGCTTTGTGCATCATACAGTACTACGTTATAGTACCAGTCTTAGTACTATTTGCTTTTATAGCATCATACATGTTACTTGTTCAAAAAGGCATCCAGCACACTTAGGAGATATTTCTTCCAAAACCTTTATTCTTTAAAAACGCATCTTTACAGTGGTGTAAATGTCAGAACAACTTGTAAACAGCTTCACAGCTTAACCCTTTAAAGCCCTGGCCCTTTTTTGTTTTTTCATTTTTATTTTTCACTCCCCACAACCAAAGATCTTTAACTTTTTTTTTACATGTAAAGAGCTGTGTGATGGCTTGTTTTCTGCGTAACAAATTGCACTTCATATGGATGGTATGGATGCAGTGAAATCAGGGAAAACGCATATGAGCCGTTTCTTTGTGGGCTTGGATTTTACGGCTTTCACTTTGGGGGAAAGACCCCCTAAAGGCATGATAAATGTCGTGGTCATGTTGAACGCAGCATTTAACAGGTTTAACACCCGCGATCGGAGCCCACTTCTACCGCAGGGGTTACACCTATTAGTTATAGCCGGCAGCCCTTGTGTCCCGATGCGGTTCGGCTCAGATCTTGAGCTGAGCCAGCATCAGTGCTGTGTCCAATCAATATATCGGATGCTGAGCACTAAGTCACTGCATTCAGCTTCCGATATATCCTATGATATTTTCCTCGTATATGAACTCAACATACCCAAATTAGGACAGATCCGTTCATTGCTACACATGTCTTTTACCTCATCTACTGTCCACAAAATGGCCCAGATAGAAGGTCATATGATCTCTACCTATCGACTGTTAGTAATAGTAAAGGAGATGGGGCTGACTAGATGGTGATGCTGTCTGTGGCATGGGGATCACAAAATACATGAGCTACATTTTTGTATGGAGTTAAGAGAGACATAACAACCAGCCACTCAGCATATGTTCATTGGGAGCAGATATATTGCCACAAAAGTGATAAGCCAGTTAAGTGAAGTATATTCAGTAAGGGCAATGAGAAGATAAACTTTGGCTCCGCGCTCTTAGCTGGATATACTGAGATTTTGGTAGTGGTAGATATTGGCTATCTATTATAAGGGTAAACAATATTACTTGCACTGGTGGAGCTGCAGCATTTGGGATGTGTGACCCAATGATAAGGAAGTCCAGAATTAGGCTATAAGTACGGATGTGTGACTAGGAAGCCAATAATCCGGGATGCATGGGATCACACTACCATACACTTAACACGGTAGCTTAAGGAGATCTAATGTTTATCCATTATACATTAAATCACTATATAATAGACACTTGCATAATGAAGCTCCCAACAAGACTATATGTAAGTGAACTAATAGCCGTAATAGGTAGAAAATAAGGTCACAGTGTCAGCTCCTATAAAATTATACTGAATCTGACTTGGAGCCATTACAGGTGTGAGAGATTTAGTGTCACAAAACCCTTTTTATTGATTTTTTTAGTCTACTCTGACCTGAATATTTTAGAGATTAAGGAATCCATGAGTAAAACTGTGACCCCTAAGGAGGTGACACTTGTTGAAACACGTATGGTCGAGATCAGGGTCATAGACTAGAATAGTCCCTTTTCATAAACTGGCTTGTACATGAATTAACCAACATAAGATGTCCATATTGGATGAATTGAATGTTAGATATGAATTAATTATTATTGTGCCAGTATAGACAAAGTGTATGGTTTGTGAGTAAAGGGCCTATTGCTCTTTTGATCCTTTTATTTTATAAGATTTTTTATAAAGGTTATATTTTAACAGCTTCTATTTACTCGTGATAATTAGTTTGCCAGTTGAGCCCAATAAAAGGAAAACTACTGAAGAAGGATCCACATTATTGAGCAGGCCACAGGTTTCAAGTAACATGGGAAAGAAAAAGAATCTCTCTGCTGCCGAAAAGCGTTAAATAGTGCAATGCCTTGGAAAAGTAGATTTCACGAAAACTTGAACGTGATCATAGTACTGTGAACACATTTGTTGCTGATTAAGAGCACAGAAAGTTTTGTGCAAATAAAGGTAGAATGAGGAAGGTTTCTGCAAGGCAAGTTCATCAGGATTAAGAGAGCAGCTGCAAAAATGCCATTACAAACCAGCAAACAGATATTTGATACTGCTGGTGCCTTTGGAGTCCCGCAAACCTCAAGGTGTAGAATCCTTCAAAGACTTGCTATGGTGCATAAACCTGCTATTCGGCTACCCCCAACCTGTGCTCCCAAGCAGAAACGGTTGCAGTGGGCCCATGCATACATGAAGACAACCTTGTTAACTGAGTCTTTCTAGGTGTGTTGCACACTTGTCCCTTAGGAGCTAACCGCAGCTCAGGACCAGTCCACAAAAGTCCCACAATTAAAACAATGAAAGAAAAAAGTTTTTTAAACTGACTGGAGCACCAAAGATTCTCTATTCGTTCTTTCCAATCCAATATCCATCAAATTCGTTGTTTGGTGATCAGTTTCTCTTCCCGAAGATCAGCACAACTCCACAGAACCTCCGATAAAGATAGGCCACCACTCCGACCAACACCATCGCGTATTTTAATCTTGTTTAAATACAAATACAAATAAGGTACAGGACAACTTGTGATTGTATGTTAGATCCTTGAACACACAAATTACCAGCTCATATATCTGAATCTGTTCTTGGTTTAGGAATAAAGCCTAGAATCTTACCCTCTTTTTTAAATTGGGGAGTGCTCTGACTACAGATGAATAAAAAAACGGAATACAACGTTCGGGTCTCTTGTACAAAAAAAGACTACAATTGATAAACAGTCTGGTCCTCTTACTCTCACATTTTAGTGACACGAAAATGTTACAATTGCCAATTGGCATATTTGTGTCTCATATAAAAATTAACCTAGTCACATCACTGCCCAATTCATAGTTGTGTGTATTACTGTCTGCTATAGGCATAAAAGGAGAGAATCTCATGGTGTGGCCACCATCTTCCCCTGACCTCAACCCTATGGAGATCCTTTGGAGTATCATCAAGCAAAAGTGGTGGGAGGCAGTCCACATCGAAACAGCACCACTGGGAGGCTTTTCTGACATCATGGAAAAAAAGGTGATATCAAAGAAGGGTCCTGTTTACATGTAACTTGTTAGGGTGTTTTGTAAATAACTTTTGATTTCAGTGAATGTGACCTCCTAATGCTGCACATTCAACAAATAACCTTTTTCAGTTATTAAATATTTTGAAACTCTGTTGTGCATAATACTTTTTTAAATTTTTAAGAAAACACTGTTATTAGTGGAAGTTTGTTCAATAAAATTAAATTTATACTCTATAATAATTTGGAATGTGGTATGTAAAGTGTTGATGATATTATTACTAGAGATGAGCGAACATACTCGTCCGAGCTTGATGCTCGTTCGAGCATTAGCGTACTCAAAACTGCTCGTTGCTCAGACGAATACTTCGCCCGCTCGAGAAAATGGCATCTCCCGCCGTTTTGCTTTTTGGTGGCCAGAAACAGAGCCAATCACAAGCCAGGAGACTCTGCACTCCACCCAGCATGACGTGGTACCCTTACACGTCGATAGCAGTGGTTGGCTGGCCAGATCAGGTGACCCTGGAATAGACTAGCCCCTGCCTGCGCTGCTCGAATCATTCTGTGTCTGGATGCCGCTAGGGAGAGAGCTGATGCTGGTCAGGGAAAGCGTTAGGGTGTTCTATTAGAATAGTGTTAGGCAGGAGTGATTCTACAAGAACCCAACAGCCCTTCTTAGGGCTACAATAACGTTATACATTTTTTTTTAATTTGCTTGTGGCTGGGCTTGCTGGCACTAGTAGTGCAGCTAGTACCTTATTGTGAGGAATTTGCAGGGGGACTTGCTACCGTTGTGTTTAGCTCTTAGTGACACACATATCCACCTCAAACACCAAAGTGGGACAATTTATTAGGGGTTTGAGTAGAATTAGGCAGAGTCTGCCAGTTTCTTTTTATTTTACGTTTATTTTTTCATAACTCAGCGTCATCTCATCTGGCATAGCAGTGTGCTTTCATAGTTGGCTAGAAAATAGCCATAGGAGAATCCAAACGGCATACTTAGGCCTACAATAGCGTTATATATTTTATTTCTGGTTGATCTGCTGGTGGCTGGCCTTGCTGTAGTGCATCTACTACCATATTGTGAGGAATTTGCAGTGAGACTTGGGACCGTTGTGTTTAGCTCTTAGTGACGCACATATCCATCTCAAACACCAAAGTGGGACAATTTATTAGGGGTTGGATTTCAATTAGGCACAGTCTGCCATTTACTTTTTATTTTACGTTTATTTTTTCATAACTCAGCGTCATCTCATCTGGCATAGCAGTGTGCTCTCATACTTGGCTAGAAAATAGCCATAGGAGAATCCAAACGGCTTACTTAGGCCTACAACAGCGTTATATATTTTATTTCTGGTTGATCTGCTGGTTGCTGGCCTTGCTGTAGTGCATCTACTACCATATTGTGAGGAATTTGCAGTGAGACTTGCGACCGTTGTGCTTAGCGCTTAGTGACGCACATATCCATCGCAAAGACCGAAGTGGGACAATTTATTAGGGGTTTGATTGAAATTAGGCACAGTCTGCCATTTACTTTTTATTTTACGTTTATTTTTTCATAACTCAGCGTCATCTCATCTGGCATAGCAGTGTGCTTTCATAGTTGGCTAGAAAATAGCCATAGGAGAATCCAAACGACTTACTTAGGCCTACAATAGCGTTATATATTTTATTTCTGGTTGATCTGCTGGTGGCTGGCCTTGCTGTAGTGCATCCAGTGTCGGATTGGCCCACCAGAGTACCAGAGGATCCTCCGGTGGGCCCCAGCTCAACCCAATACTGAACCCCAGAGGTTCATCAGAAAACACCACAAATTTGAGACTGCTAGAGTGTATTTCTTGGGAGATAATGAAGGTGGGCCCCCGAACAGATTTTCTCTGGTGGGCCTAAGGAAGCCCAGTCCGACACTGAGTGCATCTACTACCATATTGTGAGGAATTTGCAGGGAGACTTGCGACCGTTGTGTTTAGCGCTTAGTGACGCACATATCCATCGCAAAGACCGAAGTGGGACAATTTATTAGGGGTTTGATTGAAATTAGGCACAGTCTGCCATTTACTTTGTATTTTACGTTTATTTTTTCATAACTCAGCGTCATCTCATCTGGCATAGCAGTGTGCTTTCATAGTTGGCTAGAAAATAGCCATAGCATCGTTTGGTTTTAAAAACTAAAAAACACAAAAAAAAAACACAAAAAAAAACACAAAAAAAAAGTTAAAAAAAAATTAAAGTTATAACTTTCATTTTCAAAATGTTTAACCCGAGGGCTAGGGGTAGAGGACGAGGGCGGGGACGTGGGCGTCCAACTACTGCAGGGGTCAGAGGCCGTGGTCCTGGGCGGGGTGAGACACCACCTGCTGATGAGGGAGCAGGGGAACGCCGCAGAGCTACACTCCCTAGGTTCACCCTAGGTCTGAAGTTACTGGGACTCGTGGTAGAGCACTGTTGAGGCCAGAACAGTGCGAACAGGTGATGTCGTGGATTGCCGACAATGCTTCGAGCAATTTGTCCACCAGTCAGTCTTCCATGCAGTCCACCCATGTCACCGAAATCGTCACTCCTCCAGCTCCTGCACCTCAGCCTCCTCCCCCCCAGTCTGCCCCCTCCCAGGAAAATTTGGCATTTGAACCGGCATACTCTGAGGAACTGTTTTCTGGACCCTTCCCACAGTCACAAACCACTTGTCCGGTTGCTGCTGAGCAATTTTCCGATGCCCAGGTTTTCCACCAGTCGCAGTCTGTGGGTGATGATGACCTTCTTGACGTAGCGGAAGAAGTGTGTAAAGAGGTGTCCGACGATGAGGAGACACGGTTGTCAGACAGTGGGGAAGTTGTTGTCAGGGCAGGAAGTCCGAGGGAGGAGCAGACTGAGGGATCGGAGGATGATGAGGTGACAGACCCAAGCTGGGTTGAGAGGCCGGGTGAACACAGTGCTTCTGAGACGGAGGAGAGTCCTCGACCAGAATAGGTTGGAAGAGGCAGTGGTGGGGCCAGACGGAGAGGCAGGGCCAGAGCTGGTGCATCAGCGCCAAATGTGTCACGTAGTGATGCTCCCGTGGCGAGGGCTCCCGCGGCGAGGGCTAGGTTTTCAGAAGTCTGGAGGTTCTTTAAGGAAACACCGGATGACCGACGGACTGTGGTGTGCAACCTTTGCCAAACCAGGATCAGCAGGGGTTCAACCACTACTAGCTTAACTACCACCAGTATGCGCAGGCATATGAATGCTAAACACCCCACTCAGTGGCACCAAGCCCGTTCACCTCCGGCCGTGCACACCAGTGCTCCTTCCCCTGTGTCAGCTGATAGTCAGCCCCCTGCCCAGGACCCTGGCCCAAAAACCCCATCGTCGCCTCCACGATCCTCCACAGCATCCACCAGCGTTCAGCTCTCCATACCCCAGACGCTGGAGCGGAAAAGGAAATATAGTGCAACCCACCCGCACGCCCAGGCCCACAATGTCCACATCTCCAGATTGCTTAGCCTGGAGATGCTGCCCTATAGGCTGGTAGAGACCGAGGCCTTTCGCAACCTCATGGCGGCGGCTGCCCCTCGGTATTCGGTCCCCAGACGCCACTACTTTTCTCGATGTGCCGTCCCAGCCCTGCACCAGCACGTGTCAGACAACATCATCCGTGCCCTGACCGACGCCGTTTCTGACAAGGCCCACCTGACCACTGACACGTGGACGAGTGCTGCCGGGCAGGGCCACTATATATCGCTGACGGCACATTGGGTTAACTTGGTGGAGGCTGGGACCGAGTCTGACCCTGCGGCTGGTCATATACTGCCGACGCCGAGGATTGTGGGGCCTACCTCGGTCCAGGTCTTTCAGGCCTACTATGCCTCCTCCTCCTCCCACCCCTCCTCCACCTCCTCCTCCGAACTACCATCCGTGGGCATGGCGCCATCAGTCGGTAGCTCTAGGCACAGCAGCAGTGCCGTCGTTAAGCGACAGCAGGCGGTGCTCAAACTGCTGAGCCTAGGCGATAAAAAGCACACCGCCCAAGAACTATTACAGGGCATCACGGCGCAGACTGATCTGTGGCTGGCACCGCTGAACCTGAAGCCAGGCATGGTTGCGTGTGACAACGGCCGTAACCTGGTGGCGGCTCTACAACTCGGCAGACTGACACATGTGCCATGCCTGGCCCATGTGTTAAATCTGATAGTTCAGCGGTTCCTCAAGACATACCCCAATCTGTCTGATTTGCTCACGAAGGTGCGCCGCATCTGTGCGCATTTTAGGAAGTCCAGCACAGATGCTGCCACTCTCAGGGCAGCGCAGCGCCGCCTCCAACTGCCCGCTCACCGACTGTTGTGCGACGTGCCCACGAGGTGGAATTCAACATTAACCATGTTATCCAGAGTTTACCAGCAGCGCAGAGCGATTGTAGACTGCCAGATGTCAACTTCCACCAGAACTGGTAGTCAGGTCAGTCAGCTTCCTCAAGTCTACAATGAGGAGTGGACGTGGATGTCTGATATCTGTCAGGTGCTGAGTAATTTCGAGGAGTCAACACAGATGGTCAGTGGCGATGCCGCCATCATCAGCCTCACCATCCCGCTGCTTGGCCTGTTGAAAAACTCTCTGATCAGCATGAAGTCGGAAGCTTTGCGCTCGTCACAAGAGACCGGGGAAGAAGATTCCCTTGTTGATAGCCAAAGCACCCTCAGGTCTGTTTCTCAGCGCATATCGGAGGAGGTGGAGGAGGATGAGGAGGAAGAGGAGGAGAATGTTGGCGAGACACAAGAGGGGACCATTGTTCAGTCCTTCACTGTTCAGCGTGTATGGGCAGAAGAAGAAGAGTTGGAGGAGTTGGAGGAGGAGGAAATGGACAGTCAGGCCAGTGAGGGGAGTGAATTCTTGCGCGTTGGTACTCTGGCGCATATGGCAGATTTCATGCTAGGCTGCCTATCCCGTGACCCTCGCGTTCAAAGAATTTATTCCAGCACCGATTACTGGGTATTCACTCTCCTGGACCCACGGTACAAGCAAAATCTTTCCACTCTCATCCCTGGAGAGGAAAGGAGTGTGAGAATGCATGAATACCAGCAGGCCCTGGTGCACAAGCTGAAACAGTATTTCCCTTCTGACAGCGCTAGCGGCAGAGTGCGTAGTTCTGCGGGACAAGTAGCGAGGGAGAGTAGGCGAGCAGGCAGCTTGTCCAGCACTTGCAGGGGTACGCTTTACAAGGCCTTTGCCAGTTTTATGTCACCCCAGCAAGACACTGTCACCTGTCCCCAGTCTCGGCAGAGTAGGGCTGATCTTTACAGAAAGATGGTGAGGGAGTACATAGCTGACCATACCATCGTCCTAAATGATCACACAGCTCCCTACAACTACTGGGTTTCAAAGCTGGACATGTGGCACGAACTGGCGCTGTACGCCTTGGAGGTTCTTGCCTGCCCTGCCGCTAGCGTGTTGTCCGAGCGGGTTTTCAGTGCAGCTGGTGGCAACATCACCGATAAGCGTACACGCCTGTCAACTGACAGCGCTGACAGGCTGACGCTTATTAAGATGAATAAAGCCTGGATTTCTCATAATTTCCAATCTCCACCAGGTGAAGGAAGCTCAACCTGAATAATTTATGCACTCCTCCTCCTCATTTTCCTCCTTCTCCTCCTCTTTGTACACTAAAGCAGAGGAAACTGGCTATTTTTTGACAGGGCCCACTGGCTCTAGCTATAGTACTCTATGCATTTAATTTTTCTGGAGGGCCACCTACCCGGTCCTCTGTTTTAAACAATTTTTGGGACTGCCACATACAGGCACTCAATCTATTCAATTTTTCTGGAGGGCCACCTACCTGCTCCTCTGGTTTGAAAACTTTTTTGGACTGCCAAATACAGGCACTCAATCTATTTCATTTTTCTGGAGGGCCACCTACCTGCTCCTCTGGTTTGAAAACTTTTTTGGACTGCCACATACAGGCACTATCCAAATTAAATTGTCTCCATAGCAGCCTCCACACGTTGTCTCCATTGCTACCTCCAAAAGTCGTCCATATAGCTGCCCATACATCGTCCCCTTATCAAACAAAGTGTGTCAGGCAGAAATTTGGGTTGTTTTCATGGATTCCACATCAAAGTTGTTAACTTTGTCGCCACCCTGCTGTGTTATCCACAAAATATACTGGCAAACTTTTATGATTAACCGATATTATTTCAGCGCTTCTTGCGCATCTGTTGATTACACTGCTGTGTAATCCACAAAATATACTGCCAAAATTTTACCATTTACCGATATTATTTCAGCGCTTCTTGCGCATCTGTTTACATTCCCCTCTCCCGCCATATCCCAAACTTATAAGAACGCTACTACACTTAACTTGGTGGAGGCTGGGACCGAGTCTGACCCTGGGGCTGGTCATATACTGCCGACGCCGAGGATTGCGGGGCCTACCTCGGTCCAGGTCTTTAAGGCCTACTATACCTCCTCCTCCTCCCACCCCTCCTCCACCTCCTCCTCCTCCGAATTACCATCCGTGGGCATGGCGCCATCAGTCGGTAGCTCTAGGCACAGCAGCAGTGCCATCGCTAAGCGACAGCAGGCGGTGCTCAAACTGCTGAGCCTAGGCGATAAAAGGCACACCGCCCAAGAGCTATTACAGGGCATTCCACATCAAACTTGTTAACTTTGTCGCCACCCTGCTGTGTAATCCACAAAATATACTGGCAAACTTTTATCATTTACCGATATTATTTCAGCGCTTCTTGCGCATCTGTTTACATTCCCCTCACCCGCCATATTTCAAACTTATAAGAACGCTACTACACTTGATCTTATACAAAAGGTTCTTAGAAGTGCTGTTTGGGGAGTAGCCTAGAGACAGGGGCTTGGATTGGCGAAAGCTCGCCTGGCAGCGGAGCGCCAGCTCCATCCCAAGATCCAACTAACATAGTTTTAACTGCAGCACCTTTAATCTACTACTAGTTCACTGCCTCCATACATGGTCCCCTTATCAAACGAGCTGTGTCAGGCAGAATTTTCAGGTGATTCACCAGATACATAGTGGAACGCGGCCCATCTGTCGCCGCCATGCTGGAGACCTGAAGTTGCAATCATAGCAGCGCAATATGGATGCCCCATACTGTCGCTCTTAATCATGGAACCATTTCCGTAAAAACAATTAAAAATAGAACCACTATGCTATTCCATTATTCCTAGGTGAAATATTCAAACGACCCCGCCTGCTTTGAAAATTATAATTTTTTCAAAGTAAACGCTTCTGGCCCCCAGGCCCATTTTGGGTGGGGAGGAGCCGAGAGACAGGGGCTTGGACAGGCGAAAGCTCGCCTGTCAGCGGACCGCCAGCTCCATCCCAAGATTAGGCAGCCTCAGAGGCATCCATACATGCTGCCCCTGCTGTTTCCCGTCCATTTCGCCTCCACAGCGTCCACCAATGTCTCCATGCGCAACTTTCAACTGTCTATACCCCAGACGCTGGAGCACGAGAGGATATGCAGCACATCATCCCCTTATCAAACGAGCTGTGTCAGGCAGAATTTTCAGGTGTTTCACCAGATACATAGTGGAACTCGGCGCGTCTGTCGCCGCCATGCTGGAGACCTGCAGTTGCAATCATAGAAGCGCAATATGGATGCCCCATACTGTCGCTCTTAATCATGGAAGTCCTCTTCATGGCTGCCTCCAAATGTCGTCCCCTTATCAAACGAGCTGTGTCAGGCTCATTTTTCGGGTGTTTCACCAGATACGTTATGGAACTTGGTCACTATGTCGCCACCATGCTGTGTTATCGACTAAATATACCGTCAACCTTTTGTTCACAGAGGAAATCATTTCAGCACTTCTTGCTCACCTCCTTTGGTTCCTCTCTGCCACCCATTGGTTTGAAGCCTGAGTCCATTTAGGGTATGTCGACATGCCACTCTCTAGCCTGCCGCTGCTGCCGCTGCCTCTGCATGCCGTCCCCTATAGTGTCAGGGTCAATTATTGGCTGTTTTAGATGCTATCTAGCTTCATTCTGTCACTCTGTCATGGCCATGCTGTTGCCCATAATTTTGGCATAATGGTGCGTTTAAGCAGCCTCAGAGGCATCCATGCATGCTGCCCCTGCTGTTTCCTGTCCATTTCCGTGGTGTTTCCATCCTTTTCTGAGGTTTCCAGGTGTTTGGCCAAGCTTCCCTGTGCAGAGCCTCGGTCCCCTTAAAAAATGCTTGAGTCTCCCATTGACTTCAATGGGGCTCGTTATTCGAGACGAGCACTCGAGCATCGGGAAAAGTTCGTCTCGAATAACGAGTACCCGAGCATTTTAGTGCTCGCTCATCTCTAATTATTACGTGTGAGATGCGCAATGAAAGGTCAATAAGGAGTCATACAGTCATAAGGTGATAATACACAATTCAAGTCTATTCTTAGATGTATTTATTGCTTTAAATACAACATAGACCTCCTAGGTAACAACAAGGTCCAATAAGGGTCCTTAGGCAAATGAATGGGCTGTTCTCAGAGGAAATAACAGTATGTGAGTTACTAGTCTGCAGGGCAGTGGGGATTAAGTCTTGCTACATATTCTCCCTGAGCTGCACACTGTGGCCCTGGCACATGCAGGGATGGCAGAAAATCAGGCTGTACTTAACCAAGGAGAGGAGAATGAAATGGTGAGTGCTCATGGGGGAAACACAAGCAGAAAACTGCAGGTCTCAGCAGATTCCCAAGTTGTTAGTTATTGTACTTAGTGTTGTGTGGAATGGTTTGATGTTACGTACTAGGAGAAGCAAACAGTAAGACTATTGTTTACCTCTCTAGTGATCCTGTTTTGTTACTACTTTTTTTTTCAATTATAGGAATGTTTTTCTATATATACAAAACAGGGAATAGAAAACATTATCAAATGAAAAGTGAGACAAAACTCAGTAACAAACATACAATTTCACATTTGCATTCATTTCATTTTTCTCTTCTGTCTCCCCCATCCCTCACATCCCTCATTTATGTTGTGATGGCACTAAAATGTAAATGAGCTGGTATTCATTCTCACCATTTTTTGTAATTTCAACCTAATGTATAGTTATCTGTTTCTCAGCCTTTTTTTCCTTCATCTTCCATCTCATTCTTCACTTTTTTTCTTACCACTGTATTTTATGTTTCCTTTTTCCTGCTCACCCTCAATCCTTATCATAACATAGAAGATATTGTTCTTTCTATACTTGGTAGGGTTTTTTCTTGACTACCGTATTTTTTGGACTATAAGGCGCACAAAAAAATCCTTCGATTTTCTCAGAAATCAAAGGTGCGCGTTATAGTCCAGTGCGCCTTATATGTGAACCGTACTGACAGACAACAGCTGCCTTGAACTGTGCACAGGTCTGCCACCTGCTGGTCATTCATCCTTATAATCAGGTGCGCCTTATAGTCCAGTGCGCCTTATATATGAACCTAGACATTTTAGCAGGCATTTATTGATGGTGCGCCTTATACTCCGGTGCACCTTATTGTCCGAAAAATACTGTAGTTTAAAAGTTTAAGATTTTTGCTACTGATAACCTTTGATGTACTGTCTTTTTCAATATTGTGAAATAGGTATAGCCTTGTATTCTAAGCTATATTGTAATCTTCTATCATTATGTCTTCATTTATACAGTGAGTCACCTTATAGCATTAAAGGGGTATTCCCATCAGGGCATTTACATTTAATTAAATTCATTTGCCATATATAAACATTTTCTTCAATTGGATGTTAATAAAAAAAATGTTCCTATGTGAAGATAATTTCTCATAAATGTAGTCATGTTGTCCCTTAGAAACGAGATAGCTTCCTCGGATACGACCACGTCACACTCTGGCAGCAGTGGCCAGACTTGCGCTATAGAGTCCTGCCGGACCACCAGGATTCAGCTATCATTACCACAGGACGGCTGTAGGACCTGCAGCAACTCCCCGGACATTTCATATACAAAAACAATGTATTTCTTTGTGCAATCTCTCCAGTAGAGGTGGCCGTATCCGAGGAAGCTATCTTGTTTCTAAGGGACAACATGGCAACATTTATGAGAAATTATCTTCACACAGGAACATTTTTTTTTAATAACATCTAATTGAAGAAATGTTTATATATGGCCGATTAATGAAACTGAATGTGAATGCCCAGACGAGAATACCCCTTTAATTCACTATTATGGAGAAAGTCCAGAAATTACAGTTAGGGCATTTACCTTAGTTTTGTACTTTATTGTGCTATCTTACTGGAAATTTGTTTTATCTGCTGTTCCTGTAATAACTGTGATGAGCCCTTTTTATAATCTTAAAAATATATATTTTCAGGATAAAGTTCTGCATCTATTTAATTTTTGCATGTTATCATATTTTTATAATCTATTCCTGAACCTGTGAAATATATCTATGTTTTATACATGTAGGATATTATTTTCGATTTTTCATTGTTAAATAGTTTTTGTCTTAATCAGTGTGTATTTTTTTAGCATTTTACATTCCAGAGTTTTACTAACTTGTGCATAAAGTAATGGAAATTCATACAGTTATAGTAGTTTGTATCTCACTCCTTTGTTTTTTAAAACTGAGAGGGAGCCCAAATTAATCAATATTTCAAATATTTAATTTATATCCCAGGAAGATAAGCATGTTGCTGGTGAATAGGTTAATATTCCATTCCTGTTTACGTACTATACTGTCTTCCAATTCATTATTCTACTAAATAACCATGGAGAATTGCTCTGCAGCTTAATTGAACAATACTAGAGACAATTGGCCTCCCTGTCATCCCTGTTTCCTTAGCTACGATAAATGTCTCACTAGGTTTCCATTGAATAAAGATTTGCACTTTAGCTTTGAAATCATTGTTCTCTAAGAAAGCCAAATAACTAATATAAGCAGTGTATCCAAATGAAAGAAATGGTCCCGGCACTATAAGGTAGCTTTTAACTCTTTTTTATTGTAGGTACAAGTATAGCATCCATTTAATAATTCTGGACGCGTTTCGGCTCTCCTGAGCCTTTTTCAACAGCAACCACTCTGGAAGATTTTTTAGCCTAGTCTATAACTGTCTGTAATTGCCTTACATTTTTGGTGATTTTCCTTCCCTTAATGAATCTATTTTGGTTTGTTTTGATAATAACTTAAGAGCGAAAGTTGTTAGCCTATCTGCCATTATGTCAATACTTATTCAACAACCGCGCAACCACAACAGGCTTGGCACTAGCTGTTGGACTAGGTAAGTGGTGGATAACTCAGTGGTGGTGAACACTAAGAGGCAAACAACAGATACACACAGACTAGCAGAGTCGGACAGAAAGGGGTCAAAACCAACTTGTGGTTAATGCATGTTGTAGGCAACCCAAAGCAGGTGGTCTTTCAGGGTACATTTATTTTCAGGATTGCATTTATTTACATTATGTTTGGGTTATTCAGTGGAGAAATGTTGGAAACAGTTTTAAGAAGAGTGGAGTGGGAGACACATAATGTGTGAAAAAAAATAACTAAGGATCGTGTATGAGCTATAAAGGATATGAAAACCATGAGCAGTCAATTATAATTCTTTGGAAACTTCCGGAAATTTCTGAATGCATTTCAGAGTTTCCACATTGTTATATGTATTTGGAGTTAAATTCAATATACACTACATAAAAACTAAGTTTTATATCAGTCCAGTTTAATTTATCATTTTATTATTTTTATTTTCAGGAGATATATGGATACAAATCAGAGAGGTGGAGGAAAGTTTTATGTTTCCTGGGTTACATATTTTCTTTAGGACTCTTTAAATTGTTCTGTTATTGGAAGCCAGAGCTGGATGTTTGGTGTCACTGTGTTCCATGTAATTTAGCAGATGCTGATACAGTCTTGCTACGATCCACTGTAAGTACAGTATATATATATATATATTCATTTATCAAATTAGCATGAATAGTTTGTTACAATTAGCTGGGTCAACTGATTTCTATCCCAGACCAATAACAAAATATTACCTCTTCCCTCTACATTTCTCTACGATTTTAAATCATTGTTCAGGGAGAACTTAAAGACTATATGAAGAATTTGGTGATCAAGGTAAATCTTGATAGAACAGCTAAACCTGGGAATCCAGTTATAAGCAATGAAAGTTCGATTGTTCATAAATCTATAATGGAACCAGAAAGCAAGGTAAATATATCTACTGTATCTATTAGCAATGTTTGTTTTATTTAAAATGTTGTGATCATTGTTGATTTTGTGTTTTCGTTGTGTTTAAAAAAAACTGTCCAAGAATTGTCCACGAACACACCATGTGAAAGTACCCTCAGAGATACTGTCCCCTTCCTTCTCACTTACATATTATCCCCTGTTTAATGCCCACTGTCTTAGTAAGCACACATTTTTGCTCTTCTACTTAGTATACATGCTTTTGTAACAATTTTTATTAAGTACCTCCTCTTTTGCCCTCATTCTTAATTAATGCCTCCTCTTTTTGCCATAATTTATAATGCCCCCTGTTATACCACATTCAAAATGGCTCCTCTCTTTTGTTTCAATTCTGAATGCCCCCTCTTTGTCCTATTCCTAATGCCCCTGCTCCATCCATAATGCCCTATCTCTTTTGACCCCATTTATGCCCCCTTTCTTTGCATTCTGTTTTTTGCACGGATTTATAATTCATAGGAGGATAGGATATTAGGTAATGTACCAATTCACTTCTATTAAATGTTATGCATCACTCTCCTGATAAGTAACGTAAAACTCCTGGTTCAGAGATACATTTTCTCTTATCATCCAGACATTCATTTCCATAAAATGGCTGAAGATGAAAGGTCATGTGATAAGTGGCCATGACCATGACTGTATTCATTCTCATCATTTTCCTGTACTGCAGTTAGGGGGAAACATGTGATACACTCCATCAAGCCACTTCTCCTTTCACAACTTAGTCTGTCACTGCCCTGTACCAGAGATACGTGGTGTCCTATCATTGCCCTAGTATAGTACATGGAGGGATAGTAATGAGACTTAATACTATCATAAGGTCCTGGAAGAAGAGAATGCACCGGTCATGGACATTTAGAATCACATTATCCTCCATGACCAGCAATTTTTTAACTGACATTTCAAAAAATGTATATTGAGAAATATTGAGAAATTATGTAAAATTATGTCCCCCCCAGACACACACACAATAAAAAAAACTTGAAGTAGAGTGGTCAACCCTCATTAAATGTCTTTACAGTCCTCATTCACAAAAGATGTTTTCTACAAACGTTTCACTAGAGTTGTGTGCTACAGTTACAGATATACTGTATTCTACTTTAATAATATATACATATATTTATGGTTTACGGGTTTTACTCATATATCCAATCAGGTGAGATATATACAAGTACAAAAAATACGTTATGCCTGGATCCCATCTGAGAGCAAGTTTATTAAAATTGGGTGAGTAGATCAGGAATACAAAAGATACTAAATATATATTAAATAATAAAACTTTCATAAATGCTGTTTGTTGTTAATTTAGAGTTTTGGAAGAAAACCTTTCTTGCTTGGATATACACTCGAAATACGGTTTTGGCTTAACCAAAGAAGAACAAAAAGTCAGGTATGTGCACCATATCAATGCCCCATTTTAATGATTTAGTTTAATTTGTAGTTTCACGCTCAAGGGATTTTCCAGTTTATGTAATGGTTTCACAGAGAATTACACTTATTGGGGAATATTTATCAATAATTGCAATTCCTGGAGATTTTGGGGCTTTTACACCAGAAAACTGGAGTACAAGCCCCAAAATCTCCAGGAATTGCAATTATTTTCCTGCCCCTGTTTGGTTTAAAAAAAAATAAACAATTATAATGATGAAAATGCTGGAGGTTGCGGCTTAGGCAAGCTAGTGTCACGGTGCTTGGTATGGGGACCAGAGGGCTGTCCCACAGCCTGGCTGGTCTCCAGCGGGTGGTGTGTGCAAGAAATTAGATGAGGGAGAGGCTGATGTACTGGTTCTCCCTGGGGAACCCCTTAATGTCCGCAGTATGAGTCCCTGGGTGGTGAATGGGGAAGCCCTTGATGTTACAGCCGTATTAGGGACCAGACGGAGGCAACGTTGTGCAAAAATAACTTACAGTTTTTTATTTGAACAACAGCCGGCAACAAGCCAAACGAACCTCAGGAGTTTGTTCACCAGCCTGGTTGCAGATGCAGGCTGGGAGGCAGCTGTGTCCAATCATGGAAGCTGCAGCTTTAATCCTAGGAAGTAGCTCTGTGTGAGACACTGAAGGTGTATCTCACACTGTCTCTGGTCACGCAGTGTTGTAGAAGAGGTGCTCCTGTCTCAGGAACTGGGGCCTAAGAGCTCCTCATGTGGTGAGAGCTGGGCCTAAAGAGATGCTCCTCTGTCAGGAGCTAGGTCTAAAGAGAGCTTGTCACTTCGTGTCCAGGGGTTTTGTTACACTCTGGGAAGGTGGTCTCACTCTCCAATCACACTCCAGTTACAAAGGTGGAACATCATTGGATAATAACATTAAATAATGTCCAGGCAGAAACTACCACTGCTACTTACCTGTGGGTGTACCGAATGATACAGGGGCTTATTCACAAACACTCCTCTGCCTTGCGCATTGGCAGGGGTGTTGCACCTGCATTACTACAGTATGGCATCTGGAGGTTAGGAGGTTAGGTAAGTATTTCGGTTTCTCCCAATGTCTGGTCTGGTTTTTATATTATTATTTAATGTCTGTTCTGGAATCTTCTGGGTTTATTATTAGTTATAATCTGGTGTGGAATCTTTATTATTGGCTGTTGGTTGTTCTGGGGTCTGCATCATTCATTTTCATCTGATTTCTAAAATTCTATTTTATTATTTATTTTCTGATCGGTGGTTTTTGTTATAACCCATTGTCTTCTTTGTTACATATTTTCTGGTACGGGGCTTTATTATTATTATTGTCTGGTTAAAGTTGCCCCAAGAATAAATCAGTTCATGTCTAGTTAAAGATTCATAATACTTGGTCTGCATTAAATGGGACAAATTGAAAGCAACTGCAGTAAAAAAATATTGAAAAAGCTTGTTTTCTTTTAGTATACATTGGTTATACTCTATTCACACAAATACAAAATACTGTATTATGTGTCAATGTTTTGCAAGTGTTATGATATTTTAAGTTAAGTTATGTTATTTTTGGACAGACAACAAATCTGTGGACTGAATACAATTACAGTAAAGATCATTCCTGTATGGAAACTGCTGTCAAAAGAGGTAGGTTAAGATTTCTTAGTGTTTACTAAAAGATTGTCAGCATATAAAATGTAGCAGCAATGATGTGAGTTATTTTCTACAAAATATTGTTAAAATGAATAAAAAATTATCCAGTTATGTGTTTAAACATTCATACTGTATAAATTTCCAGTGTAAAGGTTTAAATCTTTCAACAATAAAAAAATATTTATTTTGTTTTTGTAAAACTAGCAACAGGTTCCATCTCTATCCCGCTCCTCACCTGCCATGCTCTATCTCCCTTTGACCGTGGGCGGCACCTCTCTTCCCTTCATGAAGCACTCCTTGTGATCAATCAATCGGTTATATACATCTTTTGTTGGATGGAATGGAAACGTAGTAAGGGGCATTTATCAAACAGATTTTGCTCCTGTTTGGTCTAAAATAAAATTATTATAGTGACGAAAATGCTCAGAGGTATTAAGTTTGTGTAAAGCTACAAATGGGTTACATCCCTATCCCACTCCTCATAAGTCATGCTCTAGCTTCCTTGGGCCATGGGTGGCACCTCTCTCCCCTTCATGAAGCAGCAGGGCATGTTCTAGCAGTGAGTTCTAGCCAATCTAAGTGCACCTCCTGCCTAATTGCCAAGCATGCCCTGCTACCAGCGGCTAAAAAAAGGTTCCTAGTTCTAATTCCTGTTGTATGGTGTTTGTTTCTGTTGTTTTCCTGTGTGTGACCTCTGGATTGTCCCTGACTGTGTTCTTGTTCTGTGATTGCTGGTATATCGATCCCTTGTATTCTGAACCTGTGCTGCCTGCCACGACCCTCTCCCTGTTTATTAGAGATGAGCGAGCATACTCGTCCTAGCTTGATGCTCATTCGAGTATTAGCATACTTGAAACGGCTCGTTGCTCGGACCAATTTTTTGGCCCGCTTGATAACTGCTCGAGTCAATGCAAATTGTCTTCTGATAAGTTATCAGATATATGGAAACATCTGCAATGTGTTCTTCGGTGAACACAGGATCATTTAAGTGAAGAACACATTGTAGATGTTTCCGTACATCTGCTAACTTATCCGAAGACACGTGTGCTGAACGGTGTTCTTCACAGTAGTATGTGAAGAACAATATGTGTGAAGAACACATTGCAGATGTATGGAAACTCCTCATTGAAGTCCAGATCCCTGTATAGGGGTAAAAGAATGAATACCAGAGATCCAGGTATAACGTCCTTAGTTTGTGTCCCAAAGCCAAACCAATTAGATAGCACACAACCAGCTATATATTATAGTTTGCTTGTTTTCTTCTGTTGAGATGTGTAAGGAATATTCAAAATGGTTTTCTGGATCTCCAGTTCTAACTTTACAAGGCATATTCCCATAAAACAATACTTTATACTATTTTACCACTAATACTGCAAAAATATAATCTCTAGCAAAGCAAGATACTTCCATACAACCCATACAAACAATGTTCTGTCCCCTAATGTGTACCACATTTCACTGATGCTGATAGTCTTTATGGAAGCCCCAAGAACTGATAAAGTCATGTTCTTAAAGTGTCACCAACGGCTCATGCAACAAAAAAAAAATTAAATGTCCCAAACTCCCCTGGGAGTTTAACTGGGGTAATTAGAATTTTCAGGTTTTTTTATTATAATTTTTTTTTAATTTTTAATTTTTATTTTTACTATTTTTCATTCTCCCTCAAGTACTTTAACCCTAGTTTGTCTTTTCAATCCTATAATATACTGCCATACTACAGTATGCAGTATATAGGGATTTGCCTCCTCATTAATGTCAAGGTTCTGGGGCTGTGGACCCTCTGGACCACCGCAGGAGATGGTACTAGCCAACACCTGGGACCAGAGTCTAAGTAGCACCTGGTCTTCACCAGAGCCCGCCGCAAAGCGGGATGGGCTTGCTGTGGCGGGGTGCCATCAGGTGGTTCCACAGATGCGACTAGCCCGCAGTGGCAGCCAAGGTAATAATGAAGGACACAGTCCAAGCCCGTGGTGACAGCGGGAGAACCGCAGTGGAAGGAACACTGGAACTCAAGCCAGGAACACATCACCTGGGGACCCGTGAAAATTAATAAAAAGTGCTAATCACGACAGCGCCCCAAAGCTGTAATGGCGACGGATCACCGCCCGCAGATGACATCACGGGGAGCAACGTTCCTTGCCAAGATAGCGGCGTCTTTTTTTTTAAGCCACAATGGCTATGGCTATGGAGAGAGCTCAGCCCGTGAACCCTCTCCATGCCCTACCCGGCATGTGATGTACTATTACATCACATATCGGTAAGGGGTTAAAAGTGCCTGGCTGGAGTCAGAAGTCCAGCCCAACCAGCCACTGGCATGCCTACGTAGGACATGCCTGTCATTGCTAAGCGGCTTCACCAGTCAATCAAGTAGCTTAGTTCTCTTTCACAGACCCGAATAATGAACAGCAGTGCTTGTTCATTGTTTGAGTTTGTGGGTTTGCAGTTCGAGTCCACTCAACACTAGATCGGATCTTTTAAAGTTTTGTATAAGTGTCATATCAGGATATGTATATACCTGGTATCTGCATGAGGCTTGTGCAAATATAATGTAATTATCTGTATTTATCCCTCATGAAGGGCTGAATCAGCAGAAAAGGAAAAAAAAATCCTAATTCTTTACAAGAGCACATTGAATTCTTTCTGTGTCACAGTTTTTAAATGCTGTAATTCTATTCAACATAAGCCAACCAAAATTTCTCCATGCATTAAAAGTTTTATTTTTATTACCGTATATACTCGTGTATAAGCCGAGATTTTCAGCAAAAAATGTGCTGAAAAACGTCCCCTCGGCTTATACACAAGTCTATTACAAAAAAAAATTACCCACTTAAAAAAAATAAACTTAAATACTCACCCTCAGATGTCAGCGCGGCTTCCCGATGTCGGCGCGGCTCCCGTGTCCCGTCTTCTTTCTTCTCCGCGGCTCTTCTTCTCTCTTCTTTCTTCTGTCATGGAAGCGGCCATGTTTTCTTCGTGGCCGCGCATACTATGACGTCAGCAGCGGCCGCGTCATAGTATGCGCCTGCTAGAAGAAAAGATGGCCGCGTCCATGCCGGAAGAAAGAAGAGAGAATAAGCGCCGCGGAGAAGAAAGAAGACGGAACACACTGACATCGGGGACATCGGGGAGCCGCGCCGACATCGGGGAGCCACGCTGACATCGGAGGATGAGTATTTAAGTTTATTTTTTTAAGGGCCGTGGGGGCAGGCTGGCTGTATACTACTAGGGGCTTGCTGTATACTACTAGGGGCTTGCTGTATACTACTAGGGGCTGCTGTATACTACATGGGGGCTTGCTGTATACTACATGGGGGCTGCTGTATACTACATGGGGGCTGCTGTATACTACTAGGGGCTGCTGTATACTACAGGGGGGCTGGCAGGCTGTATACTACTAGGGGCTGCTAAATACTACATGGGGGATGGCAAGCTGTATTCTTCTGGGGGCTGGCAGGCTGTATACTAATGGGGGCTGACAGGCTGTATACAACTGGGGGCAGGCTGTATACTACTGGGGCTGGCAGGCTGTATACTACTGGGGGCTGGCAGGCTGTATACTATTGGGGCTGGCAGGCTGTATACTACTGGGGGCTGACAGGCTGTATTCTTCTGGGGGCTGGCAGGCTGTATACTACTGGGGGCTGGCAGGCTGTATAATACTGGGGGCTGGTAGGCTGTATACTACTGGGGGCTGACAGGCTGTATACTACTGGGGGCAGGCTGTATACTACTGGGGACAGGCTGTATACTACCGGGGGCTGGCAGGCTGTATACTACTGGGGGGGTTTGACCAATGCATTTCCCACACTCGGCTTATACTCGAGTCAGTAGTTTTTCCCAGTTTTTGGTGGTAAAATTAGGGGTCTCGGCTTATTCTCGGGTTAGCTTATACTCGAGTATATACGGTATCTATTTATCTTACTTTTTTTGTGGGGAAAGCCATTCACTTAATAGTAAAACTATGATGTTACAGAAATCTTCTTTATATTTTATAAGGTCGATACTTGATTTTAAGTGAAAACTAAAGTATCAAAACTAAAGGGCAGTTTGCACCATAAAGTCACAATTTATAGTACAAACTATTGAAATTGACTTTATTGCACTTTAGAGCCTTGTTCGCGACTATAAACTTATGGGTGGTGTCCCGGGAACAGACAAGATTAGGCAGGGCTTCATAGCCTTCCAGATTTAATAAAACCTGCACCTGCATTTTGTCTGGCATTTATATTACTTCTGGCATGAGTGATGCACCAGTATTGTTGAAATATGGAAACTCTTTAAAAAAATTTTATGCGGATTGAGAGTTAAGAACAACACACATCTTATTTGTTTTCCACCAACTTAACAACAAGTTTTTTAGTGAGATATTATGTAACCTAAAAAAGCAGTCTTTCAAAATTGCAACTCATATTGCAAAATACAAGACCTAATAGAGTTTGAAAAATAATGTTAAGTGATTAGTAAGTGATTTGCTACATGACCAGCAGCAAATTGGGTTGCTAGGTAGTTTTAGGGCATTGAATTGTATCATAACCTGGGCTTATAGGAGAAACATGTGAAATTTTTGGCAAGTATGTTATTTTCCTATTCTTCCTATTCTTTTTTTCTATTCACAGGTTTTTAACCCATTTTATGTATTCCAAGCCTACTCATTAATTATATGGTTTGCTACATCATACCTGGAATATAGCTTGGCTATTTTATTCATGACCTTCATGTCTATTTCTGCAACTGTATATACTTTAAGAAAGGTATGTAAACATGTATCTTCTAAAAAGCAATATTGTATTCATTTGGATTTCTTAAATACACAATTTTTATTTCCTCTTTAGCAATCGGTTAAATTGCACAGAATGTCAACATCCTATAACAGCATTTTGGTTTCAGTTCTTCATAAAAATGGAGGTAAACATTAAGAGAATAGAGTTATGCACTGTGCATGCTAGTTGTGCATAGAAAAAAAAATTAAAAAAAAAATCAATAAGACCAGTTTGTCAAATTTTATTCATGTATAAAAAATCTTATTGATCTGAACCAGACAGTTGTGGAAGACAAGATTGACCTCCTGGAGTCCTTTTTGTCATGGTCTGGTGCTTTATCAGGGTCTTGGCAGAATTTCTGTCTGGACTGGGAGGTTCTCAAAAAGTAGCCAGCCTCCTAGAACCTTATTCAACATGGTGAGCCTGAGTTACAGGTCCCATGGATGGTCTGCCAGGTGGCGTTTTTCCTGTACTAGAAAGGTCTCCAGGAAGTTGTATAAACCACTGATCTCCAGGAGCCCTTACTGCTAAGGCCTGGTACAACATCCTTGTGCTTTGTACAGAAATTCTGCCTGAACAAATAGCCAGGCCATGCCAAGAATGGTTCTAGGAAGTTCAAGCAAGGAATCTCATAATTGTCCCAATTCACTCACCACGCCCATGTTAAAGGACCTTGAGAGATGTGGGACAATACCAATGTTCTTTGACAAGACAAAGGGATAGTGGAACTCTTATCTGACATCATGGAGCTGTTTGTGGCATGACTAGTTGCCTTGGAACTTTGGAGTTTATCAAAAAATAAGGCCCTTTCTAAGTCCCCTGGGAGGGACCAGCTCCTACCAAAGTCCCAGAAAAAGTGCCATATGGCAGACACTCACAGGGAACTGCAGCTCTGGTTCACAACCAGGGGAATCCACACCACCAAACCAAGTTAGTACTGCTTTTTGAGAGCCTCATTGTCTTGGCATAAATTCTGACGCAACTAAGGCAAAGAGTCAGGTAATACCTTAAAGGTCTCCAGGGGGTTGTTCTAGGAACTTGTGTACGTCAAGTCACATTAGGAAATTCAGTATCATGAAGATTCTCATTTTTCATGAAATGCAGATTGAATTCCACTTCATTCAATTTGATTTGCTTTTTTCTAGTTGTGTTCTTTCTGTATTGTGTAAAAGTTTTTTAAAGATACAATTGAAAATGAGTCATAGAATAAGTTAAGGATTTACCTTCAAGAAACACATCTAAAAGCAGCCTCTTAATGCATTATAAAAGTTCTGTTACTACTATATATACTTAACATAATAGAATTAGAGGGTGATACATTGCTTTATTTTACTTAGCAATAATTACACATTTGTTTATTTTGTGCTTTTTAAAGAACTAGAAGAAGTTCAGTCTCAGTCCCTGGTTCCTGGAGATGTCATTGTTCTGGGTGGAAACAAGCTTTACTTACCATGTGATGCTATTTTAATCAGTGGAGGTTGCACTGTCAATGAAGCAATGTTAACCGGTAATGTGGATATCATTAATGCATTTTTTTCATCATTCTTATTCTTAGGCATTGATGTTTTAGGCTTTACTGCCAAAAGGGATTGGCTGGATGGCGCTGCCTAAAATAAATAAACTTGTACTTAGCTCCTAGGTCCCTCCTGGTGCCCCGTGCTGCCGTCTTGCTGTGCCTTGCTCCCGTTTTTTTACAGGGCACAAATCTCTCTCAGACCAGCTTCTGGCCGGCCGTGATGGTAGCGGGAGACACTGGGAAGGACCATGAATGTAAGTACAAGGGTTTTTTTTTTTTGGATTCTTCGTGCTGATTGTGTCCACATATATTAAATTCAGCTTTTCAGACTGAATTTGGAAAAATACACGCCTGTCTATATAAGATATCACAGCTGTCATTGCACATCAGTAAAAAAAAAACAGGGCACTAAGAAGAAAGAATTGCAGGTGGAGCTCAGAGGCAAAATTGTGTTCAGGCACAGACAAGTAGACAGGTAAAAAACATGCTGCTCTCAAAGAGCACCACAACCCCCACATGTCCTAATGGATGTCGATTGGAAGAACCAGTACTTTTACAAGAGCTGGTTCCCACTAACATAAGTCATCTGGGTAAAAGAGATAACCCAAAACTCAAAGGTCACTCTGGCTGTCTTCTAAGGTTCTATGTCCAGATTAGGAAACTTTTAGCTCAAAAATAATAACAGCACTCCACTAATCTAATGATAATGATAATAATAATAATAATAATAATAGTAATAATAATAAAAAGCTCCTCCCTTAGTGATAAGTTATGTGACAACTTTCTGTGACTGTGTGCACAAGGGCTGGGGAAACTCATATATGAATTGTTTACATAAAATGTATCTTTCAAGGTGAAAGTACTCCAGTGACAAAGACACCACTTCCAAATGTTAATAGCTCCATTCCATGGATGGCACAAAGTGGGGAAGACTACAAAAAACATGTCCTGTACTGTGGCACTGAGGTCATCCAGACTAAAAAGAATAGTAATGACCATGTAAAAGCCGTAGTTCTGCAAACAGGTGGGTATAACTTAGTTATATAGTATCAAATCTAGTGTTGTTGGAATAGTATACTAAACATATATAACTCAAAAGATCTGGAATCAGTTTCAGTGTGCACAATTTCCAATGTAATGCATATATAAGGCAAATCCTTAGCAGTGTATATTACATATTGGGGGTCATTCGCGTTTTCCCGACGTGTTTCCCAAATATTTCCGATTTGCGCCAATTTTTCCTGAATTGCCCCGGGATTGGTGCATGTGATCGGATTGCGGCGCACCCGCGCCGACTTTTCAAAGCCGCAGCATTTTAAAAAAAAGTGTCGCTCGACACACGCTTACCTTCACCCACGATAGCTTGGTGAACTCCAGTGCAATCCGATGGTTTTCAGCGCAGCTGCGACACCTGGTGGACGTCGGAGGAAATACCTTAGTGAATCCCGGCCGGACCCGAATCCACTGCAGAGAACGCGCCACTGGATCGCGAATGGACCAGGTAAGTAAATCTGTCCCATTGTGTATATTGTAAGAACAATACATACTGGGGGTCATTTACTAAGGGCCCGATTCGCGTTTTCCCGACGTGTTACCCGAATATTTCCGATTTGCGCCGATTGCACCTGAATTGCCCAGGGATTGTGGCGCACACGATCGGATTGTGGCGCATCGGCGCCGGCATGCGCGCGACGGAAATCGGGGGGCGTGGCCGAACGAAAACCCGACGTATTCGGAAAAACCGCCGCATTTAAAAAACGAAAAAGTGTCGCTTGGGGAGCGCTTACCTTCACCTGGTCCGAGGTGGTGCATTCCGGCGCGATGAGATGACTTTCAGCGCAGCAGCGCCACCTGGTGGACGGCGGAAGAACTACATTCATAAATCCCGGCCGGACCCGAATCCAGAGCAGAGAACGCGCCGCTGGATCGCGACTGGACCGGGTAAGTAAATGTGCCCCACTGTGTATATTGTACGGTCCTAACTTTGTATACTATAAGAATTCTTTGTCTTGGTTGGATTGGAAACATTTTGAGAAATAGAGACTATTTATGGAGTAAACGGATACATAGAGACGGATACATAGAGACTTGTTTTCAATGTTGCCTTACTGAAACATTCTTTCAATAGGCTATTTCACATTTCAGTTTATTTCCTACTGATATGTGGTCAGTGATCTGGAAAAATATTTCAAGCCCTTTCTTTTTTTGTTTTTTTCACCAACAACATTGGATCAGTGGAAAAAAAAAGCTGAAGTGTTATAAATTTTACATAAAATTTATAAAATTAAAAATTATACAATTATTCCAGGAAAAACAGTCTCTTAACATATGCAAGAGACAATTTGGAAAGTATTTCAGTACTATGTAGTAGAATTCCAATTTTCAAATTATTTACCTCTAACTGTGGAAACATAATGAGAATGACATAACAATTAAAAACATCACAAAGTTTAAATTTAAGAAAATGTGTCAACTTAATTATTCTGTAGTTAAATAGTTCAATTTATTACAATGTTTTACGGTTTATGTTTTATTAGGATTCAATACTGCAAAGGGGGATTTAGTAAGAGCCATTCTATATAACAAACCAATGAATGTTAAACTACATAGAGAGGCTATTAGGTTTCTCACCATACTTGTGGCATCTGCTCTATTTGGAGTTATCTATACTGCAGCTGTGCACGTAAAGAATGGGGTATGTATATTGTTAAGCTGTATAAACAAAACAAAATATTATTATTTTCTTTTTATATTATTATGATAAAAGATTATAGTACTTGCTATGATGCATGTGGCTATATCAGACAATTATAAATATTTCCCTAGACATCGTGACATACTTTGGATTATTTTTGTTACACAAAAAGATTTTATAATTGTAAACAAAACATTGTTATTAGCATAACAGTTTTCGTAAAGCTTTTTAAATTGATAAGATGTTTGAGCATGAAAGTTTCAAGAGCACTTATAAATACATGTGTTATTATCATTATTATGTTTAGGAACATATGTTGATGCTTTTTTTTCCTTTTCATTTGATTTTCTGCCATCAATCCATATGCACAACCTCAGAATTAGGGTCACAAATATGTAAAAATATTTTATCATTCTATTTTAAAATGTTGTTAATTAGAAGAAGGACTCCATGCTGAATGTCCAATCATGCATCCAATATTAACTATTTATCCCAATCTGCATATCCTGAGAACATTTCTGCTTAAAATGAGTCAATCTTGTTTTTAGGTTTCTGCTATCAATTCCATGTTGCATCAACACACCATAGTTAAGAGAATAAATGTCAACTTATACTTCATCACTTCAAACCCCGGGTTTTGTATTCTCCCACCTTAAGTTAATACTAAATGTCTCCCAGAGCTTTCAATTTTTTACCAGTATGTACATGGGTTTTAACCGCTTACGGACATGCGCCATAATAGTATGGTGCACATCAGAAGTGGGAGAATGGAGATGGCTCATGGGCTGAGGCTTCTCTGTACCAGGTGGGTTTTGCTGCTTATTGCAAACACCAGTCGGTAACACCCGTGGTCGGTGCTAGCACCAATTGGTTGTGTTAACTATGTAAATGCCCCCGACAAAGCTGCCGGAGGCATTTAAATCCAGGAAGCATCAGGGGTGACGATCAGTCTCTATGACAGCTTTGGGTCTTACAAAGATGTAAGTCATTTTATACCATCTATTACAATGTGCAATTTGCACATTGTGATATATGATGTGTAAAATCCACATATACTGTTGTAATGCAGTATATGGTAGGATCAATCAGACAACCTAAGGTTAAAATACCTTAGAGGGTCTTTAAAAAAAAAAAAAAAAGGTTTTAAAAAATTAAATTAAAAGAACATAAAAATTCAAATAACCCCTCTTTCCCTAGAATTGATATAAATAAACAGTAAAAATCATAAACATGTTGGATATCGCCACATTCCAAAATGTCTGTTCTATCAAAATAGAATAATGGTTATTCCCACCTTTTAACCCCATAACAAAAAATAGCGGCCAAAATAGAAAGTGCCCCTTTTTGCCACTTTGACAAATATAAAAAGTGATCAAATGGCCGTACAGTCCGCAAAATGGCAGCATTGAAAACATCATCAAAAGTTGCAATAAATGACATTGCCCACAGCTCCGTACACTAAAACATGCAAAAAATGATTAGTTCCAGAAGATGGCAAAATAAAAAAAAAATTGTACAGGAGGTTTTAGTTTTTGTAAATGTTTGAAATTATTCTAAAACCTATATGAATTTGGTATCACTGTGATCATACCAACCCATAGAATAAAGTAGATATGTCCCTTGTGGTGCATAGTGAAAGCCATAAAATACAAGCCCACAAGAATATGGCGCAAATATATTTTTTCACCAATTTCACTGCATTAGGAATTTTTCCACTTCCCAGTTCACGGCGTGGAATATTAAATACTGTCACTATGATACCCTCACATAGCTCTGTACATGGAAAAATAAGGAATTTATAGATTTTTGAAGGTGGAGAGCAAAAAATGATTACACAAAATGATAATGAGGTTAAAAGTCATTAAGATATAAATCACTGGCTTTTTCTCATTCACAATTAAAGAATGGAAAATACCATAAATTTCCTGGATCAGGAAATTCAATCTCAACAAAATGATATGTGCCTTAGACAACTTATATTTTACAGGTGCTTCTGATTTACCTCCAACTTCCCTTATTTCATACTGTTAGACACATTTTCCTCAAATATGTTCGGAAGATGACAGGGTACAGAATTATCTATTGCACTATGATCAGGCCTAAGCACCTAATGGGTATTAGCTTTGTAGATATCCATTCAACTTCATCAAGTAATAGACTGACATCCAAAATCCTCCATACAAAGTATATGTGTTAATGGAGGAGTCTGTAGTCAGAAACTCTTAAACATCTCCTACTCTCCACCTTCAAAAACTCCTCTATGATCAATTCTTTAAACGTCCAGAGTAAGACATCAGAAGAGTTGTAGCATAGTCATTAAGAATTAGAAGTTCAAATGCTACCCTCTTTACTTTTTATGAAATTTGGAGATTTACTTGGCCTGAATATGAGAGTTTTGAGTATTGGGAGGATGGGGCATTTCCACCGCTATCACTACCCACTTTTCAATACACTCTATTACACACTATCAATTAGTGTAAAATTTTAAGTCTATTTCTCAGAAAGGAAATTGCCTACGGGATCGAAATTATTTAATAATAATAATCTTTATTTATATAGTGCCATCATATTCCGTCATGATTTCTACCTTCTCACTCTCACCAATCTTTAATGTAGTGTCTACTTCTATACAAATTTTCTATCTGGCCCATCCGATTACAGACAAACTTTCTTGCAGGCCTGGGAAAGACAGATGGATTGCTCTTTTATGGATCAGGAAAAAGCCCTAGCTATAAGACTATCTACAAACTAGTAGGTGGTACAGAACCCCTGTTGTCCTACACAAATATGATGCTAACATACCTTCTTCATGCTGGAGATGTCAAGAAAGTGAAGGGACCTCTTACATATCTGGTGAGATTGCCCAATAATCCACCCATTCTAGTCAGTTGAATCTATGATATGACATCTTTGCCCATCTTTGCCCAACTGCACTTCCCCTGAATGCACAGATTAAATGCCCCTGGCATGACAATTATAATAAGCTTTTATGGCTCTTGATGTTTCTGGCAGCGAAATTCCTCATTCTTCTACACTGGAGATCCGCAATAACTCAATCACCTACGCAATGGGCGAATAAAACATCACATCTATGTAGTTGAGAGGAAATCTGTGCACTCAGCAATCACAATTACCCTAAATTAATGAAGACCTTGACCTCCAGTTAGATATTGTGAGATCACCTCCACAAAATCCTGCCTCGCCATTTATTCATATTTTTTTTTTGAACATTGGTTTTATTGAAAGTCATAGAAAAAACAATGTATACAATGGAATTTCAGTAATAAAGTTACATGTCTATTAAACCCAAAAGGTGTGATCAATGTCTATATTTTTGCTGAGAGTGTGAGTAGAACAAGGGGACAGGATGTAGGTGAAGAATAGGAAGGAAGGAGGGGAAACAAATAGCAATGTAACTATAACAATAACTTGGCGAAATGAAGATTAACTAATTTAAATTACAGTTGATTAAAGTTATATATATATATATATATATATATATATATATATATATATATATATATAATATTTTTATTCTATTCCTTCTTTCTCAGGCTAGTGTACATGACATTGTGCTTATGTCATTTCTGATGCTGACAGTTGCAGTTAACCCAACCCTTCCGGCATCTCTTACACTTTGCCTTCTGTATGGTCAGACAAGATTAAAGAAAAAGAACATTTTCTGCATCAGTCCTCAAAGGATCAATGTAGCTGGGCAGCTCAATCTTGTATGTTTTGATAAAGTAAGTAAGTAAGTTTCATTTTGTTCTGTAATTAGCATATTTGTCTAATTTTTTTTAGTTTTCACTATCCTGGCAGACGCAACTTTTAGATTTTTTTGGAGACTTTTTGTTGCAAATGTCTCAAATCCACATGGACACAAGCCTGCATTTTAAGCCCTCTAAAAACAATGTTGCATTTACAAAATGCATTTGTTAACATGTGTGTTTACATGTGTTTTGTAAATGCCAATGTAAATGTTCAAAGCAATGTAATTATACAAATCTGCTATTGTGATGTGTTTGTCATGTGTGACCTTACCCTTAGATGTAACCAATATATTTCAGGAAAAAAAATTGCTAAAATGCAACAATTTATTAATTTAAAAAGAAAAAACAGCCCACATTTTCAAAGTTCAGCAGGATTGTGTGCAAAATTTTAAACATTTTAAGCATGAGAAATTATTCCAATTTACATGTTAAAACAGAGTCCATAAAATAAATTCCTTCCTTTACACCTGCCCTGGACCAAGTGTATAAAAAAAGTGATACATAAGTGAAAAGTTGCACAGAACGTCCGGAAAATCAAGGTATATAAGGCTTTGCACAAGGTGCAGACCAAGGCATACTTGAAAAACAACAGCAAAAGTCACAGTGAAAAGTGAGAGAATTGAACTAGTAGAAATAAATATACATGTCGCCCAATGTGACCATAATCCGTACACTAAAAGGTACTTGTAATAAAACCATCTAAAATAGCAATAGATTTAAAATGTTAACATTAAGATAATGACATTAACGTTAAACTTCTAAAATGGAGCTACCAGTTCAAAATAATCCAACAAGTGATAACTCCATTATTAAGGGCTCTTTAAAACTTTTACAGACTTAGCTCTTGTTTGCCAGAGATCTGCAATTTCAGTGAAAACTATGTTTTCATGTTGCATTGGGGGCATGGCACTGCGTTGTGGTGCACCCACAATCTTCTATCTACACCACATTTCTATGCACAATGTCAGTCATTGTATAAAGAGGTAGAGCTGGGTAGTGAAGGACTGCATTGAAGGAAGAAAGGTCCAGCAGTAGGCCTATCCTAGACGCCAGTGCACTAAGTTCTTTTACACAAACAGAAAAACATCAGGAAAGCTAAGAAAGAGCCTAAACTTTAATCAAACTACAGTACATAAAAAATGTACTACAGTACATAAAAATGTACTATGTTTCTTTATAGACTGGAACTTTGACAGAAGATGTCTTGGACTTGTATGGAGTTCTCCCTTGTGAAAAGAGCTTGTAAGTCATTAAAATAGCTGTGTCTGTAAGCTGTTAAAGATCTGTCTATTGGTGGCTAAGACAACGATTTTAGAAAATATATTTACTCTTCAAATCTATAAAATGCACCTTCCTTTTTAAATAGGACAATGCACGTTATAATGACACATATAAAGTCATATAAAAAGAGCAGTCCATGGAATAAACATTGTTTAGGAAAGGATTTAAATGCTGTAAAAATAGATGGCCATTTTCCAACTCGTAAAGAGATGCACTCTTTACAAGCTGGAAAATGGCCATAAACTGGTCTAAAACCCTGAATAAATGTGGTGTATGGCATGTCAGGCGGAAATTACTCCACAATTCTGGCACAGACTGGTTAATGAATTTCCCCCATTAGCCTAACTTGGACGGCAGATAATTCAGTCTGAGCATTAAAAATTCAGAAGTAAACTAGATTAACTAATAGCTGTTCCATAATACAACTCCACAGTTTTAAACTACCCCAGATGGAAGTGGAGTCTGACTCGGCACTGATCTATTCAACAACACTTTATACACATATCTCCAAAAAGGTTTGGTGATTAGAGGGGTCAATATTTTACTTATTTAAAAAAAAATGTTAAATATTGTTTTTATGATTTAAATGTCATTTCAAGTAAAGGTTCTCTTTAAATTATTGTAAATTAGAAACATATTAAATTTAAAACATCAGTCAATGTAGTCAAAGGTGTCACATATTGCAAAAAATGTATTTAGTTTTCAGGATATGATACTTTTCACTTCCTCTACAAATCTACCCTGGAGCCCATTACTTCAAGCAATGACAAGCTGTCACTCAATCATCACATTGGATGGAAAACTACAGGGAGATCCATTGGACTTGAAAATGTTTAATGGAACAGGCTGGGTAAGTCATTTCATCCAAAAACTAATCCAATAAAGCTCAGTGTATGTGTGTGTATGTATGTATGTCCACTAAAGGAGTCTGCACTGTTGCGTTTACAATCACCACTCCTCGTGCAGTCAAACGCTGTATAGCGTCTTGCTAAAACATCGAGCGGATTACTCATAAGTAACAGCATCTTGATGGACCCCTGAACACAAGTGCAACGGAATTCCTTTTCTGGAACCTACCCAGACAAAAGAACCTGCAGCAATAAAGGTACCAATATATACCATACATAAAGATATTTATAGTACTATATACGCCTAACTATATCTACCACTCAATATGTACTAGTGATACCAATGCTGCGTTATCCTGCACACTTGTAGATACAGTGTATACATTTTAATTATCGGTGGCGCAGGTACCACATTGTTTTATTGGTTTTAGTGGCTCTTTCTTTAGGTGACACACACTATAGACTGGGTGCAGGTCAACACCTATCAGTACCAGCGACTCCCCCAAAAACACTCATTATACACTTACACATTAGCGCCAAATCCAAAAACGCTTTGTGGTTACTATAGGCAATGAGAATAAGACTGCTCATGTGTGAGATAAGATGGATAGGAATACAGACAGAGAGACAGATAGGGAGAGTGGGCAAATGAGTGATAGAGAGACTGGCAGGTAAAGTGAGTAAAAGAGATACAGGCAGGAGAGTGAGTGACAGAGTGACAAGAAGGGAGAGTGAGTGACAGAGGGAGTCAGAGATAAGTCCCAGGATCAACATCTGCAAAGAGTTTTATGTTCTCTCCGTGTTTGCGTGGGTGTCTTTGGGTTTCCTCCCACACTCCAAAACATAGTGGTAGGTTGATTAGATTGTGAGCACCATTGGGGACAGGGACCGATTTGGTAAACTATGTGTAGCGTTGCGTAATCTGTGTCCGCTATATAAAGAATTATTATTATTGTTATTATTAATAAAAAGTCACAGAGAGACAGGCAGGTAGAGTGAGTGAGTGAGGGACAGAAAGACAGACAGGGAGAGCGAGAGAAAGGCAGGGAGAATGAGTGAGTGATAGAGAGAAAGGCAGGAAGAATGAGTAAGTGCGTGGCAGAAAGACAGGCAGGGAGAGTGAGTGATCGAGAGACAGGTAGGAAGAGTAAGAGTGACAGAGGAGAATAAGTCACAAAAAGACAAGCAGGAAGAGCAAGAGACATATAGAGAGAGTGAGTAAGTGAATGCTAGCGAGACAGACAGGGTGAGTGAGAGAAAGAGAGACAGGCAGGGAGAGTTCAAGAGAGCCAGAGAGACATCCAGCAATAGTTAGGAAGAGACAAAGAGACATGTAGGGAGAGTGAGAGAAAGAGAGACAGTTAGGGAGAGTGAGAGGCAGAGAAAAAGGCAGGGAGAGTAAGTGAGAGACATGCAGGGAGAGTAAATAAGCAAGAAACAGAGAGACAGGCAGGGAGAGTGAGAGAGTGGCAAAGAGACAGCTAGGGAAAGCGAGTGAAATACAGAGAGACAGGCAGGGGAGTGCAAGAGAGATAGAGAGAAGGGAGAGTGAATGAGTAACAAAGAGAATGTCAAGAAGAGTAACAGAGACAGGCAGGGAGAGCGAGTGAGAGACAGGTAGAGGGAGTGAGTAAGAGATAGGCAGAGATGGAGAGACAGTAAGGGAGAGTGAGAGAAAGGTAGAGAGAGTGAGTGAGAGAGACAGCGAGAGTGGGTGAGGGACAAAGAGTGTTAGTAAAAGGCAGAAATGGAGAGTTAGTGATTAGAAAGAGAGACGGAAAGGAGAGTGAGAAAGAGGCAGGAAGACTGAGTAAGAGACAGAGAGACAGACAGGGGGGTGAGAGACAGAGAGAGAGGTAAGGAGAGTGAGTGACAGAAACACAGTCAGGTATAATGATTGACAGAGGGACAGGCATGGAGAGTGAGTAACAGGAAGACAGGCAGGGAGAGTTAGTGGATAATTGATAGAATGGCAGGGATAGTGAGTAAAAGTTAAACAAGTAGGACAGTGAGTGACAGAGTGACAGGCACGGAGAGTCAGAGACAGAGAGAGAGATAGGAAGGAAAAATGTGTGAGAGTGCAAGGAGAGTGAGTAAGTGAATGTCCAAAAGACAGGCAGGTAGACTGAGTAACAAAGATACAGGCAGGGAGTGTGAGAGACAGGCAGTAAGAGTGCGTGACAGAAAGATAGGCAGGAAGAGTGAATGAGTTAGAGACAGAGAGACTGGAACAGTTAGTAAGAGACAGTCTGGGAGAGTAAATAAGAGATTGGCACGGAAAATGAGTGATATACAGAGATACAGGCAGAGAGAGTTAGTGAGAAAAAGAAAGGTAGAGAGAGTGAGTGAGGGAGGGAAAGAGAGACAGGCAGGGAGATTGAGTGAGAGACAGAGAGACAGGCAACAAGAGCGAATGAGAGGTTGAGAGGGGCAGGGATAGCATGTGAGTGACAGGAGGGATAGGCAGGGAGAGTGAGTGAGAGATGGAAAGAGTGAGATAGAGTTAGGGGGTGTGAGTGAGTCAAAGACAGAGAGACTGCCAGGGTCTCCCTATATAAAGATTGCTTGTTTCAAACTCTTACTTGGGCCTAATGCACATGACTGTATGTTACCATAGACTTCTATGAGGCATACAGAATAGAAATACCTTTAAATGCATTGCTGTATCGCCCACTGAAAGGAATGGGGCTGTATGTTACACTAAAATACGGCCATTTTAATACTTTTGTGTGCATGAGACCTTAAAATGTATCTAAAACATGATGATGACTAAGCTTTAGTTTATTGGGGAAGAGAAGGATTTCTAATGCTCTTTTTACAATAGTTCTGAAATTGAAATTTTGAATAGGAACTTGAAGATTACAATTTGGAAACTAAAGAAGATGAGCCAATAAATAACTGTACAATGGTAAAACCTGGACCGGGTACTGCAAAGGTAAGTCAATTGTATCTATCTATTGATACTAATCATGATTTTTATAGCTTAAAAATGCTTTCATGTGATTTAGCCACCCAAATTCCATCTTCCATGCTGATATATATATATATATATATATATATACATAAATATATATATATAAACTTACTGTAAATTCATCTTTGCTTTTATCTTCTCATAACTTTATCAATTAGGCACCAATGGAAGGAATCCTTATCCTGCATCAGTTCCCATTCTCTTCCAGTTTACAGCGAATGTCTGTAGTCGCCCAGGTGATTGGAGAGAGCAACTTGAAAGTGTTCATGAAGGGGGCCCCAGAAATGATTGTTCGCTTTTGTAAACCAGAAACAGGTAACCATAGAAATAGTAAAGCAGAGCTAGAATCTGCAAACCGCTGTTTATATTTAACACTACACACCCTGTTTCCCTGAAAATAAGACATCCCTAAAAATTAAGACCCATGAATTTTTTCTTGAAGCTTAGAAATATAATGCCTTCCCTGAAAATAAGAACTAGTAGCAGACAATGATACAACCCCCCCCCCCCCCCCATGCTCCCTTACAGCTCCTACCCATTAGTATTAGTAGATATTTTAGGTACTGAATGATTTTGTGACATGGGGAAATAATTATTTGGATAAAATCACTAAAAGTTGCTTTTCACATATGCCACAAACATTAGAGACGCAGTACATTGATTCTAAAAGAAATTCAGAGTTTGGACAGTTAAAAGAATGTTAGAGAAGTTGTTGACATGGGTCTTTAACCCTTACACACACCAGGACGTACTATAATGTCATGGTGTATGTCATGGTGCTGTGTATGCATAGAGCTCACTGACTGAGCTCTTTCCACACATAACGGGTGTCAGCTATATAATGCTGGCACCGATCATGGCAGTTAACGGCATCAAACTTACCAACCCATGGGCAGCAATTGATTGCCATGGCAGCCAAAAGTCTCATTGAAACTTGCAACCTTTCCATTTGTAATCATCTCTAATAGCCAGAAGATGGCAGTCTATCAGAGATCAGCAGCAAAATTGCTATATACTGCAAAACAGTAGTATTGCAGTATATAATATTAGTAATCAGACCCTGTAGGGTTTAAGTACCCTGGAGAGTCTGAAATAATGGTAAAAAAATAAATATTTAAAAAAAATTAAAAATAGTAAAAGTTTAAATCATTCCCCTTTCCCTAGAACACATATAAAAATAAACAAACAGAAAAATCATAAACATGATAGGTATCGCCACATCCCAAAATTCCAGTTCTATCAAAACATTAAAATGATTATTTCCACCCATGAACACTGTAACAGAAAATAGCACCCAAATATACGAATCACCACTTTCTCCCCATTTTTCCATCCATGAATATTTGAATAAAAAATTATCAAACATATAGGTCCCAAATTGATATAAATAAATACACCACCACATACCCCAAAAAATGACACCTTACTTAGGTCCATACACCAAAGTGTGAAAAAGTTATTGGCCTCCGTATTTGGCACATATTTTTTATGTATAAAAGATTTGAACTTTTTTAAATCTATTAAAACTTATATCAGTTGGGTATCCCAGTAATACTAGCAATCCGAAGGATAAAGAGAAAGTGTCATTTGGAGTGCATAATAAAAACTGTTTCTTTGTCATCTTCATTGCACTTTAATTTTTTTTATATCTATTCAGTACAGTTCACGGGATATTAAATGGGCCACTAAAAAGTACAAATTGTCCCACAGATATCAAGCTGTAACACATCTCTGTAAATTAAAAAATAAAAAAGTTATTGCCTTTGGAATGAGGGGAGTAAAAATAGAAAATACAAAAAAAAAACAAAAAAGGGTTGAGTCATGTAAGGGTTAAATACAAATGTTGCTTTTTTTTGTTTATAAATACTGGCATCAGTAAAAGAACAAATAGATTTTCTTACATGGAAAGAGAGTCGCTTGATGAAATTCAGTTAGTTATTCTGATTTATGTGATGGCATGACTATAGTTAATTAAAAATTATTGATTTTTTTGATCAACAATAAATGTGAATTCTTGTTTGGGGAAAAATAAGACATCCCCTGTCTTATTTTTGGGGAAACACTGCATTTTGTTGTTCTGTAATTTTGTAGTTTACTTTTTAATAATTACCAAAGGACTATTGTGCAAAAAGTTACAATCAGGATGTTTTTGTACAGTTATACATGTGACGGTCTGTTTATATCATTTACATTGTTCTGGAATATAAAATTGTGGAAATATTATTAACCAGTGGACTATTTTACTATTTTGTGCATGAAAATGCAAATAATAAAACAAAAAATTTTAATTTTAAGTAAATTTGTAATGTTTTTATTAGTCCCAAACAGCTTCTCTAAGAAACTAGATTACTACACAGTACAAGGCTTCCGAGTCATTGGGCTAGCATATAGGACACTACAAAAAGAAGGTTTACCAAAGTCTTCTGAAATAGACAGGTAAGAATACTGTTACATGAGCATAACTTTTCTTTTTTATAATTAACAAAAAATTAAGTTTGATTTACTTGTGAAACCTATTAAATTATCAGTTTATTATTGTTTGAGCAAACAAAAAGTATCAGTAAAAATTCTAAATTATTTTTAATTCCTTAAAGGACATCTACCACCAGGATGAAAGACTATATGCAAATGTTAACACCTATGATGCCTGGACCCCTGCAGGCTCATTTGCATACAGTCCTTCGTCCTGGTGGTAGATGCCCTTTAAGGTTGTGTTTTCTTTTCAATTCTTGTCCTATAGGAATAAAAAAATGTGCCTTCTGTTGGGTTTTTAATTATGGTGTTCCCTATTATGGCAAAGAGAAAGTCCTGCATAAAGTACATAATTTTTGGCAAAATTATTTATGGAGGATACTAATCGACCTACTGACACAGATGTAAATGTAGCATTTTCTGAACAATTAAACCCTTATAAAGAATTGTATTACACCTCATAAAACCATTTATTTTCCTATCCCATCTTCAAAACTGCATTTAGGAGTTTATAGACATAGGTACCTTCATGCAATTTTGATTCAATGTGTAAACCTTTATTTAAAAAATTGACTTTGATGGCAAAAAACAGAAAAATAAATTGTTTCACACTAGTATAAAGTAACAGATGAACATGTGTAGAGATTATAGATACCTCATAGTCATATGTTAACTTGAATACATCATCATAAATTCACTAAAACTGAAATAACCACAAATCTGCTTTTCAGCTATAGCATACCTATGTTACATAAATAATGGTGAAATTGTGTGAAATAAAAAGTTGGCATTGTGGTTGTTAATATAGCCACATTAGGCAATGTGAATTGAATGTTCATCCTCTCTCTAAGTAACAGAAAAAATTATCACTCAATATATAACAGAGGTGTAAGGCTTAGAGGTTGTGGATCCTCTGAACCACTGCGGCCGATGACACAAGCCACTACCTGGGACCGGAGTCTAAGTGGCACCGGGACCGATGAGGAGCAGGGACCAGTGAGTTGCCCTTGAGAGGAGCTGGCGGGGGACAAGAGCCATGAGTAAGCTCGCGACCCGCGATGTGGGTCACTGGACCACCGGTGACAAGAGGGAAAGAATGTTCTTAGATTGATCTGGATAAGAGAGGGAATTTAACATGAATGTTCATGTTATCTCTTTCCAAACCTTAGCTACAGTTGGAGTCAATATTTAATTTATATGTCAGCTCTAAGAAGCTCATCTCTGCACCTCAACCTTTATCTCCCTACATCCTCCTGGAATGAAGCTAGAGTGGGAAGTAATCATAATCTTTATTTAAATAGCGCCATCAAATTCTGTAGCACTTTACAAATCATAGGGGACATATACAAATATAATAATACATTACAGAGTGCTAACAGTTATATAGAACAAAAGGAGTGAGGGCCCTGATCGCAAAGGATTACATTCTGTGAGGATGAAGGGGGTGACACAAGAGGTAAAGAGCTTGTATAATGGTCCATCCATCCTTTATAACGGAACAGTATAAAATAATTTAATAAATAGAAATTCTGCTGCTTGAACCAGTCATCAGTCGCCATCTTATATACAAAGTCCAAGGTGAAAGTGACTGTGGAGAAGCCTGAAGCTTGATGTATATCTGGTGTTTGCAGGATAACAGACCGGAGGCGGTAATAGGATGGATTGGTAAAGGGATAGTTGACATTTCATGCAGCTAGCGAGTGTGATAGGCCTGCCTAGAAAAATGGATTTTAAAAGCATGTTTGAAACTTTGGAGGGTGGGTATTAGTCTGATAGTCCTGGGAAGGGCATTCCAGAGAATTGGTGCAGCTTGGAAGACGTCCTGGAGACATGCATGAGAGGAACTGTAACTTTAAACGTAAATATTTCAGAATCTCTGACATCTAGCAACAAGTCATATGAAAAAGGATATTGTTGTTGCCCTGAAATTCCAAAGTTATGGCTCCTAGCCTATGTATGTAGGTATGAGATACTGTATGTTCTTGGCAATAATGGCATATATATGTATATATATATATTATACATATATTATGTATAAAGGAAGGAACTGTAGCTAGGTTCAATTTTTGTAGTAGAAAGGTTAACCATTTCATTTTAGCCACTAGGCCATACATAGACCAAAGTTTGCCAAGCCTGAGGGGGTTCTCCTGGCATTACCTTATCAACATAGAAGACTGAATTATAATAGAATATAGTTTCAGTCTATAGCTGTCTATATCCTTTAGGCGGTTTTACAGCCTATCATTAAATACTGTTACTAGAGTTCAGTAAAGATGTTAGCCACTATTATCATTGATAGAAAAGAGACAAAATGTACCATCAGAACATTTTGAGACACATTCAGAGACCACAGCTTCAGTGCTGCTTTAATGACAAATATTTCTTTTCAAAGGGAAGTAGTGGAGAGTGACCTTATATTTCTTGGATTATTGATCTTGGAAAATCGACTCAAACCAGAAACCAATTCAGTACTTCAGGAACTCACTGACGCCAATATTAGGACGGTGATGGTCACAGGTATTGCTTTCTTTCTATTTGAATTATACTATCACTTCTCTATTCTTATGTGCACTATGAGTGTGTAGCCTTTATCTTCATTCCCTGGTTTGGGCCTCAATGGACAAGCACTTGAACAGGCTTGTTTTTTACTGACACAAGTTGTTATTTTAAGTGGCAAAATTATGGAATTTATAATAAGGTTTTCTGGGTAAGATTGAAAAAACAGCAATGTAGCCATTTGGCTTTTCATATTTTACATTTTACAACATTCATTAGTTGGAAAAAATAAATGAACTTATTAATATTCTAACTTTTTTTCCTCTATGTAATTTGACGACTGTGATTTTCAATACCAGTATACTTTTTCCATTGATAGACATGTGAGGGCTTGTTTATTTGTGCAGCGAATACCTTGCTTTTTACCTTACATTCTGCTGAGGATGGGAAAAACTCAAACATTTATTGCATAGTTTTTTTTTACGCTTTAAAGGAAATCTACCATTTGATTTGATGCATTATGGAGCAAACATACCTTGAGAATGCTATAGCTACACTGATGCAGGATTACATCTTGGTTAATCCTTAAGATGAATGGTTTTGCTGAAAAAACAATTTTAACATTCAGGACCCTGGGAAAGCTGGGTCAGCATGTAACACATTACACACGGGAGCTTGGAATTAAAAATGGCTGCTAGGTATCGTATAACTCAGCATTACTAATCAAGCACTAATCAACCTGAGCTGGGTCACTCAAACACAGCAGCTGGGGGATGGTGCAGCAATTGATTATTCTATCTGGCAGTGAGAAAACTGATTGTATCATCATCTCCTGCAGAGAGAAACTTTCCTGCTATGAGAAGCAGGAAAGCAAGTGCTGGAGCAGCCATAGAAGCCACAGAGGTTCATTATCATAATGTTATCTCTGTTTTATCAGCAAAACCACTCAGCACAGGGATTAACCAAGATATGGTCTTGCATCAGTGTAGCTACAGCATTCTCAAGGTGTTTGCTTCATAATACATCAAATCAAATAGTAGGTTTCCTTTAAGTTATTATTCCACATTCAGTAGGGCTTGTTATTTATGGGACAAATTGTACTTTTTAGTGGCAACATTGAATATTCCGTGTACTGGAAGTTCTATAAAATAGACAAAAAATTTATTTGCTGAGTTTTCTCATGAGCTCTGTTTTACAGATTTATTTGTGTACTTCAAATGACACTACCCCTTTATTCTTTGGGTTGGTACGATCATAGAGATACCAAACTTTTGTAGGTATTCTTGGGTTTTAGAAGATTTTAAGAAATGTAATCTTTTGTATAAAAAAAATTTACATTTTTCAAAATTCTGAGCCCAATAACTTTTGAATCCTTTGGTGTACAAACATATATAAGGTGTAATTTTTTGCTTAAACTTTCATTTATATTAATTATGGGGCTATTTGACAGTTATTTAAATATTTATGGATGAAAAAATTACAAAAAAGTGGCAATTTGGACATCTGGGCGCTATTTTCTGTCATGGCTGTCAATAATCTTTTAGATATTTTGGTAGAATGGGCATTTTGGGACATAGTGATACCTGAATGTACCCCCGCTGCACCACAACATTATAATGTGTTGTGGTGCGTGAAGTAGTATTATTTTATCAAGCCACAATATTAAGCTGAAATGATGGGAAAACTATGCGAGATGTTTTAGAACTTTATCTTGTCATGTCTGATTCATTTTCTAGGTGATAACCTTCAGACTGCTGTAACAGTTGGAAAGAAATCAGGAATGATACCTTCTACCAGTAACATTATTATGCTGGAGGCCTGTGAACCTGAGAAAAATGTACCTGCTTCAGTTACTTGGAAAACTTTGCCTGCCAGTGAAGAAAATATGAGCTTTATAATGGCCAAAGTATGATATAAACTTTTATCCTTTAAGTATCAGATAGGTTGGGGTCTAAGGCGTTTTCCTTAAAACGGTCTTCTTAGAACATATTTTTCTTATCATAGGTAGGGGGTCTGACATATAGCTCACTAGGTCACTGTAGTTATCCAGGCCTCTCTTAGCAAAGTTTCATTCAGGTCCACATTTCTTATGGAGAAAACATTTCATAATTATATTTCACAGGGATATTTAATAGATCTTCTCTGTGTTATAAAATACCAGTTCTAGTGTAATATCCCATACTACTCCAGCCCTGAACTGAATGTGAGAATACCTAATAAGACTGGTATTGGGCCCCATTCTTTTTAATATTTTTCTATTAATAACCTCATAGAATGTTTCACCTCTTCATGACCACTGTGTCAGATTTTGTCAACACAGCCTTCTAATAATATTCTGAAGAATATAACAGGAGATCGCATCCTGCTAGTGTAAGTGTCAGGCTGTGTTCTCAAAGCCCAGTCCCAGCACAAATAACCGAGATTGGAAAAACTTCAATCCTGGGTTTTCCACTCCATGGTCAAGTATGACATTTATGTGATCCGATCCATTCTGCAGCAGTCCCTGGGACAGGCCTGTTCCACGAGGCAGATGGGTCCTCTCTTCGCTAGGTTCTGCCTCCTGCAATACATGTGTATTGGAGGGCTTGAACAAGTGATCGGACAAATGTGGAAGTTCTGATAAAAAATGAATTTAAAAGATTTAATAAAATACCACTGATCACCCCAGTAATCGGGGAACTAGAATACAATGATAGGTTACTAAGCTTGGGATTATTCATCATAAAAAACATACAGCTGAGGGGAATGTTTATAACAAAATACATGAACAGGCAGTACAGGGATCTCTCTAAAGATCTTTTTATACCTAGGCCTGTGACCAGGACAAGGGGGCATCCTCTATACCTAGCAGAGAGGTGGTTCTATCATCGCCATAGACAACCTATGAGTTTGTGTAACTCTCTGCCACAGGAGGTTCTGACGATGGATACTTTGTATATGTTTAAAGGGGTTGTCGCACAAACCAAAGCTTCTACCAAAGTAAAAGATAGGGCCTAACTTGCTGATCGGTGGGGGTCTCAGTTATGAGATCCCCACAGATCACGAGAATGAGAGTCCAATCGGGTCCCTGCTCCATACATCTCAATGGAGTTGATGGAAATTGCTGAGCGCCGCAAAGAGATGAATGGAGCAGAATGGTCATGCGCAGCCGTCTGCTCCATTAATCTGAGGTACCTGGAACCCCATGGAACCCCTCGTTCTCATGATCAGTGGGGGTTTTATCACTGAGACCCCATCAATTAGCAAGTTAGGCCCTATCCTTTGGATAGGGCTTAAATTGGTTCGGGGGACAACCATTTTAAGAGAGGCCTGGATGCCTTTCATGAGAACAAAAATATGAAATGGGAATAAAAACATTTATTTAATCTTATAGGTTGGAATTGATGAGCCTGTGTCATTTTACTATGATACTTATGCTGACAAAAGGGGTCTTTGGATTCTTTGTCTATGCTTGATGTATCACTTTAATTGCTTTGGTGGAGTCTAACTGAATACTTTGTTGCAGAATGTCAATTTATGTTGCAATGCAGTAGTTCAATAGTTAAATGGTTGTAAAAACTGGATCTTGAGTATTTGTAAGTAACAGTGATATTTGCATCAATGTAAGTGAAGTTTACATGCTTGCAGAAATCACAGTAGGGGTTGTTGTACCAAATGATGTACTTATTGAAGTTTTTTATTTCAAAAGATCCTAAATTCTATATATAAACATCAACATATAGAGCAACCACCAAAACCATGCTGAGCAGGTTTTTGCTCACTCCTTGAAAACCTTTTTCGTTTGTTCTTTTTAACACAATATTTGCATTGAGTTTTCCTAATACAACAACACATGTGGTTAAACAAACATCTTAAGAATATGCTGATTATCTGGTTGTTGTCATAGGGAAGAGCCACCCACTGAAATCGGTATAGCCTCCTGTTGTGTTATCTCAGAATGAGGTTCAAACAGAACAAGAAGTTTTGAATCCCAAAGAATTTTACAATGTATTGTTCTTTTCCTGCATATATACTATATGAACCAAAATAGTAGGTCATCATTGCATTATCATATTCCTGATTTTTTTCATCTTTTTCTCCCAGAAGACACATATTGATACTGATAAAGCATGGATGAATAACCCTACTACCCTGGGAAACTATCACTTTGCAATGAATGGAAAGTCTTATCAAGTCTTAAATCAACATTTCCCCTATTTTCTGCAAAAAGTAAGTGTAGAATTATAGTTTTGTCTTAAATTTCTATATTTCCAACTTTTTAATTAAATGACTTAATAATGTACCCTACCGCTCAATTGACATTGAAAAGGTTTTTTTTTTTACATATTTCCTTTTTTTTTTTGCATTTCAAATTTTAATTTTCTCCTTCAACCTTTGCTTTTATCAAAGAACGTTCTCTTTACTGAAATTCCAGCATTGTAGACCTTTGACATTCTAGCTGTTTTATTTCACTGCATGCTTCCAGAACACCCTCTCACAGGTTGGATCGGCTTGATGGGCACTTTTTGAGTACCATACAGTCAAACTGCTCCCACAACAACTCAGATCTGGAGACTTTGCTGGCCACTCCATTACAGATAGAATACCAGCTGCCTGCTTCTTCCCTAAATAGTTTATGCATGATTTGGAGGTTTGCTTTGGGTCATTGTCCTGTTGTAGGATGAAATTGGCTCCAATCAAGCGCTGTTCACAGGGTATGGAAGAGCGTTGCCAAAGTGAGTGATAGCCTTCCTTATTCAAAATCCCTTTGACCTTGTACAAATCTCCCACTTTACCAGCACCAAAGCAACCCCAGACCATCACATGAGCTCCACCATGCTTGACACATGACTTCAGGCATTTTCCAGGATCTTTTCAGTTGTTCTGCGTCTCACAAATGTATTTCTGTGTTATCCAAACACCTCAAACAGATTTGTCTGACCATAAAACCCTTTTCCAATCTGTCAAATGTGTCCAATGTCTGTGTTCATTTGCCCATATTAATATTTTCCTTTTATTAGCCAGTCTCAGATATGGCTTTTTAACTCCTTAAAGATGTAGTGTTTTGTTGCTCATTCCTCGCCATCCCCATTGAAAAAAATGTAATCTAATGTAACAAGATAAAGATAAAGTTCCAAAACATCTTGAATAGTTTTTCCATAATTTTTAGCTTAATATTGTGGCTTGATAAAATAATACTACTTTAACCCTTTAAGGACCCAAGGTTTTTTTGCTCATTTCTTGCTCTCCACCTTCAAAAATCCTGCTTCCTTATTCCATTTTTTTAGGTGAAACTTTTTTTTACAATTTTTTAGACCCTAGAGGGTACATTAACCCTAGATGGTCTGATCGTTCCTAACATATACTGCAATACACCTCTGCTTTATTTACTGTAGTGAATCTGTAGAAGACAGACAGCCTCGGAACCAAGATGGCAGTGCCCATGCAGGTATAAGCAGTGGTGGTTTGCTATGCAGAAAACCCCACCTCTGCATGAAGAGAGCTAACCCCATGAGCATGTATGGTGCTGAGCATTAAGGGGTTAATATAAGCCTGGTCTGTAACAGGATTATATAGGGTTAGGAACCAACTCAATTGCATGTATTTAACAGAGACACAGACCTGGGGATTCGTGAATCGAGATAACAGAGCAACACAGGTTTAAGATTATATTTAATTGCCTTAAGGGCACACTAGACAAAAACTACTCAAAGCAGATATATAGATTCCATTCTTTGATATTTTTTCTTACGTTTAGTAAATTTGCAAAATAAAACCTTATGTGGGGAAAAATCTGGTTGATGGCTTGTTTTTTTCCGGGACATGTTGTACTTTCCACCAGTATCATTCTGCAGTAGATATGTTTTTTGATCACATTTTTTTGTGGGATGAAATAAGTAATGTGTTATGATTTTGACTTTTTTCACATTATATGTCTCTTCACATGTTAATGAGGCTTAAGTTAAGCTGACACCCCAATGCCAGCCCTGCTCCGATTTCGAGCTGAACCGGCATCAGCTCAGCATCCAATATATTAGATGCTGAGTGTGAAGTTACAGCACTCAGAGTCCGATATATATATTGAACACTGAGCACTAACAGGTTAATGACCCCAGTATTGCGTTTTTCTGGTGGTCTTGCAGGTACTTCTTCTGATGCAATGTCTTTCTATGAAGCCGCATTAGCAGAATATAGCAGATGATTGCATCCTGCTGTTAGCACTGGGCTGTGTCATTATATCCTACCACTGGCACTAACACACAGGATCAAAAAAGCTCTGATCCCGGGTGACTAACCCCTTAAACACCACAGAGATTAAATGTTAAAAACAAATGAAAAAAGCATGATTTTCCTTCCTCATTGCCTTCTCATTAGTGATGAGCGAGTATACTCGTCCGAGCTTGATGCTCGGTCGAGTATTAGCATACTCGGACCGGCTCGTTGCTCAGACGAGTATTTGCCCTGCTCGATAACGAGCATTTAATAAAAAAAAAAGAAGTGAAGAACAGTAAAAAATCCAATTAAAACTTTTAATTTAATCATTTAATTGAAGAAAACAGTGAAAGAACACAGTGCAGAATAGATTGCAGATGTTCGGGAACATCTGCGATCTGTTCCGGAGACACGCGTGCAGAACGGTGTTCTCCGCAATAGTATTTGAAGAACAATATGTGTGAAGAACACATTGCAGATGTTTGGCTACATCTGCAAGTTGTTCTCTACACATATTGTTCTTCAAATACTATTGCGGAGAACACCGTTCTGCACGTGTGTCTCCGGAGCAGATCGCAGATGTCCCGGAGACACGCGTGCAGAACGGTGTTCTCCGCAATAGTATTTGAAGAACAATATGTGTGAAGAACAACTTGCAGATGTTTCCAAACATCTGCAAGTTGTTCTTCACACATATTGATCTTCAAATACTATTGCGGAGAACACCGTTCTGCACGCGTGTCTCCGGAACAGATCGCAGATGTTCCCGTACATCTGCAACCTGTTCTGCACTGTGTTGATTTCAATGGGGCTCGTTACTCGAAATGAGCACTCAATCATTGGGAAATGTGCGGCTTGAGTAACGAGCACCCGAGCATTTTAGTGCTCGCTCATCTCTACTTCTCATCTGTCTTTTGAGAGACTAAGTATGTAAACAAGGAAGCATTTTGCATCTGTTCTACCTTGAAAGGCAGCTCAGTATACATCAATGTATGACTTACAAGAAGACTATGGCTAAAATATGACATTATGTGGGAAAATGGACCCCCAACTGGTAGAATGGAGGCAAGTTTTCCTTATACACCTTGGAAAACAGATTTTTATATATTCTTCCCAAAGTTTCTTGTAGCCACTTGTGCTATTTACTGATGCAAAGTTTGTTGAAAAGTTTTTTTTTAATTGAAAACATTCAATTATTGGATTAAAATATAAGATTTTAATCCACTGTGTAGTAAAAAAAAATGTTGTTTTTTTAATTGTTGGATATTTCATTGTAACTAGATTTGAATCTACTCAAACTCTGGGTATTATAAAAGAACTATAGGATACAACATTAGTGAAAACTTTTAGGTCACGTCAAATTGTTTCATTATTATTACTATTGAAATTAGTATCGGACCCAAAGTTTCTACTGAAGTTTGTACTCCATTAGAAGTTCTGGTCCAGATTCATCTTAAAGGAAACCCACCACTTCTGATGCGCGCAGCGCCGAAGCTACCTCGGGGATGTAAATCAAAATGTGTTTAAACCGCGATATAGCGGTTTAAAACACTAGTTAAGGTAAGCTCCGGCACCAGCTCACCCTGAGCTGGTGCCCGGTGTTTACATCTCATACCTACCATCAGAAGTGGTAGGTTTCCTTTAACCTCCTTCTCTCGCCGTTAACACCCATTATTGGTGTTGGTATCCATTGTGGCAGTTGGCAAAGCCGCTAGTGGTATGTAAATAAATGCTGGACTGAGGACACCGCTATTTTAGGAAGGATCATTGCTGCACCATGATGTCATTGGGAGCAACGACCCTTTCTACAATGACGGTGCATTGGCGCCAGCTTGATAGTGTCAGTGCAGACGCAGCCACAGTGATTTACTGGTGGATTGGTTTTACTGGTGGTGGTACCTGAACCTAGACCCAAAATTATATTTCAAATTCAGAATTTTCACTGGTTCACTCATCCGAAGTTATTATTTTATAATATATACTGTATATATGCCTTACATTTAATGTGGTTAATTTTTTTAAAGATATTATTAAATGGAACCATTTTTGCAAGGATGACTCCAAAACAAAAATCAAGTTTAATTGAAGAGCTTCAAAAGTTAGAGTAAGTTCAAAAGAAAGTATTCTTACTGTTACTTAAAAGGTTGCAAGCATCACATTAACCCAAATGTCTTTCTTTTTAGTTACTTTGTTGGCATGTGCGGAGATGGAGCCAATGATTGTGGGGTAAGGAAATTTTAGCCAAAAAAAGTATTTGATCTGAAAAATTGTCACTACGCAAACACAGGAGGGCAACCATCTACATCAATATAAATTATACAGACTTTCATGAAATCCATACATTTCTACACCATATATTTATAAACAGGTTTTATCTTTTCAACTGTACGGAAATTCACCTACTTGCCCTTTTTTTAGAAAAGTACTGGCAGACACTTTCAATGCAAAAACCATGTATAATTCTAAAAACCGAATATATACATAAAACATCATAAGATGATCAAAGGTAAATGAACAATCCCCCAAAAATGTATGAAGTACTTTACTACAACTTACAGTGAAGAATACTAATGTATGAAAGAGAAACCAACTGTGTTTACTGTTAGGACATTGGCGCTACTGTGTAGAGACATTGTGCACATGTCAGCAGGTTGGAAATATTAAAGTATATATATAATTTGAGATAAGTTTTAATATGTCTGATGGAGTGCAAGTATTTTTGCAATATGCTTTGTTAAGAAAATGCTTTAGTTTGTATAAAATTAGCTGTAGAGTCCCCTTAGTAACAGCTTTTGTCTCTCAAAAGAGAAATCTGTATTCCAGCTTGTATAGTATGTGTCTCATACACACAAAAATTACCTGATAAGCTATCTGTTTATGGATCTGTTTGTAGATAATTTATCTGTTTATGGGCTTGTGCAAAAATGTCTGTGCTATGTTGACTATAATTTCTAATTTCCAATATGTGATTTTAATTAAGGCAGTTAGGATGTTACTAGTTCAGAACAGGATATAACAGATATTATGGTGATTCTTGATTATTATAGAAAAGTAATAATTTAATTATTACTATTACTCACAGGCACTTAATAAGGCTCATGCTGGAATTTCACTCTCTGAATTAGAAGCATCTGTGGCCTCTCCATTTACATCCAAAATTCCAAATATTAAATGTGTTCCATTACTCATCAAGTAAGTTTTAGAAAGAAGACAATGGGGGTCATTTACTAAGGGCCCGATTCGCGCTTTCCCGTCGTGTTACCCGAATATTTCCGATTTGCGCCGATTTTTCCTGAATTGCCCCAGGATTTTGGTGCACGCGATCGGTTTATGGCGCATCGGCGCCGGCATGCACGTGGGGGCATGCACGGGGGGCGTGGCCGAACGAAAACCCGACGGATTCGGAAAAACCGCTGCATTTTTTAAAAAAAGTGTCGCTGGACACGCGCTTACCTTCACCCAGCAATAGATCGTGGACTCCGGCGGACCTCAGCGGACTTCAGCGCAGCAGCGCCACCTGGTGGACGTCGGAGGAACTGCCTTAGTGAATTGCTGGAAGACCGGAATCCACCGCAGAGAACGCGCCGCTGGATCGCGAATGGACCGGGTCAGTAAATCTGCCCCACTGTATTGCATTACTGTATGTATCAACTTATTATTTATCTAAATTAAGAATTATACATTTTGTATACTTACATCCCCTCAAAGTCTTGGTTAACATAATACACAATGGTGTACTATATACAAAAAAGGATAAAGATAGGACAAGCAATGCTCTGCAAAGCATTGTGATAATGCCTTATTTAGGGTAAAATATTAATTTCTTATTAATAAGGATGAATATACAGTCTTTTTGGACTAATGCCAGCATCATCAATTATATGATTTCTGGCAAAGAAATTACAAGCACTATTGAAAATTATTGTTAAATACCACCACCTCACTCAATACCTTAAACATTTGGAAAGTTAAACACATTTTGCTAGCTGTGTAAAGGGACAGTGCACCTACAAATAATTTATATGGTATGTTATTAATATAATATGCCTCAATAATTACATTTTATGAATAACAAAAATATTTTTTTCCCTGCAGGGAGGGTCGGAATACTCTTATTACAACATTTTCCATCTTCAAATTCTTGACCATGTTTCAGTTCATTGGGATTGTTTGCATATTGTTTCTTTTTTGGGTATGAAATTGTACTTTTTTTACCTCTGTCCCACATGTATTACCTGCAAATCTTTGTAGCTTTGGAGTATCCATAATTTTAAAGATAACAGGAAGAAAGGGTAGTACAAAGGTGCTGAAATGTTAAAGTTGTTTAGAAGTGGTAAAATACAACATTGAAGTCACTGCATTTCAGCGTTCATAAAGCAGCTGCAATTCTTTTTTCTGGCGGCTCCTGGAGTCACAATTGCAAGGTTTTCTTGATTGTTTTTGACTATATAAACTTTCTATAAATTGGTTAATGATGATTGTGTGTAGGGGTTATTTAATGCAAATAAGACGTATGTACTACTACAGTTTTTGTAATGACTGTTGTCTTTTGAAGGGTGTGAATTAGTTGATGGTAGCTTTGTAAAAAAAAATGTATGACACGTGTTTGTATGCATTTTTTCTTAGAAACAAACACTTCTTGGAAACTACCAATATCTCATGCATGACTTGGTTATCAACATCACTGTAACTCTGACTAGTAAGAATATTCTTATCTATTATTTAGAATTGTTGTTCCTATACTATGTGTGGACTGAAATATTGAATGAAAAATTGTAGCAAATTTTCATTTTTAAGTTCACAAATGATTGTTTTTTTTTATTCCTCTAGTGAGTTTAAACCACCCAGCCCCAAAGTTGGCTCCTTATAGACCATCCGGACAACTTCTTACTCCTCCTTTATTACTTTCCATTTTTATGCATCTCACTTTTACTGTGATTGTCCAGAGCACAGCTTTCTTTCTGCTTCAACAGCAGCCATGGTTCAATGAAACGGATGTCTTCAGGTAAATTTGTTGACTTAAGTCCCTAGTAATGATAACAATTCTGAAATGTATGATGATGAAATTAAGAAGTACTGGAAATTTGACTTTTTTCTAGTAACTCAGCATTATAACAGTATAGGGGTCATTTATCTTTCTTTTTCTTCCTGTTTTATCTGTCTTTTTCACGCCTTACTGGGGACATTTTGAAATGTCTGCCAGACATTAGTTTTTTCGTCGGTAAGACACATTTATCTTCTATTCCAGATGCTCAAAATGTCGCAAATGACATTTATCATTTATCATTTTATTTTAAAAAAAAAACTCCAGACGAAACCATACTTAAGGAAAACTTCAAAAATGGAAATAAGTGACTTGAGACATTTGTATGATATTTTTGAGGTATTTGTAACAAATGTTAAAAAGAGATCTGCAAAAAAGAAACCCATTTAACACAAGGAAAAACTGAGAATGATAAATTACCAAGGAAGCAGACGGAAAAATGACGGGGAAAAAACTAGCAAACAGAGATAAAGATAAATTAACCCCTATGTGTTTTGAAACTGGATTCTACAGTGCACCATGACGTATCACAGGCTAAGCTATCTCCATACACGGCAGATGTCTAACACCTGCTTCCAACTATTGCGGTTGGTGCTGGAACCAATCACGGCGGTTTATCTGCTGAGTGCTATGGTCGAACCATGGCCTACAGGGATAATGATCTCCAATAAGCTTCCAATGACAGGCTATTAGAGAAATCAGCAGTAAACTTATTAAATACTGCAATTGAGTTGTATTTTAGTATATAGTATAAGTGATCAGACCCTCCAGGCTGTCTGAAATAATAGTAAAAAAAAAAGATAAAAAAATATAATATGATAAAAAAGTAAAAGTTTAAATCCACTTTCCATATATTAAAATGAATAAAATGAATAAAAACCCTTAACATGTTAGAACCAGCATTTTTGGAAGTGGCAATACTGAATAATGAAAATATGAAAAAGATTATTCCCAGCATGAAACTCAGTAACGGAAAATGGCACCTAAATATCTGAATCACCACTTTTTTGCCATTTTCCCATCCATAAATATTTGAATGAAAAATTATCAAACTTTCATATAAGTCCCAAATTGATATAAATTAAACCAACAGCACTTACTGTAAAAAATTGCACATTATATAGGTTGGTACACCAAAGCGTGAAAAAATTATTGGCATTAGAATCTGGCAAAATGGCATTTTTTTGCACAAAGGATTTAAAAAATTTTTTATCTATTAAAAACGGATACATCTACATAAATTTTGTTTCCCTGTGATTGTACCCACTGAAAGAAGAAAGGGGAGGTGCCATTTAGAGTGCACAGAGAAAGCTGTAAAAATAGGGGCCACAGAAAATGTTATAAATGCGTTTTTGTCAATTTCACTGCACTTGGAATTTTTTAGCCAGCTTTCCAGGAATAATAAGTGCATGGAATAATAAGTGGCACCACTAAAAAGTAAAATTTCTCTCACAAATAACAAGCCTTCTCTGTAAATGGTAAAATAAAACAGAAATGCCAAAACGAGTTAAAATCTGAAAAAAGTTTAGAACATGATTAAAATAATATGAGATCACAAAATTTAAGTAATAGGTTACGCGTTTCATATCATAATAGACCTCACTCATGCCTGCCATATATTGCTTGCAATACAAAGTAAGCCCACAACAGAACACTATTGCAATTTCTGTTTCCTTCCCCACAGTGCATGTCTGCCATTGAACTACAGCTCTGCAAATGTTACAGTGAGAGAACATAGATACGCAGAGAACTTTTTCACAACAACAATGTTTTACATAACTGGCTTCCATGAAATTGTTGTAGAAGTTGTGTTTGCCAAAGGGAGGCCATTCCGACAACCTCTATATACCAACTGTAAGTGGAAATGAATATTGAATTTAGTATGTATATTTGTGAATATATCTGTTTTTTGTGAAAAACAGTAAAATAGTGTCTATCATTTTCCCAAGTTTAAAATAAGTACCTGAATGAAATGCTAAAAATGTTGTCATCTGAGTTAATTTGTTTTCTCATGAATGGTCTACACAGATTTGGTACTTTGAAACCTTTCTATATACCATGTATCCATTGTTTCAGTTTTTTTATCCTTAAATCAGGGACAATCAGGAGCAGCATAGAATACATGTTGACCATTTGTTAGTTTATTGTGTGATTTTATGAACCCAACCTTTATTGTATTATGTGTATGTCACATTTGTCAATAAGTAAATGTTGACTGTGATATTTCAAAGGTTTATTGCACCTGGATTACAGTTTTAATTCCTGGGCTGACTTTAATATAGGAATAGGTACAACGCCTTGCACCTGGATTGTAATATTGTGCAATATAATAGCTAAACTACCCATTTTCAGTGATGGTTCTGTCCATTTCTATATGTCAAAATTAGGTCATTTTGATCAGAAACATTTAAATTCAGATGTTTTTTGCTATATTTTAGAGTCATTGACTGAACGATTCATAGCTAATATGTTGTTCAGGGTGAAGAACTATATGATTTTATATATTGTAGAGTAGTTAGTCAAAGCCCATTACCGCAAATCATCCTAAAACACAGTTACTCAGAAAACGTATCTGCTACTTTTATACGTCAATGAATGATTGGAGAATGTGACAAAGTAACAATAGATTCTGTGCTTTGTGAGGGGCATTTTGGTATAATGAGGATCCCACAATTTCCTTTATGGCATCTGTAAATAAAATATCAAAACAACCTTAATTTAAGGGTATAGATATCATGGAGAACAGATCAGCCACCAACATGTGATAATAATTTACTGTAAGGGAATGGAGTGGAAACACCTGACTGCTGGGTAATACTAATAATCTTTATTCATATAGCACCATCAAATTCAGTAGCGCTACAGATAAAATGAAACATTAAAGAGTAATAACACAGTCATATGAAACAATAAGAGTGAGGGCCCTGCTCACCAGAGCTTATAGTCTATGAAGATGAAGAGGTGGCACAAGGGGTATAAGAGCTTGTATAATGGTCCAGCCATTCTTTACAAGGAAACACAATTAAAATATTTGAATAAATGCTGCTGAAACCAGTCATTAGCTGCCATCTTATTTACATATCCAAGGTAAACAAATCAAGCAACGTAATTATTTTACCAATATGATTTTTGCTCTGCATTTATGGTGACATCCATCTGACATTGAAAGTAAAATATACTTTAGAAATTATTGTAAATTTTAATGATAATATATTATTTTATTTTCAGATCTGCTGTCAATTATGATTGCAATTCAAATTGCAGTTTATTTGTTTGTCATGTTTGCTGATATTGAAACATTATATACTATTATGGAGGTAACGTTAACGATAATGTATGTCAAACATACATTTATCATTTCAATATTATTTTCTGTTACTTATGTCTATATAAATGGTAAAAACTCAAATTTGATTTCATTTAGTTTAGATTTTATTCAATAATGACATATGTTTGGATTTTCCCTTAGGAGTAGCCAATGTGTCATCTATAATGTATTATTTACATGTATATATACACTCACCGGCCACTTTATTAGGTACACCTGTCCAACTGCTCGTTAACACTTAATTTCTAATCAGCCAATCACATGGCGGCAATTCAGTGCATTTAGGCATGTAGACATGGTCAAGACAATCTCCTGCAGTTCAAACCGAGCATCAGTATGGGGAAGAAAGGTGATTTGAGTGCCTTTAAACGTGGCATGGTTGTTGGTGCCAGAAGGGCTGGTCTGAGTATTTCAGAAACTGCTGATCTACTGGGATTTTCACACACAACCATCTCTAGGGTTTACAGAGAATGGTCCGAAAAAGAAAAAACATCCAGTGAGCGGCAGTTCTGTGGGCGGAAATGCCTTGTTGATGCCAGAGGTCAGAGGAGAATGGGCAGACTGGTTTGAGCTGATAGAAAGGCAACAGTGACTCAAATCGCCACCCGTTACAACCAAGGTAGGCAGAAGAGCATCTCTGAACGCACAGTACGTCGAACTTTGAGGCAGATGGGTTACAGCAGCAGAAGACCACACCGGGTGCCACTCCTTTCAGCTAAGAACAGGAAACTGAGGCTACAATTTGCACATGCGCATCGAAATTGGACAGTAGAAGATTGGAAAAACGTTGCCTGGTCTGATGAGTCTCGATTTCTGCTGCGACATTCGGATGGTAGGGTCAGAATTTGGCGTCAACAACATGAAAGCATGGATCCATCCTGCCTTGTATCAACGGTTCAGGCTGATGGTGGTGGTGTCATGGTGTGGGGAATATTTTCTTGGCACTCTTTGGGCCCCTTGGTACCAATTGAGCATCGTTGCAACGCCACAGCCTACCTGAGTATTGTTGTTGACCATGTCCATTCCTTTATGACCACAATGTACCCAACATCTGATGGCTACTTTCAGCAGGATAATGCGCTATGTCATAAAGCTGGAATCATCTCAGACTGGTTTCTTGAACATGACAATGAGTTCACTGTACTCAAATGGCCTCCACAGTCACCAGATCTCAATCCAATAGAGCATCTTTGGGATGTGGTGGAACGGGAGAGTCGCATCATGGATGTGCAGCCGACAAATCTGAGGCAACTGTGTGATGCCATCATGTCAATATGAACCAAAATCTCTGAGGAATACTTCCAGCACCTTGTTGGATCTATGCCACGAAGAATTGAGGCAGTTCTGAAGGCAAAAGGGGGTCCAACCCGTTACTAGCATGGTGTACCTAATAAAGTTGGACCAATTCATTACAGTTTTGATAAAGGCAAAGAAATCCTTTAACAGGCAGCAATACCTACCATACGCAAGGATGACTCTAATAGAGCCCTATGTCTTATCACTGCGTGACAAATTTTACAAATTATAATAATCCAAAGAAAATCATATAATTTTGTCACATGGAGTATGAACAAATATAGGCAAATGCCATTTTCTTTTATAATGTTTTTTTAATAATTACTATTTTTAACCTGTGTAAAGATAAATAGTCTTTGAAAAACCAAAAGCTTTTAGACACACACACATTTGGATATGGGATGGGAATTTTTTTAGTGGACCTCATGTGGTATAAAAATAACAAAGAACTCATTCTTATCTAACCGTTTGCCTTCCCTCCAATGGGGTACCACCCATTTACACAAATAAACGCAATGACACTCTCAGCTCTAACTTTATATTCATTTTAGAATTAATCATATTATCATTCATTATGTTTATTGTTATTTATTAGTTGTTATTATTGAACTATCTTTGTTATTCATTTCTTTGCCTTTTCTTGTACCCTTTAGCTGGTGTGTACCCCATATTACTGGAGAGTCTACATCTTAATTATGGTTCTTGTGCTCTTTATTGTATCATATATTGCAGAGGTAAATATTTCCTATGTTGTTATTCATCAACCCCTTATCATAGTCATACAGGAATAACTTCATTACATAATATTACAATAGGCAGTAAAACATTTACAGTAGGTACTTCTAATGTAATGGGAAAAGGAATGAAAATTACATTTCAATGTTTATGTGATAGCAGTTGCCTGTGTATGTATATGTATTAGTGAGATGTGTGGTTCTGAAGATCTAAAAGTGAACCTGTAGCCTTGAAAATGCTCTGTAATCTACAGGCAACAAGTTGAAGAAGGGGGAGATAAGCACATAAGATAAGTGAGAATTAACTAAAGTTGCCAGATAGCTCTACCCTGATGACACTAGGCTGATCAGGTTTTCACCACAAAACTTTATGTTTTAGTGTACATGCCAATACCTGAATAAAAGTTTATTTGCACATTGGCATTTTGAGAAATGCTATTAAAAACGGTTCCCCATGAAAAGTAAAATAGAGAGACGACAGCTCTCAAATACAGCGGTCTCTTCTTCCCTACTAGAAACTGCACCTAAGGATAAGTGATCAATTTCTAACACCCACAATCAACATATATATCAATGTGCCCACTGAGTTTAATGATGTTTTACATGTATTTGCCACAGTACTATAGCTAATATATTAAAGTGTGCAGCCAACTATTAGCACAGGTCATGTACTGTATGAACAATTCATGAATATTGGGCAAGTTATGTCCATATATACTCGTATATAAGCCGAGTTTTTCAGCACAAAAAATATGCTGAAAAACCTCACCTCGACTTATACACAAGTCAATTTTTTAAAAACGTACATACTCACCCTCCGGCGCCCCCCATGCTCAGCTCGGCTTCCCGATGTCCGTGCGACTCCTCTTATGTCTTCCCCACGGCTCCTCTTCTTTCTTTTGTCTTCTGTAACAGCCAGCAGATACACGGCCATGTTTTCATAGTCTGTACCTGTTACAGAAAACTGAAGAAAGAGGGCTGGCAGGCCGTATACTACAGCGGGCAGGCTGGCTGTATACTACAGGGGGCTGAAAGGCTGTATACTACATGGAGGCTGTCTGTATACTACAGGGGCAGGCTGGCTATATACTACAGGGGGCTGGTTGGTTATATACTACAGGGTCAGACTGGCTAAAAGCTTGGTTCGTCTTTATTAGAAGTGATAGACAATATTTAGGTTCATAGGTAGTGACGCGTTTCGGGATGACCCTTCATCAGACCAATATTGTGTTAGCCGGGCAGGGGATGTGCAGCGGCTGTAAAAAAAAATATAGTACAGGGGGCATGCTGGCTGTATTCTACAGGGGGCAGGCTGGCTTTATACTATAGGGGTCTGGCAGGCTATATACTATTGGGGGCTGCTGGCTGCATACTACATGGGGGCTGGCTGGCTGCATACTACAGGGGGCAGGCTGGCTGTACACTACAGGGAGCAGGCTGGCTGTATACTACTGGGGGTGGCTAGCTGTATACTACAGGGGACTGGCTGGCTGTATACTGCAGGGAGCAGGCTGTATACTGCAGGGGGCTGACTGGCTGTATACTAAATGGAGGCTGGCTGTATACTACAGGGGCAGGCTGGCTATATACTACAGGGGGCTGGTTGGTTATATACTACAGGGGCAGACTGGCTATATAGTACAGGGGGCATGTTGGCTGTATTCTACAGGGGGCAGGCTGACTTTATACTATAGGGGTCTGGAAGGCTGTATACTATTGGGGGCTGCTGGCTGCATACTACATGGGGGCTGGCTGGCTGCATACTACAGGGGGCAGGCTGGCTGTACACTACAGGGAGCAGGCTGGCTGTATACTACTGGGGGTGGCTAGCTGTATACTACAGGGGACTGGCTGGCTGTATACTGCAGGGAGCAGGCTGTATACTGCAGGGGGCTGGCTGGCTGTATACTACATGGAGGCTGGCTGTATACTACAGGGGCAGGCTGGCTATATACTAGAGGGGGCTGGTTGGTTATATACTACAGGGGCAGACTGGCTATATAGTACAGGGGGCATGCTAGCTGTATTCTACAGGGGGCAGGCTGGCTTTATACTATAGGGGTCTGGCAGGCTATATACTTTTGGGGGCTGCTGGCTGCATACTACATGTGGGCTGGCTGGCGGCATACTACAGGGGGCAGGCTGGATGTATACTACTGGGGGTGACTAGCTGTATACTACAGGGGACTGGCTGGCTGTATACTGCAGGGAGCAGGCTGTATACTGCAGGGGGCTGGCTGGCTATATACTACTGGGGGCTTGCTGGATATATACTGGGGGGGGGGCTGTGACCAATGCATTTCCCACACTCAGCTTATACTTGAGTCAATAGGTTTTGGTGGTAAAATTAGGGGCCTCGGCTTATACTCGATTGGCTTATACTCTAGTATATATGTTAAGTGTATGCTGATTATGAGGTGCCAATTTCAAGCAGGGATCTCTGCAACTGAAAATCTGTTCCGTACATCTCAAAGTGATGTTTTGCAGTGTTTAGGTTCAGAAGTTTATTTAACAAAGATGTTGTTATCATTTTCTAGTGTAAATTTTACTTTTTAGCACAGCACTGGTAAAGATATATGGCTAAGTGACTAAAAGATGTATTTTCTTGGTTATTTTCATTCCAGTCAATTAACACTTCTTTTATTAAGACATATCACTTTTATTATTGTGCCATCTTAATTTACTTCTAATGTGATTAATTATTTGTTTTTATATTCTTTAATTTCCAGATGTGGTTTATTGAAAACAGAAAACTTTGGCTCTGGTTAAAGACTATGTTTACCTACAAATCAAAGAGTCAGTACAGAAGGTTGCAAAGAAAACTTCAGAAAGATCCAGAATGGCCTCCAGAGGACAGAACAGACTATGCCATCCAGTGTGTCTCTGTAGAGGACCCCCAAAATTGCACTGCATCAAATAATGAACACAAACCTGAAGAAGCAATACAGCAAGCCAGAAAATAAATGAAACTTCTTTTTACAATTGGCATTTCTGGAGATTTTGTCATGTTATTGACTAGAGCAATTTTTACAATTTTGACATTTACAAATAAAACCGAAATTACAGCAAAATGAATATTAATAAACCCCAACTAACCATATATTTTCTGAAGGCAGACACTTGCCCCATTTTTAAAATTGCATTAAACAGTTTTTAGACACAGCAATTTTGATTGAAAATTTTAAATTGTATAAAAAATAAATTAAATTCGATTTTGATGGTAAATAATGTGCTCAAAACAGAAAATATTTACCTGCATGTGACTAAATCATAATAAAATCACTAAAACTGAAATATCTAAATATCTGATTCTCAGCTGGAAATTTTAAGAAAATTACAACCTGCAAAATATAGTAATAAAACAGTAAAAAAAAGTAAAGGCCTTCCTAAAACCTTTATATTTTTGAAAGCAGACAACCAGTTGATTTGCCTTGATTAACAGTTGACATCCTGTACCACCCTCATGTAGCTTTGTGACAAACTGTCAGATTTATATGTACCACAATATGTACCAACCCGGGGCAATTCAGGGGAAATCGGCGCAAATTGGAAAAATTTGGGTAACACGTCGGGAAAACGCGAATCGGGCCCTTAGGAAATGACCCCCATTGAATCCACCGGGTGGCGCCAAATTCTTTTTGCAAAAAGTAGCACTGAGCTTCACATAGATTTAGTATTATTGTATGCTTCCTTACACAACGATAACCCAAATAAAAACCTATATATCCAAAAACCAAGCTAATGAGATAACAAAAGTCCCTTTTAGATTGTATTGTCTACACAATAATGGAACCCTCTATGCTTCATAAGAATTTGAGTAAGAACACCGTAACATAGGCATAAATAATGAAGGGATGGCGTGAAATAAAAACTTTATTCAGGAACGTGTGTGTTTTTCTTGTTACATATCACTTTATGGACATGTTCTGGGTCGAGGTGTTAATATGTAGCCATATTAGGCAGAGAGAATGTTCATTATTTTGCTCAATTTTCGTTAAAAATTATCATGAAATATAAGGCAACCGGAGAGAAAGTGTTTTCTGAGATTGTTCTGGATAGGAGAGGGTTGAAAACAAGAACATTAGTTGATATTATTTATCACTTATAAAAATGATTTGGCAGCAGCTCCTGTGTGCAGCATCCTCCAAATTCTCCATGTAGCCTTCTGGCTAAAAATCTTGAAGGGGGCACACTTTAAAGGGCTATATCTTTGGCTCTGTGGCACCTAGGAACTCACTTTTTTCCTATATAAAAGGATAATCTTCTCTTTCATAATAATCTAAATTTTTGTTTCTTGTTGTCAGGAAACCAGAGATATCGGGGCAGATTTATCAAGCTGTCTGAAAGTCAGAATATTTCTAGTATTTCTAATATTTCTAATATTTCGCCTATGGCAACCAATCACAGCTCAGCTTTCATTTATTAGTGCTCATGAATATTTTAAAGGGATGCTGTCATTGGTTGCCATGGGCAACTAGAAATATTCTGACTTTCAGACAGCTTGATAAATATGCCCCATTAACTGTTAAAGTGCAGTTGAGAGTGGTTTTAAATATAAAAATCGCACTGAAATACCGAAATTCTTAATTTAAACATAAATATCTCTGGTTCCCTGACACCTAGAAACACAATTTTAGATTCATTTGAAAGAAGAGATTCTCCTTGTAGGAAAAAAGAAGTATGTTTCTAGGTGCCACAGCCAATGTTATAGTCCTCTGAAGTGAGGACATATCACATACATCCTTGGCTATGCAGAGGATGTATGAGATATGTCCCCGGCAGGGAAACGGTTAATAGACTGTGTTGTATATAAATAATCCTCATTAGATAATATATTTGAAAATAATTACAGAGAAACATGGTGGTTTTCAGATTACAAACACTTTCCTGTTTAAATTGATTGACTCCGATTTAGCTTTTCATTTATTCTTATAGGTATATTATTGTTTTTCATTTATTCCACTTCTTTTTTACGGCAACCTGTGTTACTTATCCTGAATTGAAAATTGGAGATTATTTAATGGGTATTTCCAGCTAGAAAAATTATAGAAGAGGACATAATTAGATTTTTTGTTTTACTTTTTAAAATTTGGTCCCTTGCTTTTTGTAAAAAAATAAGAAATATTTTCCACATCCAACATGCATATCATTATATAAAAAGGTGATTAACAGTTAGAGCTTCAGTGGTTACTATGATCTCCTGAATTGCAGAGGGCTGAGATGTAATGCTAGCAACACATAACTTTATGGTTATATACGTCCTTAACAAATCAAAGCTAAGGTAGGGCACATCTATATTTTCAAACATAAAGAATTGTTTCATAATGAAGAAATCCCAATTCAAACATTATAAAATTATATGGATGTAAATATGCAAATTAAGCAGATGCAACAAAACCCAGCGGAATCTCTCCAACATGGCTGTTCATCCAGGATGAAGATCTCACCAAAATGAGAATTCAAAGAAATATTCAACAATGCACAAGATGCATCCAGTGGGTGCTGTCACCAATCAGAACCAATAGAACCACTAGTTTGCATGCTAAAATAAATATCTTAAAATCTGTTTTTGAGGTTGGATCAATCCATTCAACATGATTAATAAATATATTTTCTTACTTCCAAATAGTGGATTTAATGGATTAGTGGCAGCATTAGCTATGCCCAAGATCAGGGAAGTAAGAAGACTCATGTGCCCAATGGGGCACATACCCTAATCAACCTATCAGTATGTTTTATTGGAGTGTGGGAGCAAACCCAGGGGACCCGGAGGGAACCCACACAAACACGGAGAGAACATACAAACTCTTTGCAGATGTTGACCCTTATGGGGACTTTTCTATTAAAGGCTGCAGGCATGTGGAGACTTACTATATAACTATTGATGCTCTACTGAGGGATCCTGGGATATATGCAAATACATTTTCCAGGATGCCTAAGGAAAACATTGCCTTTCGGCTACCTTATAAGTAAGACCCCTTAACATCAAGCAGGACTTTTTCAGAAAGCCTAACGACATAATATAGGTAAAACCAAACCAACAGCCAATATATTTACATATTTCCCAGCTATGTCTAAAGAAAGAGCAATTCTGAAACCATAAGCTCATTGTAAATAAATCCAAATCCATTCATATATAGATATGCTTTATTTGTAGAAATTTATAATATAGCATTTTAAATAGAGTAGAAGATTATTACAATGCAGGTGATATGATATTAGTTGGCGATAGAAAAAAAAATCCAAAATATATACATAACATTCAAATACATTCATTAGTTGTAAAGTCTGACAGTATTACATTATAGTAAAGCAAAAACAAGCGATCAGATTTTGGTGCATCAGGGCTGGCTTTCATGCAACAGAAATTGGGGGGGAGGACTCGGTTTAGCGAGTCGTCGGATGATGTACTTACATGCACCAGGAAGAAGAAGGTGAACTCCGGCAGACCTGACCGGGGACACACTGGTAGTGAATCGCAGTCATTCTCGTCGGCGAACGCACCTGTGGATCGTGCAGGGATTGGTAAGTAAATAAGTAAATCTGCCCCAAAGAGTTTACCAAATGTTCTATGTAGATAAAGCATGCAGAGCATTTCTAGTGTAGCAACTTTATTACAGTCATATGAAAAAGTTTGTTATACACAAGAGATGGACCAGCACTGCCCAACAGTAACCACTGATCAAAACATGCCAAAATATATAATCAAAAGCCACAAAAAGAACAGAGGCATGAAAAATGGATCAAACAAATAATATCTTTATTAATAGAAAAATACAACACAAAACATGCTTAAATATTTTTTTAGGAATAAATTATAAACAATTATCAAACAATGTCTATAGTAATGAATCATAATATAAATTAAACTGGAAGAACCATGCACTGAGAAGTAGATAGATGGATGGAGAGCCAATAGGAGAAAATTCGATCATGGATGCGAAGATAAATCCCATTTTTCTGAGACAACCAATACAAGAGAAGAAGATCATAGGCCAAATCTAAACTGGTGGGAAGTAAGGACATCTAGTAAACAAGGGATTACAAAATAATAGAAATACCCAACCTGTATTAATTTAAGTATGCGCCAAAAACTATTGAGGCAGTGGGCGGTAAGCGGTAAGTTGTGAAATGTGACCCCAGATTGTGAAATGTGGGTGTATATATTCACCTGTAATTCTTTTTGTGGCTTTTGATATGAAAAAGTTTGGGCCCCCCATTAATCTTTTTTAGTTATCCAAATTTAGTTTTTTGCAACAGCTATTTCAGTTTGATATATCTAATAACTGATGGACACAGTAATATTTCAGGATTGAAATGAGGTTTGTACTAACAGAAAATGTGCAATATGCATTAAAACAAAATTTGACAGATGCAAAAGTATGGGCACCGTTATCATTTGCTTGATTCGAATAAACCTACTTTGTACTGACTTACTAAAGCACTAAATTGGTTTGGTTACCTCATTGAGCTCTGATCTTCATAGCCAGGGGTATCCTATCATAAGAAAAGGTATTTGAGGTGGCCACTTGCAAGTTGTTCTATTTGAATCTATTTGTTCTAAGTGGCATCATGGGCTCCTCAAAACAACTCTTAAATGATCTGAAAACAAAGATTGTTCAACATAGTTGCTCAGGGGAAGGATACAAAAAGTTGTCTCAGAGATTTAACCTGTCAATTTCCACTGTGAGGAACATAGTAAGGAAATGGAAGACGATAGGGACAGTTCTTGTTAAGTCCAAAAATTGCAGGCCAAGAAAAATATCAGAAAGGCAGAGAAAAAAAAAGGTGAGAACAGTCAAGGACAATCCACAGACTACCTCCAAAGACCTGCAGCATCATCTTGCTGCAGATGGTGTCACTGTGCATCGGTCAACAATACAGCGCACTCTGCACAAGGAGAAGCTGTATGGGAGAGTGATGTGAAAGAAGCCATTTCTGCAGGCACGCCACAAACAGAGTCTCCTGCAAAAGCACATTTGGACAAGCCAGTTTAATTTTGGAAGAAGGTCCTGTGGACTGATGAAGCAAAGATTGAGTTGTTTAGTCATACAAAAAGGGTTTATGCATGGTGGCCAAAAAACACAGCATTCCAAGAAAAACATTTGCTACCCACTGTAAAATTTGGTGGACGTTCCATCATGCTTTGGGGCTGTGTGGCCAATGCCAGCACCAGAAATCTTGTTAAAGTTGAGGGTCGCATGGATTCCTCTCAGTATCAGCAGATTCTTGAGAAAAATGTTCAAGAATCAGTGACGAAGTTGAAGTTACGCCAGGGATTAATATTTCAGCAAGACAATGATCCAAAACCCGCACCAAATCTACCCAGGCATTCATGCAGAGGAGCAAGTACAATGTTCTGGAATGGCCATCCCAGTCCCGAGACCTGAATATCATTGAACATCTGTGGGATGATTTGAAGCGGGCTGTCCATGCTTGGCGACCATCAAACTTAACTGAACTGAAATCGTTTTGGAAAGAGGAATGGTCAAAAATACCTTCCTCCCGGATCCAGGAACTCATTGAAAGCTACAGGAAACGACTAGAGGCTGTTATTTTTGCAAAAGGAGGATCTACTAAATATTAATGCCACTTTTCTGTTGAGGTGCCCATACTTTTGCACCTGTCAAATTTTGTTTGAATACATATTGCACATGTTTGCAATTTCACTGTGTTTTTCCCTCGCATATAACAGACGTGAAAAGGACTGAGGTCTATCGTTTTTATGGCAATAGATGTGTGAAAAACGCATTGCACTTGCATTGGACTTGTATGTGTCTCCATAGACTTGTATGGTGCGTTTTTCATCGTTATCACCCTTTGTAAATTCAAAGGATTATAAACTATATAATGAACAAATGATAAAGAATCTGCAACAGTTAGAAAATACGATTATGTAAACTAAAACAAAGACATTTCAAAGGGATTTAAATGACTATTCAACAGGGACAGTCTATGAATGGAAGGATAGAAAACATCATAGGCGATTAAAATAAATTCTCAAATATAAAAAAAAACAAAATGCAGACTCTGATGTTTGCTGTCATGCATCTTTTACCCCATCAGAAGCAGAGACTGAAAACTTAGATATTTCAGATAGTGATCACATTAAAGAGGTTTTCCCACGAAAGAAAATTCTCACATCTCAATCCCCTAGTGATGCGACTTCTCCTGTTACCCCGGCTTGTCTACTGGCAGCTGATACAAGGCTCAGACTCTCGATTCCTGACAAGTATGATGGGGACCCCAAGCTCTGCAGGGGTTTTATTACACAGTGCCTGGTGCACTCTGAAAGAGGGTTCTGTCTTGGGGAAATTCTTTGCGCTTGGCTGGGCAACCAGGGGAACAACATTCTGTTGCCCTCATCTCCCGCTACTACTGGTGGCCAGATCTGGTCAAAGATGTTTGAAATTTCTTGGGATCCTGCTCCTACTGTCCCCGTAACAAAGCCTCTTGCCTCAAAACGGCTGGACTGTTACACATCTTGCTAGTCTGTTTTTCTAGCGTATTCCGGCTGCATGGACTTCAACAACAAATCATGTCCAACCGTGGAATACAGTTTGTGTCCTAAATCTGGTGTTCTTTGTGTAACCAGCTGCAAGTAAATCCAGACTTTTCTTCTGCTTACCACCCTCAGTTGAATGGTCAAGTAGAAAGGGTGAAACAGACTTTGGGCTGTTACCTCCGCCAATTTGCCTCAGCTTGTCAAGATAACTGGGCTAATCTGATACCATGGGCTTAGTTCTCCCATAATTCCCTGGACTCTGTGTCTGCTGGCGTAGCTCCATTCCTGTCCTGACTTCATCTCCAGTTGTGACCTCAGACCTGACCTTTGACTTTGCATCTCTGCCACCTGCCCTGACTCCCTGCCTGTGCTTGACTCTGATACTGCCCGCTGAATTTGTACCTCGACCTTGGCTGCCATCGTGGGCTAGTCGCCAGCTGGTCAGGTGTCAGCTAGGGTCATCTCCCATGGTGGTCCAGGGGGTTTACTGACCCCAAGTCCTGACAGCAGGTAATTAAATATATAAAGAATGTCGTGTTACAATTGATTTACTCTTGATTTTGTATTGTTCTCCTGTGACGGTAGAGGAAAACTTTTATGATGGTATTATGTCAGTACAGGTTGGATATACATAATGGCGACATTTATAACAGCCTGTAGTTATATGCCAGTTTTTATTTGTTGTTAGCCTTTGGTGTCCTGGAGAACAAGCATGGGGATAATTGCATTCCTAAAGTTGGTGCTTTATTAGCAGTAAATAACACTCCTTGCTTTAAAGGACACCTGTCATCAGGTCTGTGTCACTTGTCCTGTCACTACTACCTGTTGGAGCAGCTCTCAAGGATCCCATCCCAGCCTTTATCTAGTTATTTCATACATTAATCATAATAAAATCATCTATTCTTTATCATATAAATGAGGCTAGTCACATGGTCAGAGGCAGTGATGTCACCCCTGTTACCCCTCCCCTCTCCTCCCCCTGCTCATGTCTGTGTGTAATGTATAGTAAAGCATGGCTAGTGTCTGTGCTTTATCTGCTGACATGCTGCATCCTCCTAATATACAGGTGAGAGACACAGACATCAGCTACACATGAATCTGACATGTTCTGCTGTAACATGGCTGCCTGGAGCTGCTGTATCTCTCCTATACACACACACATGCACACACAGGCTGCAGGGGGCGTGGCCACCAGTACCAGGAAGCACATCATTATACAGCCTCACATCATTATACAGGCTGTCAGTCATGCACTGGGGGTGTGGCTGTGCCTCCCACTCATGAATAGAGTGGACACCTTGAATATGCTAATGCTTCATTGGACATTTCACAGGTCATTTGCATACAGCTTTAGGACCTCATTGCTTAGGTTTACAGGCATATAGAGGGACAATGAAGGGATATAGGCAATGCTCTCTAATGGCAGTTTATGAAAATATATTTAGTTTAGGGGGGTTATTTTGCATGACGGGTTCTCTTTAAGATCGGATAAAGCATTTTATCTGTTTGCAATAAAGGATATGTTTCTTTATGATATTGATGATATTCTGGTATTGTACATAAAGGTAGTGGAGAAAGTCAAATGGCAGTTAATATGTGTATTTTTATGTAATTTATTTAGTAGTCACTTCCAATAACTCTGATCTATGAATTTTAGATACAGAATTAGAGCGTTCCAGCATCCACTTTGGATATTGTCTTTGTGTGAGATTTATACATATTTTTTCTTTTTGAAGTTCAAAGACTTTGGGGTCAGTGCAATTTCTTTTTATCCAAATAAGTTCACCTATTGGAATATTTTCTTAAACATGTCTCAGATGTCACGAATCTGCGCAAAGTATCTCATCGCATATATGTATATACTGTATATACTGTATATATATATTGTGAGACACTGAAGGGGTTAACTGTGGATGAGCGGTATGTTTCCCCTAGGTTTTGCTATTATGCAAGGCCTTAGTGCTGAGGTTGGGTGTCCAGCACCTTGGACACAGGTGATGGGAGCAGCCCAATCAGTTTTTTTTAAAACCGCTCAGCAGAGCTGGAAGTGTTGTCTCTCTCTGGAAGGAGACTGGAGAGCACACAGCCCTGACCTCTGTGCCTGGAGCAGCCAAGTGATTTTGTATAGTGGTGAGTTAGTGAACACTTGTATAGTTAGCACCCTGACGGGTAGGATTTTTGTTTGTTTAATGCCTGAATGTAAAGGCTGTTTTATTTTGCTGCTACAATAAACGCAGGCTAGACCTGTTTTGGACTGTACCTTGGTGTCACTGTCTTGAACTGCATCACAGCACCCCGCTACCACGGTCTCTACTGGGCCAAATTCCCACATATGGTGCTTCGGATTGCGGGCAGTTCAAAAGACACACACCTGAAAGGCTCGCTACATCCTGCAACATTGCATGGCCTGGGTGAAAGCAGCAGGCAAATTGCAGGATAAAGCCAAGATGGAGGACTTTATTAAATACCTGCAAGAGGAGGCCAGAGCTAATCGGCAGCAGCAGCAGGCCATGCTCCAGCAGCAGGAGGAGAGGTCCCGCCAGCAGCAGGAAGAGTACCAGGCTAATCGACAGCTGCAGCAAGCCATGCTCCAGCAGCAGGAGGAGAGGTCCCGACAGCAGCAAGCCATGCTCCAGCAACAGCAGGAAGAGTCCCGGGCTGATCGGCAGCTGCAGCAAGCCATGCTCCAGCAACAGCAGGAAGAGTCCCGAGCCATGTTCCAGCTGATGATGGAAAAGTTTTCTGGCGTTATGGCAGCACCGCAAGCGACGACTACTGAGGGGTCCCATACTGGTTTGCAAGGGTACCCGGTTGTCCAGCATTCCGCACGGGCTGCAGTACAAAAGGCTTTACAAAAGATGACGGCGACCGACGACGTGGAGGCGTATCTCACTGTGTTCAAGCGAGTAGCTGAGCGAGAGGAGTTACCAGCTGAGCAGTGGGCAGATGTCCTGGCGCCGTTCCTGACAGGCGAATCGCAGAAGGCATACTACGACCTGAGTGAAACGGAGGCCCGTGAGTACCCCCAGTTAAAGGCGGAGATTCTGGCTCGTCTTGGGGTCACCATTCAGGTTCGTTCCAGCCGGGTCCACCAGTGGGCATACTCTGAAAAACTACCCCCGCGCTCCCAAATGCATGACCTGATCCATCTTGTCCGGAAGTGGCTACAACCCGAGGACTGCACCCCAGCACAGATGGTTGAGAGAGTGGTTCTTGACAAGTTCACCCGTTCTCTGCCCTCTCGGCTCCAGCGGTGGGTTGGACAGGCCGCTCCCACAAATGCTGAGGAACTCGTGTCCCTAGTAGAGAGATATCGGGCTACGGAGGATCTTCTACTTATCCCTCCCACACGAAGCAGTGCCAGTGACAAGGCCATTAAACCATCTGGTAAGACTGCTACTGCAGAAAAAGGGAAACAGGTCAGGTTGGGAGGGGGTACACTGGGGGGCTTGGATACACAGAAACCCAGTGAGGCTCGTGACAGAGGTCATGGCCGTATCCAGTGCTGGCGATGCCATGAAATGGGCCATATTGCTGCCAACTGTCCCCTGTCAGTGGAGCCAATGGACTGCAACCAGACCCGGCGAATGTCACTGTTTGCCCGGCCGGTTCTGGCTGCCGAGTCAGTCACGGATGCAGAACCCCAAGTGTGTATGGTCACAATCGGGGGTCACACGGTGGAAGCCTTGCTAGACTCAGGGAGTCTGGTTACCCTGGTGCGGGGAACTTTGGTTGATCCTGGACTGTACAGTGGGCGTAAAGTGGGAGTGTTATGTATACATGGGGACACTCGCGAATATCCCACTGCTGTCATCAACCTACATACCCCTTGTGGTACTGTTACCCATGAAGTGGGGGTGGTGGGGACCCTGTTTCATGAGGTTATTATCGGCAGAGACTTGCCGGTGTTTTGGGACCTCTGGAGACGAAGACCCACCTCAGGTGCTGTTGCAGATAATGGACGTCAGGTATGTCCGGCCTTGGCCCCTGAACCCTTTGAGGCCGATGTACCCACACCAGCAGTAGGGGTGACCCCAGGTGATGAATTCTCTCCCCTAGAGGTCCTAGCTGGTGAGGTCGAGGGCCACGAGGAGGTGGCCGACATGCCGAACCTGAGTTTTCCCGTGAGAATTTTGGGGCTGCACAGCTACAGGACCCTACCTTGTTTAAAGCACGGGAAAATGTTAAGGTGATAAATGGGGTACTCCAAATACCAGGGGCTGACAAAATATACCCCCGAATGGTGATTGTTGGGGAGCTGTTGTACAGGGTCGACCAGATACGGGGTGAGGAGGTTGAGCAACTTGTAGTACCCCAATCTCACCGTAGGCTGGTGCTAGAGTTGGCACACAAACATGTGCTGGGAGGGCACTTAGGTGCTGAGAAGACCCGGGAGAGGATCCTGCAGAGATTTTTCTGGCCCGGGGTGTGGGAGGAGGTAAACCGGTATTGTAGCTCCTGCCCTGAGTGTCAACTTACTGCCCCGGTGTCCCACTTCAGGAGTCCTTTGGTCCCGCTACCAATCATAGAGGTGCCATTTGAACGGATTGCAATGGATCTGGTTGGCCCCATAGTCAAATCCTCAAGGGGGCACCAATACATCCTGGTTATCCTGGAATACGCTACGCGGTATCCCGAGGCGATTCCATTAAGGAACACCTCCTCCAAAAATATTGCTAGGGAGCTGTTCCAGGTATTCTCACGCACAGGCCTCCCCAAGGAAATCTTGACTGACCAGGGTACCCCATTCATGTCTAGGGTAATGAAGGAGATGTGTAAGTTACTGCAGGTTAAACAGCTCCGCACCTCTGTGTATCATCCTCAGACAGATGGCCTAGTCGAGAGGTTTAACAAGACCTTGAAGGGGATGCTAAAGAGGGTGGTCAGCAAGGATGGGAAGGACTGGGATTGTTTGTTGCTCTATTTGATGTTTGCCATACGTGAAGTTCCCCAGTCCTCCACGGGTTTCTCACCCTTTGAGCTGTTATATGGCCGTTCCCCACGTGGGCTTTTGGATATAGCCAAGGAGACCTGGGAACAGGAGAGGACCCCCCACCGTAGTGTGATAGAACACGTCTCCCTTATGCAGGACCGCATAGCGGCGGTAATGCCCCTTGTAAAGGAGCACATGACAAGGGCACAAGAAGCCCAGTCTAGGGTCTACAATAGGTCAGCCAGACTCAGGACCTTTAACCCAGGCGACAGAGTGCTAGTTCTGGTGCCCACCGTTGAGAGCAAGTTCTTGGCAAAATGGCAAGGACCATATGAGGTCATGGAGAAAGTAGGGGAGGTAACCTACAAGGTATCTCAGCCGGGGAGGAGGAAACCCGAACAGATATACCACGTGAACCTCCTAAAGCCATGGAGGGAAAGAGAGTCCCTGATGGCCGTGGGAGTAGAAAAAGTGTCTGTCCCCAAGAAGGGGACACCGGAGGTAGGTGTACCCGATGCCAAGGTGCCTGAAGTACGGATCCCGGAGTCCCTCTCCAGGGCCCAGATTCAGGAAGCGAAGGAGTTTGTGCTCCGAAATGTGGATGTGTTCTCTAAGTTACCGGGACGTACTTCAGTCATCAAGCATGATATCATAACCGAACCCCACATCCGGGTACACCAAAAACCCTACCGGGTCCCTGCAGCGCGCCGGCTTGCCATATCCGAAGAAGTCAGGCAGATGTTAGACCTGGGGGTTATCGAGGAGTCTAAAAGTGACTGGTCGAGTCCTATTGTGTTGATTCCCAAACCTGATGGTTCCCTACGGTTCTGCAATGACTTTAGGAAGTTGAACGAGGTGTCCAAATTTGATTCTTATCCCATGCCCAGGGTTGACGAGTTGATAGAACGACTTGGACAGGCTAGATTCTTCTCCACCCTTGACCTGACGAAAGGGTATTGGCAGGTACCCCTTACTGACAGGGCCAAAGAGAAGACCGCTTTTGTTACTCCTGATGGGCTTTTTCAGTACGTGGTACTCCCCTTTGGGCTACATGGGGCTCCCGCCACATTCCAGAGGTTAATGGATCTCGTCCTAAAACCTCACCGGAGATATGCCTCGGCCTACCTGGATGACATCATAGTTTATAGTAACGATTGGGAGAGTCACCTGGCCAAGGTGCAAGCAGTGGTAGACTCCCTGAGGGCAGCAGGGTTGACAGCGAACCCCCAAAAATGTGCACTGGGTCTGGAAGAGGCCCGTTACCTGGGGTACCGTATTGGGCGAGGTGTCATCAAACCCCAAGTAAATAAAGTGGAGGCGATCCAGCAGTGGCCACGACCTATGAGCAAGTCTATTATCGCCGATTTATCCCCGATTTTGCTACCATAGCGGCACCCCTGACTGACCTGACCAAGGGTAGCAGGGCGGTGATGGTAAAGTGGAGTGAAGAGGCTGAGGGGGCGTTTCAGCGACTTAAGACGGTTTTGTGCGAGGGACCGGTACTGATCACCCCTGACTTCACCAAGACCTTTATTGTGCAGACTGACGCTTCTGACGTGGGCTTAGGGGCTGTCCTGTCCCAAGTAGTTGAGGGTGAGGAACATCCCGTGACATTCCTGAGCCGCAAGCTCACACCCCCTGAGAAGAACTATAGTATAGTTGAGAGGGAGTGCTTGGCGATAAAATGGGCTCTGGAATCCCTGAGGTATTACTTGATAGGGCGACAGTTTACACTAGTGACCGATCACTCTCCCCTCACCTGGATGAGTCAGGCTAAAGAGAGGAACGCCAGGGTCACAAGGTGGTTCCTAATGTTGCAGAATTTCAAATTCACGGTAGAACATCGAGCAGGAAAGCTGCATGGGAATGCCGATGCCCTATCTTGTACCCACTGTCTGATGGCCAAAAGTGTTCGCCCCCACAGGGTCAAACAGAGGGGGAGGGTATGTGAGACACTGAAGGGGTTAACTGTGGATGAGCGGTATGTTTCCCCTAGGTTTTGCTATTATGCAAGGCCTTAGTGCTGAGGTTGGGTGTCCAGCACCTTGGACACAGGTGATGGGAGCAGCCCAATCAGTTTTTTTTAAAACCGCTCAGCAGAGCTGGAAGTGTTGTCTCTCTCTGGAAGGAGGCTGGAGAGCACACAGCCCTGACCTCTGTGCCTGGAGCAGCCAAGTGATTTTTGTATAGTGGTGAGTTAGTGGAATACTTGTATAGTTAGCACCCTGACGGGTAGGATTTTTGTTTGTTTAATGCCTGAATGTAAAGGCTGTTTTATTTTGCTGCTACAATAAACGCAGGCTAGACCTGTTTTGGACTGTACCTTGGTGTCACTGTCTTGAACTGCATCACAGCACCCCGCTACCACGGTCTCTACTGGGCCAAATTCCCACTATATATATATATATATATATATATATATATATATATATATATATGTTTTATTACAAGAAATGTCTAAAAATGGATGCTTTTGTTTTGTAAAAGTAAATTTTAGATTCATGTCGAAACACTTCTGAGTTATACACCCAACTACTTTTGGATTTTCCTCCTCAAAACACGCACTCCCCTAGGTCTGAACAAACAACAAGATGTCATCTATTTATATTAGTTTACACTGACTTTTGAGTTGTGTTTACATCTCTCTTTTTCATTGTGTCAGATACATTGGGTCTTTTATTGGTAATTTATGAATGAAAATGTTTGTTATTAATTTTCCCATTTTTATGTTTCCTGGATCAGTGGTCACGTGATGCCGGTTCATTAGTGTAATATGAGCCAGGTTTAGTGAAAATGAGGTCTCTGGTGCCAGGTTCCTTATAAGTATGCATATACAGTATACCATATATATTAGAGCAAAAGCTGAGTTATTTTATACAATTTGTTGAAAAAGTCCCACTTGGCTTATACTCGAGTAAATGAAAATAAATAAATAAACAAACTACTGTGTTCCTTGCAGCTCCTCTTCTCATGTGTAGAGACAGGTCCATGCGCTCTGTCCATACACAAACTATGGTGCTGCTGTGTCGCCTACTGATTACATCATAGTGTGTCCACGGCAGAGCTGCAGGTAAATATTGGGTTTATTTCTTTTATATAATGAGTGATCCTATGAGAGGAGACTGCTTGGCATTTCAGGTGTACAATAAATTCCAGTGTGGGTGCTAGGACACTGACATCTCATTCCCGAGGTAGAATTTCCTACTCCTGGCAACTTCTGTAGACTGAGGGTTTCTGTGAGATTGAAAGAAGATTAATAAACAATCCTACTACATAATGACATTCTCTCTTCTTTAAGTTGATGCAATGTAATCAAGTTACTTACCCATACCTCCCAACCGCTCAAGGTTGGACGTGACAGTCCCGGTTTTTGGGCCCTATTCCATCATCACGGGTAGCTGGAAGAAATGTCATGGATTCTCCCCCTCTCCCCTGGTTTGCCCCACCTCCTCCTGGTCCCGTAGATAAGAGCTGAGGGGCATCCAAAGCAACAGAGATAGGAGGAGGCAGCATCAGCCCCTGCTACCTCCTCACATGATGTTTGCTGCATGAGGACAGGAGGAGGCTGTTGGAGGAAAGGAGTAGGCTGCTGGGCGACAGGAGGAGGCTGCTGGAGGACACAGGAGCAGGTTGCTGGAGGACACAGGAGGAGGCTTCTGGAGGACACAGGAGAAGGCTGCTGGGAGACTGGAGGCTGCTGGAGGACACAGGAGGAGGCTGCTGGAGGACACAGGAGGAGGCTGCTGTAGGATACAGGAGGAGGCTGCTGGAGGACACAGGAGTAGGTTGCTGGAGGACACAGGAGGAGGCTGCTGGAGGACACAGGAGGAGACTACTGGAGGACACAGGAAGAGACTGCTGGAGGACACAGGAGAAAACTTCTGGAGGACATAGGAGGAGACTGCTGGAGGAGACAAGAGCAGGCTGCTGGAGGACACAGGAGGAGGCTGCTGGAGGACAGGACTAGGCTGCTGGGGGACAGGAGGAGGCTGCTGCAGGACACAGGAGGAGGCTGCTGGAGGACACAGGAGGAGGCTGCTGGAGGACACAGGAGGAGGCTGCTGTAGGATACAGGAGGAGGCTGCTGGAGGACACAGGAGTAGGTTGCTGGAGGACACAGGAGGAGGCTGCTGGAGGACACAGGAGGAGACTACTGGAGGACACAGGAGGAGACTGCTGGAGGAGACAAGAGCAGGCTGCTGGAGGACACAGGAGGAGGCTGCTGGAGGACAGGACTAGGCTGCTGGGGGACAGGAGGAGGCTGCTGCAGGACACAGGAGGAGGCTGCTGGAGGACACAGGAGGAGGCTGCTGTAGGATACAGGAGGAGGCTGCTGTAGGATACAGGAGGAGGCTGCTGGAGGATACAGGAGGAGGCTGCTGGAGGACACAGGAGGAGGCTGCTGGAGGACACAGGAGGAGACTACTGGAGGACACAGGAAGAGACTGCTGGAGGACACAGGAGAAAACTTCTGGAGGATATAGGAGGAGACTGCTGGAGGACACAGGTGGAAACTGCTGGAGGACACAGGAGGAGGCTGCTGGAGGACACAGGAGGAGGCTGCTGGAGGACACAGGAGGAGGCTGCTGGAGGACACAGGAGGAGGCTGCTGTAGGATACAGGAGGAGGCTGCTGTAGGACACAGGAGTAGGTTGCTGGAGGACACAGGAGGAGGCTGCTGGAGGACACAGGAGGAGACTACTGGAGGACACAGGAAGAGACTGCTGGAGGACACAGGAGAAAACTTCTGGAGGATATAGGAGGAGACTGCTGGAGGACACAGGTGGAAACTGCTGGAGGACACAGGAGGAGGCTGCTGGAGGACACAGGAGGAGGCTGCTGGGGGACACAGGAGGAGGCTGCTGGGGGACACAGGAGGAGGCTGCTGGCGGACACAGGAGGAGGCTGCTGGCGGACACAGGAGGAGGCTGCTGGCGGACACAGGAGGAGGCTGCTGGCGGACACAGGAGGAGGCTGCTGGAGGACCCAGGGGGAGGCTGCTGGAGGACCCAGGGGGAGGCTGCTGGAGGACCCAGGGGGAGGCTGCTGGAGGACACAGATGGAGGCTGCTGGAGGACACAGGAGGAGACTGCTGGAAGGGACAGATATAGGCTGCTGGGGGACAGGAGGAGGCTGCTGGGGGACAGGAGGAGGCTGCTGGAGGACACAGGAGGAGGCTGCTGGAGGAGGCTAATGTAGGACACAGGAGGAGGCTGCTGGAGCACACAGGAGGAGGCTGCTGGAGGACACAGGAGGAGACTGCTGAAGGACAGGACTAGGCTGCTGGGGGAGAGGAGGAGGCTGCTGGAGGACACAGCAGGAGGCTGCTGGAGGACACAGGAGGAGGCTAGAGGACAGGGGAAGCTGGGAACAGGAAAAGCAGGCTTGAGGACACAGGAGGAGGCTGCTGGAGGACACAGGTGTTGGCAGCTGGGGGACAGGAGGCTGCTGGAGGACACAGGAGGAGGCTGCTGTAGGAGGCTGCTGAAGGACACAGGAGGAAGTTGCTGGAGGGGACAAGAGGAGGCTGCAGGAGGACAGGAGGAGGCTGCTGCAGGACACAGGAGGAGACAGCTGGAGGAGACAAGAGCAGGCTGCTGGAGGACACAGGAGGAGGCTGCTGGAGGACAGGACTAGGCTGCTGGGGGACAGGAGGAGGCTGCTGCAGGACACAGGAGGTGACTGCTGGAGGACACAGCAGGAGGCTGCTTGAGGACATGGGAGGAGGCTGCTGGAGGACACAGGAGGAGGCTAGAAGACAGGGTGAGCTGTGTACAGGAATAGGAGGCTAGAGGACACAGGAGGAGGATAGAGGACAGGAAGAGGAGGCTGGAGAACATCAGGAGGGCGGAGGACAGGAATAGAAGGCTGGAGGACACAGGAGGATAGAGGGAAGAGGGAGGTGAGCTCGAGGACACAGGTGGAGGATAGAGGACAGGAGTAGGATTTAGGAGGACACAGGAGGAGGATCGAGGACAGAAAGAGGATTCTGGAGGACACAGGAAGAGGATAGAGCACAGGGGGGCTGGAGGACAGGAGGAGGAGGCTGGAGGAGATGGAGGCTGCAGGAGAGGAGGAGGCTGGAGCAGGCTGGGGGACAGGAGGAGTATAGAGGCTGGAGGACAGGAGGAGGAGGCTGGAGGATGCTGGGGGATAGGAAGAGGAGGCCTGAGGACAGTTGCCACAGGAGGAGGATGGAGGACAGGAGGCCACAGGAGGAGGATGGAGGACAGGAGGCCACAGGAGGGGGATGGAAGGCAGGAGGCCACAGGAGGAGGATGGAGGACATGAGCTATAGTAGGAGGACGGAGATTAAGGGATACAGAAGGAGGATGAAGGACAGGTGGCCACAGAATGAGGAGGATAGAGACCAGGGACCCCACCATGTGAGAAGGGATATGGGAAGGATTAAAGCGAGGATAAAATTAAAGAGGGGTTTTATATGTTTTATATGTTGCATAGTTGCATTAGGTGCAACTGTACAGGTTAATGGGGAAGGGGGTGGCCAAAAAATTGGGCACCAACAAGGTCTATATTATACTATGCTTGTGGGTGGGGTGATGGGTGTGGTTTAGAAAAAGGGGGAGGGGCTTTCGTCCCTCTTTCTCTCGGCCAAAAGTTGGGAGGTATGACTTACGTATATAGGATCCTCAGATCTGACTGGCGGTTGTACATTCCTTCTCTGGCTTACATTGTATGTTGTCACAAATTACAGATGAAGTATCAGTACAAGTGCAGTTCTGGGAGCAGTCATCTGTGATAAAGGATTCCCCTTTCTGGAAAGAAAGCAAACTATGCCATATGATATGTTATGTTTTGAGCAGTGTAGTATTGCTTTATTATCATATATTATTATAATAAGATAATAATTGATATTGCTTGTGTAGTGAAGCCTTACATCTCTGCTTGCTGTCATTCTATGTGAAACTTTACTATTTACTTCTATTGGATAGAAATCTGTCCCTGGTCATATGATGTCACACAGGTGTACGGCTCATTTTATCAGAGAAAGTTTTGTAACTAATATTTAGCGGACCAAGGATAATACCAAGCTGTGTGGGTTTGGGTTCCAAACTTGTGTAAAGACACAAGAATGAAAATACTACAAGTCATACATTTAATTGTATCAATGTTGATACCTTGTAGTATTTGTTAAGGAAGGTGCATCCACATTCCTGATAGGGTACACAGTCATAACTACTAAGTACGTAGCCTGGGTCACATGACATCCCTCACATTCAGACTCAGATGGCAAGATGCTGCAGGATGCTGGACAGGCGCAGTACATATAGAATATGTTGGTCATAGTAAGTAAAGACTGTAGGAAAAAATGGACCTCAGATCATGTGAGTTCCTGGCTTATCACGATTACATTTTTTAATTTTGTTTTAGGGACAGCTGCTGGATGCTGAAGAGGTAAGAATTCTTGTTATAGAGCAGGGGTCTCAAACTCGCGGCCCGCGGGCCAACTGCGGCCCGCGGGACAACATTTTGCGGCCCCCACCTGGAAAAGCACCGCCCGCCGTGTATTCACGGCGGCGGTCGGGTCGCGCTGCATGGAGAGGGCTCACGGGCTGAGCCCTCTCCATAGCCGGTAAGTCTTTGCTGCATATTGCAGGTGCTTTCACAGCGATGGCTGCCGGCAAAGCTGCCGGCAGCCTCAAAAAGATAGCGGCGCATGGGCGCCGCCATCTTACCCGGGATCGCCGCTCCCCGTGACGCCATTGGGGGCGGCGATCCGTCTCCATGGTAGCCTCGGGTCTTCGGAAGACCCGAGGCTATTTCGTTTTAACCCCTTCATTACAATGTGCTGATAGCACATTGTAATGAATGAGGAGGAAAATCCCCTTATACTGCCATACTGTAGTATGGCAGTATATGGTAGGATCGATCAGACAACCTAGGGTTAAAGAACCCTAGGGAGTCTGAAAAAAAGTATAAATAAAAATAAAAAAAAGTTTTTTAAAAAAAAATTAGAATAAAAAAAAATTAAATTTCAAATCACCCCCCTTTCCCTAGAACTGACATAAATATAAATAAACAGTAAAAATCATAAACACATTAGGTATCGACGCGTCCGAAAATGCCCGATCTATCAAAATATAATAACGTTTTTTACAATGCGTTTTACCCCGTTACGGAAAATAGCGCCCAAAGTCGAAAATGGCACTTTTTTGCCATTTTGAAAAATATAAAAAAATCTATAAAAAGTAATCAAAAGGTCGTACAGTCCTAAAAATGATATCATTGAACATATTATCAAATTTCGCACTGAGCCCCTGACTGGGCTCAGTGCGGTAGGAGCTTGGGACCCCTCGGTGCACAGGACGCGTTCATAGAGAAAACACGTCTCCCAGCTTGGGGCTTTCCTTGCACTGGGAGACGCCGTGACATTTGAATCTGAATAATGATATTTTTTAAGCGCATTTTGTGTGGAAAACTTGATGCGGCCCAGCCTTACCCAGAATCTACCTCCAGCGGCCCCCAGGTAAATTGAGTTTGAGACCCCTGTTATAGAGTGTTTGCCAATTAAGGTCACCTTATAGGCATGTGGGGACTTACAGCCATTGATGCTCCAGTAAGTAATTCTGGGAAATAGGCAAATACGTTTTTCAAGGTGGGAAATGGAAAACAATGCCTCCTTTTGCTCCTTTTGATGTTAAGGGTCTGCCTTTCAAGGTAGCAAAAGGAGGCATTGTTTTTTTCACTTCCCACCTTGGAAAACGTATTTGCATATTTCCCAGGATGCTGAATTGGACACATAAAGGGACGTTAGAGACAGACCTGTTTCCACCCAAGGCTACAGAAATACATTAAGGAAATAAATAGAAACAAGTCAGTGAAAGCAGGGTTGCACCAGGCAGAATCGGGTCTGACAGCAAAATACAGAATCAAACAGGAGGAGAATGGTCAAATAAACACAGCAGACGTTGGATACACAGGATAGCAAAGCAATAACAATAACAATAGATACAAAATGTAAAAGGGCTGCAATAACCAGCAACCTGCTATCATAACTGGGCAGATATATAAGGAATAGCTCAATGCTACCCCCATGGTTCAGCCATTGATCACTAAAGTCACAGCAGTTCAGATGACACCACCCAGCTTTCCAGAGGAAGACATACCCAGTTCAGCCAAGGTGCAGACCTGAGTGTGGCTACAAGCACATAATCCTGAAACTTGATCCCTTTCAGAACACCACAGAGTAATTCAGCCAATGCTGACAATTATTCCAAATTCCCTGTTTCGGAAAGTGTCACATGTGTCAAATATAGTAAACAGATGAACAAAAAGTAAACCCAGTGACAAATAGTGTAACAATAAGGTAACAATATAGAAAAGATATACAGGCATTTATCCCATTTAACTTGGTTGAAACTTTGTTAAGGCAGTTTCTCAACTTATCCAATACATTATAACAACATGCCAGCAAATAATGGTTCAGTTCAAATCATAATGCATATACATTAAAGGGGTATTCTCATGTGTGCATTCACATTCAGTTTCATTAATCTTCCATGTATATACATTTCTTCAATTAGATGTAATTAATTTTTTTTTACCTGTGTGAAGATAATTTCTCATAAATGTAGTCATATGGTCCCTTAAAAACAAGACTGTGTTCTTGGATACGGCCACCTCTGCTGGAGTGATTGCACAAAGAAACAAAAAGTTTTTGTATGTTAAATGTCCAGGAGTTACTGCATGTCCGGCAACCGTCTTGTGGAAATTATCACAGAACACAGGTGGTGAGGCAGGACTCCATAGCGCATATCTGGTCACTGCTGCCAAAATGTGAGGTGGTCGTATCCAAGGAAGCTATTTCATTTCTAAGGGACAACATGGATACATTTATGAGAAATTATCTTCAAACAGGAACAATTTTTTTTAATAACATCCAAATGAAGAAATGTTTAAATATGGCAATTAAATTAAATATGAATGCCCAGATGGTAATACCCCTTTAATAATAATATACTGTCCAAAATAGTGCTTTAATAAAACACAAGAGTATCACGGATGCCTTTTCTAGATTACTACTATGTTCAGAAGCACAAGGATAACTTGTAATAGTTAAACACTAGTTCAGCTTATAGTATTGTGGGGGAGTACAATCCAGTGATTGTAGTGTAGGAGAGCCGAATACCATCGATCAAAACTTTACAATGGGTTCACTCAAAAATATTGCCATATTGTAGGAAATTTAATATAGCTTAGCGATGCGACTCTCATTTAAATACTAACAATTTGGACCTATCACTTAATATATTGTTGTGCAAAAAATAATTACATAAGTTACATCTGTGGGCTGTACAAATCTAAAACTGTGAAAAAGCCAACAGCAAGTTGTAAACACCACAGTTGTAATAAATCCCCCTCAATGTGTTAAGATTTAGATGACTGATCATATGAAATTCCTTCAAATTTCCATTTGGGCTTGGGACAGTGTGCCCTTACATTCATAAAGTTGGCGTGTCTGGATGTACTGGAATTATTTTTAACAAAATAACTTGCTTTAGGGATCAGTTTACTGAACAATGTTGTTTTACTTATATGAGAAAGATGCCCATTCTTGGTTCCATTTCAAATGGGGCTGACCTACAGAGTAGTAGTTGTATAATGTCTTATGCTTCTCATGTGATGCAAAATAATGTGCACTTTGTGAATTTTATTCTTAAATTATGGCACCAAAAAATACATCTTCTAACCACAGACCCCCTCCCCCCCCCCCCCACACACACACAAATTTAATTAGTAATCTGAAAAAAAGTAAGCTGCTGTACTAATAGACAGGCAGACATTTTAAAGGTGGGTGTTGCGAATAGCATCCTCTCCTGGTCAGGATCTATATGTTGAGCCTGCCCAACTCATCCAGAATCTACCCAACGGAGAACTTAGTTATTGCCGCTCTAGCCACTGCCTGGTAAGGCAATAGTTAACACTGTGAGATGTTACTGTCCAATGAAGTTCTTGTAAAACAAGCTGAAAGATGATTGGAGGAGTTCTACCCCTCCTGGGAGGAAGTCATATTCCTCTGAGACAGAGGAATTGCCTTATGGTCTGTCTGCCACAACCAGTGTCCTAATTCCAGGAACTTTAAGTGCCTCAGACCTCTGCCTAGCATCCAGGGCAAGTCCGGAGACTTAATGCCACAGCTGAGATCCATCACCAGGACTCCATTTCTACCAGCTTACCCTGAAGCTACTACCAGGCTGCCTGTAAATTAATTTCAACAAAGTTGCCTCTGTCTGATCCCTATATCCAGGCTGCTTACCACCACGGGCTTCCCCATCCATCACCCAGGGATTCATCCTAAAGACACTTCAGGGCTTGCCCCAGGGAGAAACCATTGCATCAGCCTCTCCCTCCATATCTCTTGCATGCACCACCTGCTGGAGACCTGCCAGGCTGTATGTCAGCCCAAAGCCACACAAGGCAGCCACTCCGGTAATCTGAGCCCCAGCTGCCTCCAGGCCACCAAGAAAAGGGGATGTTGCACTTTGTTACATTTACTTTTTTCATCATATATTACATGATAGTATATATACTATATTAAAGTACCAACCCTAGTACTATTTACATAATGCATTTACAGCATTATACAGTACTATGTTAAAGCACACACTGTAAGATAAAACATATGATGTAATAGTACTAAGACTGGAACTGGAACATAGATATGTATGATGCAAATAATACTAAGAATAGGACTCTATTGTGGAGGGCTCCATCTGATGCTTTGATATTTGGCATTGATATTTGTCTTTGTGCTTCACTTGTCAGTTTCTTATGTGAACACTCACTTGCTGGAAATTACTGGATGATTTGGAGTTGTTTGCACCACACCTTTATCCTCCTGCATATCCAATACAATGGAAACAGCACACTCTTTTCTAGTGGTGGTGCTCAAGGTGGGATTCCCAATCCAATCAGAAAACATGGCACAAACGTTCTTTATTCTTATTTCTCTTTTTTATTTTATAACAAGTTTCCAAAAGAAACAGATCAAAATTATGACGTTTCAGTCATCCTGTTAGATCTGGACTAGGAAGGATAGAAACAATGTGAGACTAACATGGCTATTACATAAGATAAATCATATGACATTGAATTGACGCAAAATAAGCAATATCATGGCGTAATAATGGCAAAGAAACAATCAGATTATAGAAAGCTGGGTAGACATTCCATGGTATTGTGACACATGTATAGGAGATAAAAGGAGGAGGTCTAAGTAAGTATATACAGGAGAGTTGTAGACAGGTAAATGGTATGTACAAATTGTATGTAAAGGAGTAAAGGTAGAATGCAGGTAGTTTTTGTTAGGGTTGGGTAACACAGAAGAAAGGGGATAGTGTGCCCTGAGCTTGCCCCAACCTCTGTCCCTTCCTATAGATCCCCCACGCTAAAACACGGGGCGACTACTTGAAAACTCAAAATACACTGGATAAGTGTGGGAAGGGAAACACAAACAGACTGACAAACATAAAACACAAAAGAGTAGTAAACTAGCCGGAGTCACAGCGAGAGGGTACGTCAAGAGCAAAATCAGTAAGCAAAAGGGTCATTGTCAAAAACTAGCCGAGGTCACAACAATACAGAACAAGAGCAAGTCAAACTAACAGCAGAGAGCAAGTGAGGAAAGGGATTTCAAACATTGGCACAGGTGACTAGTGAGGCTGCAATTTATGCAGCCAGAACCCCACCTCCAGAACCTGATAGGAGCTGGACAACTTCTGGGAATTAACCCCTCCTGGTGCAGAATAACCAAGCACAATAGCAGGCACCATGCAGAGGTACCACAAGTCTCAGCAGTTCAACACAACTCCTAGACAGCGCAAAGTCTTAGAAGCCGCTGCCCGGGGCGCATGCCAGAGACCGCTGGTAGCGGAGGAGAGGTGGAGTTTGCGCCAGAAATCGGAGAACCCTGCTAGCACCACCAGAAGAACCAGAAGTCCCAGCATTCTCCCCAGCAAACCTGACAGTTTTGAGATGATATGGGATAATCAGAGGTCTAAGTTGAGGAGAACAGGCACTATGTAAGCAGCGGTGCACCTGCCATGAGGCAAGTTGAGCATCCCGCTTCAGCGCGCCTCCTGATCAACGGGGGGGGGGGGCGGACCATGCTTCCACTTCCCACAGGCTGGTGCTGAGCTCCTGCATGCGGGACAGGCCCGTGTTGAAGCCCTCCATCCTGCCGGACCTTGCGCCCACCCCCACCGCCGCCAGCACAGAGCTTCCGCCCCCCTGCCAGGCAGCATCACATTCCAGTGCTTTGTCTGGCACCGTGCTGCCAGCCGACACTGTGCTCCCACCCCCACTCCCCGCATACCTCCGCCCTCGCCCCCACTCCCTGCATACCTCCGCTCCCGGCTCCCCCTCCACTCTCGACTCCTCCCCCCCCCTCTCCAGGCTCTCGGCTCCCTGCTCCTCCTGCCCCCGCTCAAACTCCAGGCTCCCTTCACGCTCCTGCCCCCCTTGCCCAACCCCCCCCCACTCCTGGCTAAGCCCCCCTAAGCTCCAGCTCCCCCACCGTGCCACCGCCATTGCATGACAAGGCCGAACGGTAAGGTTACTTTATCTTTGCATATATATATGTATATGTAATATGTGTGTGTGTATATGTGGATATATGTGTGTGTGTATATCTGTATATATGTATATGTGTGTGTATATGTGTATATATGTGTGTGTGTGTGTGTATATGTGAGTGTGTGTATATGTGTATATATGTGTGTGTGTGTATGTGCTGTATCTACTGTTTGTATATGTGTATATATGCTGTATGTATATGCAGTATTTGTGATATTTATCAGGGCTTCTATTTTGTACTACCATGGTGGTACGCTGAATGCCTTTTATACTACATGTGGACATGTGGATATATGTGTGTCTGTATATGTGTATATATGTATATGTGTGTATATGTGTATATATGTATATGTGTGTGTATATGTGTATATATGTATATGTGTGTGTGTTTATATGTGGGTGTGTATATGTGAGTGTGTATATGTGTATATATGTATATGTGTTTGTGTGTGTATATGTGTCAATATGTATATATGTGTGTGTATATGTTGTATCTACTGTTTGTATATGTATGTATATGCGGTATTTGTGATATTTATAAGGTCTTCTATTTTATACTTCATGGCGGTACGCTGTATGCATTTTATACTACATGGCGGCACACTGTATGCATTTTTTACTACATGGTGGTACACTGTATGCATGTTATACTACATGGTGGTACGCTGAATGCATTTTATACTATATGGCGGCATGCTGTATGCATTTTATACTACATGTCGGTACACTGTATACATGTTGTACTACATGGCGGTACTCTGTATGCATCTTATACTACATGGCTGTACTCTGTATTCATTTTACACTTCATGGCGGCACGCTGTATGCATTTTAGACTGCATGGCGGTACGCTGTATGCATTTTATACTACATGGCGTCAGGCTGTATGAATTTTATACTTCATGGCGGCAAGCTGCATGTATTTTATAATACTTGGTGGTACGCTGTATCTATTTTATACTACTTGGTGGCACGCTGTATGCATTTTATACTGTATGGCTGCACGCTGGATGCATTTTATACTGCATGGCGGTATGCTGTATGCATTTTATACTACATGGTGATACACTGTATGCATTTTATACTACATGGCGGCACGCTGTATGCATTTTGCATTGCTTTATTTTTACACCAAACCAATATGATGGATCTGGTCCTAACACTCCCTGATATATTACTTATATGGGGGGGGGGGGCGTCTCTCTATGGCTCGCCTCAGGCAGCAGACATGCTTGGTTTACTCCTGTATGTAAGGAGCAGAGTGCTTGTGAGGAACAGAAGTACTTACTGCAAGTTGTGTGGTAAAAGGTTTTGTGAGGCTGTGTTGCTGGCTTGGACTGTGTCTGTTTTATACTGTGACTGCGCATTTTGCTGGGTGTGTTGCGCAAGACCGGAATTACGTCACACTGTCGATCTATGCATGTCCTGGTATATGTAAACCAGTTGCTATGGAGATCGGCTACTTTCGGCGTATGAAACTCAGCCGAGCGAGATTGGGCGCAAAAGACACATTGGGCGCATGTTATAAAGGATATAGCTAAAATTGTGTTGCTGAATATGTATGGTACTAGAAACAGTCTAATAGTATGAGGCACAGTGGAGAATATGTGTATTAAAGAGATAGCAAAGTGTGGAATAATGTAAAGGGGAAATAGGAGGGTTAAGTAGTAATAAGTGGAGAAGGCATAATAGTATCACACTATGCTATGTGTATTTTTTTACCATCCAGAAGATATATGAAGAGAGCAGAACACAGCACAACTTTATCCTCCTGCAGTCTGCTCTCTCCAGCATCAGTTAATAACAGTTTTGATTGACACATTTCAGCTCCCATCACCTGGAGAAGTTTCCCATAAATCTTTGGTTCCCATTCAGTCCAGTGCCAGTTTTTATTTTGCCTAACCTGCTTATTTCCTGTGAGATTACTCAGTTTACTGTTATTGATATGCTTCTGATATTTCTGGTTTCCTATAGTGGCTTTGGCCCTTTAATAAATGTTCTATGGTCTTTCTGTCTGGGATTTTTTTTCCAAAAGTCTCAAAATACCTAAAAAGCACACATACCAGCACAGGACTGGAGTAACTATAAGACTTTTTATGGAACTTTTTGCCAAAGTCCCAAGTCATGAATATGGCTTTGCGATGTGTTTTACAGCATTGCACTTGCTGTAATTCTATGTTTACGCCAGATTAATGAAGAGGTGGAAATAGTCCTGTGAGTCCTTGCATCTACCACCAAGTTGGTGCCCTGCTACAAGGATATTGTGATAGAAAAATGAGGTTGTACAAGCACAAATTTGCAGAGTTTCCATCCAACATTGAGAGCTGAATGATAGCACATGGAGGAAGAATTCACCAATGCAGCAGAAACACCAAGTGCCTGGATACCTATACCGTTTTCTAACACAGGGACATTAACAGCACTTCATGTATTTATTTTTGTACTTTTTTAAATTATTTCTTAGATTTTTTTCTCTTATGTTATTTTTTATCTTTCCCTAGCAGATTTTCAACACAGCAACTGCGCTATTCATCCCATCCTTTCACAGCGCTCTACCCCTTACTTACAGACTGTTTTGGGTGTTAAACTTCAGGTCCTTATTCAATTCAGTGGAGTTCAGGTTTGGCACCAGGTTCGGGGAACAAAAACTTTTCCAAGTAGTTCTTCTTAACTTGATGAACTCAAATTTCGATAGATCTGCTCATTACTACTTATATCTTTTACCTCATCAGCTGCCATTACTGACCAATAAATGTCCACAGATAGAGGGTGATGTGATCTCTGACTATCCATGAGCGATTGCCCTGCCAAGACCTCTTAGTAGTATTCCTGAATATGTGACTAAAGGGGTTGTCTTCTTTCAGAAAATAATTAGTATTACAATATTGTTTTTGTACAGTATAGTATATAGCACAGACATACTAACACTGATTTACTGCTGTAGTATTCAAATAGAAGGCTGCAACAGCAATGACTCTTAGCTTGGGGGTCTTTGTGGCAGTACATGGAAGAGGAAAGGAGATCACCAAAGGCTTCATGTCCATATACAATCTTGAAATATAAATACATTTTTCATAGTTCTGCAGCTAACACGCCCAAGATATTTTGGCCCTGTATGTCCCTGGAAAGGCAGAAAGAGTCGAATACTATAGTATTTACAGTGGTTTAGAGCACAAGACGTGATTTAGTGATGTTATTCTGCCTTATTCTGCACAGATGGATTAGAGGTGAGTATTAATATAATTTTTTAAAATTATACAATGAGGTGGTAGATTTAGGGGAGTTCATTTATTGTGAGGGTCATAGTGAGGTGTATTCTTCTGTATAGTATTCATAATATAGCCGTATGATATGTCATCAATACTTGAAGGTGTGGGATGCCTAACACATAAATATCTTAGAGAAGGCTGATGGTCAACTGCCACACATGCATGGCTGTTCTCTATTTATGTCTCAGGGAGTGCTTAAAACAGAACCTAATAGTATCATAAATACTTTACAAGAGTATACACTTTTAAATCTTGGGGGCACAAAGATGGGTAATGTAAAGTGTTGGTGGTGTTGTTAAGTGGGCAATCCGTAATGAGAGGCCAATAAGGGTAGTGGTCAAAAGCTGAAAATACACAATTTAAAGTCTTTTCTCAGATGTACTGATTTGCTTTAAATAGAACATAAAACTCCTTTGTAACAACAAGGTCCAATAAGGGTCCTTAGGCTAATGAAGGGGCTGATCTCAGAGGATAAAAAGTATATCAGTTACTAGTCTGCAGGGCAGCGGGGATTAAGTCTTGCCACATATTCTTCCTGAGCTGCACACTGTGGCCCTGGCACATGCAGGGATGGCAGAAAATCAGGCTGTTCTTAACCAAGGAGAGGAGAATGAAATGGTGAGTGCTCATGGGCAGGTCTCATCACTTTACAAATGTTTAGTTATTGCACTTACTTAATTGTACTTACTGTTGTAATGTACTAGGAGAAGAAAACTGACTATTGTTTACCTCTCTAGTGATCCTGATCTGTAACAGCTTTCTTTGTATGTATATCAAAAGGGAGACTTAAAGCAGTAATAAGCATATAATTTCACATTTTAATTTCCTCCCCTCCCTCATATCCCTCATTCAAGCTGAAATGGCACTAAAATGTGCCTGGAAGGGTATTCAATCTTTGTATTTGCAATTTCACCCTAATGTATATTTATCTTTTTCTCATCCTCTTTTCCTTCATCTTCCATCCAGAGCTGTTTTTTCAGTTCACTCTGCCCTAGGTACTAAGCAATACTACGCCCCCACTATGTCCCTTTTACACTTGACAATTGGAACAGAAAAATATACCTATATAACCAGAATGGGTGGCTCTGACTCTAAGTACTATCTTATACTGGAGTGTCTACATCAATGATGCATCAATTGACTCTTCTCCAAAGAAATTATACAATTGCTTTATTCATAAAAGGTAATAAAATTTCCAAAATGATAAAATTAGGTAACTTACAATTGAGTGAAATTAGTCATGTCCTTGTGTCGCGTTTCGGGGTCCTGCCCCTTTCTCAAAACCAAATGGACTGGTGTATGGGATACGAACAGGCATATATAAAGGTACCCAGATGCAGATCAGATCACCTGATTTTTATTTTTTTTTAAACAAGTACAATTAGTATATAACAAACATTCTCAGACACTAGCAGAACAAAATTGTATCACATTGCAAATTACCTGTGCAATATTTGTGGGATAGTGAACGCTGTATGGGTGTAGTAACATAGTACTCTTATGTAGTTACTGCGCATGCGTTAGGGGTACACGCATGCGTGGTAGTGAAGGAGCTGAACAGTGCAGTGTTGGCGCATGCGTACAAGCAAGCTTGGGAGGAGACGCGATTGCAATCTATGTAGATAGAAACCTTGGTAACCAGGGACGCTGAGTCTAAGGGATGCGATCGGCAGGATAGACACAGATAAGAACGCGATCGGCAGAATATGTAAGTGGTAGATGGCCCTGTAGAACGACCTAAATAGTGGAATGAAATGTAATCCCTAGTATATATTACAAAAACTTGGGCGAATAATGTAAATATGATCATTTTCTAAATGAATACAGTAAGATTATATATACACTATAGGTCTAAAGTGGGAATACAGTAAAGCCACAGAGTTATTCAGGATATAACTTATTAGAATACACTTTCTAAACTCTCATTTAGACCAGATGGAATAAGCGTGTTAAGTTTATATATCCAGAACATTTTGCGATGTTTCAATGTCTTAAACCGATGTGGTACATCGCTTTTAACCATTTCAATGGGTTTGATGGTTAATTTCTTATAGTCACAATCGTGACATTCTTCCGCGTGTTTGGAGACACTGGGGCACATTTACTTACCCGGTCTTTCGGCAATCCACTAAAGTAGTTCCTCCGACGTCCACCAGGTGTCGCTGCTGCACTGAAGTTCCTCGGAATACACTGAACTTCACCAAGCCGGGCCGAGTGCAGGTAAGTGCGTGTCCAGCGACACTTTTTAAAAAAAAAATACGGCGGTTTTTCCGAATCCGTCGGGTTTTCGTACAGCCACGCTCCTTGAATTTCGTCGCGTGCATGCCGGCAACGATGCGCCACAATCCGATCAATCTGGGGCAATTCAGGGAAAATCGGCGTAAAAATGCAATTCGGCCCATTAGTAAATGACCGCCACTGTGTTTCGCAAAACCTTTGTCAATATAACTCCGATGTTTATTAAGTCTCTCCCTCAGTGGTTGAATGGTCCGTCCAATATATTGTACTTTACACGTACATACCAGGAGATAAATGACATAATTACTACTTCAATTCAGAAAGTCTTTAATGGGAAATTATTCACCTGTGATGTTTGAACTGAAATTTGTACGTCTGTGAGTGATTGACTCGCAATATTTGCAGCATGTATGGCTGCATTTGAATGAGCCAATGGAAAGAAGGATATAGAAGGTTTTATAGAGCCATTAGATGGTTTCAAATGGCTTGGGGCTAGGATATTTTTCAAAGTTTTCTAGCGCCAATAGGTTAAATGTGGCTTTGCAGGAATGATCTTTTACCTCAAAAAGATCATTCCTGCGAAGCCACATTTAACCTATAGGCGCTAGAAAACTACAAAATGACTGCAACTACTACAAAATGATCATATTTACATTGTTCGCCCCAATTTTTGTAATACATACTAGGGATTACATTTCATTCCACTATTTAGGTCGTTTTACATGGTCATCTGCCACTCACATATTCTGCCGATCGCGTTCTTTTCTGTGTCTATCCTGCCGAGTCCTATCCTGCCTTAGACTCGGCGTCCCTGGTTACCATAGTTTCTATGTACATAGATGCCGCATCTCCTCCCAAGGTTTCTTGTATGCATGGGCCAGTCGAACACTTCGCTGTTCAGCTCCTTTGCTACCACGCATGCGTGTACCCCTAACGCATGCGCAGTAACTACATAAGAGTAACACTTCTGCCTCCACAACACATCAAGGGGCCATGTTACTACACCCATACTGCATTCACATGACTAATTTCACTCAATTGTAAGTTATTTCATTTTATCATTTTGGAAATGTTATTACCTTTTATGAATAAAGCAATTTTATAATTTCTTTGGAGAAGAGTCGATTGATGTATCATTGATTTAGACACTCCAGTAAAAGATAGTACTTAGAGTCAGCGCCACCCATTCTGGTTATATAGATATATTTTTCTCTTCTGTTTGTTCATTCCACCGGACCACCGTGGTATTTTGGGGGTTCCGGCCTTTATCTTTATACCAGAGGCAGTGACCCTAGTACAATTAGAGCCAAGACGTTAAAACCTGAACGCCAGGAACTTGTAGTGTACGACTGAATCCCCAGTGCGGGATATTTTGCCTATACCCAAGTGGCAAAAGGAAGAGCAGCTCCGCTGTGGGCCCCCCTCATGTATCACCCAAGGGGCCGTCCTTTTGTCTGTTTTTTTTGTTTTATATACACTTAACAATTATCCTTTGAAATTACAGTGATATTTGTATTAACGAAGCAGATAAAATATGAAACTATCTCTTAATTTAATTATTCAATATTCATCGAATGTGATAAAGCACCCACATTCACACTATGAGTGTAGATCTATCTGTTTTTTGGAAGGTTTTTATGCAATTTTTTTTTATTATTGCCTTCATCTTTGAATTGTGCCTGGTGGCAGATGTTGATGCATGATGTAAAAAAACTAAAGTCACAAAGAAATGTGCAAATACACTCCAGGCATAGGAAACTATATGTATGTGTTTTGTATAGGCAGTTCCAAAAATTGCTAAAAGTTCAGAATTTGCACAGATTTGGTAAAAAAAAAGAGTAGAAAGAGCAGAATAGCTTACAAGAAAAGCAGATGCAAATTGCAATAATGACCTCCCTAAGTGTTTACAGTGTATTTGCATTGCCTTGGTGTCCACATGGAGTTTGCATTGCCTGTATGCATGAACACCACCATGCAGAATACAATTACAAGAATGTAAGGGTATAACCCACTTGTGCCCACTCCTACACATAGTACCCAGAAAATGATTTCTGGGCTTTTATCCAACTTTAGTGGTGTAGAAGTCCTCATAAATACCCCCAATTGGCTTCCTGGGAAATTTAAGCCCAATCTATAAATGTCAGCAATCTTTTTATATTTGTGGTGCCTTTACTTCCGTTTAATGATTCAAATTTGGTTTGGTTTTATATTTACTTTAGCATTAATTTTGGCCTATCTGCCAATATTTTAGTTACATATTTTAAATCAAGGTTCATTAATGATGTGGGCATATATGAGGTTACTGTCTATGGATTCTTATCTTGCTTTAGGAAGGTTTTTAGGTATAGTAAATTATTATTGGATAACATATGGTTGTACAGTAAATATTTGTAGAGATGTCTCTACAGTCATCTGTCATTTTACAGAAATCAGTAGAAAACTGGTCAGGATCCGAATTCTTACCATTAATAGTGATTGCACTTACTATCCTAACATCAACTACCGTGATTGGGGAGTTCAATATTTCAAAGTCTAATGTCTAATGTCTTCAAACCTGATAGTTAGTTAGGTTAGTTCAAATAAGCTTTCCCTTAGATCTACTACTGATGGGGAGGGCATTTTTTGATAATATGAAAACAAAACTAGATTGTATTAATTGGAGGTCTTTCACAGTTTTAACTTCCTCGTCTTTCTTTTCACCTGTTCTTTTAGGCTTAAAGGAAATGAACCATTTAAAAATTAAAAAACACCTACAAATACTTTCCCCCACTCCCTTTCCTCCTGATCCCGTTAAACTTGACATGCCGTGATCAACTATTTGAAAAAACATTAGCAGGCTGGAAAGCAGAGACAAGGGGGCACATTTACTAAGGGTCTGTGGACCACACAAATGTTGGATATTCCTTCGATTACGAAGATGAACTCCGGTGAACCTGAGTGGGGAAGCGACAGTTGCAGGATATTGGGCGCACGATCTACGTGAATCGCGACAGAGTTCATCCTCGTCGGACACTCCGTATCGAGGATGGCGCAGGGAGCGGTTATGTAAATGTGCCCCAAGATATCCAAGATGTTTCTTTTAATTGGGTGGGAAATTTCCATGTACCATGATATCATTTGGTTTTACTTATTCCTAAATCAATGGTAAATATCATCACATTGTGGGTGTTTACTTTTTTCAATTCCCTATTATTACTGCGGATAATAATAAATATTCAAGACATGACATTGATCTATTTACGGTAAATTAGTAGTAATCTCTATGCATCATCGTATGATAATGCCCCACCTCATGATGTATCTGCCAGCCACAGACTAAAATATGCCAGTGATGAATGTTTGCAGGTTTTTAGAATGTGCACAGGCATGAGGAATGTGCACACCACCTTATGCTGTCCCACTCCACTGGTGGCTACTTCCATTCATGCATCATTCACCCCCACATGACGTGGAGTGGCATAGTCATGATAATAGTTGTGCAAGAAAGCGCTTCTATGCCAGAAAACTGGTGTTAAAGCACTTATAAATGCCCCACAAAGAGTATGAGGTGTTGTAATAAATTCCCCCCACACCTTCCTACTGGCCATTTTTTAATTTCTTCTGTCATCTTGAATTTCCCTTTTTCACATCCTTAATCCTAATATATTTTTAAGAATTTTTACTGTTCCAGGACAGTTATCAGTATCCTTTGTCCTATTGTTAACCTACCCAATGTATTCTTTCCACTGTTATTTTAGTTTCCAACCGTGAGGCCTCAGGGACTTTTGATTTTATAACCTCCATTAGTGCTTGTGGTGGGACTGATTTGGGGATGCCAACAAATCTTGTCCATCAAAATCTTGTTTTCCTTTTGCATTTATTTATGAAAAAATGGATATTTAGAAAAAAAATTCAGAAAATTTCTCATATTTTGAGATGCAAAATGTTCTACTTTTTTCGAGACATAGTCACATCACGTAAAAATAACTTGATTACTTTGGTTTTGTCTAAAAGTTTTCTGTTAAGGTTATATATGTTTGACACTGAGACTGTTGGTATTCTCAATTTATTCTTTTCAGTCTAATGATGACTGTTACTTGTGATCTCTAGAAAAGTATTGGAGTGCACGTTTTTTACAATAGCCAGCTTTGATATACAGTTTGGGTAATACGTGTATGTTGTCAGCAAAGCAGGCGTTATGGGTAGGCAAAGTGGTAAAGTGGTAGGCAAAGGGGAGTATCTCTTCTTTCAAATGAATCTAAAATTGCTTTTTCTTGATGTCATTGATCCGGAGATATTCTGGTTTAGGGTACATTTAGACGGCTGCAAATTTGTGGCCTCATATACGTTCCCACAGACCGCAATGGCGGCCTGGCAGCGGTACATTGTCACACCATAGATAGAGCATACTCTATCTTTCCCCGTGTGTGCGGGCCATGTGCCTCTTTTCTCTGTGGAGGGGGGAAGGGTCGCCTCTGCCTCCTCTCCAGCACACAGTGAACCAGTGGAGATACAACTTCTGATACAACCTCTTTTTTGTTGTGGAACTTTTTTACACTAATACTTTGTTCAATGTCTGGGAGGAGTTGTAGTCCGTCTTTGATCCCATTTTGAGGACGGTAGATATGGACCCAATAGATAAGTAAATACACAAATTATTACAACTTATTTGGAAAGGATCTGTGAGACAGTGAAGGGAGGAGATAAGATCAGAAAAAAGTATGGGATCTTCACTGGTAAGAGACGCTATTTTGTTTTTTCAAAAGGGACAGAGAAGTTATGGAGGATTCCATTTCCCCCCAGCTAACTTTTCCATTGAAGGAGAAAGGGGTGTCTGCTCATTCAGAAGAATATTCTGGACAGTATTGGATGTAGTAGAGGATGTGGTTATCTCTGTGGTTTAAGGATTCATATCATAAATATTCATAAATATCCTGATCTTGGTAGGGTATTTTCTTATGCTGAGGCTAAGCGTACTCTGCAAAAAATAGGCAGAAAGTCTGGGGGTACCTCAGCAAATTCTGGTGGTCTGCAAGTACCCCCAACTGTCTAAAAGTTTTTTCTGGCGGTCAGTGCAGTTGCTGAACCCCTCATAATAGTGGTGGAGAGAGGCCTTTTAGCATGAACATTATGTTGGCTCTGTCGCATGAGTTCATCCTAGATGTACCTGATATGGAGACGGATGTGTTTGTTGAGATCTCTGATCAGGAGGAAGGGGATGTTGGGGTTACTAGTCTGGGGGATTTCATAGATTTTGTAATTGACTTGGATGATTGCATTCCTCAGGGTCAGAATCTCATCGGAAGGGATGTTTTTGGGGAGGATGCGGTAGTTTCCAGATTGAGGGTAGGAGCTGTAATGCTCCTCTTTCTTTTGCGTTCAGTGTTCAGGTTTGTGGGAGCCACGGGGATTGGATTGATTATTTCTCCTGGAGTGGAGTGATTACTTCTCCTGGAGTGGAGTGGATGTTGGAAGTGGATGTAGGAAGTGAGATCCAAAAAGTTAAGAACAACATTAATTCATCTTTGGTAGAGAAAGAGGGGAAGAGGATTAATTTTGCTGCAAAGGTAAAGCATTTGAACAGGAAAAGCAATGTTCACAATATTTCTTTAAAAGGTTCTATAAAGTAAAAGATGTTATCTATTCTACCCTTGGCAAGAATGTGGTGGTTAGAGGGGATCCTATGATTTCTGAAATTATGAAGATTTATGCTGATCTGTTGGGGGTTGACAGAGCCGCCACTAAGAGTATTCTTCTGTAATTGATAAGACGCTGACTTTTGAAGATGCTGAGACTTTATGGTAGGAAATTTCTGAGGGTGAGGGTTTTTTGTTTCCTAAGTGAAATGACAAATGGCAAAACGCCTAGGAGTGATGGACTGCCAGCCGAGTTCTATAAATAATGCTGGCCCTTTTTAAAAGACCAATTGGTTGTTGTAGTAAGGGTCTTTTTAGTTGAAGATGAGACTTCAGAGTCTATGAAGAATGGTGAAATAACCTTAAAAGGGTTGTCTGAGACCTAAAAAAAAACTAAAAAAATAAACATTCATATACCTCCAGGGTCCTTCCCAGAGTCCAGCACTGCTGTGTCTACTGGCCGTGCCCCTGTTTGTTTACAGGGACATGGAAGCGGCCATGCCCACCATTCCCCTTATATCTTAGTGCATTATACTGCGTAAGGGTAAGGCTTGCATGAGGTTCTGCCTACATGTGAATTTTTGAAAAGGAGAGGGTAGATAATTGCCCGAGGGAAAACTGTCATGCAATTGAAAATTGTGTTCAGGAACTGCTCCTTTTTGAAGATTGCTTTTTTACTGTTAGGGTGGATCCACATGTTCAGTTTTTCAGATGCAGTTTTTGAAGCCAAAAGCAGGTGTGGCTGATAATGGGTTGAGACAAAAGCTGCTGCTTCTCCTCCTACTTTTACTCCATTCCAGGTTTGGGCATCAAAAACTGCATGTGAAAAACTGAATGTGTGGTTGTGCCCTTATGTCCATTTACCTTTATTTTAAAGTCTTCAGATTTCAAATTTGAAGAGATGTTTTCAGAATGGAATCCTGTAAAGTAGAAGATCATAAGTCCTGGATTATGTTTTGTGTCTTTAGATGTGTGATTTTGGATTCTGGGAATGTTTTGTTATTTAAACAGGAGGAGTGAAGGAGTGAAGAAGTTAAGTTGTTTTTGGCCCATTTGAATGTTATTTCACCATAAAAGATGGGGTAAAGATTTAGCACAGTCTTTTAAAGAATGGAATAAATAGATAAAAAGAAATCCCAGATGCTGCAATAATATGAGTGGAGTCAAAGTCTGATGGGAAAAAAAGATTCCCCTGCAAATATTGTCTTCAGTCAGCAGTGGCAAATAGGAGAGGAAAAAGGTAAATGGCATTGTGTAATTCACCTCCTGTGAAGGAGAGGATCAGTCCATTTCCTCATCCTCATAGTTTCTCTGGCTTTCCCAGATGGTATATTCCCTCAGAGTTTTGAGGACCAGCTGGCAGCAATCCAGAACAAACAAAGTATCTCTATGCCATTCCAGCAACAGGATCAGGTGCTGTGTGCACTATGCTGGTGCTGGTGACTAATACCTATAATTCCCTTACTGCAGGGGAAGATACTGTTTATAACCGGAGAATGTGCTGGGATAGGCAGCGATCGCTTTAGGGATGGCCAGACTGGTCGGACAGTTGACTGTAATGTGAATATTGCCTTAAGGTAGTTGTTTAATGTGAATATTGACTGTAATGTGAATATTGCCTTAAGGTAGTCGTTTAAAAAATAAAAGGCATTTCCACAGTGGAATCTTGAGGTCAGAATAGAACTAAGCATGTGGAAACATATTCATTTTTACCTTCATAGTGTTGTAAGGAGTTATTGGATGCTAATGCCTGTTGTGGAGACAAAACATTCACATTTTCTGAAATGGGTGGACATAATGATGAGAAGGTGGCGCCATCTTTCAAAGATTCTTTGACTGTGGACTACTTCTGGAATAAAGATTCAATATAAACTGGACTATTTTTTTAATAGGGATCAAAATCATTTGGTCAAAGACAGGATTCTATATGAGCTATAAAAGATAGGTAAACAATGGGAATTCTTTGGAAACATTTCTGAATTTATTTCAGAGCTGCCATATATAAATGTTTGACATGAGATTTAATATACAGTTTATAAAAAATGGGTTTTATATCATTTTATTATTTTTATTTTCAGGAGATATTTGGATACAAATCAGAGAGATGGAGGAGAGTTTTATGTTTCCTGGGTTACATATTTTCTTTAGGACTCCTTAAGTTGTTCTGTTATTGGAAGCCAGAGCTGGATGTTTGGTGTCACTGTGTTCCATGTAATTTAGCAGATGCTGATACAGTCTTGCTACGATCCACTGTAAGTACAGTATATATATATATTAATTTATCAAATTAGTAAAATCTTCCTAATATGTTGATTTAAAAAGGGCCAGTTTTTTGTTGTTGGTGCAAATCATTGTATATCACAGAGTGGCATGATTTCACAGGACTAAAATTAAAATGTAACTTTTAATAAATTGATTGTATAGGTCAGTGGTGGCGAACCTATGGCACTGGTGCCAGAGGTGGCACTCGGAGCCCTCTCTGTTGGACTCAAAGAATCTTCCTATAGAATCCTCCTACAATGATGGTCAAATTTCAATCCTCCATTCAACTGTGTTGGTGTCTTTAGGAGGCTGAACGATTGAAAGTTGTCAAAGAACAAGGAGAAATAAATTACTGCTTAAATTGCTGCACTGGCACTTTGCTATAAATAAGTGGCTTTTGGTTGAAGTTTGGGAACTCAGGCTCTAAAAGGTTCGCCATCACTGGCATAGGTGAACAGATAATGTCATAAAAAAATAGAGTAGTTTTGGCAAAGAGTGTGATACTTCTTAATATTGTACTAGTGTCAGTAACTACATAGAGGATAGATCACTCATACCCCCATCCCCCATCGGGGCCTAGCCTTTTCTTGGGGCCTGGAGGGAGCTGGGGCCCTGAACACCAGAGTGGCTGGTGGTTGAGGCTGATGTCACAGTGCTTGGTATGTGAACCAGGTGGGCTGTCCTACAGCCTGGCAGGTCTCCATCAGGTGGTGTGTGCAAGAAATTTAGAGGGAGAGGCTGATGTACTGGTTATACTTGGGTCAACCCCTTAGTGTCCGTAATATATGTCCCTGGGTAATGGATGGGGAGCCCGTGGTGGTGACCAGGAAAAAGATGGAGGAAACGTGGTGCAAAATAACTTCTTCATTAGAACAACTGCAGGCAACGGGCCAAACAGTCTTGTTACTGATGCTGGATTGTTGGATATTCCAGATTACTGGAGTGGTCATGGAGAGTGATCCTCAGGAATAGATTCACCAGCCTGGTAGTAGATACAGGCCAGGATGTGTCCAATTCTGGAAGCTGCAGTTTTGTCCTGGGTTGGTTAAGTGTCTGTACTGGAGGTGCACAGATGCTGTCTCTGGTCACTCTGTCTCTAATGATAGACCTATGCTCTCTAGGGAGAGAACATGGTAAGGTGTTGTGCTCCATAAGAGAGCTAGATTCCAAGACCTTGTGCTTTAAGAGGTTTCTGGAACTCCAGAACCCCTCCCTGTCCAAGGGTTTATTAAAGGGTTTATCGCACTCCAGTTTGCATAAAGGAATACATTTGGATAATAGTTCAGATAACTTTAACCCTTGCTGTACAGGCAGGGTCCACCTCTGCTAACACCTGATGTCCAGGTCTGGAACCTTACTGGAGGGTTCGCGACTCCCTCTGTCAGCTCCTAACCTGGAGAGGGTACTGTAATGTATTGGCAGGGGTGTTGCACATTCTTGTCAGGCTCATTAGGACAAGGATAATACCTATTTTTCCCCACCTTTCTACATTCATAGAAGTGACCACCTGCAGCTACCTTGGACAGACAACACACGTTTGTAGTATGCAGTATGTATTATGTGTTGCATTATCAGCAAGTGATTTATACATAGCTCACTGACTGCTCCTGAACATTAGATGCCAGTTTTAGTTTATGCAACTTTGCAGGCAGTCACTTCAATTAATGTAGGAAGGTGGGAAATAACAAGTATCATCCCTGTCCTAATTATCCTGGGAAGAATGTATGAGTGATCTATCCTCTGTGTATTTACTGACACTAGTACATGAGAGTAATAGCTATTAACAAGTATCACACTTTTTGCCAAAACTTTTGATTTTTTATGAAGTTATTTGTTCACCCTGTAAAAGCAATTTACTAAAACTTACGTTTTGGCTTGGTTTTAGCCCTGAGAAACCACACCACTCTGTGATATGTTTCAGATTTCTGGCAAAGACCACATCTGTAGACGTCTGTGAGGTTGTAAATTATTGCTCAAGGTTACCATTAGTTAGGTCAACTGATTTCTAACCTGGACCAATAACAATATTTTATCCCCTCCCTTTTTATTTCTATGTGTGCTTTTTATTCATTATCCAGGGAGAACTTAAAGACTACATGAAGAATTTGGTGATTGAGATCAATCTTGATAGAACAGCAAAACCTGGGAATCCAGTTATTAGTGATGAAAATTCGATTGTACATAATTCTATAATGGAACCAGAAGGCAAGGTAACTGTATCTATTTAGAATCACAATGTTCATAAAAAATGATATGATTGTTGTTGAACCTTTAGGCTGAACATTCATATAATGTTTTTGTTTGTATAGTAACACAAGTTATAAACAGAGTCATGTACACTCACCGGCCACTTTATTAGGTACACCTGTCCAACTGCTCGTTAACACTTAATTTCTAATCAGCCAATCACATGGCAGCAACTCAGTGCATTTAGGCATGTAGACATGGTCAAGACAATCTCCTGCAGTTCAAACCGAGCATTAGTATGGGGAAGAAAGGTGATTTGAGTGCCTTTGAACGTAGCATGGTTGTTGGTGCCAGAAGGGCTGGTCTGAGTATTTCAGAAACTGCTGATCTACTGGGATTTTCACGCACAACCATCTCTAGGGTTTACAGAGAATGGTCCGAAAAAGAAAAACATCCAGTGAGCGGCAGTTCTGTGGGCGGAAATGCCTTGTTGATGCCAGAGATCAGAGGAGAACGGTCAGACTGGTTCGAGCTGATAGAAAGGCAACAGTGACTCAAATCGCCACCCATTACAACCAACGTAGGCAGAAGAGCATCTCTGAACGCACAGTACGTCGAACTTTGAGGCAGATGGGCTACATCAGCAGAAGACCACACCGGGTGCCACTCCTTTCAGCCAAGTACATGAAACTGAGGCTACAATTTGCACAAGCTCTTCGAAATTGGACAGTAGAAGATTGGAAAAATGTTGCCTGGTCTGATGAGTCTCGATTTCTGCTGCGACATTCGGATGGTAGGGTCAGAATTTGGCGTCAACAACATGAAAGCATGGATTTATCCTGCCTTGTATCAACGGTTCAGGCTGGTGGTGGTGGTGTCATGGTGTGGGGAATATTTTCTTGGCTCTCTTTGGGCCCCTTGGTACCAATTGAGCATCGTTGCAACGCCACAGCCTACCTGAGTATTGTTGCTGACCATGTCCATCCCTTTATGACCACAATGTACCCAACATCTGATGGCTTCTTTCAGCAGGATAATGCGCCATGTCATAAAGCTGGAATCATCTCACCTTGTTGAATCTATGCCATGAAGAATTGAGGCAGTTCTGAAGGCAAAAGGGGGTCCAACCCGTTACTAGCATAGTGTACCTAATAAAGTGGCCGGTGAGTGTATATAGTCCACAGAAATAGAGAAAATAATTTCACTATGACCGGAGCTCCCAATATTCTTCTTCTCTCTCGTTATTCCATCTTAAAACACAGATGAACAGCACCAATCCTCAGTTTCTCCTGCTGAAAGTATGTCACCATTCAGACTAGCACCATCGCACTCTCATTATCCTCCTTTAATTATTTTGTAGCTGGAAGAAAATATGCAGGCAGATGGTGTGGTACATTCCAACAAAGTTAAAATTTATTTCAGTTCATCATACTCACAAGAGGCCATTAAAAATGCCCATATCACAAATTCACATAACGGGACGCTAGCTTTCCTATCCACCTGACCCAGGGTTCGCCAGCAAGGCTTCTTCCGGGGACCTCAAAAGTATTGGGAAGAGTCATAGTCCATGGGGGAGTAAGGGGGGCTGGAATAATATTGGGGAATAAGAACCAAAGGAATAGGGATAGGGAAAACCATATAAAGTGCAAGCACACCAATGCCAGAAGCCTCACAAACAAAGTGGAGGAACTGGAACTCTTAATGTTGGAGCGCAAATATGATATAGTGGGTATCAGGGAGACATGGCTGGACTGTAGCTATGACTGGGCTGCTACTATAGATGGTTATAGTCTTTTTAGAAATGATCTTATAAATAAAAAAGGGGGAGAGGTTTGTTTATATGTGAAATCTGGCCTCAAGCTTGTCCTGTGAGATGACATTGGTGACGCAAATGCAAATGTGGAGTCCCTATAGGTGGAGATAAGGGGAGGGAAAAAGAATAATAAAATATTACTAGGGGTTTGTTATAAGGCTCCAAATATAATGAAGGCAGCAGAGGAAATGATGATAAGTGAAATGGATGCAGCTTCAAAGCATGGTGAAGTACTTATCATGGCGGACCTCAACTACCCAAAAATTACCTGGGGGCAGAAACCTGCAGGTCCTTCAAAAGTAGCAGGGGGGCACTGCTGGACCTTATCCTAACCAACTTGATAGGGTATCAAAATTACAGGTTGAGGGGAACCTGGGAAATAGTGATCATAATATCAAGAGCGTTAGTGGAGGGGCAACGGACACTAAACTTCAGCAGGGCAAATTTTCAGAAACTAAGGGAAGACATTATAGGCATAAACAGGGACAATGTTCTCAAAGACAAAAAGCCCCCCCCCCCTTCAAAATGTGATTATTTTTTTTTTTACAAATATTCTAAAAAAGGACTGTGAGAAGCACGTAACATTCTGGAAAAAGCATAAGAGGAACAAGAAAAAGCCAATGTGGTAATCTAGTCTTGTAAGGAGAACAATAAAAACGCATTTAATGTGTTAAAACATGAAGGTAGCAATGAGGCGTTCCAGACTGGGGGAGGCTTTGGATGTTGTATATCTGGACTTTTCAAAGGCATTTAACACAGTGCTGCATAAAAGGTTGGTACATAAAATGAGACTGCTGGGACTAGGGGAAATCTATATATTTGGCTTAGTAATTGTCTTAGTGACGCCCCGGTGGAGTGCCACAGGGGTCAGTATTGGGGCCACTCCTTTTAATGTTTCTGTTAATGATCTAGTGGTGCAGCTGAAGACTTATATATATATATATATATATATATATATATATATATATCTCTTTTATGGATTTTACTCATTTATCTAATAGGTGAGATATATACAAGTGCAAAGAATACGTTATGTCTGGAACCCCTCTGAGATCAAGTTTATTAAAACTGGGTGAGTATATCAGGTCTACAAAAGATTCTAAATATATATTAAATACTATCCTCTGAAATCCCACTTTTTGTTCATTAGTGTTTTGGAAGAAAGCCTTTCCTGCTCGGATATACACTCAAAATATGGTTTTGGCCTAACCAAACAAGAACAAAAAGTCAGGTATGTGCACCTTATCAATGCCACATTTGGTATTTCATTTGTAGATTAACATTCAAGGGAATTTCCAGTTTATATAATGGATTTTAGAGGAGAGCTCTGATTTGGGGACATATATCAGGGCTTGTACCCCAGTTTTTTGGTGTACAAACCCTGAAAACGGAAGACATTGTGATTACTCCCCTTTATGCCTCCACATGAGAAGAGAGGGGCTGCTGCCAGGACAGTGGGCTATGGCCTGCATCCATTCAAGCTGATGTATGTGGCAATGCTGAAGGGGCATTGCTTTCATAATAAATGAATAAATCCGTTATGCAGATCTTTTGTTGGATGAAATAGAAACATAATGAGGGACAATTATCTAATAGATTTTGCCCTTCATTTGTCTAAAACAAAAGTCAAAAATTATAGTGATGGAAGTGCTCATTGGAACAGGTGCTTCAGGTAGTGGTAAGTACATCATGCAGGTACTCCAAGGTCTCTTGCTCTGGTTTGCAGTGGGTCCTGAAGTCTATTATGAGCAAGAGTTTACTGTAGCCATTACTAGCATGAGTACACTTCATCGCTACAGCATGGCATCTGGAGTAGAAGAGGGGCATAGGTAAATATTCTACAATGTGTGTTCTGGTTACTGTATTATTATTTAATATCTGTTCTAAATTTGGTTTATAAATTATTTTTGAGTTTGGGGTCTTTAGTAATAGTACTAAAATGTTCTGGAATCTATATAATAGCCTATTGGTTGGTATGGGGTCTGCACAAATTAACAACATAAAGAACTGTTTTCAACCTGACTCCTTTCGGATTTCTGCTTTCCTGTTGGTATATTTATTCAGTTTGATCTGAGTTTTATCTTTCTGAGATCTATTTTATTATTTATTTTCTGATCTATGGTTTCTTCTATAACCAATAGTCTGGTTTGTTACATATTGGGGAGAATTCATTAATGCTTAATTCTGCGTTTCCATAAAAATATACTTGGTCTACATTAGCAGGGACAAATTGAAAGCAATTGCATGTATAAATATATTAAAAAGCTTCTTGACTGTTTAATTTTACTTGGTTATACTTTATTTACATAAAAACAAAAATTCATGTATCCAAGAGTTATATTATTTTGATTTATATAATATTTGGGCAGAAAACAGATCTGTGGACTGAACACAATTACAGTAAAGATCATTCCTGTATGGAAACTGCTGTCAAAAGAGGTGAGATATAACATTTCTTAAAAATACGTCTACAATATTTTTATGGCATATCACACAATAAGCACTCAGCATATAGAATCTATCAGCACCATTGTGAGTTTTTTCTACAAAATAGTCTTAGAATGAATAAAAAATTTCCTGTTTGTGTGTTTAAGCATTTAAACTATAGAATTTTACAGAGTAAAGTCCAAAAATAAAACAATATTTATCTAATGTTTATGTTTGCTTCTTTTGAGATGTACAGGAAATATGCAAAAATGTTTTCTGGGCCTCTAAAGCTAAATTTACGAGACATATTACTATAGAACAATGCTTTGTACTGTTTTACCACTACTACTACTACAAAAGCACAATCTCCAAAACAGCAAACTCGATTTTTAGAATCTGACATGTGTCGCAATAATTGGTTATACCTTTGGAACGCTTTAACATATCCAGGTGATTTTGAGAATGTTTTCTCGTGACACATTGTACTTCATGTTAGTTGTAAAATTTAAGTGATAAGTTTTGCTTTTCATTCTTTTCATGCCGGCACCGATCACGGGTGTTTTACCGCTGATCGCCGCCGGCAAAGGTGCCGACGGCCTCAAAAAGACAGGGGCGCGGGCGCCACCATCTTTTCGTGGATCGTCGCTCCCCGTGACGTCATCGTGGAGCGGCGATCTGTCGCCATGGTAGCTTCGGGTCTCACGAAGACCCGAAGCTACTTCGGGTTAACCCATTCATTACCATGTGCTGTCAGCACATGGTAATGTATGAGTAGTAAAATCCTGTAGTATGGCAGTATATGGCAGTATATGATTGGATCGTACAGACACCCCAGGGTTAAAGTACCCTAGGGAGTCTGAAAAATAGTAAAAATAAAAAAAAAATAAAAAGTTAAAATAAAAAAATTATAATAAAAAAACCTAAACATTCAAATCACCCCCCTTTCCCTAGAATTGATATAAATATAAATAAACAGTAAAAATCATAAACACATTAGGTATTGCCGCGTCCGAAAATGCCCGATCTATCAAAATATGATAATGGTTTTTCACTGCATTTAACCCCGCAACGGAAAATCGCTCCCAAAGTAAAAAAATGGCACTTTTTTGCCATTTGAAAAAAAATTTAAATTCTATTAAAAGTGATCAAAAGGTCGTACAGTCCTAAAAATAACATTGTAAACATCATCAAAATCAGCAAAAAATGACACCACCCACAGCTCCATACACCAAAGTATGAAAAAGTTATTAGCCCCAGAAGATGGCAAAATCCCCCCAAAAAATTTTGTACAGGAGGTTTTAATTTTTTTTAATGTATGAAAACATTATAAAACCTATACAAATTTGGTATCCTCGTAATTGCACCAACCCAAAGAATAAAGTAGACATGTCATTTGGGGTGCACAGTTAAATCCGTAAAATCCAAGCCCACAAAAATACGGCACAAATGCGTTTTTTAACAATTTCACTGCATTTAGAATTTTTTTCCCGCTTCCCGGTACACGGCATGGAATATTAAATACCACCATTTTGAAGTGTAATTTGTTACGCAGAAAATAAGCCATCACACAGCTCTGTACATGGAAAACTAAAAAAGTTACAGATTTTTATGTGGGGAGTGAAAAATGAAAATGCATAATTGAAAAAGGGCCGCGGCGGGAAGGGGTTAAAATGTTTTGGGAATGCAAACATATGAGGCTTATTATTTGCAGGGTGAGATACAATGTATAGACAATTCATTTTGGGGGTCTATTGCTTATTCATGAGACTTTATTAACTATTTCAAGGGAGACAAAAACCAAATCATCAATTTTTATTTTGGACTTTCAGCACTCAACTTCCAACCCCCCCCCCCAGCTCATTGTAATGTAAAAATAACATTTTATCAGTATTCTCTCGATCACTACCATTACAGTGATACCTCATTTATACAGTTTTTCTTATTTTACTGAGCAAAACCAATATTGGAGAAAATCACATTGTTTTTACTCGACAACTTTTCAGGGGCTTAACTTCTGTATTTTTCTGTTGAAAAATTTTATTTGTTTAATTATTATTATAAAATGATTTTTACAGTTTTTTTACATTTTAAAAATTTTTCCACACTTTTACACCTGTATTGCTGACACATGCTCAGTTAGTTATATGCAAGTCCTGCCAGGAGAGGGAACCTGGTGTGAAGAGGAACTGGCAGCCTCGGGGAACACGCCAAACCCCGGGGCTGCGGCAGGATGGATTGGATCTCCCGGTAAGCACAAGGTGAGGTCCAATCCACGGGAGACATACTTACATACCGCGGTCATGCTTGGGGATGAGTAGATAGAAGGGGCTGGTTGAGCAGCACATACCCCCTCTATTAAAGGGAATATTACATAAAGATAAATCGGGATGTATGGGAAACAATTTTAACTTAAAAAAGGTGTCAGTTATTTAATAGGGCTCTATGGGAACCTGTCACTAGCTGTATTTGTGAAAATGTAGTGACAGGTTCCCTTTAAGTGATAAGTTACAAAACCTGCAGCATATTGGTTTGCTAGTTAGTTTTAGGGTATTCAACTGTACCATAGTCTTTACCTTCAGGAGGATAATCTGTTGGACCAGTAACATGTGAAATTATAAGCAAGCAATATGTAATTTTTCCTATTCAATTTTTTTTTCTACCTCACAGATTTTTAACCCATTCTATTTTTTCCAAGCCTTCTCACTTATTATATGGTATGCAACATCATACCTGGAATATAGCTTGGTTATTTCACTTATGACCATCATGTCTATTTCTGCGACTGTATATAACTTACGAAAGGTATGTAAATATGTGTCTTCTTAAAATGGCAGCATTTTATTTATTTTCACTTAATGTATATACACAATTTTTTCTCCTTTTTAGCAATCAGTTAAATTGCACAGAATGTCAACATCCTATAACAGCATTTTGGTTTCGGTTCTTCATAAAAATGGAGGTAAATAGTGAGATAAGGAGTTATGATTGTATAGTATCTGAAATCTAGCACTGTGTATGTTAGGTAGGCTAGATTTGCAAAAAATTACAGAAAAATTAGCCAACATTTATTCAAATAAAAAATCAAACTGTTCTGAACCAGGAGGTTTTGAAAGCCATGATTGACCTCGTAGAGACAATTGTCTGATGGTCTGGTGCTTTGTCCAGGTCTTGGCAGAAATTCTGTCTAGAACCCTGATTCAACATATGGGAGTGGTCCTCCACAGAAGGTCCAACAATTGTCACCATTCACTATCCTAATTCATGCTCAAGGATCCTTAGAGAAATGCAACAATAACAAAGCTCCATGGCGAGATTGAAAGATGATTGAAGGAAAGGATAATTAAAGCTTTATCTGACATAATGCAGCCCTTTGTGGCATAGCCAGCCACCTATAAGCCAGGGAGTTTCCCAAAAAGTATAAGCCCTACTAGGGCCTTTGGGACACAAGGTTTACCCAGACTCCCAGGAAGAGATGTTTACAGCCAACTGCAGCTCCGGTTTGCCCCCGGGAGGATATTAATCCCCAGTCATGGCTTCCTCCAACTGCCTAAAAGTGCTCCAGGAGGTTGGTCACAGCTACCACAAATTCCTGTTCTAAGAACTACAGTACCATATAATTCCAGGAAATTATAGTTCATGTAGATTTCTACTTCATTTGATTCACTTATCTCTAGATGTTTTCTTACCTGGTCTTTTATTGTGTAATAGTTTTTTTTATTTTGTGTAATACAAAAAAATATTTGATGGGGGTGTAGTTTGGCTGTGTGAAAAGCTGGCCATGTAAGTTTGAGCTCCACTACTGGACCCCCAACACAGCTATTTATACCAAACTGCCTGGCAACATTGGGACACTGCACAAAAGAAAGAGGGGCACAGAAGTATATATCAACAATGATGGTGCTGCCAACAGTGCATGTGCAACTTAATTAAGCTTGTCTGCATTGGATCATCTCACATTCAAGGCTGGCAGACAGAGCTCTGCTCCCAAAGGAGCATCTTTAGGATTTGACATTTCTAGCAGATAGAGCACTGGCTCTTACCAGTTCCCAGCCTTACCTTCCCCTGCACACACTGAAGACGAGTGGAGCATGCCACCACTCTTATTTCATACAAAGCAGCTTGGAAGCTTCAGGATCTCATGCCTCTGACACATCTGAAGGCTCCAGAACACCTACCAGCAGCCCACTGAAACAAAAAGCCAAAGGAGAAAATGGCTCTACGAGCACTGAGGTGGGGGATTGTGTACCTCATACTTCACAACATCCCAATGAGGCAGACTTCTTTGGCTTTTCTGAAAATATGCTCAGAGGCATTACGATCTTCCCAGAAAAACATGCAATCTATAATAAGACCTCTTCAAGCCTCCATTTATGAAATAGGATAAAGGGGGGGACATGTATCATAGTTTATTCTTTCTGTGGTGAATTTTTGAGACATTTGGCAGCTCTTTCTTGCACCTTATGTATGATCATTTCTTTTTACTTGTGATACATGTTCAGTTTTTCCTATCCTGGCAGGCGCAAATTTTGGCTTCTTTTTGAGACTTTTTGTTGCAAATGTCTCAAATCCACAAGCCTTGTGAGGGGGTTATATACAGGAGTGTACACAAGCCATGTGAGGGGGTTATATACAGGAGAGGACACAAGCCATGTGAGGGGGTTATATACATGAGTGGACACAAGCCATGTGAGGGGTTATATACAGGAGTGGAAACAAGCCATGTGAGGGGGTTATATACAGGAGTGGACACAAGCCATGTGAGGGAGTTATATACAGGAGAGGAAACAAGCCATGTGAGGGGGTTATATACATGAGTGGACACAAGCCATGTGAGGGGGTTATATGCAGTAGTGGACACAAGCCATGTGAGGGGGTTATATACAGGAGTGGACACAAGCCATGTGAGGGGGTTATATACAGGGGAGGATACAAGCCATGTGAGGGGGTTATATATAGGAGAGGACACAAGCCATGTGATGGGGTTATATACAGGAGAGGATACAAGCCATGTGAGGGAGTTATATACAGGAGTGGACACAAGCCATGTGAGGGGGTTATATACAGGAGAGGATACAAGCCATGTGAGGGGGTTATATACAGGAGAGGACACAAACCACGTGAGGGGTTTATATACAGGAGGGGACACAAGCCATGTGAGGAGTTATATACAGGAGAGGATACAAGCCATGTGAGGGGTTATATACAGGAGAGGAGACAAGCCATGTGAGGGGTTATATACAGGAGAGGAGACAAGCCATGTGAGGGGGTTATATACAGGAGTGGACACAAGCCATGTGAGGGGGTTATAAGCAGGAGTGGATACAAGCCATGTGAGGGGTTATATACAGGAGAGAATACAAACCATGTGAGGGCGTTATATACAGGAGAGGACACAAGCCATGTGAGGGGGTATATAAAGGTGAGGATACACACCATGTGAGGGGTTATATGCAGGAGTGGACACAAGCCATGTGAGGGGGTTATATACAGGAGAGGACACAAGCCACGTGATGGGTTTATATACAGGAGAGGACACAAGTAGAGATGAGCGAACATACTCGTCCGAGCTTGATGCTCGATCGAGCATTAGCGTACTCGTAACTGCTCGTTGCTCGGACGAGTATTTTGCCCGCTCGAGAAAATGGCAGCTCCCGCCGTTTTGCTTTTTGGCGGCCAGAAACAGAGCCAATCACAAGCCAGGAGACTCTGCACTCCACCCAGCATGACGTGGTACCCTTACACGTCGATAGCAGTGGTTGGCTGGCCAGATCAGGTGACCCTGGGATAGACTAGCCGCTGCCCGCGCTGCTCGGATCATTCTCTGTCTGGATGCCGCTAGGGAGAGAGCTGCTGCTGGTCAGGGAAAGCGTTAGGGTGTTCTATTAGCTTACTGTTAGGCAGGAGTGATTCAACAACAGCCCTTCTTAGGGCTACAATAATGTTATCCTTTTTTTTTTTATTTGCTTGTGGCTGGGCTTGCTGGCACTAGTAGTGTGGTAGTAGTACCATATTGTGAGGAATTAGCAGGGGGACTTGCTACCGTTGTGTTTAGCTCTTAGTGACACACATATCCACCTCAAACACCAAAGTGGGAAAATTTATTAGGGGTTTGATTTCAATTAGGCACAGTCTACCAGTTTCTTTTTATTTTACGTTTATTTTTTTCATAACTCAGCGTCATCTCATCTGGCATAGTAGTGTGCTTTAATACTTGGCTAGAAAATAGCCATAGGAGAATCCAAACGGCTTACTTACGCCTACAGTAGCGTTATATATATTTGATTTCTGGTTGATCTGCTGGTGGCTGTAGTTGTTGCAATGCATCTACTAGCAAATTGTGAGCAATTTGGAGTGAGACTTGCGACCACTGTGTTTTGCGCTTAGTGACGCACATATCCATCGCAAAGACCGAAGTGGGAAAATTTATTAGGGCCCGGGGTTGGATTTCAATTAGGCACAGTCTGCCATTTCCTTTTTTATTTTACGTTTATTTTTTTCATAACTCAGCGTCATCTCATCTGGCGTAGTAGTGTGCTTTAATACTTGGCTAGAAAATAGCCATAAGAGAATCCAAACGGCTTACTTACGCCTACAGTAGCGTTATATATATTTGATTTCTGGTTGATCTGCTGGTGGCTGTAGTTGTTGCAGTGCATCTACTAGCAAATTGTGAGCAATTTGGAGTGAGACTTGCGACCACTGTGTTTTGCGCTTAGTGACGCACATATCCATCGCAAAGACCGAAGTGGGAAAATTTATTAGGGCCCGGGGTTGGATTTCAATTAGGCACAGTCTGCCATTTCCTTTTTTATTACGTTTACATTTATTTTTTTCATAACTCAGTGTCATCTCATCTGGCATAGCAGTGTGCTTTCATACTTGGCTAGAAAATAGCCATAGCAATAGGATAGCATCGTTTGGTTTTAAAAACTAAAAAACACACAAAAAAAAAAAAACACAAAAAAAAGTTAAAAAAAAAATTAAAGTTATAACTCTCATTTTCAAAATGTTTAACGCGAGGACTAGGGGTAGAGGACGAGGGCGGGGATGTGGGCGTCCAACTACTGCAGGGGTCAGAGGCCGTGGTCCTGGGCGGGGTGAGACACCACCTGCTTATGAGGGAGCAGGGGAACGCCGCAGAGCTACACTCCCTAGGTTCATGTCTGAAGTTACTGGGACTCGTGGTAGAGCACTGTTGAGGCCAGAACAGTGCGAACAGGTGATGTCGTGGATTGCCGACAATGCTTCGAGCAATTTGTCCACCAGTCAGTCTTCCACGCAGTCCACCCATGTCACCGAAATCGGCACTCCTCCAGCTCCTGCACCTCAGCCTCCTCCCCCCCAGTCTGCCCCCTCCCAGCAAAATTTGCCATTTGAACCGGCATACTCTGAGGAACTGTTTTCTGGACCCTTCCCACAGTCACAAACCACTTGTCCGGTTGCTGATGAGCAATTTTCCGATGCCCAGGTTTTCCACCAGTCGCAGTCTGTGGGTGATGATGACCTTCTTGACGTAGTGGAAGAAGTGTGTAAAGAGGTGTCCAACGATGAGGAGACACGGTTGTCAGACAGTGGGGAAGTTGTTGTCAGGGCAGGAAGTCCGAGGGGGGAGCAGACTGAGGGATCGGAGGATGATGAGGTGACAGACCCAAGCTGGGTTGAGAGGCCGGGTGAACACAGTGCTTCTGAGACGGAGGAGAGTCCTCGACCAGAACAGGTTGGAAGAGGCAGTGGTGGGGCCAGATGGAGAGGCAGGGCCAGAGCTGGTGCATCAGCGCCAAATGTGTCAACTAGTGAAGCTCCCGTGGCGAGGGCTCCTGCGGCGAGGGCTAGATTTTCAGAAGTCTGGAGGTTCTTTAAGGAAACACCGGATGACCGACGGACTGTGGTGTGCCACATTTGCCAAACCAGGATCAGCAGGGGTTCCACCACTACTAGCTTAACTACCACCAGTATGCGCAGGCATATGAATGCTAAACACCCCACTCAGTGGCAACAAGCGCGTTCACCTCCGGCCGTGCACACCACTGCTCCTTCCCCTGTGTCAGCTGATAGTCAGCCCCCTGCCCAGGACCCTGCCACAAAAACCCCATCGTCGCCTCCACGATCCTCCACAGCATCCACCAGCGTTCAGCTCTCCATACCCCAGACGCTGGAGCGGAAACGCATATATAGTGCAACCCACCCGCACGCCCAAGCCCTTAATGTGCACATCTCCAGATTGCTAAGCCTGGAGATGCTGCCCTATAGGCTAGTAGAGACCGAGGCCTTTCGCAGCCTCATGGCGGCGGCCGCCCCTCGGTATTCGGTCCCCAGCCGCCACTACTTTTCCCGATGTGCCGTCCCAGCCCTGCACCAGCACGTGTCAGACAACATAATCCGTGCCCTGACCAACGCCGTTTCTGACAAGGTCCACCTGACCACGGACACGTGGACGAGTGCTGCCGGGCAGGGCCACTATATATCGCTGACGGCACATTGGGTTAACTTGGTGGAGGCTGGGACCGAGTCTGACCCTGCGGCTGGTCATATACTGCCGACGCCGAGGATTGCGGGGCCTACCTCGGTCCAGGTGTTTCAGGCCTACTATGCCTCCTCCTCCTCCCACCCCTCCTCCACCTCCTCCTCCGAACGACCATCCGTGGGCATGGCGCCATCAGTCGGTAGCTCTAGGCACAGCAGCAGTGCAGTCGCTAAGCGACAGCAGGCGGTGCTAAAACTGCTGAGCCTAGGCGATAAAAGGCACACTGCCCAAGAACTATTACAGGGCATCACGGCGCAGACTGATCTGTGGCTGGCACCGCTGAACCTGAAGCCAGGCATGGTTGTGTGTGACAACGGCCGTAACCTGGTGGCGGCTCTGCAACTCGGCAGACTGACACATGTGCCATGCCTGGCCCATGTGTTAAATCTGATAGTTCAGCGTTTCCTCAAGACATACCCCAATCTGTCTGATTTGCTCACGAAGGTGCGCCGCATCTGTGCGCATTTCAGGAAGTCCAGCACAGATGCTGCCACTCTCAGGGCAGCGCAGCGCCGCCTCCAACTGCCCGCTCACCGACTGTTGTGCGACGTGCCCACGAGGTGGAATTCAACACTGACCATGTTATCCAGAGTTTACCAGCAGAGCCGAGCGATTGTAGACTGCCAGATGTCAACTTCCACCAGAACTGGTAGTCAGGTCAGTCAGCTTCCTCAAGTCTACAATGAGGAGTGGACGTGGATGTCTGATATCTGTCAGGTGCTGATTAACTTTGAGGAGTCAACACAGATGGTCAGTGGCGATGCCGCCATCATCAGCCTTACCATCCCGCTGCTTGGCCTGTTGAAAAACTCTCTGGTCAGCATGAAGTCGGAAGCTTTGCGCTCCTCACAAGAGACGGGGGAAGAAGATTCCCTTGTTGATAGCCAAAGCACCCTTAGGTCTGTTTCTCAGCGCATATCGGAGGAGGTGGAGGAGGATGAGGAGGAAGAGGAGGAGAATGTTGGCGAGACACAAGAGGGGACCATTGTTGAGTCCTTCACTGTTGAGCGTGTATGGGCAGAAGAAGAGGAGTTGGAGGAGTTGGAGGAGGAGGAAATGGACAGTCAGGCCAGTGAGGGGAGTGAATTCTTACGCGTTGGTACTCTGGCGCATATGGCAGATTTCATGCTAGGCTGCCTATCCCGTGACCCTCGCGTTCAAAGAATTTATTCCAGCACCGATTACTGGGTGTTCACTCTCCTGGACCCACGGTACAAGCAAAATCTTTCCACTCTCATCCCTGGAGAGGAAAGGAGTGTGAGAATGCATGAATACCAGCAGGCCCTGGTGCACAAGCTGAAACAGTATTTCCCTTCTGACAGCGCTAGCGGCAGAGTGCGTAGTTCTGCGGGACAAGTAGCGAGGGAGAGTAGGCGAGCAGGCAGCTTGTCCAGCACTGGCAAGGGTACGCTTTACAAGGCTTTTGCCAGCTTTATGTCACCCCAGCAAGACACTGTCACCTGTCCCCAGTCTCGGCAGAGTAGGGCTGATCTTTACAGAAAGATGGTGAGGGAGTACGTAGCTGACCATACCATCGTCCTAAATGATCACACAGCTCCCTACAACTACTGGGTTTCAAAGCTGGACATGTGGCACGAACTGGCGCTGTACGCCTTGGAGGTTCTTGCCTGCCCTGCCGCTAGCGTCTTGTCCGAGCGGGTTTTCAGTGCAGCTGGTGGCATCATCACCGATAAGCGTACACGCCTGTCGACTGACAGCGCTGACAGGCTGACGCTTATCAAGATGAATAAAGCCTGGATTTCTCCTAATTTCCAATCTCCACCAGGTGAAGGAAGCTCAACCTGAATAATTTATCCACTCCTCCTCCTCCTCCTCCTCATTTTCCTCCTTCTCCTCCTCTTTGTACAGTAAAGCAGAGGAAACTGGCTATTTTTTTACAGGGCCCACTGGCTCTAGCTATAGTACTTTATGCATTTAATTTTTATGGAGGGCCACCGACCCGGTCCTCTGTTTTAAACAATTTTTGGGAGTGCCACATACAGGCACTCAATCTATTCAATTTTTCTGGAGGGCCACCTACCTGCTCCTCTGGTTTGAAAACTTTTTTGGACTGCCACATACAGGCACTCAATCTATTCAATTTTTCTGGAGGGCCACCTACCTGCTCCTCTGGTTTGAAAACTTTTTTGGACTGCCACATACAGGCACTCAATCTATTCCATTTTTATGGAGGGCCACCTACCTGCTCCTCTGGTTTGAAAACTTTTTTGGACTGCCACATACAGGCACTCAATCTATTCCATTTTTATGGAGGGCCACCTACCTGCTCCTCTGGTTTGAAAACTTTTTTGGACTGCCACATACAGGCACTCAATCTATTCCATTTTTATGGAGGGCCACCTACCTGCTCCTCTGGTTTGAAAACTTTTTTGGACTGCCACATACAGGCACTCAATCTATTCCATTTTTATGGAGGGCCACCTACCTGCTCCTCTGGTTTGAAAACTTTTTTGGACTGCCACATACAGGCACTATCCAAATTGAATTGTCTCCATAGCAGCCTCCACACGTTGTCTCCATTGCTACCTCCAAAAGTCGTCCATATAGCTGCCTCCATACATCGTCCCTTTATCAAACGAGGTGTGTCAGGCCGAAATTTGGGTTGTTTTCATGGATTCCACATCAAAGTTGTTAACTTTGTCGCCACCCTGCTGTGTTATCCACAAAATACACTGGCAAACTTTTACCATTTACGGATATTATTTCAGCGCTTCTTGCGCATCTGTTTACATTCCCCTCACCCGCCATATCCTAAACTTATAAGAACGCTACTACACTTGATCTTATACAAAAGGTTCTTAGAAGTGCTGTTTGGGGAGTAGCCTAGAGACAGGGGCTTGGATTGGCGAAAGCTCGCCTGGCAGCGGAGCGCCAGCTCCATGCCAAGAACCAACTAACATAGTTTTAACTGCAGCACCTTTAATCTACTACTAGTTCACTGCCTCCATACATGGCCGCCTTATCAAACGTGCTGTGTCAGGCAGAATTTTGGGTTGTTTTCATGGCTTCCACAACAAACTTGTTAACTTTGTCACCACCCTGCTGTGTAATCCTCAAAATATACTGGCAAACTTTTACCATTTACGGATATTATTTCAGCGCTTCTTGCGCATCTGTTTACATTCCCCTCACCCACCATATTCCAAACTTATAAGAACGCTACTACACTTAACTTGGTGCAGGCTGGGACAGAGTCTGACCCTGGGGCTGGTCATATACTGCCGACGCATTGGATTGCGGGGCCTACCTCGGTCCAGGTGTTTCAGGCCTACTATGCCTCCTCCTCCTCCCACCCCTCCTCCACCTCCTCCTCCTCCTCCGAATTACCATCCGTGGGCATGGCGCCATCAGTCGGTAGCTCTAGGCACAGCAGCAGTGCCGTCGCTAAGCGACAGCAGGCGGTGCTCAAACTGCTGAGCCTAGGTGATAAAAGGCACACCGCCCAAGAGCTATTACAGGGCATTCCGCATCAAACTTGTTAACTTTGTCGCCACCGTGCTGTGTAAGCCACAAAATATACTGGAAAACTTTTTTCATTTACGGATATTATTTCAGCGCTTCTTGCGCAGATGTTTACATTCCCCTCACCCGCCATATCCCAAACTTATAAGAACGCTACTACACTTGATCTTATACAAAAGGTTCTTAGAAGTGCTGTTTGGGGAGTAGCCTAGAGACAGGGGCTTGGATTGGCAAAAGCTCGCCTGGCAGCGGAGCGCCAGCTCCATGCCAAGATCCAACTAACATAGTTTTAACTGCAGCACCTTTAATCTACTACTAGTTCACTGCCTCCATACATGGTCCCCTTATCAAACGAGCTGTGTCAGGCAGAATTTTGGATTGTTTTCATGGCTTCCATGTTAACTTTGTCGCCACCCTGCTGTGTAATCCACAAAATATACTGGCAAACTTTTATCATGTACCGATATTATTTGAGCGCTTCTTGCTCACCTCCTTTGGTTCCTCTCTGCCACCCATTGGTTTGAAGCCTGAGTCCATTTAGGGTATGTTGCCATGCCACTCTCTAGCCTGCCGCTGCTGCCGCTGCCTCTGCATGCCGTCCCCAATAGTGTCAGGGTCAATTATTGGATGTTTTAGATGCTATCTAGCCTCATTTGGTCACTCTGTCATGGCCATGCTGTTGCCCATAATTTTGGCATAATGGTGCGATTAAGCAGCCTCAGAGGCATCCATGCATGCTGCCCCTGCTGTTTCCTGTCCATTTCCGTGGTGTTTCCATCCTTTTCTGAGGTTCCCAGGTGTTTGGCCAAGCTTCCCTGTGCAGAGCCTTGGTCCCCTTGAAAAATGCTCGAGTCTCCCATTGACTTCAATGGGGCTCGTTACTCGAAACGAGCACTCGAGCATCGGGAAAAGTTCGTCTCGAATAACGAGTACCCGAGCATTTTAGTGCTCGCTCATCTCTAGACACAAGCCATGTGAGGGGTTATATACAGGAGAGGATACACACCATGTGAGGGGTTATATGCAGGAGTGGACACAAGCCATGTGAGGGGGTTATATACAGGAGAGGACACAAGCCACGTGAGGGGTTTATATACAGGAGTGGACACAAGCCATGTGAGGGGGTTATATACAGGAGTGGACACAAGCCATGTGAGGGGGTTATATGCAGGAGTGAACACTACTGTTAATTTTAGATTTGAGGCTGTGTCCTGCATTTTTAAGCACTGTTGTCACACCCCAAGAAGATGACAACATATGAGGCTGCGGTCACATGTAGTGTTAAGGGAGCGCTCACATATTGCGTTTTAATAGTGTTTTAATTGCATTTTAATAGCGTTTTAATTACATTTTGAAACATATTACAACAGCTGAGTAGAGGTGATTTGCCTAATTACATTACTGTTAACATTTGCATTTACAAAACACATAGTAAATGCGATGTAAACATATGAGTTAACATCACAATTACATTGCGTTTTGTAAATCCCCTATACTCAGCTGTTGTAATGTGTTTCAAAATGCAATTAAAAACGCAACGTGTGACCACAACCTTAATACCACATGTGACCTCACCCTTAGAAGTAACCAATAAATTTAAAATAAAATGTAAATACAAACATTTATAGCATGTGAAATAATTTCAATTTACATGGTAAAATAGGATCCATGAAATAAATCCTTCCTTTGCACCAGCCCTGGACTAGGTGCAGATTTGTGCCTAAAAAGTCGCAAAAATAAGCGAAAAAACACAATCCGATTGCGTGCGCCAAAAACCCAGGGCAATTGAGGACACAATGGAAAAAAATTGCGAAACCCGACGGAAATGAGGCGTTCGAACCCTTAGTAAATGTGCCCCAATGTCTGAGATTCAAGCTAAATATGTAGACTCAGAGGACCTGGATAGTATCAGCTGATTATCTTCACTCTAAGTCCTAACTTACAGCTTTTGCTCAATTTGAGCTTTACATCGAGCGGGCACATTTGGTTCCTAAGCTCAACAATTTCCCAGATGTACTGGCAAGATTTACATTATACCATGTTAAAGAGCAACTTTTAGCACACCCTTATGGACACTAAGCTTGTCGTAACTAGACATTGGAAAGAGGTAACCTGCCCCAACATATGTGAAGTAGTGAACCAAATGAACACTAACTGCGTTTATGAAAAATACATACATCTGCAAGAAAACAGATACCGCAAATTTAAAAAATATTGGGACTTATGGATAGCAAGCCCTTACCACCAAGAGTAAATTTTGAGTTTTCTCAGGTCACAGTTGTTATGGTTACTGTTTTTGTGTTTACGACGGTTTACATGTTAACCTATGTCCAATATGCTTTTGAATGATAAGCACAATCTTTATTTAGAAAGCAGAAGATCCCAAACAGATGGCTAAAAAATAGATACTGTATAACTGCATAGCATCAATCAATAAGTGATCCCCCGCTTATTTCTCCAATAGACCGAATGACAAAAAAATTAATTTTTGGAATTGAAAATAACTGTAAATTTGTCATAGAAGTAGGTATAGTAACATTGTAATAGTAATATATACTATCTATATATAATATTGGTATGTGAGGGTGATGCATTTCTTTCTTTCACCTAAAAAAGATTTACATTTATTTCTCTTTCCTTGTTTAAAGAATCTGAAGAAGTTCAGTCTCAGTCCCTGGTTCCTGGTGACGTCATTGTTCTGGGTGGAAACAAACTTTACTTACCATGTGATGCTATTTTAATCAGCGGAGGTTGCACTGTAAATGAAGCAATGTTAACCGGTAATGTGGATATCATTAATGTCTATTTTTCATCATTATCTTATACTTTGGAGTTTTTGTTTTAGCCATTACTGTTTAAAGCCTCACCTCCCCTGACATGTGTAGATAAATATAACTGTATACTTCTGAATATCTTTTTTTAATCTATGATATATTTGGAAATGATGATCCAGATATTTTATGGGGAATGCAATTACAATGCATTCAGAAATTCTTAAGAACATTTAAAAATGTTTTACATTATGTAATGTTAAAGCCTTGTGATAAAATCAATAAAAAAAATCCCAATCAATCTGCAAATATATTAAAAAGAAAAAAAGAAAAGAAAATTTGTTATGGACATAAGTATTCAGACCTTGTCAGAATTTAGTTCTGGGCTCTTTGAGCAGATTCTCTGTCCTAACAGCATCCCCATTGTGGTAAATACAGCTTGTTGGAAAAAAAATACATGCCTTTCTATATAAGATGACAATGTACATCAGAGCAAAAACCAAGGCATGAGTAGAAAAAAAATTCATGTTGAGCTCAAAGGTGGGATTATGTTTAGGCATACAGAAGGGTACAAAAAAAATTCAGCTAATTCCTGGGCATACCTGGGCGAATAGCCCAGAGCTGCTGTGGGCCCATCTAAGGCGATACATAAGAAATCCATGGGGGCTGGAATATTTTAGGAAACAGGAGACTGTTTTAGTTTCTGAATTTTTAATGTTGCCACGTAGGTTCACTGCAAAGGGCCCCACTGAGGTGCTGTCGCCCAGGGGCCTACTGAACCCTAACTTATTCCTAAATGGATGTCAAATGGAACTAGGACTCTTAAAAGAGCTAGCAGCCCACTTATTTAAGTCAACTGCACTGAAGATGAAACCAAAAACCCAAAGGTCGATCTGGCTGACTTCCAAGGCTTTCTATTACGATAAGGAAACTTGTAAAGCAAATATAACAACATGACTACACTAATTTGGACCTCTTGGTGAAGGACCAGAAAGAAGCTCCCCCCATTTGTGCCAGCTTTCTGTAATTGTGTGTACTAGGGCTAGGGATACTCATATATTGATTTTTTATATAAAATGTAAGTTTGTAAATTTGTAAATTCCATTTGTAAATTACAAGGTGAAAGTACTCCAGTGACAAAGACACCACTTCCAAATGTCAATAACTGCATTCCATGGATGGTACAATGTGGGGAAGACTACAAAAAACATGTCCTGTACTGTGGCACTGAGATCATCCAGACTAAAAGAAGTAGTAATGAGCTTGTGAAAGCCGTAGTTCTGCAAACTGGTGGGTATATTGTATGTATATAGTATACAAGCTTTTCAAAAAGGGGGTTTAACTTTAAACAATCTTGTGTTGTTGGAATGGTATATTAAACATATATTAATCACAAGATTGGAAGCAGTTTCAGTTTACACAATTTTCAATGTGCTTTCCATGTAATGAATGGACAAGCCAGTTAAGGCATAATAGCAGTGAGTTATATACTGTGTATATTGTAGCAACACTTGTAGCAACATTCTTTAAAATAGAGACTTTAATATTGATGAAGTAAATCACAAACTAAGGGCAACCATGTTCCCGTGCTGACGTGTTTTTTTTTTTCACATCACTGATTTTTCATTGAAGCCATTTTGGCTTATGGATACATACTATAGTGAGTGCTCTGGACCAGGAAAGGACAGACTGGACAGTGATCCCTAAACTGAGTTCCCAAAATGGACACCTGCCTGCTTACCTCTGCATATCCTAAGATGATTCAAGACAACTAGGAGCCGTTCCATCCCTAGGTCACACATAAAACAAGACATGCAAACAGAAAACACAAACGAGATGGCACATAAGGTACAAAATCAGAGTCCAAAAGGATAGTCAAAATACGAAAGCCAAAACTGGAAAATCAAAATATAACAATATAAGTAAACAGAGTAATATACCAGGAAATAAGTAGGTCAAGCAAAATTAAAACCAGCACTGGACTGAATGTGAGCCAAACACTTATAGAGACTGCTCCGGGCAATTGGAACTAAAGTCTGTCAATCAAAACATTAACTGTTGCTGGACAGAAGGATAAGGGTGTGATGTAAACAACCACAAATCAGGCAGAAAGTTAATGTGTGTTCACACAGATGACTGACAAATGAAACGCAAAGACAAATATTAATGCCGCAAGAGGAAGACTATAGCATGGATGTTACACATACAGATTAGTTTTCTCTACCTGGCTTCATTGATTTTTCACTGATGCCTTACTGAACCATTCTTTTCAAAGAAGAGACAGCCTCTAAGAACATGCTAGAGACAATTTGGGAAGACAATTTAAGACATCACATAGTTTAAATTTAAGAAAATTCTTAACTTCATAATGATATGCTTACATTTATTACAATATTTTTCTGTTTGTGTTTTATTAGGATTCAATACTGCAAAGGGGGATTTAGTAAGAGCCATTCTATATAACAAACCAATGAATGTTAAACTACATAGAGAGGCTATTAGGTTTCTCATTGTACTTGTGGCATCCGCTATATTTGGAGTAACCTACACTGCAGCTGTGCACGTGAAGAATGGGGTATGTATTTTGCTGAGCTGTGTAAGTAAAACCTAAAAAAAATATTATTACTTCTATCACTATTATATTAATATGATAAAAGATTATAGTACTTGCTGTGGCACATGTGGTTTCAACAGACTATTGGAGAAATTTCTCTAGGCATCTTGGAATACTTTGGATTATTTCTGTTACACAAAAAGGTTCTATAATTGTAAAACAAAAGATTGTTATCAAGACTACATTTTTCACAAAGCTTTTCAAAATTGATAAGATGTTTGAGTTTTAAAAATATGTTTTTGTTGTCAAAAATATATATTTTCTAATTCTATTTTGAAAATGTTGTTAATTAAAGGAAATCTACCATTTGATGGTCATTCTGACCCAAACATACCTTTGCATAGGGGTAGGTTAGCTGATGGTGGAGGTTGTCTTGTTTAGGCACAGAAATCAGCAGTTTCATCCAAAAATCGATTTATAAAATATTCAAATGACCCTTTGGCACTCCTCACACAGGGCACTAGGTACTTGGTCAGTAAAACAACTATGCAGGCGCCTAGTGTAGTTCAAAGTTCTCCCCACATCCTCCCTGTCTCGCTCCCAAGACCCAGTGAGGCCACCAAGCTCTCAGGGGGCACTGGTGCATACGCACTGTATCTCCATTATGTGCAGCCGCCTGCTTTACAGTGCGGCAGTGTGAACAAACCCGGAAGTTTGTAATCTCCGAAGACTTCCTCTATGCGCATAATGAAGATACAATGCGCATGCACCAGTGCTCCCCAGAGCACCGGCTCTCGGAATTGAGACAAGGAGGGTGGGGTGAGGACTTTGAAGCACTCTAGGTGCGTGCATAGTCATTCTAATGACCAAGTGCCGAGCACCATGTGTGAGGAGCACAGGAGCACCAAAGGGTCATTTGTATATTTTAGAAATCAATTTTTTTATGAAACTGCTGACTTCTGTCCCTAAACAAGACAACCTCCAGCATCAACTTACCTACCGCTATGTAAAAGTATGTTTGGGTCAGAATGAGCATTTTCAAATACAGGCAGTCCCCTACTTAAGAACACTTGACTTACATACGACCCCTAGTTACAAACGGACCACTGGATATTGGTAATTTATTGTACTTTAGTCCTAGGCTACAATAACCAGCTGTAAAAGTTATCACAGGTGTCTGTAATAAAGCTTTACTGTTAATCCTGATTCTTATGACAACCCAACATTTTTAAAATCCAATTGTTCTGGCTGGGATTACAATGATAAAATATACAGTTCCGACTTGCATACAAATTCAACTTAAGACCAAACTTACAGACCCTATCTTGTATGTAACCCGGGGACTGCCTGTAGTAGATTTCTTTTAAAAGAAGCACTCCATACAGAAATTTCCATCCCTGCATCCATTATTTCTCACAATCTGCATATCTTGTATCAATTTTTGCTTAAAATGAATCCATCTTGTTTTTAGGTTTCTGCTTCCTTGTGCTGCATCAAGCACCATTTAGAGAATGAATGCCAGCCTATACTTCAACTTCAAACCCCACCTGAAATGGGTGTTCTTACACCTAAAAATATCACTAAATGTCTTCCATAGTTTAAAAATTTGGACCGTCATAAACACCGGCTTTACAATAGCTGTTTTCATATTGTTTTGAAACCCACGGCAAAGATCACATTGCATGGCATATACTTTCAGCATGTACAAATCTAATTTTGGGAAATAATAAATAATATAGATTAGAATTTTTGTATTTATAACACTATTACCCAATGCAGACTACAGAATACATATCATTTTACATGATAAAGGACCTTTGATGATGTCATCATTGGGGAGAGGTTAATGTCTTCAAGTTCTTTTAAACGCAGAACACATTTTGGAAGCATAGGAGACTTTTTATGGGGCTGTGCTGATTGCTACACATCAGTACAGATATGTATAATAGTAATGAAAGAGCTGTGTATAAAACCCTGTATAAACCAGAACATGACTATTCCCCCATCTTAACAGGTCCTGTGCACTGCTTCACTATTTACTAAAAACACTGCAAACAGCATTATGTGCAGTTTGCCATTGTAGTGTGCAGAGGGCGCCAGATTCAGGATTTCTGGCACCCAGTCTTCATGAATCTTCATAAATCCCACATACAAATTAAACTTAAGAACAAACCTAAACAACCTATGTTCTGTGTAACCCGGGGACTGCCTGTAATTAACCCCTAATCACTGACACTTGTTTCCATCTTAATGACAATACTCTATTTGTAGAATTTGACATGTGTCATGATATTTGGTTATAACCAAATGCTTTTGTATATCCAGGTGATTTTGAGATATTTTTTTTCATACTTTATGGGCCAGATGTATCACATGTTTTTTTCTGTTGTTTTTGTGCCTTTTCATACTGTCACACTGTTTTTGTGACTGTTTTGCAGCTAAACCTCAAACTAGCAGCAAAAATAACCATGTTTCCCTCATTTATCCTACCAATCCAGATGTTTTGCTGTGCTTAATAATCATTCATCATTAGCAACTTCATTTAGGTGCATTTAAGGTGCAAAAACACTCCAGCCTGAAGGTGGCAGAAACTGTGATATAAGCACTGAACTCTTGTTCAGAGCAGCTTAGCCCCAGCAGAGGAGCTCAGCAGACACTAGTACAGACACTACCTGCAGCCTCTGTTTACAGATCATGACCTTCTTTTTACAAAACAATCTGCAAAAGCAGTAGCTCAGAGCAGGAGAGAAGAGAATTGTGTAGGATTTTGCAGATAGTGCAGAGAAGTGTCCCCGTTTAGAAGGATGACCACACTGGTGTCTAAGGAGGATGCTGGCCAGAAAAACAGGGGGGCAGCAGAAGATCAGCACTGGGGGATCCCCTCCAGGAGAAGCCACTGCTGAGGAGGTCACTGGGTGCAGCTTGTCACTCACCTGGGCTTTGCTATGAGGGTCATTCTCATTCGGGGATGTGAGAGTAAAGCAGAGGAGCTCGTAGCAAGATCACATTTAAGTGCCCAAATCTAAAATTGCACCTATATTGCACCTGAATTGCACCTAAATTGTGCCTAAAGAAAAGTGATTAATAAGAGACAGGAACTCAACTCATCACAGATGGTTGTAGTTTGTGATACATCGATATTTGAGATGTCTGAATAAGAGTAACCCCAAATTACCCTTCTACAAAAAAAGGACAACTCGCAATGTATGTAAAACAACATTTATGAAGTCTATTAACACCTTGAGTGTTCCACAGGGGTTAAAACAAAATGGAAGTATGACATAGGAACCTTAGAATTTTGGGGGGAAAATACATTCATTTAACCCCTTCCCGACGTGCGCCGTTATAGTAAAGTAAATAGTAAAAGCAAGGACTTACCGGTAAAACCCGTGATCGATCCGTGGTGTTTCCCGACCAAAGCTTTGCCGGCGGCTTCAAAAAAATTCAATAAAATGTGATCAAAAGTTTAACACAAATAAATTATATATATATATAATTTTTTTCCCCCTTCTTACTCAGGCTAGTGTTCACGACATTGTGCTTATGTCACTTCTGATGCTGACAGCTGGGGTAAACAAAACTATTCCGGCATCTCTTACACTTTGTCTTCTGTATGGCCAGACAAGATTAAAGAAAAAGAACATTTTCTGCATCAGTCCTCAAAGGATCAATGTAGCTGGGCAGCTCAATCTTGTATGTTTTGATAAAGTAAGTTTTATTTTGTATTGTACTTTTTTGTACTGTATTTATGCCTAATTTTTTGCTGGCTCTTTGATAAATAGTGCATATTAATCAAGTTAAAAAGAGAAATAATAATTACTATACAATTGACACCAATTTAACATCCTATGTTGGTCACACACAAGCAAAGCACACCGGTCTGATACTTCTATACACTCAAACACCTATTGCTACATTCATTCAGGTCTTCTAAATTCCTTTACTCAAATGAACACAAGAAGCACTGACACATACATATACATACACACATAATATACATACAACCACACACACAACTACACACACGCCTCTTCTTTATACACAGTCCCAGCTGCAACGCCTTCTCTGAATGTCATGGCCCGATCCCCTGGCAGGCTGATCCTGAAATCAAGATCCTCCTGACCTTCAGAATATAAGACACAGGCATTTTTAACAAGATTATAGTCCTAAAACTTGAGGAAAGAGTGAAAATAGCCAATCGTTGGTGATAATAATTACTATACCAATGAAATTAGCTATTATATTGTAAGATATGTAACCTTTAGGGCAAAACATTTACAGCTGCAGTGTTTCGGCATATTAGATCTTTCATAGCCCCTAATCCCAAAGACAATCCAAAAAATTCTAGACAATGGGCTGGCTGAGTGGAGGGCGTGGATGAACGGGAGGAGATGAATTCCAGCAGACTTCAGCGCAGCAGCGACACCTAGTGGACATCGGTCGCACGACCTTAGTGAATCCCGGCAGAACCCGAATCAGCATCGGAGAACGCGCTGCTGGATCGCGACTGGACCGGGTAAGTAAATCTGCCCCATTGTGTTAAGAGGTAGAGCTGGGTAGTGATGGACTGCATTGAAGGAAGAAGGGTCCAACAGTAGGCATAGCCAGTGCACCAAGTTCTTTTACACAAACAGAAAAACATTGTTTCTCTAGAAATAAAGGAAACATTCATCTTATATCTGGAAAGCTAAGAAAGTGGCTTACGCAGCCTAAAGCCACATTAAACTACATAAAACTGTAGCAATATGTTTCTTCATAGACTGGAACTTTGACAGAAGATGTCTTGGATTTGTATGGAGTTCTTCCTGTTGAGAAGAGCTGGTAAGTTTCAGTCATTACAATAGCTGTGTCTGTGAGCTGTTAAAGATCATCTCTATTGGTGGCTAAGAAAATGAGGAACATTTACTAAGGGTTTCGCGGACCACATTTCTGTTGGGTTTCCAGATGATTTCTGTTTTGCGCTGCATTTAACAGGGGTTTTTGTGGCACACGATCGGATTGTGTTCCAATTGCGACGGCTCTCGCGCTACACAACTCCAGCGGACCTGATCGGGGAAGCAACACATGCAGAATATCGGGGGCATGCTGTAAGTAAATCGCGCCAGCTTTGCATTCTCGTCGGGGATCGCAGCTCGGGGATAGCGCAGGGACAGGTAAGCAAATGTACCCCAATGATTAGAAAACAAGTTTACCAACAAGTATTCTCCGAGACTATAAAATGGGCCTTCTAATAGAACAGTAGTAGAGGAAGTGTGTGGGCACAGCCGACACCTGATACAAAACAAGGCAGCACGATGAAGTGGACAGGGGGTATGAAGGCATATGACTCCACTGGAGTGGTGCTCTATCCAAAGAAATATAACAGTCCAATTTGATTCAGAGTAAAAGAACGGATGGCACTCACCGAAGGTAGAAAAGTCTTCTTTATTAATTCAAGGTAAAATACAGGGAGGCACGCAGTGCCGCTATGCCGACGGGCCGTTTCGCGCCGTTCGGCGCTTTCTCCAGGCAATAACAGCGCATGCGCGCCCCTCACCGGAAATAGGGAGAGGAGCGGAAGTCCGCACGCGCTGCCATGGAAACAGCAAAGCAATCTGGTTACAGTTCACGCTCCGCCTGTAACTGCTGTGGGAAAGAAAAAACCCCTTCGTTTCACTAAATAACAGTAGTATTTAAAGGAGATACTATATGAAAGTGGTGAAGTAGTCAAAATGTCTACGGGGTAATAGATTCCCTGGGCAGGCAGGCGGGACGTGCTGGCAAAATGTGAGATTAAAAAAACGCATTACGCAGTACATACAACTTAAAAACACATTTGGAGAGACACATCCGTATCGTAATGGGCTAAGTCTAACACATGCTATACAAAACTGGCTACAAGAAAACCTTCATCTCATTGCGATCATTGAGGCCCAAGGCACCCATAGCATTAAACTTCATGATACACCTGCTTTCTCGACGTAATAAATTTAAGGCACGATCCCCACCTTCAGGAGTGCACTCTACCCTCTCAATACCAGCAAACTTGAGGACATCAGCGTTCCCATTGTGTTGCGATCTAATGTGTTCAATAAGACGTGGAGAGCCGACACCGGTGGTAATAGATCTTTTATCTAAATCGGGTGAACATACTTCTAATCGTTTTCCCAATATAATATCTCTGACATGGGCAAAATATAACATAAACGACAAAGGTCGTTTTGCATGAAATGAAAGCCTTGACTTCTTGAGTGACCCCTCCAAAGGTAATATATTTTGCTTGACTATTAAAGTCGCAATGGCGACAGGTACCACATTTAAAGTTCCCTTTGGGGATACCCTTGGAGAGCCAGGTGCCTCGAGGGGAAGAGTACCTGCTCTGAACCAACTTATCCCGCAGGGTCACACTTCTCCTGAAGGCTACAATGGGTCTCTGTATGGTAAATTGGTTCAACTGAGAATCTTGTTTTAGGATATGCCAATGTCTATTGATGGCTGTTCTTATGGCTATATCGCACGGACCATAATCGAAGGTGAATACAAAGCGTCTATCTTTGTCAATATTCCTATTTTTGTGTTGCGCTTTTTTTCTTTTTAGCAATCCTTCCCGTGGTACTTTTGCGGCCTTTTGTAATGCCCTATCTAGGAGGGGTTTTGGGTACCCACGTTCGGCCAGTCTAGACTTTTTTTTTTTTTTTTTTTTTTTTTTTTTTTTTATTAATTAATTTTTTTAATTTTTCCAATAATATAATACATGGCATCTTTTCACATTCAGCCTAAGTCAATATTACAATGCATCATTACATAGCATCTTGCAGCTAACAGCATATCCTTAACTTCCAGACAATACAAGCCATCAATTTATTACAAAGGATATCAATTTATATGTTCCCCCTCTCCCTCCCCCTCCCTCTCCACCCTCTATCGATGCTGGGGATGTCTGCACAGTCATAATAAGGAAGCAGTGGGGTAGAGGATAAACCTCTAAAGCCTCCACTGGTTCCAGATTTTATTAAGTCTGCTGCCTTTCCTATATCGTTTCTCGTAGGCGCATTCGTACGATTTTATATGATGCACTAAATTACTCCATTCATTTACTGTTGGGGACTTGTTATCTAGCCAATGTTTGACTAATACTAGTCTTGCAAGGAAGATAATCTTTAAGGCCAAGTCACTTTTTAATCTATCGTCTAAAGAGATCGGGAGCAAGCCCAAAATCCCAAACGTGGCGACACGGGGAAACGCACATTGAAGCTGATCCTCCAAATTCGTGAATATCGCCTCCCAATAGGAGTTGATCTTCGGACAGTCCCAAAGAACATGTAAAATATCGGCTTGGGGATTCTTGCACCTCTTACAGTTAGCATTTTCGCTTAAGCCGGCTTTAAACATTAAATACGGTGAAAAATAAATTCTATATAATATATTAAGTTGTGTACATCTATGATTTAAATTTATCGTTGATCTGACCACATTCCTATAAATGTCTCGCCATTGTGCCGCTGTGATAAAGCCGACCTGTTTTGTCCATTTCTCTTGGCTTACGTGACTACAATTCTGATCAATGATGGACCTTAGTCGGTGATAAATATTAGATAAGTTGAGTCGTGACAATTCTAGATCTAATAGATCTGTGAAACTACCCCCTACGTGTAACGTAAACCTATCGTGATGTGCTTCTTTTCTAAATGCATGTGCAATTTGATAATACCTAAAAAGATCCCTTTCCTCCAGAATACCCCTATCGCACCAAAACTGGAAGGAAGGGAGTGAACCATATTCCCCCAACTGCTCCAGAGACTTAATCCCCTTTTTTTCCCAAAACTCGATATCTTCCATTTTACATAATTCTACAAAGTTGAGATTTCCCCACAAAGGCGTAAATTTAAAACCCCCCTTAATACCGAATAGCCTCCTGAGGTCTCTCCATGTATAGTCCAATAGCCTCGTCAGAGGGAATTTTTTTTCATTGAGACTCTTCAATTGACCAGACTCCAAAAGTGCAGGCAAAGACTCAAATCTTCGCCCCAACCACGAGGTGATCGCATGAAATATAGAAGTCTGTCTGTTTTCCAGAATAAACTGTGCCTGTGCCGCCAAAAAGTAATGGTAGAAGGAAGGGAGCGAAAGACCGCCCCCTTCCCTATCTAACATTAAAGTTTCTTGTTTAATACGCACCTTTTTCCTCCCCCAGAGTAATTTATTTATAATCGCACGAATAAACCCAAACCATTTCTTGCCTATCCAACACGGGGAATTACATAATATATACAATATTTGAGGTAACAATACACTCTTTGTGAGGACAACTCTCTCTGCACGATTTAATGGGAGCGTATTCCATGTATTGACCTTGTTTTTAATTTTTGTTAGCAAGGGGGCAAGATTTAAGGTAACATAGTCGTCGACCTTGGGCGTGATCTTTAAGCCCAAATAATCACATGAGGTTGAGACCTTCAGATCAAACTGCAGATAATTGAGGTGTGCGTCGGTGTCTAGAGGGACCAGAATAGACTTATGGGTGTTTATTTGAAAACCTGAAAATCTGCCAAATTCCTGGATAGCCTTCAAGGCTTTCGGCACAGATATATCAGAGTCCTTTAGGCAGAGGAGGACATCATCAGCGTATAACATAATCTTATCCATAGGCCCAGCAAGTCCTCCCCCCTCTATCTCCCTATCTGCCCTAAGCTTAATTGCCAAAGGTTCGATAAACAACGCAAATAGCAACGGAGACAGGGGACATCCCTGCCTAGTACCCCTAGACAATGTAAAAAAATCTGAATAATCACCGTTCACCCTAATACAGACCCTAGGGGCCCTATAAAATAGTCTAAGCCAATCTACAAACGTGCCACCGAGCCCAAATCTGTACAGCGCCTCCCAGAGGAAGTCCCACTCCACCCTGTCAAAGGCTTTAGAAGCGTCCAACGACAGGATGGAGCGGGACCCCCCCCGGCCCATCTGCAGGCCCGCAAACAACCGTCTAATATTGGTTTTACTCTGGCGACCAGTAACAAAACCACATTGATCTTCATGTATAAGTAATGGCGCGTACTCCTTTAATCTATTTGACATTAATTTTGCCACCAATTTAGCATCCGCGTTGATAAGCGATATCGGTCGATAGGATTCTGCTTCCAAAGGGTCTTTATTTTTTTTATGTATCAAGACTATACTTGCCTCGTACCACGAATCAGGCAGCCTACCCTTTCTTAGAGCAAATTCCCAAATCTCCACCAAAAGAGGTAGGAGAATGGTCCCAAATCTATTATATATTTCCAGCGGCAACCCGTCCAGTCCCGGGGAAGAATTTCGTCTGGAGGATACAAGAGCCTCCTCAAGCTCCATACTAGTTACCGGACGCGATAACCTATCTGCTCTCCCCGCCGAAAGAGATGGGAATTGAATATGATCTAAAAATTGCCTTATCTCCCCTAGTGACACCGCCAAATCTGAGGAGTAGATGCCTTGAAAAAATTTTAAAAAGATTTCTCTGATCTCCTGAATGTTAACCGTTACCCCCCCAAAATCATTTTTAATAGCTGCAATTCTATTTACCTCTTGTTGTTTTTTAACTTTCTGAAGAAGTCCCCTTGAAGGTGCTCCACTCTCACAATGTGCCTTCTGATCCAAGAAAAATAATTTCTGCATCGCCTTATTTGCAATTAATCTATTGTATTCCTCTTGTGCCTTATTAAAACTATCGTGCCGCTCTTTCGAACCGTTCTCCAGAAAAGCCCTTTCTTTTTCTTGCACCTCCTTTTTAAGTGTCCTCTCCTGTCTGGCCCATTGCTTACGCAGGTATATAATTTCTGAATTTAGTATCCCTCTAAGAAAAGATTTCATTGAATCCCACATAAGCCCCAGGTCCTCCGTGGATCTATTGGCCGAAATAAATCTACAAATCTCTCCCTTAATTTTATCCTCATCTGTCACCAGAATCAACCAATGCGCATTTAGTTTCCAGAACCTGCGGACCGATTTCCCAGGACCGGAAAGCTCGAGGACCATTGGGGAATGGTCAGAAATAGAGCGATTGTCATATCGAATTTTCCTCACCCGATCAATAGCTAGATCATTGGCCAGGGCTAAGTCGATCCGGGAAAGGGTATTATGGGAGCGATTATAGCATGAGAATACCTGACGTTCCCCGTTTATAGATCTCCACACATCTCTCCAACCCACCTCCTGGCAGAACCTAGCAAAGGGTGTATCTACCCCCTCTATACCTGCCAGGTTTCTTTTCCCTGTTCGATCTTTCTTGTCTGACATTACGGCATTGAAGTCGCCAAGAACCAGAACGGGGCAGTCGCCCACCTTCTCCAAAAAACGCAATAAGCTTATCAAGACATCGTATCTGAAAGGGGGAGGTATATAGACTCCTGCCACGACACATTTGATACCCTCTAGTATACCTAACAGGAATACGTATCTCCCGTCTGGATCGCACCTTGATTCCAAGACTTGGAAGTCAACTGATTTATGTACTAATATAGAGACACCTCTAGAGAAAGAGGAAAAAACTGAATTGTAAACATGGCTAGCCCACCTCCTCTCTACAAAAACCAAGGACTCTTTATCCAGATGTGTCTCCAATAATATCACGATTGCGGGTAATTGTTTAACAATATAGTCAAAGATAATACAACGTTTCAGGCGATCTTTTAGCCCTCTTATATTCCACGATATAAACCTAGTACCCATATATATAGGGAAAAAAAAAAAAGGAGTACAGCAGGCAAAACTAGAGAACACCCTAAGACCAGGCCGCATCCCCAGCATCGAACCATCCCTCCCCCCCCTGACCCCCCGTCCTGTCCTACCATGGTAGAACTCTTCCTACTTCAGCCACTTATCCGCCCCCACCCAACCCCGCCACCCCTATCGCTGACCTGTGCAGGAATAAAGTGAAATATATGTATATGTTCATAGTCCCTTCAAATCTAACCAGTCTGAAGCCTGTTCTGGCGTATTAAAAAACTGGGACTGACCCTGGAATATAATTTTTAATTTAGCCGGAAACATCAATGAATAGATGATACCCTTATCTCTAAGCCTTTTTTTCACCTCCAGAAAACTTTTCCTTTTCTGAAGCGTGTCCTTAGAAAAATCTGGATATATTGCAACTTTAGCACCTTGGATTAACAGTTCCTTTAACTCACGTGCTCGTTTCAATATCGTATCCCTATCTCTCGAAAGTAGGATTTTACATATAAGGGTACGGGGAGTATTCCCCGGGATATGAGGACCCGCCGGAATTCTATGTGCTCGCTCAATATCAAAATTCGGGGAGAGATGCTCCTTCCCCATTACCTTTAAGAGCCACTCTTTGATAAAACTTACAGGGTTCTCTCCCTCAGCTTTTTCTGGTATCCCTATTAATCTTAAATTGGCTCTTCTTGAGCGGTCCTCCATATCCGCAATTTTCCCTTTTAGGGCCTTATTCTCTACCTCCAACAAAGAAGTAATTTTTTTGAGAGTGCCTACCTCCTTCTCAATATTGGCCATTTTATCCTCTGTAATGTTCTGTTTGTCTCTTACTCTATTCAACTCCTCTCTCAAGAGGGAGACGTCACCTCTCAAAGCTCCCACCTGATCTGTAAGGCCCAATATTGCTGAGTTGCAATTTTTTATGGAGTCTAAAATCTCTTTTAACATAGCGTTATCTCCTCGACATTTGCGTCCTCCCCATCCTGTTCCTCTCCCTCTAACCTAGCGGATCTTGAACCCTGTAACTTAGGGTCTTGACCCTCATTTTCCGAATTTTTCTGCGTAAGCAAACCAGTACGTGTTTTAACTGGGGGGGACTTCCATAATTTATCCAATTTTGTAGCATTATCCCCTTTAGCCCCTCCTTTCTCTTTCTCTTTAGGGGAGGAGGCCCCCAGAGACTTCCTTGAGGCATTTTTAGGAGGCATTGCTGACTTCGATCACTAGCCAATATATGTACCCCTTTATCACAAATACTTTGCTTACAAATCAGAAACCGCAGACCCAAAATTTGCACAATAAGCAACAAACTAAGAGTTAATATGTAGGGTTAGTTCACAGCTGTTATCTCGGAGCTTGCAACAGAATGTTTTACCGTCCACCATATTAGATTAAATGAATTAAGCGATGCGGGCAGCTGTCAGATAACAGACCAATAGTAAGCCATAATTGGGAGGGTAACAGGCATAAGAGTGAATAATAGTGCCAAAATCAAAGTTATTGCCGACAGTTAGCAAGGACCCGGGTTATCTGCGTATATAGATGGAAAATGACAAATAGCGGGTTAAACCGATATTCCGCCCGCTCCACCTAGCGCAACATTGAGTTAGTGAGAGGTTCAAAGCACAGTTAGTATTTAGCTAATGTCCCGTAATTGTTATTCAGTTGGATAGCTTAGGAGACACAGTTGCAGGCAAATAGCGAGCAGATATCAGGTCAATAGCAAGCTGACAAGAGGCACATGTTAGATTGATTGGAAGAAAGTTAAAGTTGATATCAATTGTAGGCAGCTTAATACGTGGGAAAGGAGGTAACAGGGCCAGATACTTATCACCCATCCGGTCGAGCGACTCCAAACCTCCGTCTTCTCAAGGCACATAGAGGCAGGGAACAGGCATCAGGGATTCTCCGTAGCTCTGCGGCCGGTCATGCCAACTTCGTGAGCAGCGCTCCAGCTACGCCGCCTCGACAGCCACCCCCAAACGCCTCCTCCGGGTCAGGACGCATCCGGTACCAAGCAGCAGCAGAGCCCACTCGTCCTTTAGACTGCTCGAACTTCCATCCTCATGGAAAACCTCCGGACCAGGACTGGGCCGCCGACAAACCGTCTCATCTGGCAAGCGCTAGGCGCTGAGGCAACGGGACCCCCGCGGCACCGCAGGGCCAATGCGGCGCTGATTCGGCCGGTCAGAAATGCTCCCCTCCCGGGCACCCAGGCGTCAGCTCTCGGCGTTCAGCAGCGTTCAGCAGCCTCCGGCATCCATCGCATGATCAGCGCAGGGAGCGGGGACGGGCGGTGGGCGGCTCGTGCAGCGCGACGTGCCTACGTCATGCCGTTACGCTTCCAGTCTAGACTTTAATTGCTCTGCTTGCATATGGAAACCCGTGTCCCCGCTATTTAGTCTCCTAAGTCGCAGGAACTGGCTATATGGTAAACCCTCCTTAGTGTGCTGCGGATGGTAACTCGTGTAGTGGAGGAGTGAGTTCGTGGCCGTAGGTTTTCTGTGGGCTGTAGTGCACAATTGACCTTCCTTTACGGAAACCTTAACGTCCAAAAATTCAAGTTCCATACCTCCAAATACTGCCGTGAACTTCATGTTCATCTGATTCTTTTGGTTAAGGTAGGTGACAAAGTCTAGAAAGGACTGTCTGTCGCCATCCCACACGATAAAAACGTCATCCACATATCTGTGGAACGCCTTTCATATAGTATCTCCTTTAAATACTACTGTTATTTAGTGAAACGAAGGGGTTTTTTCTTTCCCACAGCAGTTACAGGCGGAGCGTGAACTGTAACCAGATTGCTTTGCTGTTTCCATGGCAGCGCGTGCGGACTTCCGCTCCTCTCCCTATTTCCGGTGAGGGGCGCGCATGCGCTGTTATTGCCTGGAGAAAGCGCCGAACGGCGCGAAACAGCCCGTCGGCATAGCGGCACTGCGTGCCTCCCTGTATTTTACCTTGAATTAATAAAGAAGACTTTTCTACCTTCGGTGAGTGCCATCTGATCTTTTACTCTGCATAAAATGGGCCTTCCTTTCTAAATAGGACAACAATGCTTTCTATACTGACACATATAAAGTAATGTAAAAGAGTAGTCTAGGCAATAATTAAGGAAAGACTTTAAATACTATTAAAAAAAAATCTAACTATTGATGAAGTTAAAAATGTATGGGTTACCTACTGGGCGCATGGTTAGCATGTTTTCAAACCTTGATCCATTTGTCACATCAGCTTGATGTGGTCCCCTTCACTACACTGATCCAAAAGCTGGAACAGGGAATGGGTGGGTGAGCCAGACAAATGTTGTCAGAGCTGAGGATGTGTGTCACTGTAAAAAAAACTAGGGCATGACTCTGACAGATGGCGGGGGAGAAGGTAAGTAAGTTAACTTTTTTACACCCATCCTCCAGCCCAACATTCAATTTAAAACATAAATGTAGTCAAATATGTCACATGTGGCAAAAATGTTTTTAGTTTTCAGGATATGATACTTTTCACTTCTTCTACAAATCCACCCTGGAACCCATTACTTCAAGCAATGACAAGCTGTCACTCAATCATCACATTGGATGGAAAACTACAGGGAGATCCATTGGACTTAAAGATGTTTAATGGAACAGGCTGGGTAAGTCACTACATCTAAAAACTAATTCATATGATTTTATATTTTGCTAAAGCCAATACCCATCTAGTTTAGACATAAAAAGTGTACATGATCGTTTTCTACTTTTAAAGGTTATATGCTCATTTCGAACCTTTACTTGAAATGTATCTGTAGGAACTTGAAGACTACAATTTGGATGTGAAAAAAGATGGACCATTAAATAACTGCACAATGGTAAAGCCTGGACCTGGTGCTGCAAAGGCAAGTCAATTGTATTTATCTTTTGTTACTACTCAAAAATTTTTTGGACCTTTGAAATGTTACAATTCATGTACATTCATCTCTGCTTCTCATCCTCTCATAACTTTATCAATTAGGTGCCAGTGGAAGGAATCCTAATCCTGCATCAGTTCCCATTCTCTTCCAGTTTACAGCGAATGTCTGTAGTCGCCCAGGTGATTGGAGAGAGCAACTTAAAAGTGTTCATGAAGGGGGCACCAGAAATGATTGTTCACTTTTGTAAACCAGAAACAGGTAACCATAAAAGTAATGAAGCAGAGCTGTTTTCTTTTTAACAATTATCATTCAAGGACGTTTGTGCAAAAAGCTAAAATGAGGATTTTTTTTTACAGTTATACATTTTAGGCTCGGCTCACCCTACTGTTCAAATCTTCACCTCCGTAAAGACCGTTGAAAATTCTATTGACACAAATTTAATGTTATCCATTATGTTCAATTAAGCAGGTATCAATTATCCATGTATTTTTTTCAAACAGCGGAAAAGTGCTGCAGACACTGTAATTTTTTCCATTAAAAAACGCTTAGATAATGGACACCCGCCTAAACATAACATAATATAACACAGGAAATAACATTTTCACTGATGTAAATGTGATTTTCAATTGATACGTTAAGCCTCTGTTAAACCTCCATTCTTTCCTTTTTTTAACAGAGGTTTGAACGATAGTGTGATGTGAAAAAATAGACTTAATGGTCTATTTATGAATTTACAGTAATGTGCAATATAAAATTTTGGAAATGGTATTAACGAATTAGTGAATTATTTTATTATTCTTTGCATGGAAATGCAAAATAATGCAAATAATTTTAATTTTAAGAAATTCTGTATTTTTTTAATAGTCCCAAATAGCTTTTCTAAGAAATTGGATTACTACACAGTAAAAGGCTTCAGAGTCATTGGACTAGCATATAGGACACTACAAAAAGAAGTTCTACCAAAGTCTTTGGATATAGAGAGGTAACAATTATGTAACAAGTACATTACTTAGTTTTTATAATTCAAAAATGAAGTTTGATTGTCTTGTGAAACCTTGCATAAGCAACCAAGTAGCAGTACATTTTTTTTTATCATGTTTAATTCCGTAAGGTTGTGTTTACATTTAGGAACAGAAAAACTGAAATACAGATCCTAATGCACCTTGACAACAATGGGTTCTATTGGGTTTTTCATTTTGGTGCCCCCCTATTATGCCAGAGAAAAAGTGCTTCATAAAGTTCATAATTTTTGACAGAATTATTGATGGAACATAATCATGGACCTATTGACACATCTCATGCTTGTGGGAGGATGAGTGATAAAATCCTTTGAGGGCAGAGTCTGTGGACCCACTGGACCACCGTGGGGGTTGGTATGGGATGGCAGTGGATGCAGGAAACAGTCGCAACTTAAGATGACAGCAGGAACGCAAATAAGCACTGGAAATGCTGAAACCGAATGAAGACACCGCTGGGCTGGAACCCTGGAAGGCACGGCAGAAGCACAGGAAGGCAGGAGGTCACCACTGGGCTGGAACCCAGGATGGCACAGCAGGAGCACAGTCGTATGGAAACGGACCACAGGATATGGACCACAGAAGATGGAGCACAGGACTCGGACCATGGGATACAGACCACAGGATACGGACCACAGGCTACGGACCACCACACACGGACCACAGGCAATGGACCAAAGGATATGGACCACAGGACACGGACCACAGGATATGGACCACCGGTCACGGTCCACTGGACACAGACTAAAGGATATGGACCACAGGATACAGATCACAGGATCCGGACCACCAGACACAGACCACAGGCTACGGACCAAAGGATATGGACCACAGGACACGGACCACAGGATATGGACCAACGGACACAGGCCACGGAATACGGACCACAGGACGTGGACCATCGGACACGGACCACAGGATACGGACCCCAGGACACGGACCACAGGATACGGACCACCGGAACGGACCAAAGGATATGGACCACAGGATACAGGATGCGTCTGGAAACACACAGGGACACGGAAGTATCTGGAAATGCTCAGGAACATGGAGGCATCTGGGAACGCTCAGGAAACAGGACCTTGGGATACACACAGGAGGCTTTCCCTTCAGTAGAAGACTTGAAGATCTGGCCATGAGTGAAGGAAACTGCCAGGTTATATGGGAAACCTGGAAGTGACCAGTGCCAATGGGAAAGATGCTGGCCCTTTAAGTTCAGGGAAGTGAGCGCGCACGTGCCCTAGGATTGGGAGCGCACGGCCTGGAGGCTGGAGGCATGCGGACAGCACGTCGGGACCCGGAGCACACACAGGAGCCCGGAGAGGTAAGTGAAGGCAGGGGGATGGGGACCAGCAGGCAGCAGAGCACGGATGTACATGGAGACATGGATCGCGGGAGTACCAATGACAGTATCCCCCCTTAGGGCCTCTCTTCTCTTCTTCTTTAGCCTCTTCTTGCGCCTCCTCCAATTCATCTTGGTGACGGGACACTTGAGGAGGAAAGCAGAAACAGGACAAACCTCGAGGAGGTGCTTGGACCGGGCAAGGAACAAGCTGAGGATACCCTGGAGACGTCTGGAGAGTCTTTTGGCCAATGGATGGATAACTTGCAAAGAGTCCTCAACAAGCAGTAAGGCCGGAGGCTGAACTGGCTCTTGGAAGATTGGAGCAGCACTGGTAAGCTGCGGAGGCAAGGATGGTTCTTGGGAAGCCGGAACTGCACTGGGAAGATGTGGAGACAGGAGCAGTTCTTGGCACATTGGAAAGAGTAGAGAGGCACTTGGCACACTGGAAACTGGAGCGGCTCTGGGAGAGCCGGAGACTCTAGAGCGGCTTCTGGGAAAGCTGGAGACTCTAGAGCGGCCTCTGGGAGAGCCAGCGATTCTGGAGAGGCTTCTTGGAAAGCAAGATACTCTGGAGCAACTTCTGGGAAAGCTGGAGACTCTGGAGTGGTTTCTGGGAAAGCCGGAGACTCTGGAGCACATTCTGGGAAAGCCAGAGACTCTGCAGTGGTTTCTAGGAAAGCTGGAGACTCTGTAGCAGCCTCTGGGAGAGCTGGCGATTCTGGAGCGGCTTCTGCAAAAGCCGGAAACTCTGGAGCGGCTTCTGGGAAAGCCGGAGACTCTGGAGAAGCTTCTGGGAGAGCCAGAGACTCTGGAACAGCTTCTGGGAAAGCCAGTGACACTAAAGGGGCTTCTGGGAAAGCTGGAGACTCTGGAGCAGCTTCTGGGAAAGCTGTAGACTCTGGAGCAGCTTCTGGGAAAGCTGTAGACTCTGGAGCAGTTTCTGGAAAGCTGGAGACTCTGGAGCAGTTTCTGGAAAGCTGGAGACTCTGGAGTGGCTTCTGGGAAAGCTGGAGACCCTGGAGTGGCTTCGGCAAAAGCCGGAGACTCTGGAGCAGCTTCTGGGAAAGCCGGAGACTCTGGAACAGCTTCTGAGAAAGCTGGAGACTCTGGAGCAGCTTCTGGGAAAGCTGGAGACTCTGGAGCAGTTTCTGGAAAGCTGGAGACTCTGGAGTGGCCTCTGGGAGAGCCAGCGATTCTGGAGAGGCTTCTTGGAAAGCAAGATACTCTGGAGCAACTTCTGGGAAAGCTGGAGACTCTGGAGTGGTTTCTGGGAAAGCCGGAGACTCTGGAGCACATTCTGGGAAAGCCAGAGACTCTGCAGTGGTTTCTAGGAAAGCTGGAGACTCTGTAGCGGCCTCTGGGAGAGCTGGCGATTCTGGAGCGGCTTCTGCAAAAGCCGGAAACTCTGGAGCGGCTTCTGGGAAAGCCGGAGACTCTGGAGAAGCTTCTGGGAGAGCCAGAGTCTCTGGAACAGCTTCTGGGAAAGCCAGTGACACTAAAGGGGCTTCTGGGAAAGCTGGAGACTCTGGAGCAGCTTCTGGGAAAGCTGGAGACTCTGGAGCAGCTTCTGGGAAAGCTGTAGACTCTGGAGCAGTTTCTGGAAAGCTGGAGACTCTGGAGTGGCTTCTGGGAAAGCTGGAGACTCTGGAGTGGCTTCGGCAAAAGCCGGAGACTCTGGAGCAGCTTCTGGGAAAGCCAAAGACTCTGGAACAGCTTCTGAGAAAGCTGGAGACTCTGGAGCAGCTTCTGGGAAAGCTGGAGACTCTGGAGCAGTTTCTGGAAAGCTAGAGACTCTGGAGTGGCGTCTGGGAAAGCCGGAGACTCTGGAGCGGCTTCTGGGAAAGCCAGAGACTCTGGAACAGCTTCTGGGAAAGCTGGAGACTCTAAAGGGGCTTCTGGGAAAGCCAGAGACTCTGGAGCAGCTTCTGAGAAAGCTGGAGACTCTGGAGCAGCTTCTGGGAAAGCTGTAGACTCTGAAGCAGTTTCTGGGAAAGCTGGAGACTCTGGAGCAGCTTCTGGGAAATCCGTAGACTCTGGAGCGGCTTCTGGGAAAGCCAGAGACTCTAGAGCAGCTTCTGAGAAAGCCGGAGACTCTGGAGTGGCTTCTGGGAAATCTGGAGACTCTGGAGCACCTTCTGGGAAATCTGGAGACTCTGGAGCGGCTTCTGGGAAAGCCAGAGACTCTGGAGCGGCTTCTGGGAAAGCCGGAGACTCTAGAGCGGCCTCTGGGAGAGCCGGCATTTCTGGAGCGGCTTCTGGGAAAGCCGGAGACTCTGGAGCGGCTTCTGGGAAAGCCAGAGACTCTGGAGAGGCTTCTGGGATAGCCAGAGACTCTGGAGCGGTTTCTGGGAAAGCCGGAGACTCTGGAGCAGCTTCTGGGAAAGCCAGAGACTCTGGAACAGCTTCTGGGAAAACTGGAGACTCTGGAGCAGCTTCTGGGAAAACTGGAGATTCTGGAGCAGCTTCTGGGAAAGCTGGAGACTCTGAAGCAGCTTCTGGGAAAGCTGTAGACTCTGGAGCGGTTTTAGGGAAAGCTGGAGACTCTGGAACGGCTTCTGGGAAAGCCGGAGACTCTGGAGCGGCTTCTGGGAAAGCCAGAGACTCTGGAGCGGCTTCTGGGAGTGCCGGAGACTCTGGAGCGGCTTCTGGGAGAACCAGAGACTCTGGAGAGGCTCTTGGGAGAGCCGGATACTCTCGTTGCTTTTGGAACACTGGAGCCAAGCGAGGCCGACATGGAAGCCGGGCTTGAGACTGCTTGGAGTCAGGCAGCTGTTGATGCAAGACGGCAGGCTGGAAATGCTTTAGGGAAAGCGGAGCCTGCATTTGCTGGGAGTCAAGCAGCTGTAGAAGCACGGAGGCAACTCTGCTTAATTGTTTTTCCTGAAAAAAGAGCTGCCGGGACTGCTGGGCAAGTACTCCAAAAAAAAGCAAATGTGAGTCCTTAGCGAAGTCCATTGCTTTAGCAGGAAACAAGACTTTGTCAGAGTTCATGGGCTTGGCAGGGACCATGGCCTTCGCGGGGCCCACGGCTGGATCTTACGGTCACGGTGCGTGAGTGGTGTACCGTCTGAGAGTCTCTTTAGGAGGAGTCTCTGGACCCACTGGACCACTGCGGGGGTTTGTATGGAACCCGCAGTGGCGCCAAGGCAATGGATGCAGTAAACAGTCACAACTTGAGATGACAGCAGAGTAGCACTGGAAATGCTGGTACCGAATGAAGAGACCGCTAGGCTGGAACCCTGGAAGGCACAGCAGAAGCACAGGCTACGGACCACAGGATACAGACCACTGTACTCAGATCACAGGCTACGGACCACCGGACTTGGACCACAGGATACGGACCACAGGATAAGGACCACAGGATACGGACCACCGGACACGGGCCACAGGATATGGACCACAGGATACGGAACTCAGGGATGCCTCTGGAAATGCACAGGGACACGGAGGCATCTGGGAACGCTCAGGAAACAGGACCTTGGGATACACACAGGAACAGGAAATTGGGATACACACAGGTGGCATTCACTTCAGTGGGAAGACTTGAAGATCCGGCCAGGAGTGGAGGAAACCCGGAAGTGACTAGCGCCAATGGGAAGGACGCTGGCCCTTTAAGTTCAGGGAGTGAGCGTGCTTGCCCTGGGAGCGGGAGCGCGTGGCCTGGAGGCAGGAGGCATGCAGTCAGCAGGTTGTTACCCAGCGCGCAGACAGGTGAGGTAAGTGAGGGCAGGGGGACGGGGATTGGCAGGCAGCGGAGCACGGGTGTACCTGCGTGCATTTACAGAACACTCTAACCCTTTCCCTGCCAAGTATTTCTGGAAATTTTGTCGTGTTGGTAGCCTTAGCAATTTTTACAATTTAGATGTGTACAAATAAAGAACACAATTACAACATAAAGAATTATACTAAAACATATTAAACCATCCAGTTTTTGAAAGCATATACCTCTCCCATTTTCAAAATTACTAGACATATGCAATTTTGATTCAAATTGTAAAATATCATAGAAAATTTATAAAAATTGACATGATTGAGATATGAACATGTATAGAGTTAACAGATACATAATAGTAATGTGTTCACTTGAATAAATCATCAGAAAATTACTAAAACTGATATAACCAAAAACTTTTTAAGACAAAAGTAAAGGCACCCCTAAAACTAACACATACATTTTTTTAAATCAAGAGATTATATTTGTCTACAATAACAGTTGACAGACCATACCAACCTCATGTCACTTTGTGACAAACACAAATTATTGTTACATAAAATCACATCAAAGCAAATGTTTATGCAAAAATGTATATGTAAAAATAATATGTCACAGTGAACAGATTTATATATACCCCCTCATACTCCTGTCAAGATCATTTTTTTTAGAAAATACAGCCAACCATGTTATTAAAATATAACTTTATATAATTAATTTTAAAACCACCTTCATGCAAATTTGCAGTAAACTGTGTTAAAATGCTAAACTTACATGAAATTCTAAATTTCCACTAAAGTATATACAAATCCAGACTACTTATGTAAAAGTCAGGGTGCGTCAAACATTTTTTGCAGAAAATGTCACTGAGCTTCACACAGATACATTATACATGTTGGGTACATTCCCTTATACAGTACTCACATAAAAAATATTTATCCATAAACCACGCTCATTAGATAATGAAGGTCACTTTCAGATGGGAATAATAAGTGTGCGCAATAACAGAACCTCAATTAGGAAACTCCATAACCTAGGTTTAAATAATGGAGAGATGGTATGAAATAAAAACTTTATTCAGGCATATATGCAAGGGTTAGGCGTAGGCATGAAACAGAGATTGACAGCAAGCAGAGATCTAGAAAACCGTAAGGAATTGACACAGAAAGTATATTGGAAAATTGTATAACTTTTTATTATACAAACAATAACATGTATTTGCTGAAATGGGAATAACCCTTATAATGCTGCTATAATCAGAAAATGTTGAGACATTTTCCCTTTAAAGACTTGTTCAGTGACCACATCTTTAGTGCTGCTTTAACGAAAATATTTCTTTTCAAAGGGAAATAGTGGAGAGTGACCTTATATTTCTTGGATTATTGATCTTGGAAAATCGACTCAAACCAGAAACAAATTTAGTACTTCAGGAACTCACTGACGCCAATATTAGGACGGTGATGGTCACAGGTATTGCTTTCTTTCTATTTGAATTTTACTATTACTGTACTGCTGTATGTGAATTATCATGGTGTAAACTTCATCATTATTTCATATCATCATTTATTTCTTCATTGCTACATACCATTAAACATTTTTTCGTTATTGTTATTGTAGCTGTGTTAAGGCTGTTTTTTTTAAACAAGTTGGCACTTTTAGTGGCAACAGTTTGGAATGCTTACAATAAGTTTTTTGGGAAACAATTAAAAAACAGCAATAAGGCCATTTGGCTTTTTAGATTTTAGATTTTACCTTGTTCATCAGTTGACAAAAATATCTTAACTTATTATTATTATAACTATTTAAGGGGGCTGGCTAGCTGTATACTTAAGGGGGCTGGCTGGCTATATACTACTAGGGGCTGGCTGGTTATATGCTAGTGAGGGCTGGCTATATACTACTGGGGGCTGGCTGGCTATATACTACAGGGGTCTGGCTGCATACTACTGGGGGCTGGCTATATATTACTGGGGGCTGGCTGGCTATATACTACAGGGGCTGAAGGCTGTGACCAATGCATTTCCCACCCTCGGCTTATACTCGAGTCAATAGGTTTTCCCAGTTTTTGGTGGTAAAATTAGGGCCCTCAGCTTATACTCGGGTGTGCTTATAGTCGAGTATACACTGTACCTTTCTGTTTTTTTCCTGTCAAGATGGGATGCAGAGTGTGTACATTCATGTACATGTATGTTCATGTACATACATTTTTTGATCTTACCAATTGGGTGCAATGAAACAAAGAGTGAAAAATTTAAAGGGGTCTGAATACTTTCCGTACCCACTGTAAACATCCCCTTTATTAGACTGTGTATCATGTCTGATTCATTTTCTAGGTGATAACCTTCAGACTGCTGTAACAGTTGGAAAGAAATCAGGAATGATACCTTCTACCAGTAACATTATTATGCTGGAGGCCTGTGAACCTGAGAAAAATGTACCTGCTTCAGTTACTTGGAAAACTTTGCCTGCCAGTGAAGAAAATATAAACTCTATAATGGCCAAAGTATGATATAAACTTTTATCTTTTTTAATTATCAGAATCAGATTATTTTGAGTCTCATGCATTTTTATTAAAATCACATTATACTTATCATAGGTAGGGGGTCTGACATTTACCACACTAAGACACTGTAGTTAATCTAAAGACAATATGCATTGGGGGCCTAGTAGTAGTAGCAAAGTTTTATCCAGGTCTACCTTTCTCAAAGAGAAAACCTTTCACAATTATTCAATGTTTAGAAATAAATTCAAGTTGTTTCACAGGAACAGTGGATATGCCCTCTCTGTCTTATGTAATGCCAGTTCTACTATCCCATACTACTCCAGCCCTGAACTCAACATGAGAATACTCAATAGAACTGGTATAGGGCCCCCTTCTTTTTTTTATTAATGATCTCATAGAATGTATAAACAGTTTCAATATTTGCAGATAATACCATGCTCTGTAAACTAATTAATACAGAGGCTGAGTTTAATATTACTGCAAAATTTGTGACAGCTGGAAGATTGGGTGGAGAAATAGCAAATGTACAATAATGCAGTTGGGTCATGGAAACAAAAAGTAGAATCATGTTATAAACAGTTACATACTTAACACTTTACAAAAAAATTAAAACTGCAGCTGAAAAAGACTTGAGGGTATTGCTGGATCGTAAATCTTAATTTTGTAACACATTACAGGCATCTACTAATAAAGCAAACACAATTTTGGGATGTATCAAGAGAGGAATAGATTCTCATGAGAAGGACATAGTTTTGCCCTTTTACTGGTCAGACCACACATGGAATACTTACACCAGTTTTTTGGCAGACTTTGCCAGTTCTTTCAGAGGCAAACTGCTTGAACATGCATTTAACCCCTTAACGACCTTGCCCGTTTTAGTTTTTTCACTTCCATTTTTCACTCACCACCTTCAAAAATCTGTAACTTTTTTATTTTTCCACATAAAGAGCTCTGTGATGGCTTATTTTCTGCGTAACAAATTGCACTTCATAGTGAGGGTATTTAATATTCCATTCCATGTACTGGGAAGCTGGAAAAAAATTCCAAATGCAGTGAAAATGGTGAAAAAACACATTTGCAACGTTTTCTTGTGGGCTTGGATTTTACGGATTTCATTGTGCGCCACAAATTACATGTCTACTTTATTCTTTGGGTGGGTACGATTACAGGAATACCAAATTTGTATAGGTCTTATAATGTTTTCATACATTTACAAAAATTAAAACCTCCTGTACAAAATTTTTTTTGGGGGGGGGGGATTTTGTCATCTTCTGGCGCCAATAACTTTTTCATACTTTCGTGTACGGAGCTTTGATTGGTATAATTTTTTGCAACTTTAGATGGCGTTTTCATTGCTATAATTTTTAGAACGGTACGGCCTTTTCATCACTTTTTATAAATTTTTTTATATTTTTTAAAATGGCAAAAAAGTGCCATTTTTGACTTTGGGCGCTATTTTTCATTACGGTGTTAAACGTAGTGAAAAACCATTATTATATTTTGATAGAGTGAGCATTTTCGGCGATACCTAATGTGTTTATGATTTTTACTATTTATTAATATTTATATCAGTTCTAGGGATATATTTTCACATATTTTCTAGGGATATATTTTTCAGACTCCCTAGGGTACTTTAACCACACACACTTTTTTGTCACACAAAACCCTTTTGTGGCACGGCTACACTATTCTTCATGCGACACAAATTTCTGCACTGAAGGGGCGTTTTGGTACTCAGTCAGACCATGTACCACATTTAGCAAGCAAAGTCTGACAGAAATGTGTTGCACTGCCCATGTTAAAGGTACGACACTGTTGGAGCTCTGCAGGGGGCGCCAGATTAATGAAGAACGGACGCCAGCTATCATGAATCTGGCACTCTCTGTACACTACACAGGCAAATTAGACATAGTGCAGTTTGCTGATTTTTTAGTAAATGTGCCCCTTTGTGTATGGTTTTAGGAACCAGTGTATACACTCACCGGCCAGTTTATTAGGTACACCTGTCCAACTGCTCGTTAACACTTAATTTCTAATCAGCCAATCACATGGCGGCAACTCAGTGCATTTAGGCATGTAGACATGGTCAAGACAATCTCCTGCAGTTCAAACCGAGCATCAGTATGGGGAAGAAAGGTGATTTGAGTGCCTTTGAACGTGGCATGGTTGTTGGTGCCAGAAGGGCTGGTCTGAGTATTTCAGAAACTGCTGATCTACTGGGATTTTCACAACCATCTCTAGGGTTTACAGAGAATGGTCCGAAAAAGAAAAAACATCCAGTGAGCGGCAGTTCTGTGGGCGGAAATGCCTTGTTGATGCCAGAGGAGAATGGGCAGACTGGTTCGAGCTGATAGAAAGGCAACAGTGACTCAAATCGCCACCCATTACAACCAACGTAGGCAGAAGAGCATCTCTGAACGCACAGTACGTCGAACTTTGAGGCAGATGGGCTACTGCAGCAGAAGACCACACAGGGTGCCACTCCTTTCAGCTAAGAACAGGAAACTAAGGCTACAATTTGCACAAGCTCATCGAAATTGGACAGTAGAAGATTGGAAAAATGTTGCCTGGTCTGATGAGTCTCGATTTCTTCTGCGACATTCGGATGGTAGGGTCAGAATTTGGCGTCAACAACATGAAAACATGGATCCATCCTGCCTTGTATCAACGGTTCAGGCTGGTGGTGGTGGTGTCATGGTGTGGGGAATATTTTCTTGGCACTCTTTGGGCCCCTTGGTACCAATTGAGCATCGTTGCAATGCCACAGCCTACCTGAGTATTGTTGCTGACCATGTCCATCCCTTTATGACCACAATGTACCCAACATCTGATGGCTACTTTCAGCAGGATAATGTGCCATGGCATAAAGCTGGAATCATCTCAGACTGGTTTCTTGAACATGATAATGTTCACTGTACTCAAATGGCCTCCACAGTCACCAGATCTCAATCCAATAGAGCATCTTTGGGATGTGTTGGAACGGGAGATTTGCATCATGGATGTGCAGCCGACAAATCTCTGGCAACTGTGTGATGCCATTATGTCAATATGGACCAAAATCTCTGAGGAATGCTTCCAGCACCTTGTTGAATCTATGCCACGAAGAATTGAGGCAGTTCTGAAGGCAAAAGGGGGTCCAACCCATTACTAGCATGGTGTACCTAATAAAGTGGCCGGTGAGTGTACAAAGGACATAGTAGAAATAGGACGGGTGCAGAGGAGAGCAACCAAGATTATTAGGGGAATGGAGGGGCTAGAATACAATGATAGATTACAATATGGCTGAGAGGAGACCTGATTACTATGTACAAATACCTAATGGGCAGCACAGAGATTTCTGCATTTCTGCAAGACATAGTTTTGTCCTCATAAAAATCACTGGTCTGACCACACAAATGGAATATTGTGTACGGTTTTGGGCACCAGTGTATAGAAAAGACATAGTAGAACTGGAACGGGTGCAGAGGAGAGCAACCAAGGGGAATAGGGGGACTAGAATACAATGACAGATTACATACTTGGGGTTATTCAGTTTAGAAAGAAGACAAATGAGGGGAGACCTCATTACAATGTACAAATACCTGAACGGACAGTACAAGGATCTCTCCAAAGATATTTTTATACCTTGGCCTGAGACAAGGACAAAAGGGCATCCTCTACGCCTAGAGGAGAGGTGGTTTTGCCATCACCATAGACAGGGATTTTTTACTGTAAGAGCATCTCCCCCGCCGGAGGATGTTATGGCAGATTTTTTGTACATGTTCAAGAGAGGCCTGGAGAGCAAAGATATCACATATTATAGGGAAAACAAACATTTGTTCAATCTTATAGATTGAACTTGATGGACCTGTGACTTTTTATTATAATATTTATAAAGTTCTTTGTGACATTGTTTACTCTTGATGTTTCATTTTGATTGTTTTGGTGAATGTCAATTTTTGTTGCGATACTATAGATCCGGTATATTGCGATATTGTAGATCCTGACAAAAAAATATTTTTGCCCCAGTGACAATTGGAGTTTAAAATTTTTGTGGCTTTATTGGGACCAAGGATTATCAATAAAGCTTCATTACAGACACCTTACATCTGGTCATTGCAGCCAGGGACTAAAGTAAATCATTCAGAAAGCTTTACCAGAGGTCACAAGGGGCAAGGGGTGCGTCTGTAACAGGGGTCCTCTGTAAGTCGGGGGTCCTTAAGTAGAGGACCGCATGTATAGACATTTAACACACAAAAACACAACGCAATGCTGAGCAGTTCTGTGCGTTCTCCTGTAAAATTGTTTTCTGTTTTTTCTTTTTAAACAATATTTGCATTGATTTTTCCTAAAAGCTCCACCCATGTGGTTAAGCAAAACATCTTGAGAATGAGCTGATCATCCGGTTTGCAGAAAAAAACAAGTTGTGTAACCTGGAAAATTTTAAAATGTATTGTTTGTTTTCTCTATGCATACTCTATAAACAAAAATAGCTTTTTTATTGCTCCATTTTTTCACTTTTTTCTCCCAGAAGACACATATTGATACTGATAAAGCATGGATGAATAACCCTACAACCTTGGGAAACTATCACTTTGCAATGAATGGAAAGTCTTATCAAGTCTTAACTCAACATTTTCCCTATTTGCTGCCAAAAGTAAGTGCAGAATTATAGGTCAACATATCTCAACATAAGCTTCCTATAAGATATTTTCAACTTTTTAATTTAATGACTTAAAAATGTATATCCAGCAAAACAAAGAAAAGAAAATATTGATAAATGCTTGTATTCTCCATAAAACAATGCAGGCAATCCCCCAGTTACATACAAGATAGGTTCTGTTGGTTTGTTCTTACGTTGAATTTGTAAGTTGGGATAATTGTATAATTGTAACCCCAGCCAAATCTTCGTTTCTGTGAAAATTAGATTTTAAATGTTGGGCTGTCATAAGAACCAGGATTAACTATAAAGCTTAATTGCAAACACCTGTGATAACTGGCACCACTGATCATTGTTGTTTAGGGCTGAAGTACAGTAAATTAGCAAAATGCAGAGTTCATAACTAAGGGTCGCCTGTAAGTCGGGGACAGCCTGTAATGCTCAGCTATCAATTGAAAAATCTTCTGTTATTCATCAAGGAATACTAATACCCAGGTGTTAATATTTCCGTGAGGAATGCCAAAGGAATGTTTTTTTTTCCTGGAAAATATTTCAAGTTAATGGGCAACTACAGTGGGTATGGAACATGTTCAAACCCCTTTAAAAATTTTAACTCTTTCATTGCAGCCAATTTGTAAGATCAAAAAAGTTCTTTTCTTTGATCATTAATGTATACTTTGCACCCCATCTTGACCAAAAAAAAACTGAAATGTAGGTAATTTATTCATACAACAAAAACTGAAATATCACATGGCCATAAGTATTCAGACCCTTTGTTGTGGCACTGATATTTAACTCACATGATGTCTCCATTTCATGAGATGGCTCTACTCCTTAATTGGAGTCCAGCTGTGTTTAATTAAACTGATTGGACTTAAATAGGAAAGGCACACACCTGTCTATATAAGACCTCACAGCTCACAGTGTATGTCAGATCTGCCTAAACAGCCAAATTGTTGCAAGGCATAGATCTTTCCCAGGTTACAAAAGAATTTCTGCAGAACTCAAGGTTCCTAAGCACACAGTGGCCTCCATAATTCTTAAATGGAAGAAGTTTGGGATGGCCACAACTCTTCCTTGACCTGGCCGTCCAGCCAAACTTAGCAATCATGAGAGTAGAGCCTTGAGGAAGCCTGCATAGGCTTCTCCCTGCCCCTTCTAACCCCTGGCTGGACACTTTAGATACGGAGGTATTTATGATTATGCTTAAAGACTATACTATGATTACCTCTTTGTAATTTATGTTGCTATATTTCTATCATACCTCTAGTGGACTCATACATTATTTGGTTCGTGGGGCCTGTGTAGCACTTAGTTGTGCTTTTTAAATGTTTTTAAAACTTCCTTTGTGACTAATAAAGATGTCATTTTCATTTTGAAAAATATAGTGGACATCCGTCTTTTCTTTAAAACTTGAATATGATATAACTTGGGTGTCTTAAATTCTCCTAACATAGACCCGCTTATATAAAAATTGTATAAAGAGAGTAGAGCCTTGGTGAGAAAGGCAAAGAAGAACCTCAATATCACTGTGGTTGAGCTGCAGAGATGCAGTAGGGAGATGAGAGAAAGTTTCACAAAGTCAACTATCACTGCAGCCCTCCACCAGTCGGGGCTTTATAGCAGAGTGTGCCGATGGAAGTTTCTCCTCAGTGCAAGACATTTGCACATTCTTGACTGGCCCAACCAGTTCCAATTGGGCATCTCTGGAGAGACTTCAAAATTGCTTTCCACCAGCATTCACAATTTAACCTGAGGGAACTGGAGATGATCTGCAAGGAAGAATGGCAGAGGATCCCCAAATCCAGGTGTGAGAAACTTGTTGCATAATTCCCAAGAAGACTCCTGGCTGTACTGTGCTTCTACTCAATATTGAGCAATGAATCTGAATACTTATGACCAGTTTTTATGACCATATACTTATAAATACTTATGACCAGTACTTATGATACTTATTTCAGTTTTTATTGATTAATAAATTAGCAAAAATATCTACATTCTGTTTTTTTTCTGTCACGATGGGGTGCAGAGTATAAATTAATGACCATTTGGCTGCAAGGAAGCAAAGAGTGAAAAATTTAAAGGGGTCTGAATACTTTTCCTATCCACTGTATATTATTCCAGGATCATAGCTGATCTTGAAGCATTCTTGCACTCTGCTATGTATTATCTTATCACTAACAATAGCACAGCTCCTCACCTCTGCTTCGCATGATGACTGCTGTAGCAGACTTCTGTTTAAATGCTACAGCAGTTAATCAGATGGGAGAGGCGGTGCTGTGTTTAATGAGGTAATATCACACATCAGTGCACTATAGTGCGTATCCAGCTAAAATTCAAAAAATGTAATTCATTTCTCACAGTCCTGTAGCAGACAACACACACAAAGGTAAAATTACAAAGCTATCCAGGGCTGCAACTTGACACTATTTTCAGTTTTAGATATTTAGATATTTATTTTAAATATTTAATATTTATTTAAAATCTAATTAAATGGTCTATATAGGACTTATAGTCTTATCCAGCACTTCTTAGCTCTGCAGCCCTCATCACCTCCCCCAATACAGATTTTGTTTAATTTGACACCTCAATAAACTTTTGTAGCATTGCTAGCACAAAGCATATCACGGGAATTTAAGTTGAACCTCTTAATGGCTGCCGTATTGAGGTTTTCTGGTGGTCTTGCAGGGACTTCTTCTGGAGGCAAAGTGTCTTTCTATGGAGCCACATCAGACAAAGATAGCAAGAGATTGCGTCCTGCTGCTAGCACTGGACGGTGCAATTAACACCCAGGATCAAAAAAGCTCTGGTACCAGTGTCAAACATGGACCACAGTTACTACAGAAGAAAGCATATTTTATTATTTTGTTGCCCTGTAACAAACAGCAAATTATGTGTGCATACCAAACGTTGGGTCCAGGATCAATCCTCCCACTGGTACAGGCACATATCACTGGCATTAACTCTTTAATTGCCGCTGGCAAAGCCTAATCAGGAGCAACGACCCTCACAAAAATTGCATCTGCAGCGATTTAAAAGCTGCTGCACCATTGTAGCATCTATGGATCTGCTCATCACAAGTTATTATCACATACAGTATGCTGTATATAAGCCTTACGTGTAATATGGTTTATTTTTTAAAGATACTATTAAATGGAACCATTTTTGCAAGGATGACTCCAAAGCAAAAATCAAGTCTAATTGAAGAGCTTCAAAAGTTAGAGTAAGTTCAAAATAAGTATTCTTCTTACTGTTACTTAAAAGTTTTAATGTACAACCATCACTTTTACTCAGTCTTATTTCTTTTTAGTTATTTTGTTGGTATGTGTGGAGATGGAGCCAATGATTGTGGGGTAAGGAAATGTTAGCAAATAGAATATTTCATCTGACAAATTAGCATTATCAGCGAAAATGTGAAATAAAGCATTATTACATGAACACGAATAGACAGTTACTTGTCAATACAAAAAGGATAACAAACATCAGCATCAACATAAAACATACAGACTTTCATGAAATCTACACATCTCTACACCACATATATAAACAGGGTTTTCCTTTCCAACTGTACCAAAATTCCCCTACTCTCCCCTTCTAGAAAATTGTTAGGAGACAATTTCAGTGCATAATAAATGTATTATTCTGAATACATAATAAATTAAATAAAAATATTAATGATCAAACAATCACAAATCCTGCCAAAAATGTATATAGTATTTTAAAATAACTTACAGTGAAGAATACCAATGTATGAAAGTCTAAAGCAATTGTGTTCACTGTTAGGCCATTGTCGCTGCTGTGTAGAGGTATTGCATGCATGACAGCAGATTGTTAATATTAAAGTATATATATATAATGAGATAATTTTTATAGAATTGTGATATACTTTGCTAAGAAATTCTGCTTTCGTTTGTAAAAAATAAGGCTGCAGAGTCCCCTTAATAACAGCTTTTGTCTCTCAAAAGAAAAATCTGTATTCCAGCTTGCGTAGTATGTGTCTCATACACACAAAGATTACTTGCTAGTTTGCCCATTTGAAACTAAATTACCCAATAATTGGCACAAAAATTTTCATGCTATATTGACTTTGATATCAAATTCCAAATGTGTGATTTGGAAACACCACAAAAATACCAAGGCAGTTAGGATGTTACTAGTTCAGAACAGGATATAGAATAAATAATGGTGATTGTTGATTATTATGGAAAAGTAGTAGTTTAATTATTACTATTACTCACAGGCACTTAATAAGGCTCATGCTGGAATTTCACTTTCTGAATTAGAAGCATCTGTGGCATCTCCATTTACGTCCAAAATTCCAAATATTGAATGTGTTCCATTACTCATCAAGTAAGTATTATCAAGAAGACAAGGTATTTCACTAGTCTATAAAAGTACATTCCTCCCCAAAGTTTGTTACTGCCTTTGCCTTCTTGTTTCTTCACTGTATCGCATTGAAGTAGCACCATACTACCCAATGGTCATGTGATTGCAGTGTCTGAAATGGTTAAGCGGAGCTTCTTGGTCTGGTCCGACCAGTACAGCTCTTCCATGAACATTTCTTATTCTGTAAGAAGAAATGTTTTTTCTTACAGATTCCCTAGTTACAGGGGAAAACTTGTAAAAAAATTAATGAAACGAATACTGTAAAAATGCCCCCCAAGGCTCTTTTATGACCTGATGGGGGACATATAAAGTAAAAAAAAACACACACTAACAAAATATTATTAAATATTTATAAATATTACTATTTCCCAATAAGTTACAAAAAACTCTCTATACGATAACAAACCGAGACTTCTTATACTACAGTATATATCAAAACGACCATCACAAATCAGGAAATTAATTTGTAATGGTTATTTTAAGTTTGTATTTAAGTATTTGAAAACTGAAAAAAATGTATACACTACATTACAAATAAAATAACGTCATTGTAACGCCATTTTACACCATCCTGACATGGCCCATTTTTTCAATCTGACATTTGTCACTATAAGTGGTTATAACTTTGGAATGCTTTGACAAAACCAGGTAATTTTAACTTTATTAAATTATTTATTTTGATTAAAAAACATTTATTGTATGAAAATTTATCTTTTTTTACCTTACAGGTTAGCTTGAACAAGCGATCTTCTAATTGTTTGTTCAAGCTCATATTGAGCTAACACACTGCAATACAAATGTATTGCAGTGTGTAACTCACTATGTAACAGACCACGATCAGCTTGCAGGGGCGAGTTCTTTTAGGATTCTGAGGGCATGTAGTTAACGGGATAAAAGGCCCAGGTAGATAAGCACCAATTCTACAGCTCACCCATACCCCGGCCCTATATGAAGATCCGCCATCGGTCTTAAAAAATAAAAACTATGCTCACCTTCCGGTTTCTTTTCCTCAGCCCCCGGCTCCGTCTTCTGTTCTTCCGGCCCAGGCGCATCAGTATGACATGGTGTTGTCGCGGCTGCGTGATGTCATAGTTTATGCGCCATGCAGGCTCTTACACTATGGCATCATAGTGACGCGCCTGGGCCGGAAGGCGGAGAAGAGGGAGCGACGGGGCCATGGAGAAGGAGACAGTAGGTGAGTATAGCTTTTTAAAAAATTTTTTGAAGAGAGCCCAGCTGTGAACATAACAATAATGATGGAGGGAGCATCTGGGTTGGACATTTCATTAATAGGGGGCATCTGGGTTGGACATTTCATTAAAGAGGGGCATCTGGAGTGGACATTTCAGTAAAGGTGGCATCAGGAGTAGACATTTCATTAAAGGGGGACCCTGCCAGTGGACATTTCAGTCAAGGGGGACTCTACCGTGGACATTTCAGTCAAGGGGGACTCTACTGTGAACATTTCAGTAAAGGGGGACTCTGCTGTGGACATTTCAGTAAAGGGGGACCCTGCCAGTGGACATTTCAGTAAATGGGGACTCTACTGTGAACATTTCAGTAGAAGTAGGCTCTGCTGTGGACATTTCAGTAAACGCAGGCTCTGCTGAAGGACATTTCATTGTTGTCCTCCAGTCAATAACTTTTTCCTGTTTTTTTGGGTGGGGGATAAATTTAGGAGCCTCAGGTTATACTTGAGTATTTAGAGTATGAGGGGGAGTTCAGATGCAGGATGCACAGAGGGCAGGCAGCCAGTGGTAGCATCCACATCTCCAACACTGTCTGAAAGATCTGGTCTGGACGGCGGTCGGGGTGGAGGGTATCATGCAGTTTGGGAACATTCAGCTTTTCTAAACAGATGGGTTATAAGAGCACAATTGTAGTTCATCATTAAATTACTTTTATAACTTTTATTTTTATTACTTTTTTTAACAGTACAAGATTAAGGATATGGAGTAGTACTTAAGTCCTAACATCCGGACATATGTTGTTTTGGATGCTGGTGGGGGGCCATAGTCACGTGAACAGGCCGGGACACATGGGACACTTGCCACTGGAGGCTGAGGTGTCTCTGTGTTCCAGTGTCCTCCCTCTGCAGATGTCTCTGGATCCTCTGGTAGAGTAGGTTCTACAGTAAATATATTTTCTCTCTCTTGTTCTGTTCAAAAAGTTGTGTTTCCAGTTCTTTTAACTGTGCAAACTCCCTCTTTCCAGCTTTTGCTTAGGCATTTTTCTGCTGCACGGTAGCTAAACTACACACGTCTGCACACGGCTCATGGGACACAAATTTCTGCACTGAAGGGGGCGTTCCAAACAAAAAGTGGTTTATTCTGTCGGAGCTGTTAATAAAGCACCAGAATCATGAAGAACGGGCACCATAAATCCTGAATCTGGAGCTTTCTGAACACCACATAGGCAAACTTTGCACTTTTGTTCTTAGTAAATGTGCCCCAGTGAGTTGCAGTCTGGTCCTGCCCGGAGGCAGGGCCTGACTTGTACGGAGATTGCACAGCCCTGTGGCACCCGTCGGACCCCAGGGCTGCTGTAAGAGGTTCTGACCCCCCAGTATGCGGAAGTCATTCTTGACCACAGTCTGTAAGGGTTACTCTCCAATCGCAGGTGTTAGAAGAGGTTGTCATCTTGAGATTTAGGAGCAAGTCACTTCTGCTCTTGCAGTACTTTTACGTCCTTCATCTGGTAGGGGTGAACCACCAAATAAAATAAAATAAATAAAATTAAAAAATTAAAAAAGATTGATTAACATTTTTTCATTATAAGGTTTTGAACAAAAAATAAGTAATGGTCCTTACCTCTATAGGAATAAAAAATTCACTCAAAATGCCCCAGTCATTAAAGGGGTTTGCCCATGAAAGAAATTTCTCAAATTTTAATCCAAAATCTAAATTTTAAACACTAACACTGATAGATAAAAGTTGGAATTATATATCTGAAATGTTGTATTTTTGTTAATGTGGGAATACCCCCTTAAAGCATTTTAAAGGCCCGGTCAGAAAGGGATTAACATAGTCTTTTAACTGTTTTGTTTTGATCAACTTATTAAGAATGAAATATTAATTCCTTTTTCTAAAATAAAGATGAATATACAGTCTGTTTAGTCTCATCAATTATATGATTTCTGGCAAGGAAACGACAAGCTACTTCTAAGATTGTTGTTAATTTCCACCACTCCACACAAAACCTTAAAATGTTTGATTGCTGTTTAAAAATATTTTATCTTTTGTGTCATTATTAAAATATGTCCCAATAATTGCATTTTATGAATAACAAAAATGTTTTTTTTTCCTGCAGGGAGGGCCGGAATACTCTTATTACATCATTTTCCATCTTCAAATTCTTGACCACATTTCAGTTCATTGGGATTGTTTGCATATTCTTTCTTTTTTGGGTATGAAATTGTACTTTTTGGAACCTTTGTCCAGCATGAAAATCTTTGTAGCTCTGGAGCCCATACGATTAAGATGAACAGGTGGAAGGGTAGTACCAAGGTGCTAAAATGGTATTGTTGTTTAGAAAAGGTAAACTACAGCATGGAAGTCACTGCATTTCAGAGTTCAGAAAGCAGCTAGAATTCAGCGATTCCTTTTCTTGCGGCTCCTGGAGTCATAATTTCAGAGTTTTCGTGAATGTATTTTGACTATGTGAGTTTTTTATAAATTGGTTAATGATGTTTGTGTAGGGGCTGATTCATGTAAAAACTATTTCTCTATAACTACTAAAGACTATTACCTTTAGGAAGTCATCAATATTTGATGTAAAATAATATATTATACATGTTTGTATGTATTTTTTATAGAAACAAACACTTCTTGGTAACTATCAATACCTCATGCATGACTTGGCTATCAACATCACTGTTACTCTGACTAGTAAGAATATTCTATAATCTATAATTACAGTTGCTATTCTTATACTATATGCATGCAAGTAATTTTGAGCAAATAATTGTAGCAAATTTTTAGTTTTTGAGTTTACAAAAAACGTTTGTTTCTTTGTTTCTCCAGCGAGTTTAAACTTCCCAGCCTCAAAGTTGGCTCCTTACAGACCACCCGGACAACTTCTGTCTCCTCCTTTATTACTTTCCATTTTTATGCATCTCACTTTTACTGTGATTGTCCAGAGCACAGCTTTCTTTCTGCTTCAACAGCAGCCATGGTTCAATGAAGCGGATGTCTTCAGGTAAATTTGTTCTCTTGAGTCACTAGTAATGTCACCAATTCTGCAATGTATGATGACTGGTTTATTCAAAGATTCAAGGTGTGTGTGCCGATGCCGGGCAGTAGCTGGCAGGCTATATACTAGAGGGACTGGCTGGCTATATACTATGGGGGGCTGTCAGGCTATATGCCAGAGGGGCTGGCAGGCTATATACCAGAGAGGCTGGAAAGCTATATATTAGAGGGTCTGGCTGGCTATATACTACAGGGGGTGGCAGGCTATATACTGGCGGGACTGTGACCAATGCATTTCCTACCCTCAGCTTATACTCGAGTCAATAGGTTTTTCCAGTTTTTTGTGTTAAAATTAGGGGTCTCGGCTAAGACTCGGGTCGGCTTTTCTTGTATCTTAGTATTATAGTATTTTTGCTGGTAACACTAAGATAAACTCATACACTTTTTTAATGTGTCTGTGTGGCTGGACAAAATTAAGCTGATTTATACAGTATGCATTTATTTTAAAGATTTACAGTGTTTAAGCACATGGCAGTTACAAGGTACTCAAGGTATGCCCCCAGGGTTATTTAAATATATAAGATGTGCCCGGATTTTAGCATAAACAGCCCCAACAAAATTCTAAATATTAGAGACATGCATTTATGTATGGATTAGAGTGTATTCAGCACTACTCTAGTAAGTTAGTTTAGACATTGATCCCCAAACTAATTCTAACATATACATAGTGTCCCCCCTTTAATTAAAACATACAGTGCCTTTAAAATTATAATATTGTCCCTGTAATTAATTATTATTATAGTGATCTATATATACCTTACCAGAACAAAACTTAGTATATAAATACAGCACCAAGCTTCATACAGAAACACTGCACCAGGACCAATTCCCAGTCCCTATATAGAAATATGCAATGTCCCAAATTATTTTACATATGTACAGAGCTCTCTAATTTATATGTATACAGTACAATAATAATGAATGAATACATGCAGTGCCCCCATTTAATTAAGACTATGCACCCTGTAATAAATATAGATAAATGCTGTGCTCCCATTATTAAATACCATCCTACGCTTATTGTATATACTATATATATACTGTGCCCTGCTCTATTATATATAAATTTATATATAAATATATATTACTGTATGTGATAATGCATGTGTATACATATCAACTGACTCCATTGATCACATGCTGTATATCACTGCATCACCCCTGCAGGATGGAGCACTGCGCTTGTAAACACAGGGAGAGAACTAAAGAATCCAAACAATGAATATTCTGAATGGCAGCATATTATACATAGTATATAATTACTATTCTGTGTCGCTGAAAGAAATACAAATGTGTCCCCTCTACAATACATACTGTGCCCTCCTCTATTAGATACATACTGTCCCCCTATATTAGATTTAAACACTGTGCCCCATGTACTGTTAATACTATGCCCCTGTTTACTGTTTAACCCCTTAATGATTTTTTACGGCGGTCATAAAGGGTACTTCTTCTGACGTGTCACCTTTCTACGTCGGTGCGTCAGAAGAAGATTTCAGGACATCGGGTCCTGCAAGTGCCCGTGTTGGGCTTTGACATCATAACCCAGACCTATCACTAACACCTGGTATCGCAAAAACTCTGATCCAGGGTGTTTAACCCCTTACATGCCACGGTCAAGCATGACCATGACGTGTTATTGTGTCTCCTGTGGATCGGATTTCCCCAATGAGCTTACCGGGGATCCGATCCATCCTGCAGCAGCCTCGGGGTTTGGCTTGTGCCCAAGACTTCCAGATCCTCTTCACGCCAGATTCCACCTCCTGGCAGGACCCGGCTGTAAGTAACTGAATGTTCAAGCCCAAGCCCAAGGTAGAAATCATTTCATAATAATTAAATAAAATGAAAGTCCCCTAATCAGCCCAACTATATAAAATCCAAGTATATAAAACACAAAAACACACAAAAAAGTACAGATTTGGTATCACTACGTCCATATCAATCTGTACAATAAATCTAAAACAATATCGAACCTGCTCGGTAAATGCTGTAAAAAAAATTTAAAAAAACTTCCCGTTTTTAATCAAATACCCTCACAAAAATGTTTTAAAAAGTGATAAAAAAAAGTTAGGTGCATTAATATAAGACGACTGAAAACAAAAACTATTTTAGTAAAAAATAAAAAAAAGTTGTCAAAAGCTAAAAAATTTGATTTTCTCCAATATTGGTTTTGCTCAGTAAATGTGAGCAAAGATAAGAAAAACTTATAGAAGTTGATTTACATATGTTAAAGGGGTGAAAATTCCACAGTGGGGTAATTTATGGGGTTTTACTTTTATTTAGGCCTTTCAAAGTCACTTGAAAGATTAGTTGTCCGACAAAATGTGAGTTTTGGCAATTTTCATGAAAATTAGAAAAATGGCACCTAAAGTTCTAAGCCTCATAACATCCTAGTAAAAGGAGAGGACAAGTAAAATATCATTCCAACATAAAGCAGACATTCTGGAAATGTTAGTTATCTAGCTTTTTGGGTATTTTAACTATCTGCCTGGAAAGCAGAACATTTTATTTGAAAATTAAGAATTTTATTATTTATATTATTTCACTAGTGTCTGTGCACCTTTGTAAGTAAATATGGGTTTTGCGCTATGAGAAAAAGAAAGCAAAGTGTTATGCATTTCAAATCATAATAGACCTCACTCATGCCTGCCATATATTGCTTGTAACACAAGTAAGCCCACAACAGAACACTATTACAATTGCTGTTTCCTTCCCCACAGTGCATGCCTGCCATTGAACTACAGCTCTGCAAATGTTACAGTGAGAGAACATAGATACGCAGAGAATTTTTTCACAACAACAATGTTTCCTATAACTGGCTTCCATGAAATTGTTGTAGAAGTTGTTTTTGCCAAAGGGAGGCCATTCCGCCAACCTCTATACACCAACTGTAAGTGGAAATGAATTCTGAAGTTGAATTGGTATGTAAGTCAGAACTGTATATTTTACTATTCTAACCCCAGACAAAAATTTTTGGGTTGTCATAAGAACCTGGATTACAAATAAATATTAATTGCAGACACCTATGCTAACTCTTACAGCTAATTATTATAGCCTTGGACTAAAGTACAGTAAATTACCAACATCCAGAGGGCTGTAATTAGGTGTTGTCTGTAAGTTGGGTGTTCTTAAGTCAGCGACCTGCATTTTCAAGTCATTTACTAAACAATTCATAGCTAATGTGTTCAGGTTGGATAACTATTTGTGTTTATAAACTATAGCAGTGATGGAGAACCTTTTAGAGATTTTTTAGAGAACTACAACCAAGACCCACTTATTTATCGCAAAGTGCCAACACAAAAATTTAATTATTGATGTATACTCCCTTCTCTGTCACAGCTTTCATTGATACCTGCACCTGAGGACACCAATAAAGCAGAAAATAGAAGAAATTTGGATGATCATTGTAGCTTCCCTCCAGGGTCCCATAAACAGGAAGAATTGTCAGGGCAGGAGCTACAATGATAATCCAGATCTGTCCACACCTTCCCACTCCCTCCAGTAGTCCCAGGTAGTGTCCATTTAAAATAGCTCTGTGCACAACAAATCTTGGGCTGTCTGGGACTGCAGGAAGATACCTGGAGTCATCTCTGGTGATGGCCTGAGTGCCCACAGAATGGGCTCTGAGTGCCACCTCTGGCATCAGTGCCATAGGTTAGCCACCACTGTACTATAGAGTAGTTAGTACATTACTGCAAATCACCCCAAACCACAATTACAAGGAAAACTTATCTGCCACTTATCTGCCTAGTTCAAGGAATTAATGGAGAATATCACAAAGTAACAATAGAATCTGTGCTTTGTGAGGGGCATTTTGGTATAATGAGGATCCCCTAATTTAGAACCAATCTTAACTTAAGAGCATAGATATGATGGAGAACAAATAAAGTGTAACCGACATTCTAAGCAAAAATAAAAAACACAATTCTGCTCCAGATGTCTCTGGGAATCATTCCTCAAAGTATTTTTCCTCTCGGTCCTCATTTAGTACCTTTTCTGGACCATAGCAACCAGGGTTACCAGCTCAACCTATGTATATCCTATGTATCTAATATCTTTCTATCTAATATTTATCTATCTATCTAATATCTATCTATCTACTTAAGGAAATTGTAAGCAGAACACAAACAATAGAGGTAGCAGTGGGTGCAGGCACAATAGGACCAGGCCTCAGGTCCATCAATGATAGAGTAGGAGAAAATAGGCAGCACTCCAAGACCTTGAAAAGGCTTGAAAAAGGCTCCAAGTGAGCCAAAACGTTCCTGTACCTTGCAGTACCTGAAAACATGGAATAAAGAATCCACTTGCTACAACTCATATCGGATGTCTTGGAGTGCTGCCTATTTTCTCCTACTCTATCTATCTATCTATCTAAAACTTCAGCACAGCACATGAGGGGACACCTTGAAGATTTGGAGAGTCTCTCCTCTCCTGCCATTTCTTGTTGTGGAGTGTGAGGTGAAGGGTGAGGGGGGATTGTGTTCGCTCTGCAGCTTGTGTCTGTGTGAATTATTTGTCTATATTAGTGTAGGGAAAGCTCAGGGAGAGATAAGTGTAGGTGTTTTGTTACTACATTAGTTAGGGCTCCTGGCAGCACATGACTGAGTGCTGTAGCACTGAGCTATGAGAGAAGCCATGAGGTAAACAGCTGAGAGCAGAGAGAGGGGGGGGGTGTCTCATTCTACCTCTGTAGTCACCTCCTCAGTCAACACGGAATGTGCCTAGCAACAGCCATCTGAGAGAGCACTGATATCAGGGGGAAGGAACAAGATTCAGTTAACTAATCCAATTGCAAACGGGCTTAAAATTGCCTGCCCTACAACATATCAAAAGTTTTTGAAATGAAGGTTACTCTTTAAGCCACCCACGATAATGACTTACTAAAAGGGAATGGAGGGGGAAACACCAGAATCTTCTATGCTGGGTATCAAATTGATTTTTGCTCCGCATTTATGATGACATCCACCCAACATTGATTGCACGATATAGTTTATTATTTTAAACATATTTTAATAATTTGATATTATTTATTTTCAGATCTGCTGTCAATTATGATCATAATTCAAATTACAGCTTATTTGTTTGTCATGTTTGCTGATATTGAAACTTTGTATACTACTATGGAGGTAACGTATTGTAAAACAAATTCATAGTTTCAACATTATTTCTTATTACCGATGTCTATATAAATGGTGAAAGTTCAAACTGGATGTCAAACTGTTGATATTTTATTTGATTATTTATATATATAATGTTTGTAGTTAAAGGCAAAATGTTCCAACCTTTACTCAGATTTTGTTGGACTAATTCTTTGCAGTTCTGAAAAAGGCAAGCAAATCCTTTGACAGGCAGCAATACCCAGCATATACCAGGTGGACACTGAAAGAAGCATATGTCATACCACTTTGTGACTTTGTAAAATCACATAATCTTGTCACATAGAGCAGTGATTTTCAACCTTTTTTGAGCCGCGGCACACTTTTTATACTTAGAAAATCCTGGGGCACACCACCAACCAAAATAGCACAAAATGACACTAAAACAGTCATATTATACATATAGTTAATAATATAGATTCTAAATTTATTTTACTCACTCAGTGTGAAACCTGGGCCTGTTTCGATGAACACAAAAGGGATATCCTGGCAGGAATGGTGGAAAGACACACACGAAGCCCTTCCTCAACAGTTCTCAGTTTCTCCCTGTTTTTAGTATATGGTGCTGATTATTATGTGGCTCTTATACTGCAAAATAAAGGGGTACAATGAGAAGTACTATGGCCATGAGGCCAGAGTACAAGTGCCAGCTCATATACTCAGCATATGAGCTGGTACTTGTAGTACTCCAGCCTCATGACTATAGTATTTCTCATTTTACATTTCTCATTGTTATATGCAGTATACTGCTGGAGTAGTCTGCCAACAGTTCATATACTCATGCAAAAGCTCATATAGTCAGCATTATTGGTGGGCATTACCTTGGCGGTGGGCAAATGCGAGAGTCTCTCAGCTCTCAGGATGATGCGCCGGCCTCGGTGACGTCATTTTGTGGCGTGAGGTTCAAAGCTTGCGCATGTGTTATTGTACATGTCTCCTACATTGTAAGAAGCCGTGACTGCGCATCGATGGGAAACAAAACACAGGGGGCACCATAGTTTGGGGAACTTTCCCCGCGGCACACCCGACTATATGAAGAAATATAGACAAAGGGCATTTTTTCTTATAATGTTTTTTTTTCCTTCATGCATCTTCATTGTACATGATAAAATTAAAAGGATCAACTGGGATTGAAATTTTTTGTTTCATTTTCCTCAAGTGGTATGAAAGTAAAAAACAACTCATACTTAGCGGCCTATGAATTTGAAATGTAATCATATTATCATTATAGTTTATTGTTATTTATTTGTGGTTATCATTTTTGCATTTTGTTGTTATTTATGCCTTTGTCTTTTCTTGTACCCTTTAGCTGGTGTGTACCCCATATTACTGGAGATTCTACATCTTAGTCATGGTTCTTGTTCTTTTTATTATGTCATATATTGCAGAGGTAAATGTTTCCTATGTATGTTAGTCATCAACTCTTTAATATAGTCATACAGAGGATTGACTTTCTTTCATATTCTTATAAAAGGAAGTAAAACATATAAAGTAGGTACTTGTAATAGGAAATGGAAATAAAATGAAATTTCAAACTGAAAGTAGTTGCTATCAGTGAACTTGTGGCCTTAAATATGCTGTGTAATCTATAGGAAACATGTTGTTTTATAAGCGTAAAAGATAACTGAGAACTAACCAAAGTTGCCATATAGCTCATCCATGTTGGCATTTGGCTGATCATATTTACTCCACAAAGGTTTGCGCTATAATGTGCATGCCAACACCTGAAAAACCTATTGGCACACTGGCATTTTCAGAAATGCTATTCAGAATGGTACACAAGAGAAGTAAATTGAAAAGACCACAGCACTCAACTACAGTGGTCTCTTTCCCCCTACTAGGCACAGCACCTAAAGAAAAGTGATCCATTTCCTACACCCACAATCAACATATATATCAATGTGCCCAATGATGATGTTCAATGATATTTTACAAAAATTTGTCACAATACTAAAGGTAATATATTAAATATATTAAAGTATTAGCACAGGTCATGTAATGTATGAACAATTCATGAGTGTTAGGCAAGATATGAAGTGTATGCTGACTATGAGGTGCCAGATTTCGAGCAGACACATAAAATATCTCCCATACATCTAAATGTAATGTTCTGCAGTGTTGGGGCTCAGAAGTTTCTTTAAAATATTTAAAATAAGCAACCGTAATAGTGTATTTTTCAAATTCTAGCATAAATTTTACTTTTTATCACAGCCCAGGTCAAACAAACCATTTATAATGAAATATTCAGTACAGAATGGACCATAAGCGGATGTAATCAAGAAAATGTATTTTCTTGATAATTTCAATTTAAAAATTGATTGACCCTTTTTCTATTACAATATATCACTTTTGTGCCAAACTACTTTATTTATATTGAGATGAATTCTTTGTTTTTATATTCTTTGATCTCCAGATGTGGTTTATTGAAAACAGAAAACTTTGGCTCTGGATAAAGATTATGTTTAGCTACAAATCAAAGAGTCTGTACAGAAAGTTGCAAAGAAAACTTCAGAAAGATCCAGAATGGCCTCCAGAAGACAGAACAGACTATGCCATCCAGTGTGTCTCTGTAGAGGACCTCCAAAATTGCACTGCACCAAATAATGGGAAAGATTCGGAAGAAACAATGCAGCAAGCCAAAAAAAGAATGGAATTTGTTTAGCTGGTAAAGTGTAAAATGGTGCTCAGGGCAGTTTCAAGGTCATATGGTCAACAGGTCAGATCTCAGAACTCCCCCCCCCCCCTCTTACTGGCAGGTGATGTCAATACTTTTCTAGCATGTACACATGGCATTTGTTGCAGAAACACATGTGTTTTTATATGTTACCATGCGTTTGGCTGCTTTGAAGGTGTTTTTATTCATTGCTAGAAGTGTAAGCAGCTGTGATAACAATTTCACAGTTGCCTACATTTCCAGCAATGAAAAAACTTTCAAACCAGCGAAATGCAGGGTAGCATGTAGAACACATGCATTTCTGTAATGAGTTTAAAAATGGGGCACAAACATCATGTGTGACCCCCTCCTTTAAGAATATAATAGTAATCAGCTGCTGCACCTTATAAAATTCACATCTGCTGCTGTAGAACTGAGAACATCATAGTACATACTGGTTAAATGTGGAAATACAAATGATGCGAGCCATGTCATGTTTGTATCACTTCCAGAGCAACCATGGGCCCATATATTACTCTGCTTGAGTCGCTTGATTTCCACACCAAACCAATAAAATGGGCCTGAGCCCAGCATTGCCTTATACATTACATGTGTGGAAATTAATGAGATGCAAGCCATGTCATAGCAAAATATGAGATGTCACTGTCTCCTTTACAGCATTTGATGCCCACATTTTTGACATAACATCCAGGCCCCACCTCCTGATTTTTAACAGGAGCACATGAGCACCTGAGTAATTGCAGATATCTCTACATGTCTGGAACATTTGTCAATGACCTAATAGTACCCCAACCTCAATTCCAATCCCTAAACCAATACCCCATAGGGCCACCAATTTCCCCTCAACCACAATGTGTTTTGGTAGTTGCCACATATGATTAACCACTCAGTTCCCCACCTGCAAACACTGGTACCTGCAAGGGAACCAGACCCCTTCCACAACACTGACAGCCCCTCTCCTCGTGGAACTCCAGCCTGGCCCTGGATAACAGTGGCTGGCCTTGAAAATAAAGAAGTAAATAAAGAACATGAACATCATTACTCAGCTCTAGATTACTGTAGTATTTTCCCTGTGTACAAGAACATAACTACTATAATACTGCCCCATATGTACAAGAATTTAATTACTATAATACTGCCCCCATGAACAAGAATATAACTACTATAATACTGCCCCCATGAACAAGAATATAACTACTATAATACTGCCCTCTATGTACAGGAATATAACTACTATAACACTGCCCCCATGAACAAGAATATAACTACTATAATACTTCCCCCTATGTACAAGGATATAACTACTATAATACTGCCCACATGCACAAGAATATAACTACCATAATACCGCCCCCTATATACTGGAATATAACTACTATAATACTGCCCCCTATGTACAAGAATATAACTACTATAATACTTTCCCCTATGTATAAGAATATAACTACTATAATATTGCCCCCTAGGTACTGGATATAACTACTATAATACTGCCCCCATGTACAAGTGTATATAACTACTATAATACCGCCCTCTATGTACAAGAATATTATCACTATCATACTGCCCCCTATGTACAACAATATAACTATTATGATACTTCCCTCAATATACAGACTATAACTACTTTAATACTGCCCCTATGTACAAGAATATAACTGCCAAAATACTGCCCCCTATGTACGCCAATATAACTGCCATAATACTGCTCCCTGTGAATAAGAATATAACTACTATAATACTGCTCCCTACTGCCCCCTGTATATGTTCCTGTTTCAATCATTTTTATTCATGCCGAGTTCAAATAAATAAGTAAATCTTACCTTCAGGCACTCCCACTGGTTTTTCTTCTCCTCATTTTTCTTAAACCCATGCGATTGATTGAATCAATGTATATTCAGGGGCGCCCACAACATTTGGAGTTGCCTCTGGCACGGCCACATTCAGTAGGAGCGAGTAGTATGATCTCACACTCCTCTGTGCAGCACCACCTTCCCTGCTATATGGGCCTTACTTAAAAAGCATCTACCACAAGTTTGAAGGATTGTAAACCAAACACACAGACATGCAGGTGTGTGCCACCTCTAGCAGAATCAACTCTTCCTTCAGCTTCTTATGTTCTTAACAATTATGCAAATGAGCCTGAAGGGCTCCGGGCTCCATTAACACCAATGGAGCCCAGAGTGCTGTTACTTTTAGTTTATATACTAAAATAATTCTCTTAAAATCTGTTTTTGAGGATGGGCAAATCCTTTTGACACGATAAATTCATATATTTACTTACTTTCAAATGATGTTTGTAATAGTGTTTTTAACATTTTAGTGGTTGCATCAGCTGTGCCCAAGATCAGGAAAGTAAGAAGACTCCTTATGGGGACTTTGGCAATAAAGGCTGCAGGCAGGAGACTGCAAATATATTTTCTGGGATGCCTAAGGAAAACATTGCCTTTTGGCTACCTTGTAAGGCAGACTCCTTAACATAAAGCAGGACTTGTATCAGAAAGTTTAATGACCTGATACAGGGTTTAAGCCAAATAATCAGACAATGTATTTGCATATTTCCCAGCTGTGCAAAAAGAATGAGCAATTCTGTAACTTTAATGTCATTGTGGATAAACCCACCACAAATATAATGTTTACTTTATTTAATCACAAAAAAACCCTTTTTATATAGATATGCTTTATTTGTAGAAATTTTTAATATTACATTTTTACATACAGTAGATGATAATTACAATGCAGGGAATATGTTATAAGTTACAGATAAAAAATCCAAAATATATATGTAACATTGAAATACATTCATTAGGTATAAACCTGACAGTGTTACATTATATTAAAGCAAATTGAATCAAAAAGAATAAATAGTTCAGATTTGTAGTAAGTGTATACTTCATTAGGATGTCTTCTTGGCTTGGGACACTTCATGTGAAATGTCTCAGACCATAATCCTTGAGAATTTAGAATATAGTCAGCTCATCAGTTTCATTCACCAGTCCCGTAACTGCATCATCCCCTTCAAACCCAAGATTAAGTTGTGCACCGGGTTCCTCATTCTCCACATTTACCGTATCTTTGTCCTTGGCACCCATTTCCGGATCTTTACTACCCTCCGGGTTTGCATCATAATTCATTTGTTGCTCTGGTTCCGTGTAAGATATGTTTATTGTTGTGATTGATGAATTGTCTCCCTCCTCGGAATAATCGTTAGAATCCAGTATCTTCTTGCCTTTTCTATTAAAGATAATCATAAGAATTGAAAAAATGCAGAGTAGAATATATATATCCCTGTTTTCAGTAGAAGCATACAGGCGCAGTACACCTAAGCCTTCGATAGAGGAGGAGCTGAAGCATTAGTTATTGGGAATGTTCGCTCAGTAGAGCAGATTCATCATAAATGTCTTAAACAGTACAAGGTTGAGTGAGTGTTTTTTTTAAATTTTTAAGTAGAGAACCTCCTCAAAACTTGATAGAAAGATGTGCTTTAATCCATTGCCTTATAAATAAATAATAAATGGCACTCTAGAAATTATGAATAAAAGGATACATAATTTTAGTGTATTAGTTACCTGCTAAAATTACCCCTAGTGTCTGAGAATCTTTTCCATTTAGGATGCTTCAAATTTAGAGTTTTCAAAAGAAAAAGTTTACCAAATGTACTATGTAGATATAGCATGCAGCGTATTTCTAGTGTAGGAACATTATTATTACACAATAATCTGAAGATAGTATAGGCAGTCCCCGGGTTACATACAAGATAGGTTCCATAGGTTTGCTCTTAAGTTGAATTTGTATGTAAGTCGAAATTGTATATTTTATAATTGTAGCTCTAGACAAAAAAATGTTTTGCCCCAGTGACAACTGGAGTTTCAAAATTTTTTGCTGTAATGGGACCAAGTTATCAATAAAGTTTCATTACAGACACCTTACAGCTGATCATTGCAGCCTGGACTATAGTAAAACATCCAGAGAGCTTCACCAGAGATCACAGGGGGAAGAGAGGTCCGTCTTTAACTACGTGTCATCTGTAAGTCAGGTGTCCTTAAGTAGGGGACCACCTGTATAGCTGCATGTGTCACTATGTGCAGAGATGGTGAAATAGCATTGAAATTGTCTTCTGTAAAGAATTGTCAAACATTATGCTAGTTGATGTTAACTTTCAGAATTGGTAGCTTGAAACAAAGGAACATAATTTAGTGGAACCTTGGATTAAAGCATAATTTTATTTCGGGAATGTGCTTGTGATCCAAATCACTCATATATCAAGTTTACCCATAGAAAATCATCTGAATACCATGGATTACAAGCAGAATTTGTGCTTGTAAACCAAATCACTTGTATATTAAAGCAAGTTTTCCCATAGGAAATCATTGACATGCAGATTATCTGTTCCAAAACCCAAAAGTATTTAGCCCTGTGTAGTACAACATTTAGCACCTTTATTTCTTCAACTTCTTAAACATTGTGTTATACAATTTTGTGAGAGAGGGGGCAACAATACAGTAGAGGGTGGGGACATTTTGCTTCTAAACCAACTTACAATTTTGTAAAATAAAAGCTTGTCTTTTAAAACACTTGCAGACCAAGTCACGCTTAATCCAAGGTTCCAATGTATATGGATATAAAAAAAATATTTGGGGGCTAATTATATTTAAAATGTTAATGAAGAGCATTCTGAAAACTTACCTTGATCTTAGGTAGTAATATGCAACAATGGTGAATACCATACTGATGACAAACACTCCAACAACTACGCCAATTACTATGTAGATTACATATGTCACTTCTGGAAAAGAGAGTAGGGGGTAACATATTCTCATTATTCTTAGTCATTATGTTTTTGTACAATTTCCACATAAAATATGAGTATTTCTTATAAATTAAACACTGTCTTGATGTGTTAACAAGGACATAAAGAAAATTGCATGACTTTTACTTATGTTCCCATTATGTATTATATGGGATTTTTGTGGCGTTTTCTAGTGCCAAGATATATATTTCATGCATCTACCATTAACAATAGGCTATATCCAGTGTAGAAAATATTACCAAAAGGAAACCTATTTTGAATAAATAAAATTTGCATTTTATGAAAGACGCTGAAATGTTATCTAATTTGTGTATATAACTTACTAAACATGTATAAATGCTAGCATTCTGCAGGTATACATACCTAGTTTTTCATCCTCACAGTACATTCCAGTGTGTGTGCTAGGACACTGACATCTCATTCCAGAGGTGGAATTTCCTGCTTCTGGTACCTCTATACAGGTACCACCATTCTCACAAGGGTTCTCTAGACAAGGGCTTGCTGTGAGATTGAATGAAGATTAATAAATAATCATTTATTGACATTAATCATAATGGCATTCTTCTTTAAGTTGTTAAGACAATATTATCAAGCTGCTTACGTATATAACATCCTCGGATCTGACTGGCGGTTGTACATTCCTCCTCTGGCTTACATTGCATGTCATCACAAATTACAGATGAAGTATCAGTACAAGTGCAGTTCTGGGAGCAGTCATCTGTGATAAAGGATTCCCCTTTCTGGAAAGAAAGCAAATTGTGCCATATTATATATTTTATGTTTTGAGGAATATAATTTGCTATATAAACTGCTTTTTTGCACATAATCATCAAAACCTTAGATCAAGGCAAAATATGAACATTTGCAAACAAATAGCAAAGTAGAAAATTCTTAACATTTACAAACATCTTATAATGCATCTTCACTTGATTAATATAGTATCCTTATCTATAGGAAGATAAAAGTGGTGTAAAATGTATGAGATAGCGATGGCATGGGAAATAATGGCCCACATTTATTATGGAGTAGGCGCCAGAATTCTGGCGTACATTGCACATAAATACATATTTACGACTGTGCTCAGAAAGGGGCGGTCTGGTGTACATTCACATAATCCAGAAAAAAACTGGTGCACTTTAGGTGCCTGCAGAGTGCGCAACATTCATGGAGACTGTGCTCCGGTCTTCATTAATCTGGCGCGCTATGCAGGTTAAGTAAGTAAGGCAAACTATACTATTAGTAAATGTGAGCCAATGTTTTTTCATTTACAGAATCTTAAAGGGGTTTCCAGTTTCAGCAAATAAATACCGTATATACTCAAGTATAAGCCGACCCGAGTATAAGCCGAGGCCCCTAATTTTACCACAAAATACTGGGAAAACCTATTGACTTGAGTATAAGCCGAGGGTGGGAAATGCGTTGGTCACACTCTCCCCAATATATAGCTAGCCAGGCTCTGCCCCAGTGTATATAGCCAGCCAGCCCCTGCCCCAGTGTATATAGCCTGCCAGGTCCTGCCCCAGTGTATATAGCCTGCCAGATCCTGCCCCAGTGTATATAGCCTGCCAGACCCTGCCCCAGTGTATATAGCCTGCCAGACCCTGCCGCAGTGTATATAGCCTGCAGCCGCTGCCAGACAGATCGCACAGAAGATATACAGGGGTCACCGGAAAGGTGAGTTTAGATATATTTATATTTTTGACTCGAGTATAAGCCGAGTTAGGGTTTTTCAGCACATTTTTTGTGCTGAAAAACTAGGCTTATACTCGAGTATGTAAGGTACCAATAAAATCAAATGAAATTCCAATAATGTAATCTTATGCAATTTTCCAATATCCGTTCTCTATTAATTCCTCATGGATTCATAGATTGCTGCTTGTTATTATTCTAATCAGTAGATAAAAATTTTTCTATGGTCATGTGATGTCACACAGGTGAACATGCGCCTGTGTATCATCATATGACCTTGTCATCACATGACCAGGACAGACTTTTATTCCCTGGAAACTAGCAATGAAGCTCTTGAGTGGCAGCAAGCAGAGACCTAGAAAACTTTCTTTACAATGGTATATATGAAAGTAATATTGCACGGCTCATTAGTATCACAGAGAATAATCAGATCTGTGTGATATAAATGCTTGTGCACCTGTGTGACATCACATGACCATGGATAGATTCCTATCCACAGAAAGTAAATAATGAAGGTTGCTATCGAATGACAGCAAGTGGAGATCTAGAAAACTGAAAATAATTGATACAGAAATTATATATATATATATATATATATATATATATATATATATATATATAGTATATTGTATACATTGTATAACTTTTCATTACACAAACAATAGCAATTACTTATTATATAATGCAAATAATTATGTAAATACTAAACACTAGGTGTTTCAGACTTGTGTACACATAAAAGATTAAAATTACTGCAAGTCATACATTTGATTGTATCAATGCTGTTACCTTGTAGTATTTGTTAAGGAAGGTGCATCCACAGTCCTGATATGGTACACAGTCATAACCACTAAGAACATAGCCTGGGTCACATTGACATCCCTCACAGGAAGGCGCCTCACATTCAGACTCAGATGCCAAGTTGCTGCAGGATGCTGGACAGGCGCTCATACGGTTTGTATAATTACTGTTGCTACTGCAAGTAAACGCTATTGAGAAAATAGAGGTTTTAGTTTTTTAGAGGGACAGAAAATAAAATGGACAATATCATCTTTACTGGACAAGACAAACCTTTGTAATATTTAATTACTCACCACAACCAGTACTCTGTCTCCAGCCATCAACTATAGATTCATTTTGCTGACAGGCAAGTGCATATTGTTCAAGATTATTACAGAGTAATTCCCTGCTTTGGAACTCGGCACATGTGTCGAATATACAGTCCCTTTAAAAATCATAATCGGATAAACAATTAGTAAGCCGTGGGCAATATACTGAAAGAATAAAGTAACAATAAAGAAATTAAATACAGGCATCTCCCCCTTAATTCAAATTTGGTTAAGGACTCCAATTTCTCAATTCATTCAATACAGTTTGAATACACCCCCTGTTATATAAAAAAAACATAACATCAAAAAAGTTTATCGGTGGTAAGGGGTTAACTTAGACAGTGAAAAGTAAAACACAGTCTGAAACTGTATTGACGCTGGATGAAAAATCTTATGTATTAGAAGACCATCTGCTCTAACTTTGCAGGTCCTATTATTTGGCTTCATTCTGGCCTGTTCGTATAATTTTTGGCTCATGTTCCCCAAAGCAATGCCCTTTCTGATGCCAAGCCCCTTTTATTGTACAACTAAAACTTAAACCCATGGTAAATACATCCCAAACCATGACACCGGAACCTATCAGTAGAACAGGGTCTACTGAGCCCCTTCCTGTAGCTTAGCCGAATGTAGAGTTTATGGTGAATGTGCGGTCATGCTCTATTCAAGGCTATGGGGGCCACTAAAGTAGCCAAGAGCATAAACACATTGTCAATACTTGAAGCCTGCAAACATAAATACCATACCTTTAAAGGTAGCAGCTAGCAGAGGAGAGAACTCAAAAGGTTAGACCTTAGACATGGTGGCATTTAGATGGCTTTGAAAGGTTTGTCTTAAGATGTTACTTACACAATAAATTCTTCTGGTGATATGTAAGGGATGCAGCTTCTGAAAGGACCATTGGGTTCTCTCATTATTCCGCAAAATGAAGAACTGTTCACAAATGCGAGGCCACCAGCAGAGCAGGCAAAATTGTCTCCTGTGTTTAATATTACATCATCTTCTTGCAATGCAATGTCACGTCTGGAAGAAATATATAATATATATATATATATATATATGTAAAATTAGATTTCATTACATTATATTGCAGTATATTTAATAGGATGTGATACTTATCTTTTTTAATCTACAGAACTCAGTTTGTTTTCCCATAATATTAAGTAAGTCTAAAGCAATGATTGAGCAAATTGTAAACCTTTTTTCAATGTACTGTATATACTCGCGTATAAGCAAAAAAAAATTTGCTGAAAATCTATAAAAGTCTATAAAAAATAAACTCAATACTCAACTGTCCAACGCCATCCACAGGCCTTCTTCTTGCTTCCAGCGACAGGCAGGGACCTGTTGCTGCCTGCACACACACTATGATGTCAGCTGGCGGCTGACATTATAATGTGGGCGTGGCCAGCAAGCATGGCCCCATTGCTGGAGTCAGAAAGTAAGTTTTGATATGCTGGGGTGCAGTGGGCTGGCTATATACTGGGGGGGCATAGGATGGTGATATACTGAGGACTGGCTGGCTGTATAGTGGGGGAATGGGCTGGCAGGCTTTATACTGGGGACTGGTTGGCTGGGGCAGGGGGCTACCTTGCTATATACTGGGGCCAGGGGAATGTCTCTCTTTATACTAGGAGGCAGGCTAGCAATATATTGGGTGAAGTCTGTGACTAATGCATTTCCCACTGTAGACTTGTGGTAAAATTAGTTACCTCAGCTTATACTCAAGTCATCTTATATTTGTGTATATACAAGACTTTTTCTTTTACTTAATTTTTCACCAGTATTTATAATGTTATAGCAAATGTATGTACCACAGTAACTGTTAACACCTATTACCTATAGCCCTGTAAACAGAGAGTAAATAGGAGAATTCAACAGTGGAAACCACTGGTGCAAGTAAAATTAGCATAGAATAGTGTAACATAATGTGTTCATGGAGAAAACATTGCCTCTAGAGATGAGCGAACATACTCGTCCGAGCTTGATGCTCGTTCGAGCATTAGTGTACTCGAAACTGCTCGTTGCTCGGACGAATACTTCGCCCGCTCGAGAGAATGGCAGCTCCCGCCGTTTTGCTTTTTGGCGGCCAGAAACAGAGCCAATCACAAGCCAGGAGACTCTGCACTCCACCCAGCATGACGTGGTACCCTTACACGTCGATAGCAGTGGTTGGCTGGCCAGATCAGGTGACCCTGGGATAGACTAGCCGCTGCCCGCGCTGCTCGGATCATTCTGTGTCTGGATGCCGCTAGGGAGAGAGCTGCTGCTGGTCAGGGACAGCGTTAGGGTGCTAGTAGATTACTGTTAGGCAGGAGTGATTCAACAAGAACCCAACAGCCCTTCTTAGGGCTACAATAACGTTATACTTTTTTTTTTTTTGTTTGCTTGTGGCTGGGCTTGCTGCCACTAGTAGTGCAGCTAGTACCATATTGTGAGGAATTTGCAGGGGGACTTGCTACCGTTGTGTTTAGCTCTTAGTGACACACATATCCACCTCAAACACCAAAGTGGGAAAATTTATTAGGGGTTGGATTTCAATTAGGCACAGTCTGTCATTTCCTTTTTATTTTACGTTTATTTTTTCATAACTCAGCGTCATCTCATCAGTGTGCTTTCATACTTGGCTAGAAAATAGCCAAAGGAGAATCCAAACGGCTTACTTACGCCTACAATAGCGTTATATATATTTTATTTCTGGTTGATCTGCTGGTGGCTGTCCTTGCTGCAGTGCATATACTAGCCAATTGTGAGGAATTTGGAGTGAGACTTGCGACCGCTGTGTTTAGCGCTTAGTGACGCACATATCCATCGCAAAGACCGAAGTGGGAAAATTTATTAGGGGTTGGATTTCAATTAGGCACAGTCTGCCATTTCCTTTTTATTTTACGTTTATTTTTTCATAACTCAGCGTCATCTCATCAGTGTGCTTTCATACTTGGCTAGAAAATAGCCAAAGGAGAATCCAAACGGCTTACTTACGCCTACAATAGCGTTATATATATTTTATTTCTGGTTGATCTGCTGGTGGCTGTCCTTGCTGCAGTGCATATACTAGCCAATTGTGAGGAATTTGGAGTGAGACTTGCGACCGCTGTGTTTAGCGCTTAGTGACGCACATATCCATCGCAAAGACCGAAGTGGGAAAATTTATTAGGGGTTGGATTTCAATTAGGCACAGTCTGCCATTTCTTTTTTATTTTACGTTTATTTTTTCATAACTCAGCGTCATCTCATCAGTGGGCTTTCATACCTGACTAGAAAATAGCCATAGCAATAGGATAGCATTGTTTGGTTTTAAAAACTAAAAAAACACAAAAAAAACCTAAAAAACACAAAAAAACACAAAAAAAAGTTAAAAAAAAAATTAAAGTTATAACTTTCATTTTCAAAATGTTTAACCCGAGGGCTAGGGGTAGAGGACGAGGGCGGGGACGTGGGCGTCCATCTACTGCAGGGGTCAGAGGCCGTGGTCCTGGGTGGGGTGAGACACCACCTGCTGATGAGGGAGCAGGGGAACGCCACCATGTTATCCAGAGTTTACCAGCAGCGCAGAGCGATTGTAGACTACCAGATGTCAACTTCCACCAGAACTGGTAGTCAGGTCAGTCAGCTTCCTCAAGTCTACAATGAGGAGTGGACGTGGATGTCTGATATCTGTCAGGTGCTGAGTAACTTTGAGGAGTCAACACAGATGGTCAGTGGCGATGCCGCCATCATCAGCCTCACCATCCCGCTGCTTGGCCTGTTGAAAAACTCTCTGATCAGCATGAAGTTGGAAGCTTTGCGCTCGTCACAAGAGACGGGGGAAGAAGATTCCCTTGTTGATAGCCAAAGCACCCTCAGGTCTGTTTCTCAGCGCATATCGGAGGAGGTGGAGGAGGATGAGGAGGAAGAGGAGGAGAATGTTGGCGAGACACAAGAGGGGAGCATTGCTCAGACCTTCACTGTTCAGCGTGTATGGGCAGAAGAAGAGGAGTTGGAGGAGGAGGAAATGGGCAGTCAGGCCAGTGAGGGGAGTGAATTCTTGCGCGTTGGGACTCTGGCGCATATGGCAGATTTCATGCTAGGCTGCCTATCCCGTGACCCTCGCGTTCAAAGAATTTATTCCAGCTCCGATTACTGGGTATTCACTCTCCTGGACCCACGGTACAAGCAAAATCTTTCCACTCTCATCCCTGGAGAGGAAAGGAGTGTGAGAATGCATGAATACCAGCAGGCCCTGGTGCACAAGCTGAAACAGTATTTCCCTTCTGACAGCGCTAGCGGCAGATTGCGTAGTTCTGCGGGACAAGTAGCAAGGGAGAGTAGGCGAGCAGGCAGCTTGTCCAGCACTGGCAAGGGTACGCTTTACAAGGCTTTTGCCAGCTTCATGTCACTCCAGCAAGACACTGTCACCTGTCCCCAGTCTCGGCAGAGTAGGGCTGATCTTTACAGAAAGATGGTGAGGGAGTACGTAGCTGACCATACCATCGTCCTAAATGATCACACAGCTCCCTACAACTACTGGGTTTCAAAGCTGGACATGTGGCACGAACTGGCGCTGTACGCCTTGGAGGTTCTTGCCTGCCCTGCCGCTAGCGTCTTGTCCGAGCGGGTTTTCAGTGCAGCTGGTGGCATCATCACCGATAAGCGTACACGCCTGTCGACTGACAGCGCTGACAGGCTGACGCTTATTAAGATGAATAAAGCCTGGATTTCTCATAATTTCCAATCTCCACCAGGTGAAGGAAGCTCAACCTGAATAATTTATGCACTCCTCCTCCTCCTCATTTTCCTCCTTCTCCTCCTCTTTGTACACTAAAGCAGAGGAAACTGGCTATTTTTTGACAGGGCCCACTGGCTCTAGCTATAGTACTTTATGCATTTAATTTTTCTGGAGGGCCACCTACCCGGTCCTCTGTTTTAAACAATTTTTGGGAGTGCCACATACAGGCACTCAATCTATTCAATTTTTCTGGAGGGCCACCTACCTGCTCCTCTGGTTTGAAAACTTTTTTGGACTGCCACATACAGGCACTCAATCTATTTCATTTTTCTGGAGGGCCACCTACCTGCTCCTCTGGTTTGAAAACTTTTTTGGACTGCCACATACAGGCACTCAATCTATTTCATTTTTCTGGAGGGCCACCTACCTGCTCCTCTGTTTTTAAAACTTTTTTGGACTGCCACATACAGGCACTCAATCTATTTCATTTTTCTGGAGGGCCACCTACCTGCTCCTCTGGTTTGAAAACTTTTTTGGACTGCCACATACAGGCACTCAATCTATTCCATTTTTCTGGAGGGCCACCTACCTGCTTCTCTGGTTTGAAAACTTTTTTGGACTGCCACATACAGGCACTCAATCTATTCCATTTTTCTGGAGGGCCACCTACCTGCTCCTCTGGTTTGAAAACTTTTTTGGACTGCCACATACAGGTACTATCCAAATTAAATTGTCTCCATAGCAGCCTCCACACGTTGTCTCCATTGCTACCTCCAAAAGTCGTCCATATAGCTGCCTCCATACATCGTCCCCTTATCAAACGAGGTGTGTCAGGCAGAAATTTGGGTTGTTTTCATGGATTCCACATCAAAGTTGTTAACTTTGTTGCCACCCTGCTGTGTTATCCACAAAATATACTGGCAAACTTTTATGATTAACCGATATTATTTCAGCGCTTCTTGCGCATCTGTTTACATTCCCCTCACCCGCCATATCCCAAACTTATAAGAACGCTACTACACTTAACTTGGTGGAGGCTGGGACCGAGTCTGACCCTGGGGCTGGTCACATACTGCCAACGCCGAGGATTGCGGGGCCTACCTCGGTCCAGGTCTCAAAGGCCTACTATACCTCCTCCTCCTCCCACCCCTCCTCCACCTCCTCCTCCTCCGAATTACCATCCGTGGGCATGGCGCCATCAGTCGGTAGCTCTAGGCACAGCAGCAGTTCCGTCGCTAAGCGACAGCAGGCGGTGCTCAAACTGCTGAGCCTAGGCGATAAAAGGCACACCGCCCAAGAGCTATTACAGGGCATTCCACATCAAAGTTGTTAACTTTGTCGCCACCCTGCTGTGTTATCCACAAAATATACTGGCAAACTTTTATGATTAACCGATATTATTTCAGCGCTTCTTGCGCATCTGTTTACATTCCCCTCACCCGCCATATCCCAAACTTATAAGAACGCTACTACACTTGATCTTATACAAAAGGTTGTTAGAAGTGCTGTTTGGGGAGTAGCCTAGAGACAGGGGCTTGGATTGGCGAAAGCTCGCCTGGCAGCGGAGCGCCAGCTCCATGCCAAGATTCAACTAACATAGTTTTAACTGCAGCACCTTTAATCTACTACTAGTTCACTGCCTCCATACATGGTCCCCTTATCAAACGAGCTGTGTCAGGCAGAATTTTGGGTTGTTTTCATGGCTTCCACATCAAACTTGTTAACTTTGTCGCCACCCTGCTGTGTAATCCCCCAAATATACTGGCAAACTTTTAGCATTTACCGATATTATTTCAGCGCTTCTTGCGCATCTGTTTACATTCCCCTCACCCGCCATATCCCAAACTTATAAGAACGCTACTACACTTGATCTTATACAAAAGGTTCTTAGAAGTGCTGTTTGGGGAGTAGCCTAGAGACAGGGGCTTGGATTGGCGAAAGCTCGCCTGGCAGCGGAGCGCCAGCTCCATGCCAAGATCCAACTAACATAGTTTTAACTGCAGCACCTTTAATCTACTACTAGTTCACTGCCTCCATACATGGTCCCCTTATCAAACGAGCTGTGTCAGGCAGAATTTTGGGTTGTTTTCATGGCTTCCATGTTAACTTTGTCGCCACCCTGCTGTGTAATCCACAAAATATACTGGCAAACTTTTATCATGTACCGATATTATTTGAGCGCTTCTTGCTCACCTCCTTTGGTTCCTCTCTGCCACCCATTGGTTTGAAGCCTGAGTCCATTTAGGGTATGTCGCCATGACACTCTCTAGCCTGCTGCCGCTGCCTCTGCATGCCGTCCCCTATAGTGTCAGGGTCAATTATTGGATGTTTTAGATGCTATCTAGCTTCATTCTGTCACTCTGTCATGGCCATGCTGTTGCCCATAATTTTGGCATAATGGTGCGATTAAGCAGCCTCAGAGGCATCCATGCATGCTGCCCCTGCTGTTTCCTGTCCATTTCCGTGGTGTTTCCATCCTTTTCTGAGGTTCCCAGGTGTTTGGCCAAGCTTCTCTGTGCAGAGCCTTGGTCCCCTTGAAAAATGCTCGAGTCTCCCATTGACTTCAATGGGGCTCGTTACTCGAGACGAGCACTCGAGCATCGGGAAAAGTTCGTCTCGAATAACGAGTACCCGAGCATTTTAGTGCTCGCTCATCTCTAATTGCCTCTCATCCCTGTACTTAACATTCTATACTAATATCATATGTCCAAGAGATGTCTACTCTGTTTACCCATGCTTGTTAAACTGAGTGAAGTAAGTAAGAAAAGATTATTTGCGAAGTATTCACAAGTAGATGACTTTTTATGAAGAAAAGTGACTTTATTAATTTTTTATTGAGGAACATATGACGTAAAAGGTTTGTTTGCATGTGGAGGTGAATATAACCCAACACATGTTTATCCCTAAGCAACTTCTAGAAATCTAATTGATGATAACTGCATAAATGAATCACACAAACATTTTAATGGCTTACCTGAATCTTGAGACAAGCTTAAGTGATCTGATATTCCAACTTTCACCGAATGATTCTACGTCACCCAGAATTCTTCCATCGGGACTGGTAAAATCATTATTTTTTCTTCCATCAAAATTGCCACACAGTCCTTCAAGCATTTCTTTGTATGTATTTGGGACAATGATTTCTGTTGTAAATCAGAAAAAATCAAAAGTTAATAATAAAAAAGTTGTAAGTTGTATTTTCAAATCTTTTTCAACTGGGTAATTTCTAAACAACAGAATGGCCATGTGCCACTACTGGGTATATTTATTATATATTTATAATATTATTATTTATATATAAATGGCTTCAAAATAGCTTTATGTATTATAGATGTTATAGACAATTGAAAGTGGTTGCCCCACAGAGAACCAACCCGGACTCCTGACCACTCTAGAGAAAGGGGAACCTGTATCACTAATGGGTGGGGTAGCAGAACGAGCATGCACCCTGCCACTCCATAATTTTATGGAAATTAAAGAAATAGCCAAGTACAAAGCCTGTCTATCTCCAACACTGTAAGTCTAATATTTACCTGCATTTTCTCTGCCATCAAAGCTGATAGAAAGACCAAAATCAGTCTCCAGGTGAATTCTTGTTGGTCTCTGATAAATATTTATTCCTTCATGTGGGCGGACAGGGGGTACTGTTCTCTCACCATCCAGCTGGTAGTTAAAATAACATACAAGGAATAAGTCAACAAATACTTAAGTAGGTCAACACATATCAAATGGTTCTGTGGAATTACACATGCAAAACAAATCTTTATAGATCTGTACATAAACTGCTATGAACAAGTTTCTCAATCTAGCTACCACTCTTGTTATCAACTGGTGCCACCTCAGGTCATTATTTGCCTCTGTATAAATAATACAATATGTGTAGTTCTGATTGAACTTTTTTGTATTTTCCCAAAACTTACCAATAATAACTTGTTTTGTCTGAATGATATAATGTGGTTGTAAACTTTGATTTGAAGCTCCTTGAGTAAACTGAACTTGCTATAGAGAAACATAGGTTCATTTTTGCCTTCGATTGTGAATGGCTCCATGTAATCAGCCAGTGAAGACGATGTTCTCACTACCATGTATGTCTGCTTTCCCTGGAAGTGATGGGCAAGGCCATCAAATGTGTGATAATGTGGGTCTCCAGCAACAGTGCACTTGGAGAAGCCTGGAACAGAAGAACATAAAGAAAAAAATATATTATTTATAAAATATTCTAGTTCACTGTTAATAATCTCCATAAATAGAAGATCTATCTGTGAAGACAATAAAACAGGATGAAATCCACTATAACACCCAGGAAAAGTGTAAGACAAATCCGGTTGCTTCTCCTTTCGCTATTTAAAGTGAATATGATGCCCAAAAAAATTTGGGTGAAATTGTAAAAAGCAGAAGAGGAGGGTAAAAAGGATAAAGATAAAAATGATACTTGTACTATTCATTTATGTGAAGCTTGAAGTGACATTATTAATTGACTATTGTCTAATTTGAGTATAACAATGAAACGTCTCCCGCTTACCTGTGGGTTTACAATTGTAATGGCCATTCTTGTTCACACTGCAGACTCCATGGGGACAGCTGAATGCCTTACATTTGATTTCATTGCCCTTCTTGCATTCACATTTCTGCGTGCAGTGTGGTGTAACCCAGCTCTCGTCAATCTAAAAGAGCGTAAAATATATTACATCCAGTATACGGTAAATGTTACTGGTACACTACAAACTATTCATACGTGGCTTTATTATTTCTATACTGTGTGTGCTAGTGTACAGTGGATGAATTCCTGCTATATCACATTATATCCTAGGACACAATCATATTTGATGATTTTAATATGTAAAATCTTCTCATTAAAATACTACTACAACAATGAAGTGTATTATGGTAAAGTGTGCAATTTACCCAAGAAATGCTACAGACGCAGCATTCTGTAGTTGGGTTCTGGGCTCCCATAATTCAACAAATATGCCAATTGTTTTTTCTTTTATCCCTGATTATAGCGATAAACAAGAAAAAAAATTTTTTCAGAACCTTATATGTAATCCAAGTTTCATGGCCATGTATACTGTGGAAAGGTTACACTAGAATAAACCATACAGTACATAGTTTCATCCCAACTGAATGTCTACAGAGTTTACAGGGACCTATTATGAGAGTTGTTCCTTTTAGTGATTCAAATGGAATTCTGATGCCTGGGAATCCTGTAGTCTGAGGATAAAATACCTACTACATTTGCCTGAAGTTTTCTATTGCATTGGATCCCAGGCACAAAGAGGACACAAGGTAATTTCAGTAAAGCTTTGCATAGGGGTGGGAAGTCCAGCAAAAATCTTTTTTTAAGTAAAGAATATTATTTAGATGAGTCCTCTCTAACCTTTTATCTTTAATAAACATCCAACAGACCTTCCACCTACTGTATTTCATGGTGATGGCATATAATGGAGGTCAAATGTAGCAATATATACACAGATATATACATACATTGTAGTAATTATCATTGGAATCCCTGCAGCCACAAGATTTCAGTGGAACACACTGGTCACCGCTAAGTACGTAGCCATCATTGCAGACACAGCCTTCCATGCAGGTTGTTGGCTTGTCACAGACATCTGGAGCATAGATGTTGATGCAGGTAGGTGGACATAGAGATGCACAGTCTGTGTAGTGACTGTACTTAGGACATGTCAATGCTGCAATGAAAAAGTACGGAATCAAATATTGTATTTCAAAAAGTAATTCAAAAGTCATCCAAAGTGTAGCTGCATTGGCTGTGGTGGAAACTATGTACTATAGCCTATTTAATAATTAACAGTGTACTTTTTAAAGGAAATCTACCATCAAAATAAAGCAGAATAAAGTAGAGCTACACTGTTACACTGTAGGAAATATATTTAAGTTTGGGTCTGTAGACCAGTGCAGAACTGGACAGTTCTCTGCTGCCCAGATTAATCATTGGGGCACATTTACTTACCCGGTCCCTGGAGTTCATCAAAAGTGCATTGTCCAACAATAATGCAATAAGATTGTGCGCCAGATATCCTGCATGTGTCGCTTCCCCGGAGTTCACCTTTTTCTTCCTGGTGCATGTAAGTGTATTGTCTTGCGACACAATTTGAAAGTTAAATCCTGCGCTCCTTAGTAAATAAGCCCCATTGTATCTGATGCTGGATGATTAATCTGGGGCAGTATAAAACTGGTGAGTCCTACTTTGCACCTCCCATTAGTTGGTCTAGTTTGCTGCGCCAAAATATTGAATTTTCTCGAGCACAGACTATTTCCTACTGGGTCATGCTCCTTTTACGGACTTGCCCCTTTTTTGGATGAAATGCTCCAAATTTCTCTAGTATTGTGGCCTAGACAGAATGATATATCCCCCCACTGTTTTCCCTCCCCCTGCTCTCTCAGCATTAGTGCAGTGAGCACTTCCTGTTCAATGCACAAATGCTAAGGGAGCAGAGGGGGTGAGTGTTACAGTCTATAAAACCACATCACAGAGGGGCAATGGTAGCCACTCAGGCTTATTAGCTTACTCTTCTTTTTAAAGTTTATTTTAGAAGTAAGATAAAAATATAAGATTACCACGGTCACAGTGCCTGGATTTATGAGTACGGTAAATGACCCTGGTTTATTATGACTTTGATGGTAGATTTCCTTTAAGATCCCAAACTTTTGATGATTTGATGATCAGAGAGAGTAAATGTTTTATATAGATATGATAGACACAAAAACATAATACAGTTGTAACAGATAAATCTATAATGTGCAAATATTTGAACACTTGAATACATACGGCAAAAAGATGGACTTCTCCATTTGATCTTTACTCCTTGAGTCCTACAGGCATCAACATAGGTTTCAACAACAGCACATAGTGTAGATTGCATGCCATTGTATCTACACATGTCATACACACAGGTCTGGATAAATGGCTCGGGTTTGACAAGATTATGACATGCTTTGAATGTGTCTGACAGAAGAATATCACATCGGTTCTGAATATTTGGTCTTGTAGAACTGGTACATGGTGGATCTAGATCCACTCGTGTATCATCCTTGCAGCTGCAAAATAAAGTTTTTCAGCATAAGTTTTTCTAATAAAGTATACTGACAATATATAGTATTACTAAATTGTAAATTAAAATGAAATGTTACATTGCCTCAACAATACACAAGCGAGAATATTACATAAATTTTGGTGCATACTTTTTGTCACTGTCTTCCTCTGATTTCCAACTGTTTCCAAATTGTATGACGTTGGCTGCTTGAAGACCATCTGGCATGAGTAACTCATCACTGACGTCATTGTTGTAATTTCCACACATACCACACACCTGTTATGGCAATGCAAGGAAAGATCAATTACATGCGGTGAACATAAATTCCGGAATTTTGATCATTTTTATTCTAAATTAACTATAACCAACCTTTTCAAAGTAAGCTGCAGGAATCAAAACCTCCAGGTGGTGGTTTCCATCAAATTTAACAATCATTCCAAAGTCTGTGGTCAACACAGTGTAGAGACCAACATTTCCAATGGAGATTGTATTAAGATTAGTAGTCCATGGTGTTTGGATGCGGTTGTTATCCACCTGTTGTTGATAAGAGTAAGATTAAGTTTTCATGTCAAGGGAGATCCAATAAAACAAAAGGCGGGACCACAGCAAAAAGATTAGTCAACCATCACCCGATTTGCTCCATCCTCATATACATTTATTGACTCATTTGATACAGTTGAGTCTAAACTACGGGACTTCAGAATGCTTTAATAGTGTGGACTGAAATGTTGCATCACAGTATGTATAAGCTTATTACATTGGGTCAAATGGACCGAATGCATTAACTTCATATTAACATAGATCGATAGATAGGAGATAGATAGATGACAGTATTCTATAAAATGCATTAAACTAAATTACCAGCACATATTATAAAAAAAAACTAAGAAATCTTACAAGAGTTTTCCTGTCTTTCTGTAAGGTGATACGTATATTGTAAATATCTATGTAAATTTCTTTTAGGTATGTTGCTGCCTTCTGTCCCCGGTCCTCTGTTTTTCCTTTGATGGTAAATGGGATGACGTTGCTCTTATCACATACATCCACCAGAACGTAGGTACATGTGCCCATGAAACTGTGCATCATTTTATCAAACGTGTAGAAGTGAGGATCTGCAAACACGTGGCAGGTTGCAAGACCTGTAGCAAAGCACATAAACGCAGTGTGATTAGGAATCTTCATTCATAGTAGTAAATATATATTGTGTCTACATGTCTTATCTACTGTATTGATTTACTCTATACCACTGCTGTCTTGGCCATAAGTGTAACTATGAAGCTCTATGAAAATCATGGATGCATGGTGATTATGGGTATACTATTGTAGGAATTCTATCTAGACAATAATGACAGTTATAAAACAGAATAGGATGTAAAGCCGCCCACATATAAGTAAATAAACTAGGACATATCCAATGTTAACCCTGGCTAATTGTTCTCTAACTACATATGAACCTCCTCTTACCATTCCTCTTAGGTTTTTAGGGAAGTACTGTTCTGTCATCTTGTAACACAATGATATCCCGTATGTTTATACTTAGAATTTCCCAATAGGTTTGTTGTGGGATGGTGCATCCATGAACAGGATTTTGATGATATTTAGAGATACTGGGGGAGATTTATCAAAAGTGTCTGGGTGCCAAACAATTCTAGTTGCCCTTGGCAACCAATCAGAGCTCAGCTATCATTTTCCCACAGCAGTTTATAAATTTAATGCTGCTTTCTAATTGGTCGCCATGAGCAACTAGAACAGTTTTTTTCTAAGACACTTTTAATAAAAGATATGTATTGAAACATAAATTGTTAGGAAAATACAAACCCGAGGAATGACATCCCAACACTCCGTCATGCCGCTGACATTTTTCCAGTTGTCCGCACTGCCAGGTCTCACAACGAATGCTGTTATTTTCACTGCATGTGCAGCGCTGTGTGCAGTTCTCATGGGTGAACCAACTTTCTCCAAGCTGGAGATAAAATATAAAATACATTATAATAAAGCGAAGAGGTAATGCATTACAGTTTTCTACCCTTATTTTTAGTATGTTATATGCATGTGTAGCACAAGGTAACCCTCACCTGATGATAGTTTTCATTTGCATCAGTACAGCCACACTCGCTCTGAGGAACACATTTGTCTCCACTCAGAACATAAGAGTCATTACAGAAGCAACCTTCTACTGACTCTGCCTTGCATGGTGCTACTGCCGTAGAGTTGAAGCAAGTGGCAGGACATGAGGTTCCACAAGTCTGATAATAGCTTCGTGTCGGACAAGAAATTGCTAAAAAAAAAAATAAAGATGGGACGCGTTATTTAATATAAAGTTGAGAGATGAGTTAACCAAATAAAAGCATAATCAATAAGTTTATTTTGTTTTCAAAACTGTATAAAACATACAGTTATAGTAATAAAATAAACATACTGAAATTATATTATGAGCAAGTATCAGTGTCCAACACACTGTTTAAATTTGCACTTATTATTAGCGTAACCCAAACTTGCAATAAATATCATTTGTGGCATGTACTTTTTGCAGATCATACTTTTTGAAAAGGTATGTCCAATCGTAAAGAAATTACCAATATAATTAGTTGCTACATGCAACACAGTCCAATAGTGGTGGGTGTTTTGGTCAACAACACCCAATCGTTGCATCCAAACATGACATTTATCAGGGCCCTGAAATAATTACAATTTCTTGCAAAACACCAGTAATTGTGATTAATTTAATCCATGCTAAATCACAAGGAGAGGTGTGAAGGGGGCATGGAGGGTGCATAGCTGGTGACAGAGTGGCCCACCATTTAAATGTTCACCTTCAATGTTCGCAACGTTTTTGCGTAAAACTAAGCCACCCACAAAATACATCAGGAGGCCTAAGTCTCCTGAAGTATCTGGTGGCACCAGAGAGGCAAGACTTTGATCACATGCTGGAGCATGAGCTATGGAATAAGATAAGTCTCCCCTATTGGCTCTGAAGTGTTTGTGTAGTGTCTTTTAACAGATGAGCATTGAACTTTAGACATTTGTGGACATTTGAATATTTCCCTTATGTGAACCCTTATGTTATGTACTTTCTGTTTGTTATTACTGTGCTTATATAGACTAGAGAAATGGGTTGATGAACATTGAGACATATTTTTATCTTGAGTATCTCTATCTCTCAGGGAAGGCAGTAATTTTCCAGCAATAGCATAAATTGTTTTGCAGAAGGAAAATAGACTTGTTTAACAGACAGCAGACAGCTTGACCTTTAGAATGACAGGTGCTGTCTGGAAAATTGTTTACACTTTAGAGTATTATGGGAAAATGCTTTGTCATTGTGTTTGTGCTAAAATGTAAATACTTCCTCCCTGGTAGAAAGTATATAAGGAGAATAGTCCCAGTCCTTAGTATCTGCAGTTAGAAAACAGGTCTGCTGTTAAGGAACAGGTCTGCATCTAGGGACCAGAGCTTGGAGAAGAAGAGTGCCAGTCTACCTAAGCAACTAGAAGAAGCAGCAGATATAGGGGCACTCTGTCATAGACCCTGGGCTCCTAGGCTGTGATCTGGGTATCGACCTTCAACTGCCCAGGCACTGCATTGGGCCAGTAGATAGAGCCATAATATGGTCTGCACTTCACAGACTGAAAATCGGCATCTGATAATAAACATTTATTAGAATAACAAGGCAATACATACGGCAGAAGGTGTCTGTTCTCCATTCAATGCATTTTCCAGCGTCCAAGCACTTTTGAGCATATGATTGAACAGCATAGCATAGGGAATTTGACTCGCCACCAGTGAAACACATGTCAAGTATACAGTTCTTGAAGAAATTATTAGGATCCACAACAGCATGACAGTCCTTGAAGATTCCTACAAATACATGTATGATTTTTACAATTATTTTAAATTATGTGATTACTAAAGAGAAATTTTGTTGGTCTAAATTTCTCTAGGATTATTAGAAAGAAACAATAAATGGGTTTTGACTGCCAGAATATGTACCAAATGGTAGTAATTTATAAATGTATTACCTGACACATCAGTTATAATGCCACAGACTGTATCCTTCTTGTACTCTTCTTCAAGATTGGAATCACAGTTCTCACTCTCCTGACTACCACACCTACAAAAAAATTGATAGAAATAGATTATGCATTGGGGAGATATGTAGATGAACTTATCATTAATACCATTGTCATCTTAATACATGTAATTTCAACCTGCTCTTTTACTCTGCATATTAAAGTGATATTGATTGATTTGCCAATATTTGCTATATGTTTTCAATCACATTACACATTTAAAAGAACTATGCATCATTTCTAAAACTTACAAATTATTATCTTTATCAACCAGCCAACTATCTCCGAATTCTACCGTGCTTGACGCAATATTGCCATCAGGCTTCAGAATGTCATCTTCTGGCATACCATTGTAGTTGCCTAAAAGGCAGTAATATTGGAAGTTATATAAAATGAAAGGTTGACAGTTTTATTCAAACACTCTAAAGTTTAAGTAGGTAAAAACTTAAGACTTACCACACAGTCCACACACATGATCCTTAAAGGTTGAGGGCAGGGATACATCAGTGTAATGGTTACCATCAAACTTGACTTTTAGTCCAAAGTTGGTCTCCAAAATTAAGTAATTGCCACTGATGATGGCTCTGAATCTACTGTCTGGAGAAGTTGGAACATTTGTCCTCTTTCCATCAACCTAGTATAACAAATTAGGTAAAGTTTTTATAATTGGAAAAAGGAAGTAATGGAATCTAAATGCAATTTACAATAAAACAATGTATCCCCCTGGTAGGGTAGTAAATACCCTTAATAGAAAATCACCTCAAAAGTCATCACTTGGCTTCTAAGATGATTCACACTGAGAGGTTACAGGCAGAGGTTGACTTCAGATACTGACATTTTGGCATCTATAGTACCTAAAACCATGCTTATAGTGGATATATATATGTGCAGTATAACTATTGATATGGACAGTTTAAGGTATAAATGGAAACATGAGCTACAGAGAAATTCTTGACTATGTCTTTAAAATGACATTCTAGGACAAACTACAAAATTTGCATCTCTTAACTGACTGCAGAAGTTCAGAGTGTGTCTTCTATTTTACCATTGATGCATTAGAAGAGTATAGACTGTACCGTCTCTGTCTGCTGGAAGGACAGTGGGTAAACATTCTCAATATATTGTCTTATAAAATCAAAGACCTCTTATGTGTTCATCTAAGAGGCTGTACGTTATGTGTAACCAATAATCATTGGTAGCTGTTACATGTTAGTGAGAACCACAAAAAATTCTGCCCCTTTTTCCAAAATGTCTTTCTGTTCTGCAGCTATTGGCTGAGGCTTAATGTTTGGCCGATCCCAAAATGCTTCTAAGCATAATACTAATTAAATGTATTCTAATTTGTTTAGTTACTTTCCAGCTTTTTATCACAAATACAAAATTGACAATAACAGATATAAAGAATTCCAATATATCAAATATGTGTTGAATAGGAAACTTACATTTAACTTTTTGTTTTTTAGCAATGTGAAAGTAATGTTGTACACTTCCACATGAACTGAATTGACATATGACACTTTAGTGTTAGATCCTCTGTATTCATTGGTGGTGTAGACGTGGAAGTCTGGGAATCCACTGGATGATGAATTGCAAAGTTTTGTGAGTGTGTAACTGCAATTTCCCATGTAGTGATGAACTCTGCCATCAAATGTGTTGTAATGCGGATCTCCAGAGGCACTGCAGGTAGTGGTAGCTGGAAAAAATGTGCATAAATATAAAACTAATGAACTGCTCCTCTAATACAAAGGTTATTCCTAGCAAAATATAGATTGTTGGAATCTTTGATTCTCCTCCCTCTCATGTTCTTTTAGTGAAATACTGAGGTAGAGCCTTCAGTTGTATGTACCGTCTCCCAAATAAATTAATGTTTGCAGAGATAATAATGTTAAAATCAGCTGTCATCACAGATTGGACTTATCTTCCCTGCAGCAACATACTATAAATTATAATAGGTGGAAAATAGTCTGCTTCCACATAGGCTGACGTGGGGCTTCAATTAAGAATAAAGGGGTAAAAGCTTAAATTCAGCGTTTTTCCCTGCACATAATTTTTTTGCTATCCAGCTGTGTAAGAAGCTGAATTTTTCACTTAACATTGGTCATTTCATTTTAAGGACCATTAAAGGTCAGATAGATTGTATTTTTCCTGAAACACATCCTCTGTTACACACAAATCAACCCCACCATTACTTAATGTGAAGGCATTCTAATGATATATGACTATATAAGTTGGATATTTGATTGTAATTAATTAAACTCTTTATTAAATTGCTATGGGATTTTTATTATAAATTTCTAATTTTAACTAATCTAGAGTATTTCTATGACGTATTGTTTCACTGACTTCAGGAAATTCATTGCCACAATCTAAAATAAAAATTTTCAAGTCTGTGGTACTTACTTATGATCTCAGGTGTAGTAGCAGTAGTAGATGCTGAAGGTGTTGTTGTAGTAAGTGTAGTTGTCTGAGTTGAAGGTGCAATTGTTGAAGTTGTTGGAGCTGCTGTTACAGTTGTTGTTAGTACTGTTGGAGTAGTTGTTGAGGTTGTTACAGCTGTTGGAGTTGCTGAGGCAGATGTTGTAGTTATTAGGCTTGTTGGAGCTGTTGTAGATGGAAGTGTTGTTGAGGTTGTAACAGCTATTGGAGGTGATGATCCAGATGCTGTAGATCCTGGGATTGTTAGGGTTGTTGTAGATGGAGTAGTTGTTTGAGTTGTTGTTGAGGTCGTAACAGCTGTTGTAGATTCTGATGCAGAAGCTGAAGTTTCTGGGATTGTTTGGGTTGTTGTAGATGGAGTAGTTGTTGGAGTTGTTGTTGAGGTTGTTGCAGTTGCTGATCCAGATGATGTAGTTCTTGGACTTGTTAGTGGTGTTGTAAATGTTATTGTTGGAGGTTCTGTTGGGGTGGTTGTTACAGGGGTTGTTGTTGTAGAGGCTGGAGTTGTTACTATAGTTGTAAGAGTAATTGGAGTTGTTGTTGTTCTAGTAGTTGTTTTAATGGGAGTTGTAGTTATTAGAGTTGAAGTGGTAGTTTCACCTAAAACAAAAAGCAAATTGTGATGTTTAAAGATTTAAAACTCCAGTTCTCAAAAAGAAGGTTTCTAGATACAAGAATTACTGCAAAGAAATTTCTGTTAATGATCATTTGCAATCTTGATAGAATAGCTTTTCTACATACACAAAATTAATTCATTTCTAATATATATACAAATAAAACATAGTTAATTTGACTTCCAGTCTTCACTAGAAAAATGAAAACAGTAACAAATAATGTTACTCTGGCGTCAGATGAAGTCCCCGTCTCTCCAGCGTCACCAATTACATCAGAAAGCTCCGGCCTCCTGATATATGTGACAAGGCTGTGCCAGTGAATAATTGTATGCCAGGTCCTGCCTGATGAGGAATTGTACTATAGCATGCAAATATTCAGGCCTGAATGTTTACAGGTTATAGCTGGTGCACCGACATGGGGATATATGCTTGGATGAAAAAAATCATGAAGCTAATTATTACATACCTGGTTTTGATTGTGTAAATAAGGTAGATGTTGCAGGAGTTGTTGATGGTTTGTTTGGATCTATGAGAAATGTACATGAAATTTAGTGAGAAAATTAAATTGTACAAGAAACATTAATACATAAGAAAACCGGAAAATGATTTTACCACAAATTGTATTATTTATCCAGTCTCCTAAGAAAACTCCTAGTGCCTCACAAGCTGTAGCATAGGACTGTAGGACACTGCATATCAGATCATCATTTCCTCCTGTAACACACTGGTCAAACACACAACTTTCAAAGTAGTGGTGAGGACGGATGTGAGCATGGCATGGTTTGAATGGCCCATTATTTTCCTTTATAATCCAGCATTTCTGTTCAGCTTCTTGTTGGATATTTGGTGGACAGACTGGTGGAGGCGGTGGAGTTGCCTCACATCTAAAAAGCAAGATGTAAAGGGCAATGAATAGAAAAACAACCACCTAAAGAAGCTAATAAAAGCAGTCACTATAGCCACAGTATCCCAAGTGCTTTATGAGACATGTAATAGGTTAAGGCTAATATAGGAACCTTAATGTGCATTTCATCATTGGGTAGATATAAAACTTTGATTTTATAGTTTTATCTTATATTGTGTGCTCTTATGTACTATCCTCAGGTTCAACTGTATATTTTAAAATTCAAGCTATTCTATAGACAAGTAAGGGAACGCATTAGAAGTTGAGTCACAGTAACAACAAAGAAATCTAATGATAACAATAATTGCCTTGTGATGAATTGATAAGAAACTCATACTTACGGCCATCCATTATCTGGGACTATCCAGCTGTTTCCAAAGTCATTGACATTATTTGCAATGCTGCCATCAGGTTTCATGAAGTCATCATGGCGGTTATCATTGTATGTGCCACATAATCCACAGAGTGCTCCCTTGTAGTATTCCTTCACTCTCACAAACAATTCATGATCACCGTTAAACTGAAGTTCAAGGCCAAAGTTTGTAGTGACAGTAACATACTGGACTTTTTGTGTGATGATAATGTCAGACACATTAGCAGGAAGGGTGACGACTACATTATTTACCTATAAAATAGAGACAGAAAAATGTTAATATTGTAAAGCTATAACCTAATTCATAACAATTAATAATGTTTGGAGCATAACCATAGGGGGTGCATCAGCTGTGGTCACCCACAGCCTCTTGATCCTTAGAAGGACTAAGTGGTTCCTCTGACCATATGAGGGGATATGTACCATTACCATTACTATTTAAGATAATATGCAGATCTCTCTACAAAAAAAAACATACTTACTTCTACAATGTTGTTTTTTCCAATGTAGATCTCTAATCCATTGACAGTCAGAGTTACTGAATTAATGGCCGTCCAGCTTGGGTTACCTCTGTGCTCATTGCGTGTAGTGACACTAAAGCTCTGTGATGTATTAGCACACGTTTCTGTCACAGTGTAAGTACAAGCTCCCTGGAAGTGATGGACTGTGCCATCAAATGTAGAATAATGGGGGTCTCCATAGATGTGGCAGATAGCTGTGCTTGGCTTGTAGCAGCCCAGTAACCCGTCTTGCACCTTACAGATTTCATCTTCTGGACAAGACATAGGTAAACAGGACACAGTGTTGTTTCCTTCACAGGTACATCGACTCTCACAGTTATCTTTAATGAATTGTTCCCCTTCCTGTAATAAGAAAAAATCCCATTGTAGTAAACAACTGACACATATTCATTATAAAGACAATATAACCTCTCCACATACCTTATAGTAAATGTCATTGTAAAAGCAGCCACAATGGGACTCGGGGACACAAGTTCCACCACTGACAACATATCCAGCATCACATTCACAGCCTTCAGAACATGGTAAGCTGCAGTTTCCTGTGGGGTATGGATCTACACATGTCGGCGGACAGGCAGATGCACAAGTGGTAAAGTGACTGTTGCTGGGACATGGGTGAGCTGAAAAGAGGAATTCTTGTTAATGATAAATACTATGTTGTTCATCAATTCTCTGCTCATGGTTAAGAAAATAACACTATTACTAAAAACAATGCAACTGCATTATGTGCTGTTTGCCTGTGTAGTGTGCAGAAAATAATTGAAGAATAATGCAGACGCAAAACACAAAAGTGGCGCCCTGAAATTGCTAGCAATTGCGATCATTTTTCCCAATCCGCTACCTTTACGCTAGTGTGGCGTGAAGGGGGGTGCAACCAGGTGTGCGGAGAGCGCAACCAGGTGTGCCGGGGCGCAGCCGGCTGGGAGTGGGCCAGTGTGGGGCATTTTTGTCCCGACGACTGCGCACTCACACGCGCCGAGCGCGCCGGCGTATTATAGATAACCCCCATAGACTATAAATTGGCACGTGAAGATACTTACGACAGAATGTGCTGTTTCTCCAAGTCATAGAAATGCCTTCTTTCTGGCAAGCGTCAGCATAAGCCGCTAATAGACTGCAGAGAGCATCTGGATCTCCATTAAGTGCACACATGTCAAATATGCAGCTTTCAAAGAATCCTCCAGGGTTGATGACAGAGTTACATATATGGAAAGGACCATCTTTACTTATCAAAAGACCACAGAATGCATTGCTGCTATACATCTCACTGGCTTCAGGTGTACAGGATGGTGGTGGTGAGGGATCAGGATCCTCTGGACTACATAGTGGGTCATCATCTTCTACTATCCAGCTGTGGCCTAGCTGTTCAGAGTTTGTTGCTTGCAGTCCATTGGGCATCATGTAATCGTCCTGTCTGCGGTTGTTAAAGTTACCACATATTCCGCAGGTTAGGCCAGAGAAGTTACTTGGAAGTTTCACATCTACAGAGGTGTCTAAATCATATGAGACGGTTAACCTAAAATCAGTCTGGAGGGTGACATATTTCCCAGTCCAGCTGACAGTCACTGCTCCTCCAACTAAAGTGACCGGAAGTGTGGTCCAGATTTTATTCACCTGTTAAAAAATGAAAAGGCAATGTATATAAAAACAAAATAGTGTTTCCCTACATTTTAGTCTTTACTTCAGCTACAACTTTTAAGACAAGTTATGACTTTATGTGCTCCCCAACCCCCAAACAACATAACCATGAAATTGTAGGATGTGCCTGAATGCCCTTACATGTGACTGTAATGTAAAACTCACTATTACTATTGATACTCACCAAAACACGATCATTTTCGTTTTTATTCATTTGAACTGTTTGCCCATAAACTTCGACAATAACATGTTTCACAAATGATACTGTGGGATCTCCACGATGTTCATTTTTAGCTTCAATGTTGAAATACTGTGGAGAAGAAGAACTGTTGCACAGCTTTGCAAGAGTGTACGTGCATAGACCCATGAAGTTGTGATTGAGTCTATCAAAAGTGTCATAATGAGGATCGTTATGAACCCGGCAAACTCCATATGTGAAGTAGTGGCATCCAGGTACACCATTTGTGATGCCACAGTATTGGTTGCTGGGGCAGGAATCACTGTTGCATACTAAACCACTTCCAGGTGAAGGACATCTGCACTTAGTGGAACAAGTATCATCTGTCCAGAACTCTGAGCCTACAGGATAATACTTATCATCGTCCCAGCATCCACACTTGTCTTCTGGAACACACTTATTGCCATAAAGAATGAAGCCTGAATCACAAATACACGACTCAGTACAGGGAAGTGTACAGGTGGATGGAGCTCCAGGGTTGACACAAGTTGCAGGACAGGCTGTTCCACAATGCTCATAGTGACTGTTTGGAGGACATTTTGGTTCTGAAAATAAAGCATATATGAATGAATCATTTTTTATGTTTACAGTCACACAGATTACATTTATTGGTAACATGCTTAGTACAATATGTTTACATAGAGTTTTATGCATACAGTCAAACAACTTCTTGGCTTCCATTTGCTGTATGAAAGAATATCTACTTTAATAAATTAATTACAATTCCCACCATATGCACAAGATAGGTTCTGTAGGTTTGTTCTTAAGTGGAATTTGTATATAAGTCAGAATAGGCATAATAGTACACTATAGTACAAAAAATAATTTTTTAAATATAAGATCAAGCTTCTGCTTCTTAAACTGGAGATTCCAGATTCTTCATACGGTCAGTATATCTACAGTACTTTTTAGTGCAACAAATAAAACAATAAAAGAGCTTCAAACTGTCACCACATCAGTCGGTCCTTATTTACACCTTCTCATATGTGAAACGCAGTGATACTTCCGAACCACTAATTTTAGGTTTCTTCTTTTTCCATAAAGGATATGCTTTATGGTGAAACCCAGGGTTGTGCATATATGTCTACTGGCGTGTTTGATTTTATATGAAGCACTTTTTAAGACACTCAATATTTAGAGTATAATAAACCAGTTTTAAACCCATTTCATCTCTATGTTATTGCACTATTGAGATCTTCCATAGGATATCCTCTATGGAAAAAGAACACATCTAAAAGACGTGGTTCGGAAGTATCACATCTGTTGTGAACAAGGACCAGCGGATGTTTAAAGGATACGAAGGAGACAGTTTGAAGCTCTTTTTTTGTTTTATTTGTGGCACTAAAATGTACTGTGGATATACTTACCCTATGAAGAATCTGAAATCTCCAGTCTTAGAGGTAGAAGCTTGATCTTATATTTAAAAAATTCTTTGGATATTTTGCAAGTGTAATATTTTTCTGCAAATAAATTTTTAAAATTTTGGGTTGTCATGTACACAAAGATGAACAGTATATCTGTAGACACCATTGATAACTCTTCCAGTTAATCATTGCAGCTTACAATTAAAGTTCAATAAATTACGAGCATCCAGAGTGCATCATCACAGTAGGAAGAGAGGTTTGTCTTCAAATGGGAGTTGTCTGTCATTCGATTGTTCTTAAGTTGTGGACTGCTGGTATTACAGTTAGTATACCAGTTTGACAGAGTGACATTTTTAGATACTTGTAGCACATTCAAAAATGCATCTGTGAGGACTCAATGAAATATCGATTCATACGAAGAGTACACTGGTTATAACGAGCTACTGTTTTGATTGATTGATTGATTACTTTCTCAATATTTGGTACTGTCAGAACTACAGAAATAGGTAGAAATGTTTTATTGAACATAACATTTGATAATCTATGCTTACCACAGAAGGTGTTGTTTCTCCATTGTCCAATATTTACTCCACTTGACTGACAAGATTCAGCATAGGCCTGAAGACTATCACACAACATTTCCTTATCCATGTTGGTTTCACACAAATCGTATACACAGTCATCAAAGTATTCTAGAGGGTTTATAACATCATGGCAGTCTTTGAAAGGTCCATTCTTGTCTGTAATGATTCCACAGAAGCTGTTGCTGCTTATAGTGACTTTATCATCATCGGTACAATTAGATGGATGGTCTACTCCTGGAGTACATCTGTAAGGAAAATGAATGGCTGCTTATTTTTGTGTAGTCTTCTGATGTATGCCATACACAACACACGTTACAATACATTCACAAGATGATAATGTATTTTTACATAAATACTTAAATCCGCCATACACTGCCTTACCTTGTGTCATTGTCAACCTGCCAGCTGTTTCCAAGGCTGTTAGAATCTGGTTCTAAGACACCATCTGGATTGAGGAAGTCATCAGCAGGATCACCGTTGAAATTACCACAAAGTCCGCAAACTTTACCAGAGTAGTGTCCCGGAAGTATCACCTGTACTTTATGCTTTCCATTAAACTTGACTTTCAATCCAAAGCCTGTTGTTACTTGCACATTGGATCCACTTATGAATATATTGATGTCAGGTAATAGAGAGACTGGCATTATTACAATTTTACCATCCACCTATAAAAAAATTGTTGGATAGATAGTAAGATAGATAGATGTAGATGACTGGATAGATACATGTTGATAGATAGATAGATAGATAGATAGATAGATAGATAGATAGATAGATAGATAGATAGATAGATAGATAGATATGAGATAGATAGATAGATAGATAGATAGATAGATAGATAGATAGATAGATAGATGATAGATAGATATGAGATAGATAGATAGATAGATAGATAGATAGATATGAAGAATAAACAAGCAGAACTCCAAAATAGAGGAAAAAAATGGTAGTGTTTTATTCCATAGCCTGCAACATTTCAGCTTCTCTGCCTTTCTCAAGAATAATGTGAGTAACACACAGGAGAGTATATAAGGGGTAGTAATTATTCACATGACTCAGTCAGGACACAACCACACTATACATATAGACAGTCTGAATACAAAAAAAATGCATGAAGTGAATAAATATAAACATGGCATTACCGTATCAAATGATAGTATATAAGTTGCAAATAACAATAAAGTGCATAGGCATAATTATTATAGAATATATCCATATGTGGATTACATGAATATAATGTGCATATTAAGTACTATGAAATAACATAGAGAGGCACATTCGATAAGAATGTGGGAAACTGCAGTAAAAGTGCACTTTATACGCTGTCATTTGATATGATGATGTCATGCATTGGATTATTCTATGTATACTGTGGGTGTGTTCACATTATGCTTGTGAAAGACAGAGAAGCCAAAACATCAAAGGGTATGGAATCAAACAATGCCAACAGTTTTTTCCCCTCTAGTTCGGGGGCTGTTTGTTTTTGTTTTTTTTCTTGGAGGAACATTTTGCCCAGTTCCATGTAAGCGTTCCCCCAGACATATTTATCATCATTGTTGTGCTGCTTAATCTTTTCCTTTTGTAGATAGCTGTATATATTTAATTAATTAAATAAAAATATCTAAACTATATATTTCTAAGCACAAATATATAAAGGACAACAAAAAACAATGTAATGTAAACGTGTAATATCTATGCAAATTTGGATGACAAATATGGGTCAAATGGGCAGATTTAATATTTTAGAAAAATCCTTGTAGAAACCTAAAATAGTACTAACCATACGTTGCCTTTTCCAAAAAGACATGGACATTACCTGGACATATTAATTGCAGCATAAAAATATTCAAGCATGCATGCCCATCCTGGTCCCAGACATCCATGCATTTGCAAATCTCTATAAACAACTAAGGGTAGTTTTATTCTATTTTGTATGATTATGCAGTAATAGGTACTAACCTTAACAACTAGGTCCTTCTCCAGCGTGATTCTATAGCCATGGACATCGACATTGACATACTTGACATAGGAAACTCTAGTATTTCCATCTTTATGCTCATTTGCTGCTTCAACATTAAAGTTTGTCAAATGCCCTCCGTCTCCACAGAGTTTGGACAGAGTGTAGGTACAAGTACCCATAAAGTCATGTGTCTGCTTATCAAATGTTTTATAGTGGGGGTCTCCGCTCACATCACAACTACCTAAATGTATAGAGATAATTACAGTTGAATTACTTGATATTTAAAAATAATATCAAATAAATAATTTATAATTACTGTCAATAATAATAATATTGCAAGTACAATAGTCAAAGTTTGAAAGGAACAATTTTACAAAGCTGTGGTAATATCTATGTGTAATATATTCCATAAACATCTGCATGGAAAAGAATTGGTTCTAGATGTTTGGGGTGGTGCTAACAAGCCACCTTTTCTTGAACAAGAAAGAAATCATGTCCTATCTCATTAACTGGATAGGTAACATTGTTTTGACTGAAGCACCATATGTGCCACCACTCATTTCATTCCTATTGGGCTTTTAGAAATAGACGGATATCATTTTAATTATAGGAGCTTTCAAGCCACTCATGGTTCCATTTATTAAACTAACTTTGATAAAATCTTAAAGTTAAGCTTAAGTTTAGTCTATGATTGTTCTACTTATTTCCTTATAAGTAAACTAAAGGATGCATAAAAATATGAGATTGCCACTATTCTGGAGTCATCATGAATGTTATAAATAACATACCCGATTCTGGTGGCACAAAAGTAGTAGATGTTGTAGGAATTGTCGAAAATGTAGACCCTACTAAAAGAAATGTTAAATGTTAAAACTTGTAATTTATTCATTTAAAGCTTTTCTCATAGGCTTGGCTCACGAGTCCCGCAGACAGTCATGGGTAAGGGACTGTATGGGTAAAGTGTACACATAGCCAACCTGTAACCTGGAGAAAATGTTTTCATTTTTCTACTCTCAGAAATGATTATCCAATAGGGAAACATCTGGTAAACATCTGATTTTTTATGTATAAAGTCATATATAACTAATATCTGAAAACAGGTCATATACTTACCAGAAGATGATTGTGAAACTGTTGTCTTGAGTGTTGAGAAGGCTGTGACTTCTGAAGTTGTACTGGCTATTGACAACAAAAGAGGAAAGGTGAAGGGATATGGTTGCTTAGGATGGGATGACTATTCCTAGTTGATGTATTTGTGGTCCCAACATTGTTTATTGTAATTGGCAATAAAATTATAGTCTAATGAAGCTAATGTGCTTAAATAAAGAAGTTTGAAATTTCTTTGCTCTTTGAAGAGCTTTGATAGAATGGTATGTGCAAAATATAGTTCTCATGCTATACCATAGATTTTTCAGGTGCTATATTGTAAGCTATAATAGGTTAACATTGCAAAAAACATTGGGTTTACGTAGACATTTTAAGCACTTCAATGGAGAAACATGCTCTGATTTTAGCAGGTGAGCTTAATTAATTCCTCCCAGAGTGCTTATCCTTCAGTCAAAATATAAATATATATTACAAACAAATAGTTCAGTATAATATTTATGGCACATCCACAATTTTCAGTAGATTTTTTTGTGAATGTGACTTCTTGTGATCGTTTCAGTTCAATATTATTGGACTCAAAATGCTGCCAAAGTTCATACTTCAAAACATACACATGCACTCCACTGTGCTGTGATATGTATATAAATAACGCCTTGTGATTAATTATTGCCTTTAATATATATCATTTTTAATATGGATTCACGTTTTAAGGTTTTGTAACCAATTTTTTTTCTTTTACATTAGGAGACTTTATGGACTCCTCTCTTAGTCGGGTTAGGAATGTCATTTGTTATGTAATTGTCTAAAGTGATTAAACTCCATATGTAGTTCTCATACTACAGATATTTTCATACTATATCAGTCTACATCTTTACCTGGAACAACTGAAACTGTAGGAACTTTGGTGGATGTTTTGAGAGGAGGTGAAGTGGAGGTGGGGCTTGTGTGTGTTGGTGAAGTAGAAGTCCAAGATGGAGTTGTTGATGGTTTATTTGGATCTGCAATATGGTATAGAAATCAATTATCCAATTCAATACTGATATATCTTACCCTAAGCCCCCTTAAAAAATGAGCCTCTTACCACAAATAGTATTGTTTATCCAGTCTCCCAAATCAACACCTAAAGCTTCACATGCTGCGGCATATGAAGCAAGAACGGTACAAACTAAATCATCACTTCCACCAGTGACACACTGATCAAAGATGCAGCTCTCATAATACTTGTGGGGTGGGAGGACAGCATGGCAAGGTTTGAAAGGTCCATTAATTTGTCTGATAATCCAACATTTCTTTTCTGCCTCTTCTTGTATGGAAGGAGGACAGACTGGAGGAGGCGGTGGAGTAGAATCACATCTAAAGCGTAAATAGTTGAATGTGTTTGTGTTATATAAATGCATTAAATGTTTAAAAGTAAATATGAACAATAAATAATAAGGACATGGTGTTACCACTGCTTTAGAGAAAAATAAAATGCCCTAAGTTGATAAGCAGTATATTTATACAATTGCTACAGGCGTTAAAAACTGTACATCATAAGTTGAAAACTGTGATCCCCATTTTGCGGCAGACTCCTATATTAGTTTGTAATGTTGAGCAATAACATTGCGTTGTAGTACTGTAATTGAATATAATACGTTGCTATTCAACTTTGCAAAAAATGTTTATTGTTAAAAAGTTATCATCAAAATACTTACGGCCATTCATTATCTGGAACTCTCCAGCTGTTTCCAAAATCGTTGACATTATTTGCGATGCTGCCGTCAGGTTTCATAAAGTCATCATGGCGGTTATCATTGTATGTGCCACATAATCCACAGAGTGCTCCCTTGTAGTATTCCTTCACTCTCACAAACAATTCATGATCACCGTTAAACTGAAGTTCAAGGCCAAAGTTTGTAGTGACAGTAACATACTGGCCTTTTTGTGTGATGATAATGTCAGACACATTAGTAGGAAGAGTGACGACTACATTATTTACCTGGAAAAAAAAATGGGTGATTGAAAAAAACCCCACTCATTTAAGGAAAAATGTTTTTTAAATGTTATAGTCAAAACTTTTTTATTTATTTTGCTTCTTCAATAATCTTCAAAATTAACTTACATTTAATTGTACACAAGTGACAATAACTTGCCAGTTTGTCAGCAGCTTGTGGAAAGAAATATAGACAGGTGCTGCTTAGAACATACCTCTTAACAACGTCTGGAAACCTTAGTTAACCCTAGTTAAGCTTGCCATTGTGACACCATAACAATCATGTAAAATTTCGGTATGTCAAGATTAAAGAAGGCCAGCACCGTGATTGAGGTAAAAAGGTTGATAGGTGAGTATGTTTAGCTTAATTTTACTTTATATTGCTGGTAGATTTCCTTTAACATGCAGTATCAATTAGTGAATAAAAATAAAAAGATAGAATATGGTATTTATCTACAATTTGTCTATTTTTTTTTTTGCTCGAACTTACTTCTACAATGTTGTTCTTTCCAATGTAGATCTCTAATCCATTGACCGTCAGTGTTACTGAATTAATGGCCGTCCAGCTTGGGTTACCTCTGTGCTCATTGCGTGTAGTGACACTGAAGCTCTGTGATGTATTAGCACACGTTTCTGTCACAGTGTAAGTACAAGCTCCCTGGAAGTGATGGACTGTGCCATCAAATGTAGAATAATGGGGATCTCCATAGATGTGGCAGATAGCTGTGCTTGGCTTGTAGCAGCCCAGTAACCCGTCTTGCACCTTACAGATTTCATCTTCTGGACAAGACATAGGCAAACAGGACACAGTGTTGTTTCCTTCGCAGGTACATTGACTCTCACAGTTATCTTTAATGAATTGTTCCCCTTCCTGTAATAAGAAAAAATCCCATTGTAGTAAACAACTGACACATTTTCATTATAAAGACAATATAACCTCTCCACATACCTTATAGTAAATGTCATTGTAAAAGCAGCCACAATGGGACTCAGGGACACAAGTTCCACCACTGACAACATATCCAGCATCACATTCACAGCCTTCAGAACATGGTAAGCTGCAGTTTCCTGTGGGGTATGGATCTACACATGTCGGCGGACAGGCAGATGCACAAGTGGTAAAGTGACTGTTGACGGGACATGGATGAGCTGAAAAGAGAAACACTTGTTAATGACAAATACTATGCTGTACATCATTTCTATGCTCATTGTTAAGAAAATAACACTATGTACGGTATCTATAAAAAGACTATAAATTGTTATGTCAAGATACTTACGGCAAAATGTGCTGTTTCTCCAAGTCATAGAAATGCCTTCTTTCTGGCAAGCGTCAGCATATGCCGCTAATAGACTGCAGAGAGCATCTGGATCTCCATTAAGTGCACACATGTCAAATATGCAGCTTTCAAAGAATCCTCCAGGGTTGATGACAGAGTTACATATATGGAAAGGACCATCTTTACTTATCAAAAGACCACAGAATGCATTGGTGCTATACATCTCACTGGCTTCGGGTGTACAGGATGGTGGTGGTGAGGGATCAGGATCCTCTGGACTACACAGTGGGTCATCATCTTCTACTATCCAGCTGTGGCCTAGCTGTTCAGAGTTTGCTGCTTGCAGTCCATTGGGCATCATGTAATCATCCTGTCTGCGGTTGTTAAAGTTACCACATATTCCGCAGGTTAGGCCAGAGAAGTTGCTTGGAAGTTTCACATCCACAGAGGTGTCTAAATCATATGAGACAGTTAACCTAAAATCAGTCTGGAGGGTGACATATTTCCCAGTCCAGCTGACAGTCACTGCTCCTCCAACTAATGTGACTGGAAGTGTGGTCCAGACTTTATTCACCTGTTAAGAAATGGAAAGGAATGTAAACAAGAAAATAAAATTGTTCTTCTCATTTTAGTTTTTACTTCAGCTAGGACTTCTCAGAAAAGATGTTTTATGCTCCCCAAACAACATAAGCATGGAATCTGAATTGTGAGAATTGTAGGATGTGTTTGAATGCCGTTACATGTGACTGTAATATAAAACTCACTATTACTATTGATACTCACCAAAACACGATCATTTTCGTTTTTATTCATTTGAACTGTTTGCCCATAAACTTCGACAATAACATGTTTCACAAATGATACTGTGGGATCTCCACGATGTTCATTTTTAGCTTCAATGTTGAAATACTGTGGAGAAGAAGAACTGTTGCACAGCTTTGCAAGAGTGTACGTGCATAGACCCATGAAGTTGTGATTGAGTCTATCAAAAGTGTCATAATGAGGATCGTTATGAACCCGGCAAACTCCATATGTGAAGTAGTGGCATCCAGGTACACCATTTGTGATGCCACAGTATTGGTTGCTGGGGCAGGAATCACTGTTGCATACTAAACCACTTCCAGGTGAAGGACATCTGCACTTAGTGGAACAAGTATCATCTGTCCAGAACTCTGAGCCTACAGGATAATACTTATCATCGTCCCAGCATCCACACTTGTCTTCTGGAACACACTTATTGCCATAAAGAATGAAGCCTGCATCACAAATACACGACTCAGTACAGGGATGTGTACAGGTGGATGGAGCTCCAGGGTTGACACAAGTTGCAGGACAGGCTGTTCCACAATGCTCATAGTGACTGTTTGGAGGACATTTTGGTTCTAAAAAAAAAGGAATAGGTAACTTGAATAGCACAGAAGGAAATAGTTTGTAGCCTTAAATAATGAATTCTTACATTTTGTTAAGTTAATGACTAGGCTGCAAATTTACACCACATAATTTCCACATTATTTCTACAAAAGCCCTCTACCTACAAGTAATGTCTTATAGTTAAACTGATTTTCTCACTGCTCTTTCTCAAATGTTTAGCACTGCAAAAAATTTTGAATTTTTTTCAGAATGTAAGATTCAAATATTTTTGCTTACCACAGAAGGTGTCATTTCTCCACTGTCCAACAGTTACTCCACTAGACTGACAAGATTCAGCATAGGCCTGAAGACTATCACACAAAAGTTCCTTATCCTTGTCGGTTTCACACAAATCGTATACACAGTTGTCAAAGTAGACTAGAGGGTTTATAACATCATGGCAATTTTTAAATGGACCATTTTTGTCAGTGATTATTCCACAGAAGTCATTGCTGATAATGGTGTTCCTATCTTCTTCAGTGCAATTAGGTGGATTTTCAGTTCCTGCAGTACATCTTCAAAGAAACCAATACATATTAATATCTCTTTAGGAAGAACACATACTGCATGTGGAGCTGGTGATTTGATAGTAATGTGTTACCTTGTGTCATTGTCAACCTGCCAGCTGTTCCCAAGGCTGTTTGAATTTGGTTCTAAGACACCATCTGGATTAAGGAAATCATCAGCAGCATCGCCATTAAAATTTCCGCAAAGTCCACAAACTTGACCAGAGTAGTTTCCTGGGATGGATACTTGAACTTTGTGGTTTCCATCAAACTTAACTTTCAATCCAAAGCCTGTTGTCACCACAACATTGGAACCACTGATGAATACATCAACATCAGGCAGGAGGAAAATTGGAAGGGTCACTGTCTGTCCATTAAGCTGAAAAATATGAGTATTAATTGAAAGGTTTATGTCTATTTGTCTTATTATTTAATTGTTAATTATTATCTTTGGTTCTATGGGAAGAACCAAAGATATAATTATTAAAATGTAAACATTTCACAAATGATTACTTGACCATTTGTATTTTGTATGACACCTCAACATGAAAATATGTTAAGAACTGACCTTGACTTCTCTGTTCTTCTCCAATGTAATCTTGTAACCATAGACATATACATTTACATATTTGACATATGACACTTTGGTGTTGCCTTTTCTGTGCTCATTTGCTGCTTCCACATTGAAGTCTGTTAGGTTTCCTTCATCTCCACAGAGTTTGGACAGTGTGTATGTGCAGGTTCCCATAAAATGGTGAACCTGCTTATCATAAGTATAGTAATGGGGATCCCCACTGACTTCACAGATACCTTTTGGAGAAGGAAAATTTCCATTTTAACAGTAAATGTAGGGGCTCATGGAAAAGCATGTAACAATATTTTAATACAATAAATTAGATTTCATATAACGACCTTCCGGGAATCTAATATTACTTTATTTAATCGTCTTTTATAAAACCATCTAAAATTTTATTACAGGAAATCTACCATCAAAATCAAGCATGATAAACCAGGGACACTTACTCATAAGTTACTGTGAATGTGGTAATCTTCTTATGTTTTTTTATCCATGGCCTCCTTACTTCTAAAATTAACTTTTAATTGTGCTAATGACTCACAGGCTGTTACACTGTGCAGGAGCACTTTTACCCTCCAACTGTGTGCTGAAACTTCCTCTGCTACAGTAAGATTACACTCGGCAGAGGGAGAGGTGAAGTGCTGAAAAAGCAAAGTGGGAGTGTGGAAAACAGTCTAACAGCCAGTAAAACCTCTGCATACAGGGAGTTTGGCAACATCCTCAGGAGCCCTTTGGCTAATAAGCATTGTCACAAGTCTATTAATGGAGTATGGAGAGGATTCACAGGTTGAGTCTTCTCCATACAAGTTTGGTGTTTGATGACTATTGCAGCAAACACCCAACGTTAACACCAACATTAAGCCTTTGACTGCCACCAGCAGAGCCAGTATTGGCTTTTTTCAGGGCTCCCCATGACTTCATCAAGGAGTGACAATCAGTTGCCATAACAGCATGGAGTCTTTATAAGACTTCAGGACAACCTGCTATTGCTGCAGATCTGTAACATTGTACAATTGTACAAATCTATAGCAAATTCTACAGCATTGCAGCATATGGAAGGAGTAATAAGACTCCCCAGAGTTAAAGTACCAAAGGAGGGTAAAATGTAAAAAAAAGAATAAAAAATGTAAAAACCTAAAGTTAAAATCACCAACAGTTCATTAGAACTGATATAACAATAGATAAACAAATAAAATCATAAACATGTTAGGTATTGCCGTGTACCACAAGTCCCTATTCTAGTCCCTAACAAAAATTGTCATTCTAGGTGTTGAACCCCAAAATGAAAAATAGCATCAAAATTTCTGAAATTACACTTTTTTGCCACTTAGCTACACAGAAAATTTTCTATAAAAAGTGTTAAAACACTTTACACAACTCAAACAAACAAACAAAAACTGGGCCAAGTTGTTAAAGGGTTAAAAAAGTTATATTCTAAAGTAAAGATGATGACCCATGTTTATCATATATGGTGAAACTGAAATTATGGCACTTGAAAAGCTGTTTTTCTGTATGTTAGATCATTCATATCATTCAACACAATGATATAATGCAATTAAATGATTTAGACATTCATTTCAATGCAGTTAATGCTAAGTCTCAACTGCAAATTCAATCCATTGCTGTCATGTTACTCCTGATAGCCATACTAAGACATCCAAGGATCATGAAAGCAATAGTAAAACATGCATGCACTGGAAAAATAATATACGTACCGGAATCTGGTGGGATGAAAGGTGTTTTATAAGTTGTTGTCCGAGTAGATCCTGTAAGGTATAACATAAACAAATCATTTTGAGAATATCCCCCTACAATCTGATGGACTTATCTATGGCAAGTTATTTTGGAGTTGGAAAACCCTTTGAAACAAAGAACATTATTGAAACAATAATATATTATAAACATACGTTATATAATAATTTTTCTCACATATGTGATGCTGTCAAAATCTATAACAAATCTATTTACATGGTTTAGTGAAACAGTATCAGTATCAGATGCAATATGTGGCAAAAAAATAATTCCAAAGGTTCCTTAATTTTGTTAGTAAATCGTCCTACTTCTTCAGTTTAAGACAAGGATGACTTTAGGATGTACATTCACAAAAAATTCAAATGAAAAAGATTAGCACCGTTCCTCAGGTAACATTGACATTCATGAGGTTTTGACTTGAAACAAGCTTAGTTGTAAGCTCAACTGTCATTTCTTAAAGCTGTTTTTCCGTGAGCAGTTTGGCGTTCTCATATTGATGATTGTGGAGTATTGGTGGAATATTCACATATTGAATAGAAGATGATTACATTTTACCACTTTCATGTATGAAAAAGCTTCTTCAGACATCGATTCCTGCTTGGAAGATTTTTCTGAACCCGAGTCTGTAGTGATCTGCTCTTCGGTATTCTGTCTTCATGGTAAAAACAGATTGTAATAATGAAGACAAACCAATTAAAGTTGTAGATGGCTTTCCCAAACCATGACAGGGGCTTGTATTTTTTATTTTGTAATAAATATAGGCATTAGATAAGGGGATAAAATTATCCAATTAGAAAAATAAATCAGGAAGTTCCCCATCATCTTTATAATTGTTTTACACCCATGAAATATGACCATAAGATTATTTGATGATTTTTATAATGGTCATTAATATAGTCTTGCACTACATGTCTATTTGTAAAATTGGGGGTGGAAGCAAACCAAAGTGGACAGGACTGAGTCACACCAAAAATTAGGGAAGACAAAGGGCTTGTCAAAATTGGAAGTATTTAATATTGCAACGTACAGTACTTCAGCAATTTGGATTCCCTTCCTCCAGTCAACCCATCAATCAAGAAGACAAAGGGTACTTTAAATTACTTTGCATGGGTTCAAATCCTAAAAAAGCAAAGCCAATAAAAATATGGCACAGCTGTTTTAAATTGCTGTTTCCACCACATTTTTTCTACTAGCTTTCTAGTACATGGCACAAAATACACAATTGTGTCAGTCAAAAGTAGAATTTGTCCCACAAATAACAAGCCTTCACATAGCTTTGTAAGCGGAAAGATCTAAAAGATAAGACTTGGTCCTGAGAGGGATAAAGACCTGGAAAAGGTTAAAGACAAGTTTTACAAAGTTTTACAAGCTTTGTAAAAGGAAAGATCTAAAAAATAAGGTTTGTGGAAGGAGGAAATTAAAGACCTGAAAAGTCCTGGTGCTGAGAATTAAAATACATAATAAATAGATAATCACTAGTGATGAGCGGACAGATTTGTTTGGCTTTGGCCGAAACCCTGCTGGCAAAGTCAGCGGTTGCAATTAAATCAATTTGCTGCACCAAACTAAGGGAGGATCAGCACTTCCCAATGATACCATGGGGGGCACAGATCCCCCAAGCACTGGAGGGCTGCAGCGCTCCTCAACATCTCCTACACACCTACATGGCATGGAGGCAGCGTATTCACAATTCTAAATTGTACTGTGCAAGAATTTGCAATTCATTCACAGCTTCTACACTAGAAAACTGAAGTAGAAACTGTGATAAATCTACCTCATGGTCCCTGTGAAACTTGAGGGGAATGGGTTATATCATAGTGACCGCGCCCCCCTGCCTCCAGCCAGATATATATAGAGTCTAAGGCCTCTTGATGTAGTTTTGCTTGAAAACCAACAATCAACCGTTTGCTGGTTTCATGTTGCTAGCCCCAAAAAACTAAAAGAAAACATGCAAAAAATTTGGGCATTTACTAAATCAGTGCAAACTGCACTATGTGCAATTTGTGTATAGTGCGGCGGGCGCCAGATTTAGGATCTCTGTCGCATGTTCTCCATGAATCTGGTGCTCCCTGCACTGCCCGACAGAGTGTACCTTTAACATAGGGCGTGCAACACATTTCTGTTGGACTTTGCATGATAAATCTGGCACACTTTCAAATGAGCACAAAAACGCAGAAATTTGTGGTTGAAGAATAAAGCAGCCGCGCCACAAAATGGTTGCGTGAGACAAGATGGGGTGCAGGCACTTGCAAAGTCTGCAAGAAAACTGCAGCATGGCCCATTGTCACTGGTCCTAAAGTGAATAATCACCTTTGTTCTCAACCAGGTAATCGTCTATTCACATTTAAATTATTTAATTTATTCACTTCACCTTTATGCTATCTATTTATCCTATTCTACCTTACTAAAGAGACTTGTGACTTTTATTACATGTGTTTATAACAATTGGACGTGAGAAATGGAAGTACCTTTGTTTTCTTAATTTGTGGCTCAATGCAATTCTCACTATTTTGGTCCTCCCCGCCCCCAAAAAATGTATTTACATGTTTACTAGAGATGAGCGAGCACTAAAATGCTCGGGTACTCGTTATTCGAGACAAACTTTTCCCGATGCTCGAGTGCTCGTCTCGAATAACGAACCCCATTGAAGTCAATGGGAGACTCGAGCATTTTTCAAGGGGACCAAGGCTCTGCACAGGGAAGCTTGGCCAAACACCTGGGAACCTCAGAAAAGGATGGAAACACCACGGAAATGGACAGGAAACAGCAGGGGCAGCATGCATGGATGCCTCTGAGGCTGCTTAATCGCACCATTATGCCAAAATTATGGGCAACAGCATGGCCATGACAGAGTGACAGAATGAAGCTAGATAGCATCTAAAACATGCAATAATTGACCCTGACACTATAGGGGACGGCCTGCAGAGGCAGCGGCAGCAGGCTAGAGAGTGGCATGGCGACATACCCTAAATGGACTCAGGCTTCAAACCAATGGGTGGCAGAGAGGAACCAAAGGAGGTGAGCAAGAAGCGCTCAAATAATATCGGTACATGATAAAAGTTTGCCAGTATATTTTGTGGATTACACAGCAGGGTGGCGACAAAGTTAACATGGAAGCCATGAAAACAACCCAAAATTCTGCCTGACACAGCTCGTTTGATAAGGGGACCATGTATGGAGGCAGTGAACTAGTAGTAGATTAAAGGTTCTGCAGTTAAAACTATGTTAGTTGGATCTTGGCATGGAGTTGGCGCTCCGCTGCCAGGCGAGCTTTCGCCAATCCAAGCCCCTGTCTCTAGGCTACTCCCCAAACAGCACTTCTAAGAACCTTTTGTATAAGATCAAGTGTAGTAGCGTTCTTATAAGTTTAGGATATGGCGGGTGAGGGGAATGTAAACAGATGCGCAAGAAGCGCTGAAATAATATTGGTAAATGATAAAAGTTTATTAGTATATTTTGTGGATAACACAGCTGGGTGGCGACAAAGTTAACAACTTTGATGTGGAATCCATGAAAACAACCCAAATTTCTGCCTGACACACCTCGTTTGATAAAGGGACGATGTATGGAGGCAGCTACATGGACGACTTTTGGAGGTAGCAATGGAGACAACGTGTGGAGGCTGCTATGGAGACAATTTAATTTGGATAGTGCCTGTATGTGGCAGTCCCAAAAATTTTTCAAACCAGAGGAGCAGGTAGGTGGCCCTCCAGAAAAATAGAATAGATTGAGTGCCTGTATGTGGCAGTCCCAAAAAGTTTTCAAACCAGAGGAGCAGGTAGGTGGCCCTCCAGAAAAATTGAATAGATTGAGTGCCTGTATGTGGCAGTCCCAAAAAGTTTTCAAACCAGAGGAGCAGGTAGGTGGCCCTCCAGAAAAATTGAATAGATTGAGTGCCTGTATGTGGCAGTCCCAAAAAGTTTTCAAACCAGAGGAGCAGGTAGGTGGCCCTCCAGAAAAATTGAATAGATTGAGTGCCTGTATGTGGCAGTCCCAAAAAGTTTTCAAACCAGAGGAGCAGGTAGGTGGCCCTCCAGAAAAATTGAATAGATTGAGTGCCTGTATGTGGCAGTCCCAAAAAGTTTTCAAACCAGAGGAGCAGGTAGGTGGCCCTCCAGAAAAATAGAATAGATTGAGTGCCTGTATGTGGCAGTCCCAAAAAGTTTTCAAACCAGAGGAGCAGGTAGGTGGCCCTCCAGAAAAATGGAATCGATTGAGTGCCTGTATGTGGCAGTCCCAAAAAGTTTTCAAACCAGAGGAGCAGGTAGGTGGCCCTCCAGAAAAATAGAATAGATTGAGTGCCTGTATGTGGCACTCCCAAAAATTGTTTAAAACAGAGGAACGGGTCGGTGGCCCTCCAGAAAAATTGAATAGATTGAGTGCCTGTATGTGGCACTCCCAAAAATTGTTTAAAACAGAGGACCGGGTCGGTGGCCCTCCAGAAAAATTAAATGCATAAAGTACTATAGCAAGAGCCAGTGGGCCCTGTCAAAAAATAGCCAGTTTCCTCTGCTTTACTGTACAAAGAGGAGGAGAAGGAGGAAAATGAGGAGGAGGAGGAGTGGATCAATTATTCAGGTTGAGCTTCCTTCACCTGGTGGAGATTGGAAATTATGAGAAATCCAGGCTTTATTCATCTTAATAAGCATCAGCCTGTCAGCGCTGTCAGTCGACAGGCGTGTACGCTTATCGGTGATGATGCCACCAGCTGCACTGAAAACCCGCTCGGACAAGACGCTAGCGGCAGGGCAGGCAAGAACCTCCAAGGCGTACAGCGCCAGTTCGTGCCACATGTCCAGCTTTGAAACCCAGTAGTTGTAGGGAGCTGTGTGATCATTTAGGACGATGGTATGGTCAGCTACGTACTCCCTCACCATCTTTCTGCAAAGATCAGCCCTACTCTGCCGAGACTGGGGACAGGTGACAGTGTCTTGCTGGGGTGACATAAAGCTGGCAAAAGCCTTGTAAAGCGTACCCTTGCCAGTGCTGGACAAGCTGCCTGCTCGCCTACTCTCCCTCGCTACTTGTCCCGCAGAACTACGCACTCTGCCGCTAGCGCTGTCAGAAGGGAAATACTGTTTCAGCTTGTGCACCAGGGCCTGCTGGTATTCATGCATTCTCACACTCCTTTCCTCTGCAGGGATGAGAGTGGAAAGATTTTGCTTGTACCGTGGGTCCAGGAGAGTGAACACCCAGTAATCGGTGCTGGAATAAATTCTTTGAACGCGAGGGTCACGGGATAGGCAGCCTAGCATGAAATCTGCCATATGCGCCAGAGTACCAACGCGTAAGAATTCACTCCCCTCACTGGCCTGACTGTCCATTTCCTCCTCCTCCAACTCCTCCAACTCCTCTTCTTCTGCCCATACACGCTGAACAGTAAAGGACTCAACAATGGTCCCCTCTTGTGTCTCGCCAACATTCTCCTCCTCTTCCTCCTCATCCTCCTCCACCTCCACCTCCTCCGATATGCGCTGAAAACAGACCTAAGGGTGCTTTGGCTATCAACAAGGGAATCTTCTTCCCCCGTCTCTTGTGACGAGCGCAAAGCTTCCGACTTCATGCTGATCAGAGAGTTTTTCAACAGGCCAAGCAGCGGGATGGTGAGGCTGATGATGGCGGCATCGCCACTGACCATCTGTGTTGACTCCTCAAAGTTACTCAGCACCTGACAGATATCAGACATCCACGTCCACTCCTCATTGTAGACTTGAGGAAGCTGACTGACCTGACTACCAGTTCTGGTGGAAGTTGACATCTGGCAGTCTACAATGGCTCGGCGCTGCTGGTAAACTCTGGATAACATGGTCAGTGTTGAATTCCACCTCGTGGGCACGTCGCACAACAGTCGGTGAGCGGGCAGTTGGAGGCGGCGCTGCGCTGCCCTGAGAGTGGCAGCATCTGTGCTGGACTTCCTGAAATGCGCACAGATGCGGCGCATCTTCGTGAGCAAATCTGACAGATTGGGGTATGTCTTGAGGAAACGCTGAACTATCAGATTTAACACATGGGCCAGGCATGGCACATGTGTCAGTCTGCCGAGTTGCAGAGCCGCCACCAGGTTACGGCCGTTGTCACACACAACCATGCCTGGCTTCAGGTTCAGCGGTGCCAGCCACAGATCAGTCTGCGTCGTGATGCCCTGTAATAGCTCTTGGGCGGTGTGCCTTTTATCGCCTAGGCTCAGCAGTTTGAGCACCGCCTGCTGTCGCTTAGCAACGGCACTGCTGCTGTGCCTAGAGCTACCGACTGATGGCGCCGTGCCCACGGATGGTAGTTCGGAGGAGGAGGTGGAGGAGGGGTGGGAGGAGGAGGAGGCATAGTAGGCCTGAAACACCTGGACCGAGGTAGGCCCCGCAATCCTCGGCGTCGGCAGTATATGACCAGCCGCAGGGTCAGACTCGGTCCCAGCCTCCACCAAGTTAACCCAATGTGCCGTCAGCGATATATAGTGGCCCTGCCCGGCAGCACTCGTCCACGTGTCCGTGGTCAGGTGGACCTTGTCAGAAACGGCGTTGGTCAGGGCACGGGTGATGTTGTCTGACACGTGCTGGTGCAGGGCTGGGACGGCACATCGGGAAAAGTAGTGGCGGCTGGGGACCGAATACCGAGGGGCGGCCGCCGCCATGAGGTTGCGAAAGGCCTCGGTCTCTACTAGCCTATAGGGCAGCATCTCCAGGCTAAGCAATCTGGAGATGTGCACATTAAGGGCTTGGGCGTGCGGGTGGGTTGCACTATATTTGCGTTTCCGCTCCAGCGTCTGGGGTATGGAGAGCTGAACGCTGGTGGATGCTGTGGAGGATCGTGGAGGCGACGATGGGGTTTTTGTGGCAGGGTCCTGGGCAGGGGGCTGACTATCAGCTGACACAGGGGAAGGAGCAGTGGTGTGCACGGCCGGAGGTGAACGGGCTTGTTGCCACTGAGTGGGGTGTTTAGCATTCATATGCCTGCGCATACTGGTGGTAGTTAAGCTAGTAGTGGTGGAACCCCTGCTGAGCCTGGTTTGGCAAATGTTGCACACCACAGTCCGTCGGTCATCCGGTGTTTCCTTAAAGAACCTCCAGACTTCTGAAGATCTAGCCCTCGCCGCAAGAGCTCTCGCCACGGGAGCTTCACTAGTTGACACATTTGGCGCTGATGCACCAGCTCTGGCCCTGCCTCTCCGTCTGGCCCCACCACTGCCTCTTCCAACCTGTTCTGGTCGAGGACTCTCCTCCGTCTCAGAAGCACTGTGTTCACCCGGCCTCTCAACCCAGCTTGGGTCTGTCACCTCATCATCCTCCGATCCCTCAGTCTGCTCCCCCCTCGGACTTCCTGCCCTGACAACAACTTCCCCACTGTCTGACAACCGTGTCTCCTCATCGTCGGACACCTCTTTACACACTTCCACTACGTCAAGAAGGTCATCATCACCCACAGACTGTGACTGGTGGAAAACCTGGGCATCGGAAAATTGCTCAGCAGCAACCGGACAAGTGGTTTGTGACTGTGGGAAGGGTCCAGAAAACAGTTCCTCAGAGTATGCCGGTTCAAATGCCAAATTTTCCTGGGAGGGGGCAGACTGGGGGGGAGGAGGCTGAGGTGCAGGAGCTGGAGGAGTGGCGATTTCGGTGACATGGGTGGACTGCGTGGAAGACTGACTGGTGGACAAATTGCTCGAAGCATTGTCAGCAATCCACGACATCACCTGTTCGCACTGTTCTGGCCTCAACAGTGCTCTACCACGAGTCCCAGTAACTTCAGACATGAACCTAGGGAGTGTAGCTCTGCGGCGTTCCCCTGCTCCCTCATAAGCAGGTGGTGTCTCACCCCGGCCAGGACCACGGCCTCTGACCCCTGCAGTAGTTGGACGCCCACGTCCCCGCCCTCGTCCTCTACCCCTAGCCCTCGGGTTAAACATTTTTAAAATGAGAGTTATAGCTTTAATTTTTTTTTAACTTTTTTTTGTGTTTTTTTTTTTTTTTTTTTGTGTTTTTGAGTTTTTAAAACCAAACAATGCTATCCTATTGCTATGGCTATTTTCTAGCCAAGTATGAAAGCACACTACTATGCCAGATGAGATGACACCGAGTTATTAAACAAAATAAACGTAAAATAAAAAAGGACAAATGGCAGACTGTGCCTAATTGAAATCCAACCCCTACTAAATTTTCCCACTTCGGTCTTTGCAATGGATATGTGCGTCACTAAGCGCAAAACACAGCGGTCGCAAGTCTCACTACAAATTGCTGACAATTGGCTAGTAGATGCACTGCAGCAAGTACAGCCACCAGCAGATCAACCAGAAATCAAATATATAACGCTACTGTAGGCGTAAGCCGTTTGGATTCTCCTATGGCTATTTTCTAGCCAAGTATGAAAGCACACTACTATGCCAGATGAGATGACGCTGAGTTATTAAACAAAATAAACGTAAAATAAAAAAGGACAAATGGCAGACTGTGCCTAATTGAAATCCAACCCCTACTAAATTTTCCCACTTCGGTCTTTGCAATGGATATGTGCGTCACTAAGCGCAAAACACAGCGGTCGCAAGTCTCACTACAAATTGCTCACAATTGGCTAGTAGATGCACTGCAGCAAGTACAGCCACCAGCAGATCAACCAGAAATCAAATATATAACGCTACTGTAGGCGTAAGCCGTTTGGATTCTCCTATGGCTATTTTCTAGCCAAGTATGAAAGCACACTACTATGCCAGATGAGATGACGCTGAGTTATTAAACAAAATAAACGTAAAATAAAAAAGGACAAATGGCAGACTGTGCCTAATTGAAATCCAACCCCTACTAAATTTTCCCACTTCGGTCTTTGCAATGGATATGTGCGTCACTAAGCGCAAAACACAGCGGTCGCAAGTCTCACTACAAATTGCTCACAATTGGCTAGTAGATGCACTGCAGCAAGTACAGCCACCAGCAGATCAACCAGAAATCAAATATATAACGCTACTGTAGGCGTAAGCCGTTTGGATTCTCCTATGGCTATTTTCTAGCCAAGTATGAAAGCACACTACTATGCCAGATGAGATGACACTGAGTTATTAAACAAAATAAACGTAAAATAAAAAAGGAAAAATGGCAGACTGTGCCTAATTGAAATCCAACCCCTACTAAATTTTCCCACTTTGGTGTTTGAGGTGGATATGTGTGCCACTAAGAGCTAAACACAACGGTAGCAAGTCCCCCTGCTAATTCCTCACAAAATGGTACTAGATGCAAATAAAAAAAAAAAAAAGTAGAACGTTATTGTAGCCCTAAGAAGGGCTGTTGGGTTCTTGGAGAATCACTCCTGCCTAACAGTAAGCTAATAGAACACCCTAACGCTTTCCCTGACCAGCAGCAGCTCTCTCCCTAGCGGCATCCAGACACAGAATGATCCGAGCAGCGCGGGCAGCGGCTAGTCTATCCCAGGGTCACCTGATCTGGCCAGCCAACCACTGCTATCGACGTGTAAGGGTACCACGTCATGCTGGGTGGAGTGCAGAGTCTCCTGGCTTGTGATTGGCTCTGTTTCTGGCCGCCAAAAAGCAAAACGGCGGGAGCTGCCATTTTCTCGAGCGGGCGAAGTATTCGTCCGAGCAACGAGCAGTTTCGAGTACGCTAATGCTCGAACGAGCATCAAGCTCGGACGAGCATGTTCGCTCATCTCTAATGTTTACCCATGGGACTGGACCCTGGATACTGGTACATGGGAACTTGAAGGACTTAGCAGTTGTTCCTACATGTACGGTGAGCATAGCACTGGGCACATTTAAGTTGTTTCATACTACAATATGGTGCTTCATATTTATTTATAGGTCAGTAAATGTATTCTGCTAAGGAAACCAAACAACTACCCATGGTTTGTCTTCCTATTATGATGCTGCAGTTATAATTTTGGAAATCATTTAAGAGGCTGAATATTACATACAATATGCATATTTACATTCCATTACAGTAAAGGCCAAACACCAACATCAAGTATGAGAAAAGACAATGACACATTAAACAGAACCTGTCATGAGGATTTAGGCCCACAAGTTGCCACCAAAGTTATGCAGGACAGTGTCAAGATTGATGTCCTTCTACATTGTGGGAGACTCAGAATTGTGAGTGGGGATGGAGAAGAGTCACACGGGCCTAACCACTCTATGATTGACAAATGTACCATAGGACAGACAGATAGGTTAATGGCTGTTTATGAGAATACATCCTCCTGACAGATTCCCTTTAATACAACATCATAATACATAAATGTATATATCAATACAATCAATGCAATATCGCATATAAATATCAATAATATGCAAATAAAAATTTTACACTGAACACAACTTATAAAAAATATATTTTATTAAGAGAAAAACTGAAATTTTACAGCTCCTTTAGATAAATCGTCTTTGTTGTGTGTCAATCTTGACATTCTAGCATGTTGGCCCTCCACGCACTGGATATGCTCTGGAGATTCTGGATGCTTGTTACTTAAGTTACCACAGTATATATTTTATTCAGGCGATCCTTTATCATTTATTCAGGGGCATAATATAGTCTAATTCATATTTAAAGTTAAAAGTGTATTTTGATATATATACTCGAATATAAGCTGAGTTTTTCAAGACAACAAAATGTGCTGGAAAACCCAAACCCGGCTTATATTCAAGTACAAAAAAAAACTGTACTCAATTTACCAACACCTCCCATGTTCCTCTTTTATCTTCCATCCCTGGCAGGTCCATGCATGCTAGCCGTGCACATTAGCCATGTGCCGCTGCAAAGTGAGTGCATAGCAACAGCAGGACTTGTTTCAGCCGGTGCACACATTATGATGTCAACAAGCAGCTGACGTCGTAGTGCGTGCGCTGCTAGTGCATATGGACCTGCCGCTGCCAAAGCGCAGGAAGAAAGAAGAGGACCTACAAGGGACATTGGAAAGGTGAGTATTGAGTTTACTTTTTTAGATACTGGGGCGGGCTTGATGGCTATATACTGGGGGTGGGCTGGCTAGCTATATACTGGGGGCGGGCTGGCTGGTTATATAGTGGGGGCTGGCTGGCTTTATATTAGGGGCTGGCTGACAAGCTATATACTGGAGGTGGACTGGATCACTATATACCGGGGCGGACTGGCTGGCTATATACTAGGGGCTGGCTGATTAACTATATACTGGATGTAGGCTGGCTGGCTACATACTGGGGGTTAGCTGGCTTTATACAAGGGGCTGACTGACTATCTAAATACTGGGGAAGGGGCTGACTATATACTGTGGGTAAACTGGCTATATACTGGGGATGAGCTGGATGGATATATACTGAGGTGAGCTGGCTAGCTATATATTAGGGGCTGGCAGACTAGCTATGTAATGGGGGCAGGCTGGATGGCTGTATACTGGGGCTGGCTGGCTATATACTGGGGGCTGGCTGGCTTTATATTAGGGGCTGGTTGACTATCTTTATACGGGGGAAGGGGCTAGCTATATTCTTGGGCCGGGCTGGCAGGCTATATACTCGGGGCAGGGAGCCCCAGATGGCAAAAAGTATTAAGCATTTACAAACAGCACTTTCATTCATAACTTATCACTTTTTTGGAGCAATCTGCCTACTCAATTTTTTCAGTAAAGTTCCGCAAAAGTAAACTTTAACTAAAATAGTTATAATTAACTGAAAATGAATGTTTTACCAAAAGTGAAGACATACCTGAAGTTGTAATTATAGATGTTAATCCTGCTGTCGTAGGAGTTGCTGAGCTTGAGGTTGTTGAAATCAGATCTTTAGTTGTAGAAGCTAAAATTGTTGCAGCTGTTGATTCAGATGTTAATGCTGAGGTAGTGAAGTGTGTGTTCTCTGGAGATGTTATGATTGTTGTTGACACAGAATCACTTGAAGCGCCTGTAGTTTTTGTACTTCTCATTGTAATAGGTGTAGTAGTTAAAGTAGATTCAGATTCTGTAGTGGTTCTTGTTACTTTAGATGTGTAATCTGTTAAAGTCTGCAATGTTGAAGCAGCTGTTACATCTGAAGTTGTAAAAAATGTTCTACCAGGTGTCAAACTGATAACAGGGGCAGCAGATATTACAGATGAATGGGCTGCAGTACTTGTTTTATCTGTTATGTATGTACTTTGTACTTCAGATGTAGATATTGTTGAATTTGTACTACTGCCTTCAGTGATGAGAGATACGGTAACAATAGAGTCTGTGTCTCTTGAAGTTGGGTGTGTTGTAGAAACAGTGGTCTCTGCAGTGGAACCAATAGCTGTCACTGATCCAGTTGTTGGTCCTGAAACTGTAGCTGGTGGACTAGAACTAATAATTGATGTAAATCTGGATGACAAAATGGTTGTTGGCTCATCAGTAGTAACATGCGTCGTTTCAGTGGACTCTGTTTTAGCTGAAGTAGAGCTCCCTGTAAGAATGGTTGAGGCATTTAATGTAGAGCTGGATGTAATAATGGTTGCTGGCTCTTCAGTAGTAACTTGTGTAGTAACTATTGGTTTTGTGATTAAGGTAGTTTCTGATGATGTGGTTTTTGTTGTTTCCTGAGAGGAGGCTGTTGGTGATGCAGAAACTGTGGTATGTGTTGTTCTTGAGCTTATAGTTGATGCTGAACTAGAAGTTGCCTCTTCTGTGGACGCAGCAGTTGCTTCTGCAGATTCTGTTTTCAATGAAGTGGAAGTGCTTGTTTTTGTCGATGTTGCTATTGTGGTTTCAGAAGTTGAAACTGTTGTTGGTTGTGAAACTGTAGTTGGTGAATTTGAGCTAACAGTTGATGTAGAGCTGGATGTTAAATCGGTCGCTGGCTCTTCTGTAGTAACATGTGTGTTTCCACTAGACTCTGCTAAAGTAGAAGTCCCTGTTTTGTTGGTTGTGGTAATGATTACTCTTGAGGTTGAATATGCTGAAGAAGTAGTATGGACTATTGGTTCTGTGGCTAAAGTTGTTTCTGATAAGGTTGTTTTTGTTGTTTCTACAGAGGAGGGTGTTGGTAATGCAGATAATGTTGTTTGTGTTGTTCTTGGGCTTATTGTTGAAGCAGACCTAGATGTTGTAGGTGTTGGCCATTCTGTGGTAGCAGCAGTAGCTTCTGTAGACTCTGTTTTCAAGGAAGTAGAAGTGCTTGGTTTTGTTGATGTTGTTGTGGTTTCTGAAGTTGAACCTGCTGTTGATTGTGAAACTGAAGTTGTTTTACTTGAGCTAACAGTTGATATAGAGCTTGATGTAAAATCGGTTGCTGGCTCTTCAGTAGTAACATGTGTAGTTCCAGTAGACTCTGTTGTGGCTAAAGTAGAAGTCTCTGTTTTGTTGGTTGAGGTAATGATTACTTTTGAAGTTGAATATGCTGAAGAAGTAGCTTGAACTATTGGTTTTGTGATTAAGGTAGTTTCTGATGATGTGGTTTTTGTTGTTTCCTGAGAGGAGGCTGTTGGTGATGCAGAAACTGTGGTATGTGTTGTTCTTGAGCTTATAGTTGATGCTGAACTAGAAGTTGCCTCTTCTGTGGATGCAGCAGTTGCTTCTGCAGACTCTGTTTTCAATGCAGTGGAAGTGCTTGTTTTTGTGGTTTCAGAAGTTGAAACTGTTGTTGGTTGTGAAACTGTAGTTGGTGAATTTGAGCTAACAGTTGATGTAGAGCTGGATGTTAAATCGGTCGCTGGCTCTTCAGTAGTAACATGTGTGTTTCCACTAGACTCTGTTGTAGCTAAAGTAGAAGTCCCTGTTTTGTTGGTTGTGGTAATGATTACTCTTGAGGTTGAATATGCTGAAGAAGTAGTTTGGACAATTGGTTCTGTGGTTAAAGTTGTTTCTGATAAGGTTGTTTTTGTTGTTTCTACTGAGGAGGGTGTTGGCAATGCAGATAATGTTGTTTGTGTTGTTCTTGAGCTTATTGTTGATGCAGGCCTAGATATTGTAGATGCTGGCCCTTCTGTGGTAGCAGCGGTAGCTTCTGTAGACTCTGTTTTCAATGAAGTAGAAGTGCTTGGTTTTGTTGATGTTGTTGTGGTTTCTGAAGATGAATCTGTTGTTGGTTGTGAAACTGTAGTTGTTGAACTTGAACTAACAGTTGATGTAGAGCTGGATGTAAAATCGGTTGCTGGCTCTTCAGTAGTAACATGTATGGTTCCACTAGACACTGTTGTAGCTAAAGTAGAAGTCTCTGTTTTGTTGGTTGAGGTAATTATTACTCTTGAAGTTGAATATGCTGAAGAAGTAGGTTGGACTATTGGTTTTGTGATTAAGGTAGTTTCTGATGATGTGGTTTTTGTTGTTTCTTGAGAGGAGGCTGTTGGTGATGCAGAAACTGTGGTATGTGTTGTTCTTGAGCTGAGAGTTGATGCTGAACTAGAAGTTGGCCCTTCAGTTGAAGCAGCAGTTGCTTCTGCTGACTCTGTTTTCAAAGATGTGGAAGTGCTTGTTTTTGTTGATGTTGTTTTTGTGGTTTCTGAAGTTGAACCTGTTGTTGGTTGTGAAACTGTAGTTGTTGAACTAACAGTTGATGTAGATCTGGATGTTAAATCGGTTGCTGGCTCTTCAGTAGTAACATGTGTGGTTCCACTAGACTCTGTTGTAGCTAAAGCAGAAGTCTCTGTTTTGTTGTTTGAGGTAATGATTACTCTTGAAGTTGAATATTCTGAAGAAGTAGGTTGGACTATTGGTTTTGTGATTAAGGTAGTTTCTGATGATGTGGTTTTTGTTGTTTCTTGAGAGGAGGCTGTTGGTGATGCAGAAACTGTGGTATGTGTTGTTCTTGAGCTTATAGTTGAACTAGAAGTTGGCCGTTCTGTGGACACAGCAGTTGCTTCTGCAGACTCTGTTTTCAATGACGTGGAAGTGCTTGTTTTTGTTGATGTTGCTATTGTGGTTTCGGAAGTTGAAGCTGTTGTTGGTTGTGAAACTGCAGTTGGTGAATTTGAGCTAACAGTTGATGTAGAGCTGGATGTAGAAACGGTTGCTGGCTCTTCAGTAGTAACATGTGTAGTTCCAGTAGACACTGTTGTAGCTAAAGTAGAAGTCTCTGTTTTGTTGGTTGAGGTAATGATTACTCTTGAAGTTGTATATGCTGTAGAAGTAGTTTGGACTATTGGTTCTGTGGTTAAAGTTGTTTCTGATAAGGTGGTTTTTATTGTTTCTACTGAGGAGGGTGTCGGCGATGCAGATAATGTTGTTTGTGTTGTTCTTGAGCTTATTGTTGATGCAGGCCTAGATATTGTATGTGTTGGCCCTTCTGTGGTAGCAGCGGTAGCTTCTGTAGACTCTGTTTTCAATGCAGTGGAAGTGCTTTGTTTTGTCAATGTTGCTATTGTGGTTTTTGAAGTTGAAACTGTTGGTGGCTCTGAAACTGTAGTTGTTTCCATGGTTTTTGGTTTATCAGTGACAGCTGTTTCAGAAGTCTCTGTTTTTAGCGAAGTAGGAGTTATTGCAGGTGTTGAATATGTTTCAGTTGAAGTTGTTTGACCTGATGAAAAAGTTGAGATATCTGGTGAACTGCTTATGGTTGTTTCTTTTGTTGTTCCTTGAGAGGATGCATAAAATGTTGTTCTTGAAATCTGTGGCCCAGTTGCAATAGTGTCCTTTTCTAATGTTGTTGGTTTAACCTCTGATGAAGAACCATATGTCAAAGTGCTTGTAGGTTCATAACCGACAGATATGGTATGAGTTGGAGCTATGGTTACAGTAGTAATTCCGGATGTTGTTTCTGATGCTGTTGTAGTTTTAGACTCCAAAGTTGATCCAGATGTGCTCATAGAAATAGTTTCTCCAACTGTCGGTTCGGAAGTTAAAGTAGGTGAAATTCCTAAAGAACATTTTGTTGTACCAAAAATATTCATTCATTTACTGCAATTATTTTTACACACCTGTCATTAGCTGAACTATATATTTTAATATGAATACCCCAGGAAATGCAGGTCAGAGGACTGTGAACTATTACCTTAACTATTGCTATTCGGTTATCTATATCTATCTACACATATATGTATGTAAGCATACATATATTTTTAATCATATCATGTTCTTATAACATGCACACACAAAATCAAGGCACATACAAAGTGAATTATAAAATAGAACAAAGATATTTTAAAAAATGCAACATTTCTATTTTTTAAATTGAGTCATACAAGCAATATGCAATAAATAATTACCCAATTATTTGTGTGTAAAAACAAGTTCATAAAACATTGAATGTTTTTGCTATGGCTACACAGGAAATCTCTGTAAGTCCAAAAAATATTCTTTTTTGATGTAGAATTGTGCTTTAGAATTGTTAATAGAGAATAGAGAGGTTGATAATAGAGAAATACCTGTGTTGCCTTAGTGTAAATTATCCATACAGTAGAGAAAAACATAGAACACACAACACAAAAACATAAACAACACTTTGACCATAACTTTTATTGTGAATTAAAGGCAAATATATTTACCATGCATTACACGCACGTGTGGACAACATGCAATCTTCTGATGCAGCACAATTGATTTTGTAACATAGATCGGTAATGTAACAGTGATATTTCTTTGTTTTATTATAGAGTCACTATATATTTATATAGAGATAACCACAAGAACAACAACAACAAACATTTACAATGCACTTTTCCACAGCATACTCAAAGTGCAAATAAATAAAAATAAATAGCCTAAAGTAACAATATACATACAGATTATGTATATATATATATATATATATATATATATATATATATATATATATATATATATATATATATTAACAGTCATGAGAAAAATAATCACTTGGTTTTGGCATTGTGGCTTGAGTTTGTAAAAGTAAAGATGTTTGGCAAACATGCCACATTGGGTAATGGGGTGGGGTGATGATTTCTGCTTGTTTTGCAAAAGCAGGACCAACACCAAATGTACATTATTTACTTCTTAAATAATGTAAGAGAGTGATAAAGTTACTACAATAAAGTACAGAAAAAATTATAGTGGAATTGTTTGTGTCTGAGCTTGTATTTTTCTAATATTGCTACTTTCTAAGGCCCAATGTTTTTTTTATTCGCTGAAGTCAAGGATGGTCTATGATCTTCTTCTCATGACTGTATAAAGCAATGAGCTTTACAATTACGAAACAAAAGTATCAATGCCAATGGCAAAGCCTGTGAAACAGAGATTACATTTGTAGTGATAAGTTTTGTCATTAATGCTCATTTTACTTTCTTTGTGATAAAAATTTTAATTTTTGATATATCTACATATCTATCTATCTATCTATCTATCTATATATATATATATATATATATACGTATATATATATATATATATATATATATATATATATATATATATACGTATATATATATATATATATATATATATGTGTATATATATATATATATATATATATATATATATATATATATATAGATAGATGTAATATTTTTAGATTTTATGTATAAATCTGATATATAATGGAATTACATTGTTACAGTAATGGATGTAACAAAACAAAAGGGACACATGATGTACACAAATCACAGTAGTTATTAAAAACATACATTTTTTCTGTTAATTTTTAGCACCTCCAAAATGCTACATTTAAACTATTGTACAACATACTCAAAATCTTTGAGTACAAGTATCCTCCATAAAAATTACATTAAAGTTGATCAGGAAATAATTTTTTTTTTTACCTGTTGTAGTCGGGGTTCTTCCCGTTGTTGATGGAATAACTAATAAAAACACAGCAAATGTTATATAATTCTACCTCTCAGAACACTGCAATAAGACTTTCACTCTCTATAATCATATAATGCATTTTCCCACATTTTTTGTCATTCTACTACAAATTGTTTAGTTTTACCTTTAATTCAGTTTGAAGATTTAGTTTTTCTTACCTATTGTTCCTGAAACAACTGGTTGTGCAGTAATTGTAGATTTAGCTAGAAAAAGAATATAAAAGTATTAACAAGGAGGTTTGCAACTGCATTAAATGGCAGTTATTGCCAGTTATTTACCAAAATCATCAAAATTAAGGCAATTTAATCAAATGTAACAGTACACAATCAATCAAACTTTAAACATTTATTTGCATTGTGGATTTATAGAACTACAAATCCTTAAATGGAGGATGTCAGGTCTTTAAATGGGGCAACTACTCCGGACAGGGCTGGATTATTAAGAGGGCACGCAACGTAGGGGTTTCTACCACTCCTCCATAAACTGCATAAATTGTCTCACTGCAGTTTATCATCTTATCCAGCAGTTGGCACTGTCACATAGTGATGCTGCCGGCTGATGTTACTGAAACACCCTAAGAAACTGAATGGGGGAGTAGAGAACATGGAGTCTCTGCTACATGGAGGACTGGATAGCTCTCTAGTTTCTATAGCTTACAAGAAGGTTATAGAGTTGCAGTAACTTCACAGCACCCCCACCTATACCACTATAACACTATACCACTCCGATAACTGCCCACACCACTCTGACCCACCATAATGTCTGTCCACACTGCCCCAATCAACTGCAATGTCTGCCCACACCCCCCCAAACCACCCCAATGTCTGATCACACATTCCTAAACTACCACACCATGACTGAGCCAGGTGTTAGAAGCTTTTTTAAATAATTCTGCGGCATTCTAAGTGATAAGCTTCCTAATACATCATTCAAAATAATAAATGGCGCACTAGGAATTTTATGAAAAAATATAAATATTATGACTTTTTGAAATTTGTTAGAATTAGTTTCCATATTTGTATCAAACCTCTTAAGTTGAAAACTATGACCTGGTTTATCAATGAATTTATATTTTTGACATATTAAAAATGCATTGGAAATAATAATTCTGTGTTTATATTATAATTCCCCTACCTGAAGTTGGTGGATTTACAGTGAACACTGTTGGAGTTACTTGGCTTGAAGTAGAGTCAGTTGGTTTTGCAGTACTGGCATTTGTGGAAGATGCAGGAGTAGATGGTGTAGTAGTAGATGTTGAATTGGATGGAATAGTGGTTGGTGGGATAGTAGTGGTAGATGTAAGTGTAGATGGAATAATAGTTGTAGAAGAAGGAGTTGAAAGAGTTTGACTAGATATAGTAGATGGAGAAGAAGATTGACTAGTGGTCGTAGATGACACAACTGTTGTAGATGAAGGAGTGGATAGATTGGTGGTAGATATAGGTGTAGATGGGCCAATAGTTGTCGACAAAGGAGTAGATGGAGTAGTAGTAGATGTCATTGTAGAGGTTACAATGGGTGGGTTAGTAGTTGAAGAAGGTTGACTAGTACCAGTAGATGTATGTGTGGATGAGCTAGTGGTGGTAGATGAAGACAAAGATGGGATAAATGTTGTAGATGTAGGAGTGGGTGGACCAGTGCTAGTTGACGTGGGTGTGGCTGGGATGATACTTGTAGATGTGGAAGTAGATGGGCTAGTAGTGGCAGATTTTGGTGTGGATGAAATAGTAGTTGTAGATGTAGGAGTAGATGAGTTAGTAAAAGATACTGTGCTAGTAGTGTTTAAAGTGGATACATGGGTTAAAGTACTAGCAGATGAAGTATGAATAGGCGTTGATGAGATAAAGCCTATAAATAAACAGCAAAAAAATTATATTTCATATTTGTTTGTGCTGAATAATTAGGATAATAATTATGGCCTAGCCTTTCATCTAGTTCATGAATGGCAATGTAATTATATCCCAACCCAATATTAAAATTTTTGTGTTGAGAAAAAGAAAGTACACCCTTTAAAAAAAACAAAAACAGGTAAATACAGCCAAAGATGAAAAGGTGGCCCTTAGCTTATAATGTAGTCTGTAGGGCTTTTCCATTATTTTACTGGGAAAATAGCGCTACATGCAACAAAGGCCTCTAACACAACCGGGTGCAGAATAAGATCAAATTTCATATGATGTTAAATTAATATATAATGGAGCTACGAACTTCAGCAATAGTATTAAAGGGAACCTGTCATCAGGAGCCCCTTTTCTGGCTCCCCCATGTCCCCATAGAGCAAATTGTACACATTGCCAAAGTGTTTTATAAAAAATAAAACTGTCTTTTTCTGAAAAAAACTGTGCCTTCCCCCACCCTAGGGAAACACCTCTGCCATGCATTGATTTCAAATAAAACAAATCTCCCATGTCATTCATATCTCCTCCCTCCTGTCGCTTCCCGTTTCAGGATGTCATATATGTCTGCCCCACTCCTCACTGGTCACACTGGACTAGGGACACAGTTATGTGTTCTCGCAGTTAAAAAACAGATAAAGATTTCCTGTGAAAACTGAACTTCAACTTACAATTTTTGCTTGTAAAAAATATTATTTAATGAAGAATTATTTACCAGATGTTGAGGACTTTGTGGTGCTTGTAGTTGATGATTCACCTAAGATAATAAAGTATGTTATAATTAAAAGTGTTGCAAATATAATAACTTCTGAATACAAAAATATCTAAGGCGAGTTGGGGATGAACACTTTCCACATTTTTTGGTATAAATATTTTTTAGTCTGACAGAAACTTTCCTCTCTTCATTATAGGCTTTACTATAAGTACATTTTATTTTTAAAGCATATGATAATAGTGTACAATATAATGTGAATTTAAAATACAATGGCCCACATTTATTAAAGTGTTTGCACTAGTTCTCTGTCTGACTTTGCACACAAAAGAACATGTAAACTGCTTCACATGTATTTATGAATTGTCTGCACTAGTCTTGTGTCGCGGCTGTGTCCACTGAGCCACACAAGGTTGTTCCGGTGCTGATTTGGATTTATTAGTCGGATTTATACATTTATTAGTCGGCAGAATTATGTTGCACTCTCTGGAGGGGATTTAACAATGTGTCTCAGACTGCGCCAGATTTATTACTATGATGATGAATTCTGGTGCAGTGTAAGACTGTCGGTTCCTACTTTAGACCTACTTTTAGTTGGTCTAGACTGTGCGGAAGAATTTTGGGCATACGAACGATTTTCTGTAAGCCAAGCCCCTTTCTGAGGCCACACCCATGTTCCAACGGTCATGCCCCCTTAATTGGACAATTTGAAAAAGTGCCAAAAAAGGTTTAAAAGCCTTGATAATTGTGGTGCAAGGCATTTAAGACAAAGTTTTTAATGCAAAACCTCCAGAATTGTGGCGCAAATGCGTTTATAAATCCCCCCCCTAAGTTAAATGTGCACCAAAAAAAATTGGTGTACACCTCTTCAGCAGTTCAGAGTGCACATTAGTGAGGAAAATGGCACATAGTTCCATTTAAACTACTTCTGATAAATTTGGGCCAGTGTCAGAATTATAAACAAAATACTATAGCTATATACCTGATGGTGTTGAAGTTATTTTGGTGGTGGTGGTAGTGGTGGTGGTGGTAGATGGTGATTTAACTAAAAGAAACACGTTTCATAATGAGCATCGATTGTTAACATAACAGTATATTTAAAAAAAAAGAAAATAAGGCTCCAGCAAGGGCTATTTTTGGACACTGATCCTTAAGAAGCTGTGTCTTAGTGTCCCAAATATCCCATTACTAACTCTGGAAACAACCATAAAAATAAAATTGGCTATAAAGGAGTTTGTTCAAAATGATCTCTGGTGGCCCTGGCTACTGCAGAGTTATACTCTGAAAAAGTACATCATTTCTGTGCATGTGGCTAAGGTCTGGCTTTTGTGAAGATCTCCGAGTAGAAAGAGTAGCAGGAGTTGGTAAAAATAAGTTCATATATTGCTCAGGGGCGTAACTACAGTGGTAGCAACCATAGCAGCTGCTATGGGGCCCACAGTGTCAGGGGGCCGCATCATGCAACCTGACAAAAGAATGGACACCATTATGTACACCATTATATACATATACATTGTACAACATAATATGTATGTATGTGCTCTACTTAAGAACACTCGACTTACATACGACCCCTAGTTACAAACGGACCTCTGGATATTGGTAATTTATTGTGCTTTACTCCTAGGCTACAATAAACAGCTATAACAGGTATCACAGGCGTCTGTAATGAAGATTTATTGTTATTCCTGATTCTTAGGACAACCCAACATTTTTAAAATCCAATTGTCAGAGAGACCAAAAGAGTTCTGTCTGGGATTACAATGATAAAATATACAGTTCCGACTTACATACAAATTCAACTTAAGAACAAACATACAGACATATGTAACCCGGGGACTGCCTGTATAACATATATGTGACGTATATAAGCTGTATCTGGGATGTATATATGCTGTATCTGTGATGTGTATATACTGTATACACAATGTATGATGTGTATATATACTGGATTATGCTCTTTATATGTACTCTGCAACTGTAACTCACATTTGTGAGCATATAAATATGCATATTTTTAAGGGGTAAGGAGTGCCCCATTTAGAAGTCTGATATGGGGCCCTGCCTCTCCTAGTTACGCCACTGATATCGCTATTTAGGATTCAAAGTCCCTGTTCCTAAAGTACCATTGGAGACTCAAGAAATTTATGGAACCAATCACTCGAATTGCTACGTAAACAACATGTTTATGGCAGAGAAATCACATTGTCAACGTGTCTATGTAACAGCACTGCTTAAAGAAGCCGTTATGTTTTATAGATTTACATTGGAAAATACTGAAATCAGCAATCATACTATTTGGTATATAAAAAACTTGCTGGTATTTGCTAAAAGAAGACCATGGCATGGATTAACCAATTACTTACTGCAATAACCAGGTGTCAGTGAGATGTCATCTATGGCCACATCACTAAGATGATTTTCTCCTCTTATTCCTTCAATGAAAATCTAGAAACACAACATATTAATGATATAGTTAAAGGTTTAAGAAGTGTTGTTCTAATAATTTATGCAGCACAAGGGGGGTGGAATTTTGTATTTACAGCGGTGGCAATTCTACATTTCAGTAACAAATCTATTAAAAGACAACAAGCCTGATGACCCATAAATCTAGGTTACATGTATCAATAACTTTTAATACATTTACAGCACTTTTTATGGGTGACAATGCAATTATGTCTTCTTGGTCCATATTGGGATGGCCGTTGTTTTGATTTTATAGGGTTTTATGTTCTAATAATGTTTACTGTTTCCCATGTGGTGGAATTTGGATAGGTGGGTATTGTATTACTGTATTAATTAAAACTAATTAAAAACACAGTATTAGTTACCTGAATGATGTCACTGTCTGGCAAGAAAATCTCTTCTAAAAGCCACACATCTCCATAATTTCCCTCAAGGTAGGTCACATATTCCAAACCGTCTTCTCTTAAAACAGACACCCTGATTTCCATGTAGTCTGAGGTTCCATACATGTGGTACCAGAACCGCAAGCAGTGATATCCAGTGAAACAATCAGCAGGACTCTCCAACCTTGCCATGTCTCCCTCGTTTGAAAATCGCCCATCAATGTACAGATAGTATCCATCTGAAATAATGTAAGTATTGTGATGAGAAGTGAATGCATCATTATCTTGTTTAGAATTTGTAGAAGTCTATTACCTCCTGTTGTGTGGTCAGAGGAAGGTCCAGTGAGATCAGATGGTGTAGAACCTTTCCAGCGTATCCAGTCCATTTGATCTGCCTTTGATTGTGTCCACTCACAGTATCCATCATCGAAAGTGCAGTTTATTTGACATTTATCTGCACCAAACAAAATACATATGTCAATTGATAAGCAATGTCTAAACTATGAATTTAGAAGAATCTTGTAATGAATCTGGGAAAATAAAGAATAGAATGGAATAGCTGAATATTCTGTATACTTTATAAAATTAACAAAAAAATTCTGTATCCTTGGTAACACTGCCTACTTCTGTTTTCACTTTTCTAATTTGGCAGGTAACAAAAAAAGGCAACAATTTGCATAAATTTTTTATATGTCATCAATTGCAACCTTTTGCCAGTATTTATGCCAAGAATTGGTGTAAAACTGCTTAGTGATTATATGTTGATTCATATAATATTTTAGAAACAATACTGAACATTAAATATAGTTTATAAGAGTTATTTATTCTTACCTGTTGGGCCTGAAACAATTGGTTGTGCAGTGATTGTAGATTTAGCTAATAAAAGAATGGAGAGAAGATTGACTCCTAAGTTTGTTAAACATTAACTTGTATAGTTATTGGTAGTTTTGTCCAAAAATAATCCAAATGAGGGCAATTCAATTATGGATAAGGTGTATGGTTTCACATGTAAGCAATAGTATAGTTTTTAATTAGAAAACAGTGAAACGCTGAATTCCGACGTGATATCAGAAGGTACTGTACCGCACAATAAAATATTTCATATGTATTTCAATCTCATTACAAGTTGTTAGATTTTACCCTTTTTCAACAAATTGAAAAAATCTATAATTTTTTTAATGGCATACTTTTTTACCTGAAGATGGTGGATTTACAGTAAACACAGTTGATGATATATTTGTGGACACAGTCGTAGAGACTTCAGGAGTAGATTGTGTAGTCGTAAATCTTGAAGTAGACGGAGCAGTTGTTGAAGACATTGGAGTAGATGGCAAAATAGTGGAAGATGTTGATTGACTAAAGGTGGTAGATATAGATGTAAATGGGATGCTAGTTCTAGATGTTGGTGAACTAGAAGTAGATGTTGAAGTGGATGGAATAGGGGTGGCTGGTGTAGTTGTTGATTGTCTAATGGTGGTAGGCGTAGGTGTTGATGGGACAATAGTTGTATATGAAGGAGTAGATGGACTTGTAATAGATGAGGATGAGACAATTGTTGTAGATGTAGATGTAAGAGTAGATGGACTAGTGGTTGTAGATGTAGGTGTAGTAGATGTTGTAGATGAGGCAATTGGTGTGGGTGGTATACGTGTTGTAGTTTTAGAAGTAGTTGGGATAGCAGTAGTAATATTTGAAGTGGAAGTTAAAGCAGAAGATAAACTGATAGTAGGTGTTGATGTAGTGGATCCTATGAATAAACAGAAGAAAAATATTGTCATATTACTTATCGTTTTTTCAGTTACTCAATAACCACATCCAGAGCTATAATAACTACCTTATGTGCGGTTGAAATTAGTGAAGCATGCTTAAGATAAAAAAAACTAACCACTAGTAAAAGCAAACAAGACAATGCAGAATATCGGACCATGTTCATATCTGATGAAATGGGTGAAATGTATCATTAGGCAAACTTCTTGCGATAGTTCTATCTCTGTCTTTGGAGCTCTGCTGCTGTCAGACTTATTAAAGTGGCTTTGGCCCTTGATAAATCTGTTTGCAGTGTGCTTATGCTCATAAAGTGGGTGGGAGGGGGCCTCTGGAGTCAATTTGAGCCAAAACTTGCACCTGAATGGGAAGTCGCCATACATAAATGCAGTCCTATTGTGAATACATGCCTATGCAGATTTAATGAATCTGGTGCAAGTCGGGTCTATGTGAAAGCGACTTTGCATTGTCCTATGTTCATTTGGCGCAAAGGTAAGCAGCGTTTGCACCACAACAAATGCACAAAAAAATATGGATACATCACCCCTGTCTAGACCCCAATGGCTTATAATAGGGTCCATGGGGCTTCATCATGATGTCTAATGTTTAAATCTTAAAAAATGCAACATGCAACATGCAAGCTCTAATGGAGCCTCCAATTCAGTATAAGATTACATATCAAACTGTATGTATAGTTCACATATAGTGTAATTACATGTAACAGAGATAAGGGTGTCTAAAAGAGCAACAAGCATGTAAACACAGCCTAACATTTCATCTTATTATTTTATAACTAGGTAAATAGCTTTTCTGTCAAACCCACACATTTAATACTTCATCCTAACATATTTTGTTTATGAGAAAATATTATTTATTTAAATATTTATCATTTCAAATATTGCTTCACCCAGGAACATAAATTATGTTTTAATTTACATTGTCTTTCATAGTTTACACATTTAATTTATTCAGAACACAAAAATATCTCTGTTTACTTGGGGATGGCTTAGTGGAACACTTTCCATGGGAAATAGGAGGACATGGTGCCAATAAGCCAAACTCTAGCCAATGTACATGAGAGCCAGGGCCAGGGCAGTGAACTGAATTTTTTGGCACTGCGTTATTTTTTTAAAACGGTCTGCCAGAAAGTTTCCTTCCTTTTTCATTGGATTTACTGTATTTCCATTTTATTATTTTTGTAATAAAAGTGTGTAATAGGATCTGGATTTAAATTCAATGTTAGTGTTTTAAACAAAATGTTATTGCTGAATACCTGATGGCGTTGATGTTTTTTCGGTGGTAGTGGTGGTAGTGGTGGTGGTAGATGTTGATTTAACTAAAAATACAAGTTTCATAATGAGTATCAATTGTTGGCATAACAGTATATTATTTATTGAATTAAATAAGGCTCCAGAAGGTTAAATGTAATCTGTTAGCACTTTTTTGGACACTAATGCTTAGGAAGCTGTTTCTAAAATAGCCCATTACTAACTAAGCTATCGTATTTTTCGGACTATAAGGCGCACTGGATTATAAGGCGCACCATCAATAAATGCCTGCTAAAACGTCTAGGTTCATATATAAGGCGCACAGGATTATAAGGTGCACCATCAATAAATGCCTGCTTAAACATCTAGGTTCATATATAAGGCGCACAGGATTTTAAGGTACACCTGCTTATAAGGATGAATGACCAGGTGGTGGCAGACCTGTGCACAGTTCAAGGCAGCTGTTGTCTGTAAATACAGGCGCCCTGGACTATATGGGGCACCTTTGATTTCTGAGAAAATCAATGGATTTTTTGTGCGCCTTATTGTCTGAAAAATATGGTATTAGAAAAATCCAAGTGTATACTGTGCTACAGATTTACATTGCACACAACTCAAAGAACCATTATATTTGATATATAAAACAACTTACTGACATTCCCTAAAAGTAGACCATGGCATGGATTAAGTAATCACTTACCACAATAGCCAGGTGTAAGAGAGATGTCATCTATGGCCACATCACTAAGATGATCTTCTCCTCTAATTCCATCAATGAATATCTATAAACACAACATATGAACAATTTGATTATAGCTTTAAGAACTATTGTGTACTATAATGTATGCAGTCTATTTACAGACGTGGTAATTGTATATTTAAATTCCTAGTGGAACGTCAATGGCTGTAAGTCTTCATATGCGTGCAAGGCGGTCTTATTTGGCAAAGTCTCCGATCCTAGTCAAGGGCCTCAAACTTAGCTAAACCAGTGCCCTGCACAGTACTGAAGAGATACAACCACATTGAAGCAATGCTGTCTACACTTGGGAAACTGTTCTTTTTTGAACAGATATACTGTTTTAGCTATTATCTTGCACCATGCCATTAGGCTTCCTGAAAATCATGCTTGAGTATATATCTGTAACATACTTATATGTAAAATGTAAGTCACGGGTCGAGGTTAATTGCATTATTGTGCTGATATTACATTTGTTACATTTGCAATTGTGGTTTTGGAACTGTCTCTATTTGGTACACTTTGGACCGTTTTTTCTGATTTCATAGGTTTTGTGTTCCTTATAATGTTGCCTGTTTTCTAAAAAATGTGGCTTGTATTGTAACTGAAATGGAATAAAAGGATTAAGAAATGTATTAAATAAAATAACAACTAAAACACAACATTTTCTTACCTGACTGATGTCACTGTCTGGCAAGAAAATTTCTTCTAAAAGCCACACATCTCCATAATTTCCCTCAAGGTAGGTCACATATTCCAAACCGTCTTTTCTTAAAACAGACACCCTGATTTCCATGTATTCTGAAGTTCCGTACATGTGGTACCAGAATCTCAAGCAGTGGTATCCAGTGAAACAATCAGCAGGACTCTCCAACCTTGCCATGTCACCCTCTTTTGACTGTTGGCTATCAATGTACAGATAGTATCCATCTAATAAAATAGAAAGATACATTCACTCATACTATTTTCACTGAGAAGTGTTATATTCTTTGCTACAGGTGAGAATTACTTAGAATAAACTAATTTTGGAATGTAAATGACTCACTTCCTGTTGTGTGATCAAATGAAGGGCCAGTAGCAGCTGAGGGTGTTGGACCTTTCCACAGAATCCAGTCCATCGCATCTGCTTTTGATTGCTTCCAATTGCAGAGTCCAGTATCAAAAGAACAGTCTAGATTACACAAATCTATTACAAGGAAAAAAAATTATGTGTACAGTGTACTCAAAATGATAAGCGTTTACTGTCTATTTTAATAACATATGATATAAATATTAAACTTACTTTTTAAAATAAATCCAGTGGTTCTATTAACCTTAATTAACTTTCATTTAACTTTTAATGTTTTTTCCTACTGTAAAAACCTGATGGAAGTTATATGAATTTTGCAGTTAACTTTATTTACTACATGTAGAGATGAGCAAGTATACTCGTCCGAGCTTGATGCTCGTTCAAGTATTAAGGTACTCGAAACGGCTCGTTGCTCGGACGAGTATTTCCCCTGCTCGAGATCGAGCATCTAATTAAAAAAACACAGTGAAGAACAATGAAGAATAGAATAAAAACAGTGAACACAGTGAACACAGGATCATTTAAGTGAAAAAGACAGTGAAGAACACAGTGAAGAATAGATTACAGATGTTCGGCACATCTGCTTACTTGTCGGAAGATACGCGCGGAACGGCAGCAGGGAGACATCAAGCAACAGGGAGACATCAAGCAGCACGGGGGAGACATCGGGCAGCGCGGGGAGACATCAAGCAGCAGGGAGACATCAAGCAGCACGGGGAGACAACGGGCAGCACGGGGGAGACATCGGGCAGCGGGGAGACACCAGGCAGCACGGGGGAGACATCGTGCAGCACGGGGGAGACATCGGGCAGCACGGGGGAGACATCGGGCAGCACGGGGGAGACATCGGGCAGCACGGGGGAGACATCGGGCAGCACGGGGGAGACATCGGGCAGCACGGGGGAGACATCGGGCAGCACGGGGGAGACATCGGGCAGCACGGGGGAGACATCGGGCAGCAAGGGGGAAACATCGGGCAGCACGGGGGAGACATCGGGCAGCACGGGGAGACATCGGGCAGCACGGGGGAGACATCGGGCAGCACGGGGAGACATCGGGCAGCACGGGGAGACATCGGGCAGCACGGGGAAACTTCAGTGGAAGAAGAGGAGCGGATCCCGGGACAGCGTATCACCCCGACAAGTAAGCAGATGTGCCGAACATCTGTAATCTATTCTTCACTGTGTTTTTCACTGCGTTTTTCACTTAAATGATCCTGTGTTCACTGTTTTTATTCTATTCTTCACTGTTCTTCACATCTGATAACTTGTCGGGAGATAATATACGCGCGGAACAGTGAAGAATAGATTGCAGTTGTTTGCTTACATCTGCTAACTTATCAGAAGACATTCTTTTTCAATTAAATAACACATTTTATTCCTGAACCATGGTCCCTTTGAAAAATGCTCGGGTCTCCCATTGACTTCAATGGGGCTCGTTATTCGAGACGAGCACTCGAGCATCTGGAAAAGTTCGTCTCGAATAACGAGCACCCGAGCATTTTAGTGCTCGCTCATCTCTAACTACATGTCATCAACACATAGAAACTGTCATAGAAATCTAAACCAAGTAAATAGATAGAGAAGTAGTTATAATTAGAGATGAGCAAATCTGCTTGATATTTCATAGGGGGACATCTATCATAGTTTTTTTTCCTTTGGTGAATTTTTGAGATATTTGGCAGCTCTTTTTGCGCCTTATGTATGATCGTGTCTTTTTCTTGTGATGCATGTTCAGTTTTTCCTATCCTGGCAGGCGCACATTTTGGCTTCTTTTTGAGACTTTTTGTTGCAAATGTCTCAAATCCACATGGACACAAGCCACGTGAGGGGGTTATATACAGGAGAGGACACAAGCCACGTAAGGGAGTAATATGCAGGAGTGGACACTACTGTGAATTTTGGATTTGAGGCTGTGTCCTGCATTTTTAAGCACTCTAGTCACAACCCTGGAAGATGACGACATATGAGGCAGTGGTCACACGTGGTGTTAAGGGTGCGGTCACAAGTTGCGTTTTGAAACACATTATAAAATCTGAGGAGAGGAAAAAAATTTTTCCTTTGCACCTGCCCTGGACCAGATGCAAATTTGCGCCTAAAAGTCGCAAACATGAGCAAAAAAAGTGATACAAAAGTGAAAAGTCGCACAGAACATCTGGAAATCAAAGATACATAAGACACACAAGTTGCAGCCAAGGCGTCCTTGAAAAACTACAGCAAAAGTCCATGTGAAAAGTCTCAAAATAGAGACAATTTGACTAGCAGAAATAAAGATACATGACCCCATAGAATCAGTAAAGATCTGAGGTTTTCAGGCACTGAATCAAATCTGAATCTTTTCTGATTCGTTTTGGGCAAATCTTTTAAAATGACCGCTAAGTACTGTTATCAGTAGGCCCTGCACATTTTTGTAAGAAAAAATGTTGATATTTTTAATTCTATTTATGGCTAAAATAATACTGTAAGTTATATATTAAAAATAATCAGAATCTACATTATATATATATAATCTCTGTTTTCGTAAAAATTACCTGGTGTAGTTGACACAGTTGAAGCTGTTGTAGTGTCTTTAGGAGTACTAGTATAGGAGATGCTAGTTACAGGCATGGTGGTAGTGGGGGGAGTTGGACTTGTTATGACTGTTAAAAAAATAATAATATATTATGATGCACAGAAAGATTTATTCAGTAAGTAGTCTGATAAAAGCAAAAGAATAGTAATTTTACTTCTTCACTTACCACAGTTAGTATCTTTTCTCCAATCACCAAGAGATACTCCTAATTCTTCACATGCTGCAGCATAAGATTCTAGAGAGCTGCAGAAATAATCATCATCCCCTTCTGTGGCACATTGATCATATACGCAACTCTCAAAGTATTGATAGGGAGGTATGATAGCATGACATTGTGCAAAAGTACCATTAAGGAGCTTTATTATTTCACATTTAGCCTCAGCCTCTTGTTGTATGTTGGGAAGGCAAGTTGATGGTGGAGGTGGAGTAGATTCACATCTATAGATATAAAAACATTTCACTTATAGCTATATTGCATACCATAAAACAGATGAGAAATAGATAATTGGTCAGATAGATAGCTAAATAGAAAATACTTACGGCCATTCATCATCTGGAACTCGCCAGCTGTTTCCAAAGTCATTGACATCAGTTACAATGCTACCATTGGGTGTTGTAAAGTCATCAAAGGGATTATCATTGTAGGTGCCACATAAGCCACACAATAAATCTTTGTATTTTTCATCCACTATAACAAATAGCTCATGATCACCATTAAATTTAATCTGGAGTCCAAAGTTGGTATTCACTACTACATACTGTCCACTTTTTACAATACTTATGCCGGACACGTTTGTAGGAAGAGCAACTATAACACTGTTAACCTGCAAAGCATAAATAGAGGGAAATAGTATAAATGTATTATAAAGTATAACTGTATTATAAAAGCATTGCCTTATTCGTGTTAAATACCAGTGTCACTAATTATATATTCAAATCTCAAATAGAAATATGTAAAGCATCAATGCAGTAAAGTGTGGACTACAACAAGCACCTTATCAGTCTGTTCTACAGTATTTGGTTTAGTATCTTGGTATCTAGTGCCCAGAAAAAATTGTGGCTGGTAAAGAACTAATATTTCCTACACCACTAATTTTAATTACTAGATAACACATAATTCTTTTTACTCTGTACGGCTGTCAAACACAATACAACTACGTTTTTTAAGAGATAATGGTGACAAGTTATCAGAATCATATTGAGTTTATGTGTAAATAATAATAACTTGAGTTTTAGAACTGAAAAATTATGATGTTTTATGCCGTTTCAACCACGTAAAAAAATATCTTTTTTCCAATGTTATTACTATTGAAATAGAGCAATATCAGTTGTCTTTAACAAAGTACAATCTCGGTGGACTTTTCATGAATTTGGTTGACTTACATGCACAATGTTGTTCTTCTCTATAAAGATGTGCACATCATCCACAGTCAGAGCAACAGAATTTATAGCGGTCCAGCTTGGGTTTCCTCTATGTTCATTGCGAGTGGTGACACTAAAGCTGTGTGATGTATTGGCACAGGTCTCCGACACAGTGTAGTTGCAAGATCCTTGGAAGTGATGGAGTGTGCCATCAAATGTAGAATAATGGGGGTCTCCATAGATGTGGCAGATAGCTGTGCTTGGCTTGTAGCAGCCCAGTAACCCATCTTGCACCTTACAGATTTCATCTTCTGAGCAAGACATAGGTGAACATGCCATAACATTGTTTTCCTGACACTCACATCTTAATTCACAGTTTCCATCAACAATCTCATCCCCTTTCTGTAAAGTAAAATAGCAAAAAACTTGTAGAAATGAAAGATTATTTTCAAGACAACAGGAAGCTTTATATTTGATACTTACATTATAATATTGGTTGTTGTACCAACATCCGCATTGTGATTCAGAAACACAAACACCGCCACTGAGGATATAACCGTCCTTACATTCACATCCTTCCACACATGGGGAGTTGCATCTTTCTGGAGCATATGGATCCACGCAGGATGCTGGACATGCAGTCATGCATTCATTATACTGGCTATTGTTTGGACAGTCATGACCTGTATATTTTAATATATACAATTAAAATAAATTTCTTATTTAGGAAAATAATAATTTCCAAAATCAGCACAATTTGTACCAGCAATACATACCACAATGAGTAGTGTTTCTCCAGTTTGGAATGGTTACTCCTAGCTTCTGACAGGCATCAGCATATACTTCCAAAGCACTGCACAAAACATCTTTGCCTCCATCTAAAGCGCAGAGATCGAACACACAGCTTTCAAAGAAGCTCTCAGGGTCAACTACAGAGTGACATGTACTAAAAAGACCATCTATGCTTGTTAATAAACCGCAGAATGCATCACTTTCATATAGGTTCTCCTTCTCTGGGGGACATATTGTAGGCGGAGGCCGAGTTGGTCCATCTATACAGAACGGATCATCTTTGTCATAGACTATCCAACTATTTCCTAATTCATCAGAATTTTGGGCAAGCTGTCCATTTGGCATCAGAAAGTCATCCGGTCTACGATTGTTGAAGTTACCGCACATACCACAGACTTCATTAGAGAAAATGTTGGGTAATTTTACTTCCACTGAATGATCAGTGTCATAAGAAACTTTAAGTTTGAAATCAGTTTCTAAAACGACATATCTACCACTTATATCCACTTTCACTGCACCTCCATTCAATATTACAGGAAGAGTGTTCCATATATCATTGACCTGCAATGGCATTGATAATGAAGTAAGTCATGAATTCAATACATACCAGACATGTAGCAGAAAAGAAGTGTGACAGTAATCATAGATATATAAATCTTACCAAAATGCGAGATTTTTCCTTGTTTACAATCTGTATCCTGTAGCCATAAACTTCAACAATCACTCTCTGCACATAGGAAACTGATGGATTTCCTCTATGTACATTCTTGGCTTCCACATTAAAGTATGGTAGTGATGAGGAGTTGGAACATAATTTAGTCAGAGTGTATGTGCACAGACCCATAAAGTGATGGTTCTGTTTATCAAATGTCTCGTAATGAGGGTCATTGTGCACTCTACAGGCACCATATGTGTAATAAACACAGTTCGGATTGTTGTTTGTCACTGAACAGTACTGGTTGTCAGGACATGAATCGCTTTTACAGACTAAGCTGCTGCCTGGTGAAGGACATTTGCATTTCGTGGAACAAGTATCATCTTTCCAAAATTCAGATCCTACAGGATAATATTTATCATTTTCCCAACATCCACACTGGAGACTTGGCACACATTTATTGTTGTATAGAACATATCCAGGATCACATATGCATGACTCTGTGCAAGGTAGATTGCAATTAGATGGGGATCCTGGGTTGACACAAGTCGCTGGACAGGCGGTACCACATTGTTCAAAATGACTGTTTGGTGGACACTTGAGAGCTGTAAAATGAGACAAAAATAATGTATTACTCTGGCATGTGTCCAACAACATTTTCAATGTTTTTTCATCGTTTGCTACATGTTCAATGTTAAGTTAAAGATTGCTCTTGGTTTGCCCATTTATTTTATATTACTTTATAATCTAGGCTTACTCCATGCTACATTTCTGCTTTATTCATTTTATTTATACATACCATGGGTAAATTTACAATGAACTCTGTCAAAAATTATTCTCTTTACTTATCAAATAAATAAAATAATATAGAGATAGAAAAAAGGTGGTCATTTATTAAGCCCTGTGAATTTGCAACATTATGGGCATGCTTGCACAATGGTTGCTATTTATTTTATTTTTTAAACATTTTTTAATCTCACAAGATATATAACTTTCCTGCATCTATAATGAAAATTCTATCCTCATAAGTATTAATTATCTACTCTTCCATGAGACAACATCTTTCTTAATCAACTCTGGAAGGGTTTGCTTTCTAGGCCACTGATTGTCAGAGATGCTGGATGTCGCATCCCGACAATCGCCTGTAAATTATCTATCCATTAAGTAGGTCATTAGTGGTTTGGGGCAAGGAAATGCAAGTAAATTGATCTCAAAATGCCCCATGATAAAAATGAACCACATAGTATCACTGATTAAGCATCAAGTGACCAAGAAACAGTTTTATGTTGTACTTACGGCAGAAAGTGTCATTTCTCCATGGATGTATAACAGCTCCATTAGATTGACAGGACTGTACATAGGACTGAAGATTATCACACAGGGAACCAGGATCCAGATCCAATTCACATAAGTCATAAAAACAGTTATTAAAGTAGACAATTGGATCTACAACATCATGACAATCTTTGAATGGACCATTCTTGTCAGTGATGATTCCACAGAAGCTGTTGCTGGAAATTGTGACTTGCGTATCATTTGTGCAGTCAGGCTGAATATCTGGACCAGGAGTACACCTTACAGGAAAATTATCAAATACATAAGCGAGACAAGTTAGATAAAGGACTGTAAAATGTTTTTTAAACATATTTGCATTCTTTGATAAAATACATTTATAAGAAAGTGTTTGTTCAGTACAACATAAGTCACAAGGGCATTGGTATCAAAACAATGTAGTAATGATGTTTATTCTCAAAACATTGAAAGGACTTACCTAGTGTCATTGTCAACTTGCCAACTGTTACCAAGACTGTTGGAATTGGACTCCAGTTCTCCGTCTGGGTTTAGGAAGTCATCTGTCTTATTTCCATTGAAGTTTCCACAGAGTCCACACACTTTGTTTGCATATTCACTTGGAATAGTTACTACGACTCTATGGTTGCCATCAAATTTAACTTTTAAACCAAAATCGGTCATGACCAGAACATCATGTCCACTCAGGAATATATTAATGCCTGGTACAAGAGCTACAGGTAAATTGACAATGTTTCCATTGACCTGTATCCACATAGATAAGAAAAAAAAATTGACATTAATTAATAGAAGATAATACTAATGTAGTGTCACTGCAGGCATCATAATATTGTTAACCAGATGGATCAATACTTGACTCTTACCATGACAACTCTGTCCTTCTCCAGTGTGATTCTGTAGCCATGCACATCAACATTCACATACTTGACATAGGATACTCTAGTATTTCCCCCTCGGTTCTCATTTGCTGCTTCTACGTTAAAGTGTGTTAGATGTCCATCATCTTCACAGAGTTTGGATAAAGTGTAGGTGCAAGTACCCATGAAATGATGAACCTGGTTATCAAAGGTGTAATAGTGCGGGTCTCCATTCACCTCACATGAACCTGATGAAAGATTAATAGGTTGTTAGGGTTAATTCTGCTAAAGTAACTCACATTTAAAGAAGGTCACATCGGATACATCAAGTGGTTTAGGCCTCTTTATGTATGTATCGAGGTGCCATGCCATCAGGTATATTGCAGGCCAGAACTAGCGTTGTTTTGTGTAAAAGTGTACAGGCATGGAGCATGAATGCCCACAGGACAAGGAGTTGGCGTAGTCAAAAATGAACCACAAAATTTGCAATTATTTCACTGCTTCTGAAAACTGGCGTGAAAGCACTGATAAAATCTAACTCACAGAATATATTATTTAGTAAATTATTCAAACAGCTGAATTTACTCATTTTAAATAAAATGTTGATGATTCTTCTATGCAATCACATAAAGATGGCGTGCAATTACATGTTCAAAAATATCAATAATAAATAAGAACAAGTAAACTTTCACCTTGCTTCTTTTATACATCTCATACAAGGAATGTTATATTAAATCTCACTTCTAGAAATGTTACCTTCAGCTTTAGCATCTTGTGGTGAAGTTTAGATACATATATTGTCATAAAATGGGGGGAATCAATAACAGCGGTCTAGTGAGGAGAACTGTACCTGGTGGTAGTGGAGTGTCAGGTGATGAACTTGTTGTACTGATGATGCCTATAAAAAAATTAAAGAATTTGTCATACAAATCTTTCCAGAGCAATAATTTTTGAAATATGTTTATAGAACTACTTAAATATTATTGCTGTTGTTTGACAAGATGCTTTATCATAACATGCATTTAGATTTACTTTCTGTGGATAAACACCGATTCCTTGTCATGTAATGTCACACAGGCGCACGGCGTGTTATAACACACACCTCTGATTACTCTGATACTTACGAGCCGTGCACCTGTGTGACATCACATGACCACAAACACATTTTAATTCATTTGAAATAAATACTATATATACTCGAGTTAAGATGAGTTTTTCAGCACAATATTTGTGCTGAAAATTCCCCACTCGGCTTATACTTCAATATTTAAAAAAAAAACTCAGTACTGACCATTCTGATGGCCCGGCCGCCTGCAGCACCTCTTCTTTCTTCAGGCCCGACCGGCGACACTCTGTGATGTCAGCAGCAGCAGTGATGTCAGCAGCGGCTTACACCACAGTTGTGCGCTGGCCGGGCCGTGTGCACAGAGATGTCGCGGTCCTGTGCCGGCCTAAAGAAAGAAGAGGTGCTGCAGACGGAGCTGTCGCAGACCTGCCACGAACATGAAGATGTAAGCGGAGCTTCCCGGGCCGCGGGAATGGTGAGTACTGAGTTAATTTTTTTTACGGGCTGGCAGGCTTTATACTACTGGGGGCTGGCTGTATAGAACAGAGGGCTGGCAGGCTATATACAACAGAGGGCTGGCAGGCTATATATTACAGGGGGCTGACTGTATACTACAGAGGGCTGGCAGGCTATATACAACAGAGGCTGGCAGGCTATATACAACAACGGGCTTGCAGGCTGTATACTACAGGGGGTTGGCAGGCTGTATACTACTGTCAGCTGGCAGGCTGTATACTACAGGGGGCTGGCTGGCTGTATACTACTGGGGGCTGGCTGGCTATATACTACAGGGGGCTTGCTGGCTAAATACTAGGGAGGCTATGACCAATGCATTTCCCACCCTCGGCTTTTACTCGAGTCAATAGGTATTTCCAGTTGTTTGTGTTAAAATTAGCGGTCTTAGCTTATACTCGGGTCAGCTTGTAATCAAGAATATACGGTAATATAAATTTCTGTAGAATGAAAGCAAGAATAGATCTAGAAAAATGTGAGGATTAGATACAAAAAGTATACAAACAATAACATTTATTTGCGAAAACTGGACAACCCCTTTAATTAACTCAGAATATCAAATCAACCTGGAGAAGAGAGGTAGAACTATGAAAAAGCAATAAAGATTGCCACCCTCTGGCAAACCATATTGTCATCATTGTGAATGTTTGTCACAGCAAAAAGACATTCTGGCTAAAGCTCCATGTTCCCCACTATCTGTGGAAAGTACGATGAAGGTGCTTCATGAAGACCATGGGGAGGCACTTTCCTAAATCTGTGTACAGATACATTCTTACACCTGGACTGGAGTTACAACTGGACTGTTTGGAGTTTTAGAGGGAGATTTATCATACGCTGGCGCTCTAGGTTCCAGAAAACTAGCGTAGAAGCACTGATAAATCTAGCACTGATAAGTCTATAGGTGTATACATACATGTGGCCCTGTAATGCAGCCTCCTGCAGTTCAATCACAAGTCACATCTGAATATGGATTCATATTGCTGCACTCTGGCTGTGTTGTGTAACATAGACACTTGTATATTTAGTTCTTATGTCCTATTAAGGCCAAATGCACAAGTGCTTGCCTTCCCTTCTCCAAAGAAAGCTGAGCGACTGCTGCTGCAAAACTGTGATATATATGACATGTTCCTACACCTTGCGTGGCCGCCGTCAGGCCAGGTCATTGTGAGTGCACACCACACTGTAATTGGGCGCCATAGACTTCTATGGGAGTCGTGATCTTGCAGATTTTGTGGCCAGATCACGTCCGAGTAACGGTTGTGTACATAAAGCATTAATGAGACCAATATCTTCTAATACCAAAAAGCCTGCTCATTAATTAAGTTCTTTTCTATGAAAGGTTTAAGGGAAAAAAATAATTGCATATATTAATTGCATTAGCAAAAAGCTTAGTAACAATGATACCTGGTGTAGGTGGTAGTTTGGTTGTGGTTGTAGTAGTACTTGTTGTTGTAGCCTTGGGAACACATGTCTTTACTCCATTCTGGACCTGACATACTTCATTAGGGGGACAAGTCTGATCGACACAGTTCACAAGATTGTTTCCTTCACAAGTGCAGAGACTTACACATTCCCCTGTCCAGAAAACTTCATTTTTCTGAAGAATTGAAAATTGCATTAAAATCAAATAATAACATCCTAAATTAACATTCTGAAGAAGGATATATTTAGTTGAATTATTCCACAATAGTTTTATTTCAGAAATTTTAGATGAACTAAATAGATAGTAATATAGGAAAGGAGTCATATTTCAATTATTAATGTGCACTAGTACCCCATAACACACAGGACAAAAGCCGCCCCAAGTGTTATCTTACTCATAAGCTGGCTGACAACAATTACTAGAGGGGGGTTGAAGTTCAAAAGTTGAGGGGTGGTAAATTTTACACCTGGGACAGAGTGAAAGTCTTACTCAGAAACATGGCCTAGCTAACAAAAAAATTCCATAAGACATAACTTCTTATGAAAGTAAAATTATGGTGTTTACCAATCAGGTATAGGCTACATAGATCCAATAGCACCAGTGTTGTTGCTCTATGATCTTCCATTGAGGGGTTCTGAAAAATCCTGGGTTATGAGCGGTCAGTGATTTGACGCAGGTGGAAGAAGCCCAAGTGCCCTCCCATGGGCATGACAGGCATTTCCATCAGGTTAAAAAATAGTACTCCTGTGGGGTGTTGTTGTCTTGTGGGGGAAATCTATGCTAGACATCTAGCACAGAAGAAACCTGCAAACTGGTCAATCCCCTCCTCATGGGGTATAGGTAACGAGAGTGGGTGGCAAATTACCTGCTGACTGATCTTTGTTTCACTGGTCCTGGTGAAAATGGGGTGTTCAGGGAGTAACTGATTTAGCATATCCCCTATCGGTTGTGCACCGCAAAGTGTATTAGGACTAGTATCTAATTTATTTTGTAACAGTTTCTTAGCTTACATAAAAAGTATATTACTGACCTGATAGTACTTTCCATCATAATAGCACCCACAGTCGCTGACATTAACACAAGTGCTTCCACTCAGTACAAAGCCCTGATCACACTCACAGCCATCAGTACACGGCTTATTACAGTTGTTTGGTGCATTCTGATCCACGCATGTGGCTGGACAAGCACTAGTACATGGATTATAGTGACTGTTTCCAGGACATGGGATAGCTAGAAAAAAACAATGTATATAATTACAATTATATTACATATATTTAAATAAGCTTTTATTTGTATTCATATATAAATAGCACCACAAGACTTCTAGTGTTCTAATTTTGAGAAATAAAAAATAAATACATACGACAAAAAGAAGAGTTTCGCCAAACAATGATGACACCAGCTCTTTGACAGGCATCAGCATAAGCCTCTAATGCTTTACATAAGGTGCCATCTCCAAGGACACACAGATCATACACACAGCTGTCCAGGAAGCGGTCAGGATTGATTACTGAGTGGCACTCCTTGAATGGTCCATCTTTATCTTTCAACAAGCCACAAAAAGCATCACTTCCATATAATTCCTCATTTTCAGGTGAACATGGAGGTGGCGGTGGTGGTGGAGGAACATCTGGTTGACATAATGGATCATCATCTTCCACCTTCCAGCTTTCTCCCAGCTGATTTGAGTTCTGTGCCAACTGGCCATTAGGCATAAAGAAGTCATCCCTTGGGTCATTATTAAGGTTTCCACACATTCCACATGTCTGATTATAGTAAGTGGTTGGTACTTTCACATCAACTGTATGATCAGTGTCATAGGAAACAGTGAGGTGGAAATCAGTCTCCAAAATAACATATCTACCACTTCTTGTAACCACTAGGGATCCATTCACCAGGTTTACTGGCAGATTTGTCCAGATGCCATTTACCTTAAAGGAAAAATACATTCAGTTCTGTTATAATAAAACCAAGGTAAGTAAGCAATAACAAGATAATTTTGACATTCCTTCATTACTTACCAATACTCTACTGGGTTCATTTTTCACAATTGTTATTTTATAGTCATACACTTCAACCATGACTCTCTGTATCCAAGAAACTGTTGGATTCCCACGGTGTTCATTCTTTCCTTCTATATTGAAATATGGAAGGGAAGTAATATTGCTGCAGAGCTTGGAGATGGTGTAGGTACATATTCCCATGAAGTGATGAGCATTTTTATCAAAGGTGTTGTAATGTGGATCCCCATAAACGACACAGTTACCAAAGGAAAGATCGTGACAGCCAGGTTTTCCATTTTCTATACCACAATATTTTCCATCCGGACATGAAGCAGATTCACAGATTAAACTGCCTCCTGCTGAGGGACATCTGCATTTCTTTGTACATGTGTCATCTGTCCAGAATTCTGAGTCTACGGGGTAATGTTTCCCATCTTCCCAGCAACCACACTGGCTACTTGGGACACACCTTTTGTCATAGAGGACATAGCCTGGATCACAAACACAACCCTCAGTGCATGGAAGAGAACATCTGGATGGCGAAGCTGGATTGACACACGTAGATGGACAGGCAGAGTCACAGAGCTCATAGTGGCTGTTTTCTGGACACTTTAGGGCTGTAAAAAATATTATAGATGATAAATCATTATTAGCGCCAAAAATAGACAATAATATTAACCAAACAGGGAAAATATTGAGAATTATAGTAAGTTGGCTTCCAATATTAAGAGGAGAAGGGTGAGTAAATTGTATTTGAAACAGTGATATATTTTTCCATTTCCAATAAACGATTTCCACTTCAAACTTTTGCTATTACAGCTCAACAATATTCCCTGTTATGTTAAAAATAGGCCATGTAACCATCACAGGCTTGTGAAGTAGAACTCCCTGGGATACTGATTACATTTCTAATACCTGATTAGGATCAGAAGCCAGACTTACAAGGACCTAACAATGGGGAACTATTCTTGATGTAGGTCATTAACGCTTAACCCCCTTAAGGACGCAGGGTTTTTTCGCTCATTTCTCGCTCTCCACCTTCAAAAATCCATAACTTTTTCATTTTTCCGTGTACAGAGCTGTGTGAGGGCTTATTTTACGCGTAACAAATTTTACTTTCCCGTACTTTTATTTATTTTAACAAGCCGTGTACTGCTAAGCTGAAAAAAAATTCCAAATGTTGAAAAATTGAAAAAAAACGCATGTGCGTCATGTTCTTGTGGGCTCAGTTTTTACGACTTTGACTGTGCGCTCAAAATAACACTTTAGCTTTATTCTTTGGTTCGGTGCGATTTTTTGCAAAATGAGCCGACTTTTGCATTGCTACCATTTTGAGGTCTGTGCGACATTTTGATCATTTTTTATGCGATGTAAAAAGGTGTAAGAGTCGCATTTCGGACATTTGGGCGTCCTTTCTTATCTCGGAGGTCACCGCCGGCCGTAACCGTTTTTATATTTTGATAGATCGGGCATTTTGGGACGCGGCGATACCTAATGTGTCTGTGATTTTTATTATGTTTTATATCAGTTCTAGGGAAATGAATTGAATCTAGGGGGTGAATTGAATTTTTAATGTTTTATTAATTTTTTTAATTTTTTAAACTTTTTTTTTTCTTTTTTTTTCACTAATTCTTAGACCATCTAGGGCAGTGATGGCTAACCTATGGCACTAGTGCCAGAGGTGGCACTCAGAGCCCTTCCAGTGGGCACTCAGGCCATCACCAGAGATGACTCCAGGTATCTTCCTGCAGTCCCAGACAGCCCAGGACTTGCTGTGCACAGAGATATTTTAAAGTGACAGCTCTACCTGTGACTATTTTCTGCTTTATTGGTGTCCTCAGGTGCTGGTATCAATGAAAACTGTGACAGAGAAGGGAGTATAAATCACAAATTACATTTCTGTGTTGGCACTTTGGGATAAATAAGCGGGTCTTTGTTGTAGTTTGGGCACTCAGTCTCTAAAAGGTTTGCCATCACTGATCTAGGGTACATTAACCCTAGATGGTCAGATCGTTCCTACCATATATTGCAATATATGGCAATATATGGCATTTTTGCAGCTGATTCATTACAATGAGCCACTGGCTCATTGTAACGAATCTGCAGAAGCCAGATAGCCTCGGGTCAAACGAAAACCCGAGGCTACCATGGCAACCGATCGCTACCCCCCAATGACGTTTGGGGGCGTTACGATCGTAATAAAGATGGTGGTGCCCATGCGCCGGCGTCTTTTAAATGCCGCCGGCGACTTTGCCGGCGGCAATGAAAGTGTTAATAGCCGTGATCGGTGCAACCAGATTATTAAAGACCAGCGCATGGTCTTCCATAATCTGGTGCACCCTGCACGCGCCAATTATGTATAAACTGAGTGCACCAGTTATTTTTTGTGCACTCAGTTTAATGGGGGTGCTCCACAATTATATTAGGACTTCCAACATTAATGTGGCAGCTGATGGGAATCTGCAACGGGACAACCCTTAAGGAACACAGTTTTGTGTTGCGGTGGACAAAAAGCAGCCATGACACTACACTGGCGCAAATGCTTTATAAATCGTGTTTGTGCATATATTTATGTACAAACTGCACCAGAAAAGTGGTGCAGAGAATTTACTAAATGTGGGCCATTGTTTTAAAATTGGTGCCTACAAAACATTTTTTGTATCATTTACTAAGGGATGTGGATCGCATTTTCATCAGACTTTACGATGTTTTCGGGATTTGCACGGCTGTGAACGGTGTCTACGGATGTGTGGCACAGGATCGTTTTTTGGCAAATCTGCGCCAGCTTCCATGCAACAGAAATCGGGGGTGAGCAGTTGGACGATCCGATTGATGTGGACTGAGCACGGGGTTTAATTTCAAATTGTGTCGCAAGCCCAAACACTTATGTACACCAAAAAGAAGAAGGTGAACTCCAGCGGACCTGAGCGGGGAAGCGACACATGCAGGATATTGGGCACACAATCTTAGTGAATGGCAGCACAGTGCATTATCGTCAGTCAATGCACTTTTGGGGAACTCCGCAGACCGGGTAAGTAAATGTGCCCTAATATTAATGCAATGCATTTACATTACGATACCATAGAAAAAACACACATGTTTACACTATGCAACCATCACGTTTACAATGCGTTTTGCAAATGTTAACATTAATATAATTAGACAAATTTCCTCTCCTCAGCTGTTGTATTGTGTTTCAAAATCCTATTTTACATACTAAATGACACTGTCAATGGAAATAGAGAATAGAAAGAAGCAAACAGGCGCACCTGTAGTCACAACCCCGCCCCTAGCACAATAGGATGCAAATTTGCATAACGCTTATCACAGAACTTCCTACAAAACCCCTTTCATTCCATTTTTATATTCAGTGAGCTTTAAGAAATATCAGTAATTAGCTTTATATTTAAACATTATGGGTACTTACGACAGAAAGTTTCATTTCTCCAAGGGCTTATCTGGATTCCATGTGATTGACAAGCTTGTACGTAAGACTGAAGGCTGTCACAGAGGATCCCGGGATCCAGATTCAATTCACACAAGTCATATGCACAATTGTTGAAATATACCAGAGGATCTACCACACCATGACAATTCTTGAAGGGACCGTTCTTATCCGTGATAATTCCACAGAAGCTGTTACTGGCAATTGTAGCTTTCTCATCATCTGTACAGTTAGGATTTATTTCTGGTCCGGTTGTGCATCTTATAGAAAAAGATTGTGTCATTAGGAATTTATTTTAACTATAAGCAATAAAATTCTACAATTAAAGTACCACAACACCATCTAGACCTGAACAATGATTGAGTTAACAGACTAAACTTCAAAGTAAATATGGAAATAGGTAACGTTACCTCGTGTCATTGTCAACTTGCCAACTGTTTCCAAGGCTGTTGGAGTCTGGCTCTAATTCTCCATCTGGATTTAGGAAGTCATCCGTTTTATTTCCATTGAAATTACCACAGAGTCCACACACTTTATCTGCATATTCATGTGGAATAGTTACCACCACTCTATGGTTGCCATCAAATCTCACATGGAGTCCGAATGCTGTTGTGACCAGAACATCATGTCCACTCAGGAATATGTTTATACCCGGTTCTAATGTTTTTGGTAAGTTTACAAGGCTTCCATCTACCTGTATATTTTGAAATAAGAAAAAAAGAAATGAAAACAATGAGAAATTAAATATTCTAATATAAAAAAAAAATAATTTCTATTCACATTCACTTGGCAAATCATAGCCATGGCTAGTTGTAAGGGACGTCCATTTGTGGGATTGGCTGTTCAGCCGCCAATTCTGCAATATGTCCTAGTCACGCGGTTTTCTCATCTCTAATCATAGTCTCCCTGCTTTGTCATCAGACTCCACACTAAAGCTGCATAAATTCCTGAAGACCTTTTAGGATGTTTGGCAATCCCCAAACAGTTTACATCTAAAATCTTACCATGACAACTCTGTTTTTCTCCAGTGTGATCCTGTATCCATGGACATCTATATTCACATATTTGACATAGGACACTCTAGTATTTCCTCCTCTATACTCATTAGCTGCTTCCACATTGAAATCAACCAGGTGTCCATCATGTTCACAGAGCTTGGATAAAGTGTAGGTACATGTACCCATAAAGTGATGAACCTGGTCATCAAAGGTGTAATAATGAGGATCTCCATTCACCTCACATGAACCTGTAAAAAATATATGAGGTTTTATTACATTTACTAGTTAATTGCAAGTAATTATAATGGTTCATAAATGACTTCTGCTTCACTTTTATGTTCTGGCTCATGCCATTTTATTCTACCGTGCATTGTATTCACTGAAACATCATAAACAAATAGCTTACAAAATCATTGCATGTATCTAATTAGAAACATTTATCAAGTCCAAATAAGAAAAGTATATAACCAAGTAAACTAAAATCTTAATAGGATTCATATTATGGACAATCTGCACATTAAATAGTGTGTAGAATTTTCTGAAATTTGGTATTAAGGGGAATCAGCTCAGATGAATGGGCAAAAAATAAATACTTGTGTTAAAACTGAAGAGGAGTGACTGAGGGGATATATTATTATTCTTTCTGGGAGTAAATAATGCAACTGTTTACATCTCAATGCAGAAAACTAGTAAGTAGCAAATGTTGTGTCATACATCAACTAGTAGCCTATTTCTAGTGTCAAGAACTTGACCTGGTTGTAATTTTGACCTTGCAGGAATCCCTCATAATGTGTAACTTCATACATGTATTATATATTTACAGGAGAGTTCCCGCTTACCTAAGCTCAAGCTACATTGAAGACTACAAATTCTTACTAAACCAATTCAATAAATTCTCAAGATTGTCCTAAAAAACACAGAGAGACTGCAATTCACAGAAAACCATAAATGGATCGCCTTATTAAATGTAAGTTCATAACCCTACCTGGAGGCCCTAATGGTTGACTGGTAGTTGGAGGAGTAGTAGTTGTTGTTGTAGGAGTTGTGGTAGTGGTAGTGGTGGTGGTAGTAGTTGATGGTCCTGTGGAGAATACACAATTATATAATAGAAATATAGCAATATTATCACTTCTGCACAGCTTTCATATGTTTGACTTTTGCTATATAATATGAAAAATACATAATAAGCGCAAATGAAAAAATAACAATAAAATAAAGCATCTACATATTTACTATATAAATCTCTACTATGTTTCTTTGCTGCTATGTTATGTAATATTTAACAATTTATTTCTAGTTAATTCAAAATAAGTTAAAGGAAACCTACCACTGAGCATATTTTTGTTAGGAGAACAAAGCCCCTAACGCAGATTTATAAGTTATATTAACTTATAACTCGGCGCACCGCACTTGGGCTCGGCGCACCATGCGTGCGTGCGCCGGATTCTGAAAAGCAGGAGAGCAGGTGACGTCACCGAGCTCTCCGGCACACGCGCGCCTGCGCAACTTAGCACAGGGAAACAGGCTGTGCTAAATTGCTTGGTGACGTCACCGGCTCTCCTGCACTTCAGAATCCGGCGCACGCATGGGCGTGCGCATGGTGCGCCGAGCCCAAGTGCGGTGCGCCGAGTTATAAGTTAATATAACGTATAAATCTGCGTTAGGGGCTTTGTTCTCCTAACAAAAATATGCTCTGGCACCAGCTCACCCTGAGCTGGTGCCATGTATATGTATGTAAAACTACCACTTTTAAGTGGTAGGTTTCCTTTAATACAATTGGAAAACCTCATAACTTGAGTGGGGTAAATGCATATACCTATAAAAGTCATATAAGGAAAGAACCCTATTTGTAATAAATAATCTGACATCTATATTTACCTGTACAATAACCTGACACAAGAGAGATGTCATCAATAGCCACATCACTGCGGAAATCCTCCCCTCTAAAACCTTCAATAAAGATCTGCAAACACAATTTTAGAATTTCAAAATGGCAAAAAAATGCATTTATGGCAAAATAATTCTTGACAAAAAGCATATTATTTTAAATAACATCTTAATCCCCATTTACTGTCACAAATCTGACATGTGTCACATGTGGTTTTAACTTGGAAAGCTTTAACATATCCCGATGATTTTGAGATTGTTTCCTCATGACACATTGCACTTCATATTAGTTTAAACATTTGGGTGATATGTTTTGCATTTATTATTTAAAAAAAAAATATATATATATTTGGCAAATTTTTAAAAATCTCAGTTCTCAAAATTCTAAATTTTCCTTTCAATTTTGTAGCTGTACATGCTCATTAGTTTGCCACCAGCTCCTTTCTGGAGGCAGGGCATGGCTTCCAGAGGATATTGCACAGTCTCAGGGCACTCATCAGATCTGATCCACATCTGAAGTCCCTTACACGCTGTGGTCATAGGCATGATTGTTCTGTTTAAGGGGTTAACACTAGAGATGAGCGAGTATACTCGTCCGAGCTTGATGCTCGTTCGAGTATTAAGGTACTCGAAACGGCTCGTTGCTCGGACGAGTATTTCCCCTGCTCGAGATCGAGCATTTAATTAAACAAACACAGTGAAGAACAATGAAGAATAGAATAAAAACAGTGAACACAGGATCATTTAAGTGAAGAACACAGTGAAGAATAGATTACAGATGTTCGGCACATCTGCTTACTTGTCGGAAGATACACGCGGAACGGCAGCAGGGAGACATCGCACAGCAGGGAGACATCTGGCGCAGCAGAGACACATCTGGCGCAGCAGAGACACATCGGGCGCAGCAGAGACACATCGGGCGCAGCAGAGACACATCGGGCGCAGCAGGGAGACATCGGGCGCAGCAGGGAGACATCGCGCGCAGCAGGGAGACATCGCGCGCAGCAGGGAGACATCGGGCACCAGGGAGACATCGGGCAGCAGGCAGACATCGGGCACCAGGGAGACATCGGGCAGCAGGGAGACATCGGGGAGACTTCAGTGGAAGAAGAGGAGCGGATCCCGGGACAGCGTATCTCCTCTCCCGACAAGTAAGCAGATGTGCCGAACATCTGTAATCTATTCTTCACTGTGTTTTTCACTGCGTTTTTCACTTAAATGATCCTGTGTTCACTGTTTTTATTCTATTCTTCACTGTTCTTCACATAACTTGATAACTTGTCGGGAGATAATATACGCGCGGAACAGTGAAGAATAGATTGCAGATGTTTGCATACATCTGCTAACTTATCAGAAGACATTCTTTTTCAATTAAATAACACATTTCATTCCTGAACCATGGTCCCTTTGAAAAATGCTCGAGTCTCCCATTGACTTCAATGGGGTTCGTTATTCGAGACGAGCACTCGAGCATCAGGAAAAGTTCGTCTCGAATAACGAGCACCCGAGCATTTTAGTGCTCGCTCATCTCTAGTTAACACCCAAGTTACCCTGTCTTTCGCCATACTATTATGTCCACCATCAGAAAAGGGTTAATAAAATAACATTTTAACTGCTGAAATCCTCCCCTCTAAAACCTTCAATAAAAATCTGTAAACACAATTTTATCAGTTCAAAATTATGTAAAGATAATGAGAATCTTGTATACAAAAAATCAAATAATAACTTATTATTTTAAATAAAATCTTAATTCCTATTCCCAGAAGCTTAGAGGGAAAGACATTAAAAATTGTCATAAAATAACATGTCATTACCTTGATGATATCACTGTCTGGCATGAAAATTTCTTCCAAATGCCATACATCTCCTTTATTGCCCATCATATCAAACATGACTTCCAAGCCATCTGGTCTTAATACAGAAACCCTCAACTGCATATAATCTGCAACTCCATACATGTGGTACCAGAAGCGCAAGCAGTGCTTTCCAGTGAAACAGTTTTCAGGGCTCTCCAATCGTGCAATATTTCCATTATTTGAGAAACGTCCATCAATGTACAGATAGTATCCATCTGAAAAATATGTCATTAATGTATCACACTAAGATACTCACATAGGTATAAAGTAAGTTCAATAACAAACAAAATTCGTTGTTGAATTCAGTTTTGAAAAAAATAAAATGAGGACTAGGTGTTTAGTGATCGACTCTGAAGGTCAAAGGAATGAAGTCTACTGCCCTACCTAATTTAAGGTATTTTCATGACACAGCACTGGGATATCTTATAGAGGCAGATGATTCTACCTATCTATATTTCTATAAAGCTAAAATATTTCTATATTTTTTTACATCCCTTTTTTCTATTTTATTAAATCTAGATGTGTCTCATGCCTAGAAATGTCTTATTATAAAAATACAGTATTTCATTGTAGGCCTCTAAATTTTCTTTTTCAGCTTCAACATATATTTCCTAGAATATTTGCAATAATTTCATAATAACAATTTTATAACTTAACAATTTCTGCTTACTTCCAGTGGTGTGGTCATAAGAAGGTCCCGTAAGTGAAGATGGAGTAGGACCTCTCCAGCGTATCCAATCCATATCATCGTTCACTGATTGCTTCCAGTTACATAGATTAACATCAAAAGAGCAATCCAAATCACAGGTATCTGAATAGAGAAGAAAAACATTCAATAAACACTAGACTTAAAGAAATAAAACATGAAAAATGCAAATAGATGAGAAATATAAGTAAAGAATGTCTTGTGACAATCCTCACCATTTCAAGGGATATTTTTGAATGTTAGAATTTGATTATATAAAGTTCTACAGGAAATAACCCTTAGATAAAGTTACCTGGTGTAGGTGGGAGCTTGGTTGTGGTTGTAGTAGTTGTAGTAGTGATCTTGGGAACACAGGTCTTCACTCCATTCAGGACCTGGCATACCTCATTAGGGGGACAAGTCTGAGCAACACAATTCACAAGGTTGTTCCCTTCACAAGTGCAGAGACTTACACATTCCCCTGACCAGAAAACTTCATTTTTCTGAAGGAGTGTCAATAAACGATATATATTATAAAACAGTCACTCTACAAAATTGTAAGCAGGACAAGTTTTCTAACTTACATAAAAAGTATATTACTGACCTGATAGTACTTTCCCTCATAATAGCACCCACAGTCGCTGACATTAACACAAGTGCTTCCACTCAGTACAAAGCCCGGATCACACTCACAGCCATCAGTACACGGCTTATTGCAGTTGTTTGGTGCATTCTGATCCACGCATGTGGCTGGACAAGCGCTGGTACATGGATTATAGTGACTGTTTCCAGGACATGGGATAGCTGAGAAATTGAAAGAAATTACATTTAAAATATTTTTTTTTATATTTAAGCCTCTCTCTGTCTATCCAACCATATTTTTATCAATCATTGTATTTATATTTAAGTATTATACTGTTTAAACAATCAGATTCTAGTTTTGAAAGCTAAAAAATAAATACATACGGCAAAAAGAAGAGTTTCGCCAAACAATGATGACACCAGCTCTTTGACAGGCATCAGCATAAGCCTCTAATGCTTTACATAAGGTGCCATCTCCAAGGACACACAGATCATACACACAGCTGTCCAGGAAGCGGTCAGGATTGATTACTGAGTGGCACTCCTTGAATGGTCCATCTTTATCTTTCAACAAGCCACAAAAAGCATCACTTCCATATAATTCCTCATTTTCAGGTGAACATGGAGGTGGCGGTGGTGGTGGAGGAACATCTGGTTGACATAATGGATCATCATCTTCCACCTTCCAGCTTTCTCCCAGCTGATTTGAGTTCTGTGCCAACTGGCCATTAGGCATAAAGAAGTCATCCCTTGGGTCATTATTAAGGTTTCCACACATTCCACATGTCTGATTATAGTAAGTGGTTGGTACTTTCACATCAACTGTATGATCAGTGTCATAGGAAACTGTGAGGTGGAAATCAGTCTCCAAAATAACATATCTACCACTTCTTGTAACCACTAGGGATCCATTCACCAGGTTTACAGGCAGATTTGTCCAGATGCCATTTACCTTAAAGGAAAAGTACATTCAGTTTTGTTAGAATAAAATCAAGGTAAGTAAGCAATAACAAGATAATTTAGAGGTTTCTTTATCACTTACCAATACTCTACTGGGTTCATTTTTCACAATTGTTATTTTATAGTCATACACTTCAACCATGACTCTCTGTATCCAAGAAACTGTTGGATTCCCACGGTGTTCATTCTTTCCTTCTATATTGAAATATGGAAGGGAAGTAATATTGCTGCAGAGCTTGGAGATGGTGTAGGTACATATTCCCATGAAGTGATGAGCATTTTTATCAAAGGTGTTGTAATGTGGATCCCCATAAACGACACAGTTACCAAAGGAAAGATCGTGACAGCCAGGTTTTCCATTTTCTATACCACAATATTTTCCATCCGGACATGAAGCAGATTCACAGATTAAACTGCCTCCTGCTGAGGGACATCTGCATTTCTTTGTACATGTGTCATCTGTCCAGAATTCTGAGTCTACAGGGTAATGTTTCCCATCTTCCCAGCAACCACACTGGCTACTTGGGACACACCTTTTGTCATAGAGGACATAGCCTGGATCACAAAAGCAACCCTCAGTGCATGGAAGAGAACATCTGGATGGCGAAGCTGGATTGACACACGTAGATGGACAGGCAGTGTCACAGAGCTCATAGTGGCTGTTTTCTGGACACTTTAGGGCTGTAAAAAATATAGGTGATGAATAAATGTAAATAGTGAATAGAAAGAAGCAAACAGATGCACCTATAGTCAAGCTTATTTATTGCTGTACACAGTACCGCCTTTATTCTAGTATGACTCTACAAGACCATTTTTGTTCCCTTTTTTTATACAGTGACTTTTAAGAAAGCTTAACAATATAAATTTAGAGTATGTAATCAATCAATCAATCAATTTAAACATTATTGGCACTTACGACAGAAAGTTTCATTTCTCCAAGGGCTTATCTGGATTCCATGTGATTGACAAGCTTGTACGTAAGACTGAAGGCTGTCACATAGGATCCCGGGATCCAGATTCAATTCACACAAGTCATATGCACAATTGTTGAAATATACCAGAGGATCTACCACACCATGACAATTCTTGAAGGGACCGTTCTTATCCGTGATAATTCCACAGAAGCTGTTACTGGCAATTGTATCTTTCTCATCATCTGTACAATTAGGATTTATTTCTGGTCCGGTTGTGCATCTTATAGAAAAAGATTGTGTCATTAGGAATTTATTTTAACTATAAGCAATAAAATTCTACAATAAAAGTACCACAACATCATCTAGACCTAAACAATTAATCAACAGAGACTAAAGTTTAAAGTAACAATAAATATAGAAAATAAACATGTAAAACTACAAAAATTAATTCCTAACCTCGTGTCATTGTCAACTTGCCAACTGTTACCAAGGCTGTTGGAGTCTGGCTCCAATTCTCCATCTGGATTTAGGAAGTCATCTGTTTTATTTCCATTGAAATTACCACAGAGTCCACACACTTTATCTGCATATTCATGTGGAATAGTTACCACCACCCTATGGTTGCCATCAAATCTCACATGGAGTCCGAATGCTGTTGTGACCAGAACATCATGTCCACTCAGGAATATGTTTATACCCGGTTCTAGTGTTTTTGGTAAGTTCACAATGTTTCCATCTACCTGTATTGTTTTAAATAAGCAAAGAAAATGTAAGTCTAAATATTATAATCTCAAAAAAAGATTTATTTTATTAACATTGAAGTCCCTCTGCAAGATCTTTACAGTTTTTGGTCAATGGGGCTTAGTTTTTTCTGAAGAGATCTGCTCTAATTTTCTTTGTATCGATGTAATGTATATACTTTCTTTAATTTTCTTTACATTGATTCCCTATAAAGCATGATATATCTGAAGGCATTTGAATTTATTATCATTCTTTTTATTGCTTATTAGCAGTCTTCTCAGCTATTCACCACCCAGTGATCAGTCTTTATATACTTTTATCATGCACACGGCTGCATAAATTCCTGAAGACCTTTTAGGATGTTTGGTAATCCCCAAACCGTTTACATCTAGAATCTTACCATGACAACTCTGTTTTTCTCCAGTGTGATCCTGTATCCATGGACATCTATATTCACATACTTGACATAGGACACTCTAGTATTTCCTCCTCTATACTCATTAGCTGCTTCCACATTGAAATCAACCAGGTGTCCATCATGTTCACAGAGCTTGGATAAAGTGTAGGTACATGTACCCATAAAGTGATGAACCTGGTTATCAAAGGTGTAATAATGAGGATCTCCATTCACCTCACATGATCCTGTAAAAAATATATGAGGTTTTATTACATTTACTAGTTTATTGCAGGTAATTTTAAAGGTAAAATACAATTACTATGCTTCATCACATTTTATACTATCCTGCATATATTAATATTACATTACAATTATTCCAAAATCAAAAACATAGGGGTGAACCCTCTGTAGAGAAAAGCGCGGACATGGCCGCACACGGGGAAAGATAGAACATGCTCTATCTTTTTTCCCTGTGTACGGCAAAGAACAGTGCCACACATGTGTGGCAGCGTACTGCCAGGCCGCCATTGCCGTCTATGGGGACGTATATGCGGCCGCCTATTCATTCCCCCAGACGGCCATCTGAATGTACCCTAATTAGAATTATCATATCTAAATATTTTAGCACTATATAATAAAACTATATAACCACCTAGACTAAAACCTTAATGAGATTATTATTATGAACCGTCAGCATATTATTACTTGTTGTGTTAATACAATTCTGTTTGGCTTTGAACATCAAGCGCAAACCACTTGCATGAGACTTTTTAGGTGCAAGTGAAAACTGCAGCACAGTATCAGGGGGCCTGGCCTCCTGACCTACCACACTAAATATTGGAGCATGTGCACCATTATAAACACATTGGGGCAGATTTACTTACCCGGTCCATTCGCGATCCAGCGGCGCGGTCTCTGCGCTGGATTCGGGTCCGGCCGGGATTTATTAAGGTAGTTCCTCCGACGTCCACCAGGTGGCGCTGCTGCACTGAAGTTCCCCGGAACGCACTGGAATACACCGAGCCGGGCTGAGTGAAGGTAAGTGCGATCTCCGCAACACTTTTTTGGCGGCTTTTCCAAATCCGTCGGGTTTTCGTTCGGCCACGCCCCCCGATTTCCGTTGCGTGCATGCCACCGCCGATCCGCCACAATCTGATCGTGTGCGCCAAAATCCCGGGGCTATTCAGGGGAAATCGGCGCAAATCGGAAATATTCGGGTAACACGTCGGGAAAACGCGGATCGGGCCCTTAGTAAATGACCCCCAATGAGTGTGTATGAGTGTACAAATGCATGTATGTGTATATGCTGTATGTATGTATATGTTGTGTATATGCTGTTCACTGTAAGTGTTTATATGCTATATATAATACATAAAGGTATGTGTGTTTGCTGTATATGTGTATATATGCTTTATATACTGAATGTATGTTTGTATATGCTGTATGTGTATGATGTATAGTGTTTGTATATTGTATGCATGTATGATGTCTATTTACTGTATGTATATTTGCATGGGCGTAACTAGAAGAAGCTGGGCCCCATAGCAGATTTCTACATTGGGCCCCCCTTCCACCCCCAAAATATATACATATTTAGGCTGCATTCACATAAACGTGTGCGCGGCCGGCTATAGCGTGGCAGGCACATATCTGGCGCGCTGGAGAGGAGAAGAGGTGATCACGTCTCACCTCTCCCCTCTCCATAGAGAATAGAGCCACATAGCCATTCTTACAGCCATAGATACGCTCTCTTTCCTTTGTGGCCACAGCTCGAAACAGTGAGTACTCGTTGTGCTCACTGTACCGAGCCCAGGTGCTATAGACACATATGGGGGAAGTATATCCGGCAGCAAATTTGCAGCCAGATATACGACCCTCACACGTTCTTGTGAATGTACTCTTATACAGACATGTTTATACAATTAAACACATTTCTACACTCATATATACATACATTTATATACTTATATACACACACACATAAATTTCTACACTCATATACTCGCCCCTATATACATACAAGTATACACTTATACACACACATTTATGCACTGTTACACTATATATACAAACTCATAAAGTATATACACACATACTGTATATATACATCACACATACTGCATACACATTATATATATATATATATATATATATGAAACACACCGTATACACTGACCATATATACACATACATGCGGTATAAATACGCCATATACACACATGTGGCATATACATACAGAATATACACACATACAGCATATATACACACATACGGGAAATGCACACAGACATTCAGTATATAGAGCATATACATACATACCATATACACAGCATATACAAAAACACACACATCATATATGTGCATATATTTAAATGTGCACATATATATGTTTATATAAATATGTGTGTGTAGAAATACAGTAGATGCATATATACACATATACACAGTATGTACATATATATACACAGTATATACTCAAGGAAAATACAAACAGCACACACAATATACAATCACGAATACAGGCAGCACTACTCCAAGACGTTCAGTATTAGGTGAAAAAAATGTTCTTCTTTATTCCATGTTTGAAAAAGGCTCCTAGCGAGCCAAAAAGTCGCTGTACTTTGTTGTACTTTTTGAATATGGAATAAAAAAGAACATTTTTTTCACCTAATGCTGGACGTTTTTGAATGCTGCCTGTTTTCGTGATTATACACAGTATACACATATATACAATAATATACAATATATACAATAATACACAATATATGTATATATACAATAATACACAGTATATACACATATACACAATATATACACATATACACAATATATGCATATATACACAGATATACACATATACACAATATATGCATATATACACAGATATACATATATACACAGTATATGCATATATACACAGATATACATATATACACAGTATATACATATATACACAGATATACATATATACACAGTATATGCATATATACACAGATATACACATATACACAATATATGCATATATACACAGATATACATATATACACAGTATATGCATATATACAATAATACACAATATATACATATATACACAGTATATATACATATACATAGTATATGCATATATACACACAGATAAATACATGTATATACTTACCTTTTCGGATGTTTTGGGGCTGTATGGGTGGCCACCCAGCCGTGGCTTGAGACGGGTGTTCAGGTGGGTGTTCTGGCGGGTAGGTCGGTGATCGGACAGGTTCGTCTGCGGGCCGGGGGGGGGTTGACGGGTGCTTGTTCGCTGGCTCGCTCGCTCGCAGGCGTGGGGGGGGGGCTTGATGGGAGTCAGGCGGGTGCCGATTCTGCCGCGCGGGCGGCATTTGCTTGTTCGGCCGCGCGGGGGGGGGTGCGTGAGGGAGGGATTGGAGACGGGCGGCAGCTTGTTCGGCCACGCGGGGGATTGTGCGGGCGGGTTCTTGTTTGGTGAGTTGGACGGTTAATTGTTTTGCCGGGGGGAAGGGGGGGCGCTGTAGACTGGACGAGTGGAGAGGAGGGGCATCCGTCCGCTCTGTCAGCGGTCGGCTCCAGCATCCAGGGGGATGGGGGGAGGTCACTTGTGCCAGGGGGCGGTCGGTCATCTGTGCCAGGGGGCAGGCGGCCGGCTCACGGAGGCGGCGGGTTTAGGAGTGGACACAGAGGTAGGGGCCCGGGGACACAATCCGGCAGGCACCGACACTACAAGGACACACAGAGTCCCTGCATCCCCGGGCCCCTTAACCTCACGGGCCCCGTAGCAACCGCTACGGCTGCTTAGGTGGTTGTTACGCCACTGTACAGGGCCGGCTCCAGGATTCAGTGGGCCCCTGGGCGACAGAGCCTCAGTGGGCCCCTTAGCAGTAAACTCATGTGGCGGCATTGAAAAAATATAGAATTAAATTAATTAACCTCTTAGCGCTTTACACGTACATGTACACATTGTAACGAATCCTATGTAAAAATGGCATAGACTGCAATATAGTAGTATTGCAGTATATGGCAGGAGCGATCAGGCCATCCAGGGTTAAATTACCCTAGAGGGTCTAAAAAAACTAAATTCAATAAGATTCATCCCTCTTTCCCTACAACTGATAGACAATTAAATAAACAGTAAAAATTACATTAACAGGCATCACAGCTTCTCACCATTTTACACCATTTTACATCACATAAATTTATTTTATAAAAAGTAATCAAAAAGTTGCGGTCCTCAAAATGGTAGCAATGAAAACGTCAGCTCATCTCACAAAAAATTATACCACACACAGCTCTTACACCATAGTATGAAAAAGTTTTCATTTTTCGGAAATGTATTAAAATGCAACAAAACCTATATGGAAAAAACAGCCCACAATAACGTCAAACAAATGTGTTTTTTCGCCAATCTCCCCACATTTGGAATGTTTTCCAGCTTCCCAGTACACGGCAGGAATAATAAACAGCGTCACTGAGAAGTAAAGTTTGTTATGCAGAATAAAGCTCTCACACGGCTCTGTACAACGGGAAATGAAAACCTTAAAGATTTTAGAAGATGTGAAGCGAAAAATGAATGTAAAAACACCTCATCCTTAATGGGTTAATATACAGCCCCTCAATGTAATATACAGCTCCTCAGATTAATATACAGCCCCTCAATGTAATATACAGCCCCTCAATGTAATATACAGCTCCTCAGATTAATATACAGCCCCTCAATGTAATATACAGCCCCTCAATGTAATATACAGCTCCTCAGATTAATATACAGACCCTCAATGTAATATACAGACCCTCAATGTAATATACAGCTCCTCAGATTAATATACAGACCCTCAATGTAATATACAGCTCCTCAGATTAATATACAGCCCCTCAATGTAATATACAGCCCCTCAATGTAATATACAGCCCCTCAATGTAATATACAGCTCCTCAGATTAATATACAGCCCCTCAATGTAATATACAGCCCCTCAATGTAATATACAGCCCCTCAATGTAATATACAGCTCCTCAGATTAATGTACAGCCCCTCAATGTAATATACAGCCCCTCAATGTAATATACAGCCCCTCAATGTAATATACAGCTCCTCAGATTAATATACAGCCCCTCAATGTAATATACAGCTCCTTTTTACCTGTTACAGCCAGGCTCTATTAGTTAGGCACCATATAGTGGGCAGTAGAAAAATAATAAACTTTATCTCACCTCGTGCATGTCCAGGGCTCTATCCCGCGCTCCTCTTCTCTTCTCCTCTTCACCTCTTCAGGGGACGCGATCCTCAGGGCAGCGTCTTCTGTGCGGCAGCAGGGACGCTGGCGGCGTGAGGTCATGATGTCGCCGGCCAGCGTCCTGCACAGAGACGCTCTGCCTGTCACTTGATGAGTCCTCCGAGGGTCCCGCTTTCGGCGCCGCCTCCGCCACCCGCGCCAGCACTCCGGCTCTCAATTACATTGGCGGCACAAGGAAGCCGATGTAATTGAGTTATGTGATCGGGCCAGCGTGTGCCATGGGCCCCTCTGGAAGCTCTGGGGCCCCGGCACTTGCCCGGGTAAGCCGGGTGCTGGCGCCGGCCATGCCACTGTATATTTGTATATGCTATATGTATGTAGCAGGATGTAATGCAGTATCTTTTTATATGGATATATGGAAAAAGGATGACTCCAGCGTTGATGCATAAAATGAATGCAAAATTAAAATCTAACTTTTAATGAAAAACTTTAAAAACCATGTGCATGGGAAGAATGAAGAGCCATTGACCAGTTTCAAGCCAAGACTAAGGATTAGTTCCGAAACACTTCAATAGCTCTCCCTCCTCTATGTGCATGTATATCTACCGCTTTGCTGAGCTCACGCTATGTGAAAAACAATACTTTACTATAGTTTCTTATAAAACCAATGAAACAAAATATTGTGATTCACCTGTAAAGCCCTTGCCAGACTGCAATTCACAGAAAACTACAAGTGGGTGTCCTTATAAAGACACAAAGTAAATTAAATGCCATTTCTTTACTCTACCTGGTGGACCTAATGGCTGACTGGTAGTTGGTGGAGGAGAAGTTGTGGTAGTGGTGGTGGTAGTTGATGGTCCTGTGGAGAATAAGTTGACGTGTTATGAAATAAAAATAGATTAATATAAAATAAAGTATATACATATTTACTACATAAATCTCCTCCATACTTGTAACAATGTAAAATCTCTTAACTTTAGTTAGTGGTAAATGCATATACATGACACAAATTAAAGAAATATTAGGAAAGGAATTTTAATTAGTATTCTGACATCTATATTTACCTGTACAATAACCTGGCACAAGAGAGATGTCGTCAATAGCCACATCACTGCGGAAATCCTCCCCTCTAAAACCTTCAATAAAAATCTGTAAACACAATTTTATCAGTTCAAAATGTCGTAAAGATGATGACAATCTTGTATACAAAAAATGAAATAATAACTTATTATTTCAAATAACATCTCATTACCTTGATGATATCACTGTCTGGCAGGAAAATTTCTTCCAAACGCCATACATCTCCTTTATTGCCCATCACATCAAACATGACTTCCAAGCCATCTGGTCTTAATACAGAAACCCTCAACTGCATATAATCTGCAACTCCATACATGTGGTACCAGAAGCGCAAGCAGTGCTTTCCAGTGAAACAGTTTTCAGGGCTTTCCAACCGTGCAATATTTCCGTTATTTGAGAAACGTCCATCAATGTACACATAGTATCCATCTGAAAAATATATTATTATTATTTTGCTGTTTGCAATCAAATTAACATCATATGTTCATGCAAATAACACATTTATATATATCTGCTTGGATCTCTGACACAATGTATCTCACTGAGATATCAGATCTATTTTATATATACCATATATACTTGAGTATAAGCCAAGTTTTTCAGCAGAAAAAAATGTGCTGAAAAACTCAAACTCGGCTTAAACGCAAGATAAAAAAAGAAAGTCAATACTCACCTTTCTGATACTCCTGGCTGCCAGCAAACACAGTATGATGGCAGCAGACATCAAAGACTGTGCGCCGCAAAGTTGCACGGACCTGCCGGAAGTGAGAAGAGAAGACCTGTGGGGGTGCTAGAAAGGTGAGTATTGACTTTCTTTTTTATGTGCTGGGCATACTGCGGCTGGCTGGCTATATACTGTGGGTAGGCTGGCTAACTATTTACTGGGGGCAGGCTGGCTATATATTGGGAGCTGCCTGACTATATACTGAGGGCTAGCTATATAGTGGGGGCTAGATGACTACTACTAATACTGTGGCAGGGCATGGCTATATACTGGGGGATAGCAGGCTATATACTCGGGGACAGGGGGCTAGCTGGCTATGCACTAGGGGGCATGGGCTGGATGGCTTTATACTGGGGGGCTGGAAACTGGATAGCTTTATCCTGGGGTACAAGGGAATGGCTAGCTATATAGTGGGATTAGGGGGCTGGCTGATTATATACTGAGGGAGGGGGCTGAATAGCTATACACTGAGGGGCAGGGGGCTTGCTGGCTATATACTGGGGCTGGCTACATACATGGGGGAAGGGGGCTGAATAGTTATATACTGGGTGGAGGCTATGACAAATGCATTTCCCATCCAAGGTTTACTCAAGTCAATAGAATTTCTTAGTTTTTTGTGGAAAAATTAGGAGCCTTGGCTTATATTTGGGCCGGCTTATACTTAAGTATATATAGTATATAAATAAATATATTTTTATATTTATTTTTACATATATTTTTCTATTTTCTCTAAAAAAAAGTTTTAATATAATTTCCTAGAATGTTTGCAACAGTAATTATCAAGATAAATGTTAACTTAACATTATTTGCTTACTTCCAGTGGTGTGGTCATAAGAAGGTCCCGTAAGTGAAGATGGAGTAGGACCTCTCCAGCGTATCCAGTCCATATTATCATTCACTGATTGCTTCCAGTTACATAGATTAACATCAAAAGAACAATCCAAATCACAGGTATCTGAATAGAGAAGAAAACAACTTCTGTAAGCACTGGACGCAAAATGCAAATACGTGAGAATTATAAGTAAAGATGCCACTGTCCAGTATTATCACAATCTTCACCACAAGGATTTTTTTGAGGTTAGAATTAAAAGAAGGTAACAGGAAATAATTCTGAGATACCTGGTGTAGGTGGCAGTTTGGTTGTGGTTGTAGTAGTTGTAGTAGTGATCTTGGGAACACAGGTCTTCACTCCATTCAGGACCTGGCATACCTCATTAGGGGGACAAGTCTGAGCAACACAATTTACAAGGTTGTTCCCTTCACAAGTGCAGAGACTTACACATTCCCCTGTCCAGAAAACTTCATTTTTCTGCAGGATAAGAAATTGGAGTAAATAAATTCAGTAATATTTTAAATAAAAATTCTTTCAATAAATGGATACTTCTACTCAAAAAATGCCCTTTGGATTGTACAAGCCATTATATGAATATTTGACATACTAAAAAGTATTATATTAGTTTTACATACATATTTGGATGCAAATTATGGTCATTCACTGTACATTTCTGATGTTTGGGCTATTTTTGATTTGAAAAGTATATTACTGACCTGATAGTACTTTCCATCATAATAGCACCCACAGTCGCTGACATTAACACAAGTGCTTCCACTCAGTACAAAGCCCGGATCACACTCACAGCCATCAGTACACGGCTTATTGCAGTTGTTTGGTGCATTCTGATCCACGCATGTGGCTGGACAAGCACTGGTACATGGATTATAGTGACTGTTTCCAGGACATGGGATAGCTGAGAAAGATAAATTATACATTTCAGTTTGATAAAATGTTTAATGTAAGTCTTTCTCTTTTTTTAAAAGATGAAAGAATACATACGACAGAAAGAAGAGTTTCTCCAAACGATGGGAACACCTGCTCTTTGACAGGCATCAGCATAAGCCTCTATTGCTGAACATAAGGTCTCATCTCCAAGTACACACAGATCATACACACAGCTGTCAAAGAAGATGTCAGGATCAATTACTGAGTGGCACTCCTTGAATGGTCCATCTTTATTTCTTATCAAGCCACAAAAGGCATTACTTCCATAAAGTTCCTCATTTTCAAGTGAACATGGAGGTGGTGGTGGTGGTGGAGGAACATCCGGTTGACATAATGGATCATCATCTTCCGCCTTCCAGCTTTCTCCCAGCTGATTAGAGTTCTGTGCCAACTGCCCATTGGGCATCAAAAAGTCATCATGACGGATGCCATTGAAATTTCCACACATTCCACAGGTCATATTTTTGTAGTAAGTTGGCACCATCACAGATACTGTATGATCAGTATCGTAAGAGACTCTCAAGTAAAAATCGGTTTCTACCACAATATATCTACCGCTGCTTGAGACATGCACAGACTCTGAACTTGTGGATGAGTTCCCATTATTTATCAACACTACTGGTAGATTTGTCCAGATACCATTGACCTAAAAAAAATTAGACATCATTAGATCAAACCAGCTAAATTATTTTCATATATAAATATAAATTCTTCATATTGTAGACTTACCAAAACTCTACTGCGCTCATTTTTCTCAATTGTTATTTTATAGTTGTAAACCTCTACTGTGACACTTTTTATCCAAGACACTGTTGGGTTCCCCCGATGCTCGTTTTTAGCTTCAACATTAAAATAAGGCAGAGATTCAGTATAGTTGCATGTTTTGGCAAGGGTATAGGTACATATACCCATAAAGTGGTGTACTTCTTTATCAAAGGTGTTATAATGTGGGTCCCCATAGATTGTGCATTCACCATAAGTGACATCATAGCAGCCTGGAAGTCCATTTTCCACGCCACAGTATTTTCCAGATGGACATGAGGCAGAGTTACAGACTATCTTTCCTCCTGCTGAGGGACAGGTACATTTTGTAGCACATGAATCATCAGTCCAGAATTCAGAGCCTACAGGGTAATGTTTTCCATTTTCCCAACATCCACACTGGTCTCTTGGAACACACTTATCATGATAAAGGACGTATCCTGCATCACAAATACATCCTTCAGTACAGGGAAGGGAGCAGGAGGATGGTGTTGCTGGGTTGACACAAGTTGCTGGGCAAGCAGTGCTGCATTGCTCAAAGTGACTGTTTGGAGGGCACATCAAAGCTGTAAATAAGATGTAATGCTTTATTATATAGCAAATGTTTGCAGTATAGATTATATTGATCATATGGAGTTATTGCTATGTTTATTTTATCTTTATTTAATATCACATAACTTTGTAGGAGAATATTTCTTAACCTTTGTGTTATAAAGAAATGTAAATCACTTAAATTTAAAGGTATCAGGAACAACCCTCCTATTATTACAGAACGACATTGAAGTAAAGTTTCTAGCCCAAACAAAACAATTCTACATACGGCAAAAAGTTGAGTTTCTCCATGGAAGAACAGTTGCTCCAGCAGCTTGACAGGCATCTGTATATGCTTGAAGATGATAACAGAGAATCTCTGGGTCTAGATGAAGTTCACACATGTCATGGAAACAGTTCTCAAAGTATTTCCTAGGATCTACCAATGCAAAGCAATGTTGGAAAACACCATCAAAGGGAAGTATCATGCCGCAAGAGGCATTGCTCTGTATTATGCCGATTTCCTCAAGTGAACATAAAGGTCGAACATCAATGGCTGGTGAACAACTGGAGAGATAAAAAATGAATTTTTTTACAAATGATATGACATACACAACATTGTGCCCAGCAATTATATACAGTATATAACATAGAGGGCTTCATGTTTAAACATTCAAAAGTATAAAAAAAAATGCAACTTTTTTTTTTACATTAAATGTCAACTTTTTTGCACAGTATTGATATTAGATGCTCCTGGGTTTGTTCTGGTCGCTGACCTCTCCATTGCACCACATATTAATTGAAACCTCTAAAATGCTAATCGTTGCTCTGATTCCCTCTCTCGACTCGACTACTGTAACTCCCTACTAATCAGTCTTCCACTCACTAAACTATGTATAAGTCCCATGTGATGTATAAAGCGCTACAAAATATAATGGCACTATATAGATTGAGATTATAATTATTAGTTAGGATGTCCTCATAGCCAAGAAATCTGCTTTATGAACATAAAAAGCAAACAGTTTTTTTCAATCAGGTAACATTTATTTTAATTGACATAATAAATGCAGATAAGAAAACAGCATACGTATCATTGCCAACACCACTATGAACTTATAAAAATACAATACCCACCCCTACCCCCAGACTCCTACCACACCTCCCCCTCATCCCCTGGCCTGCTGTTCCCTATATCCATTCCACATTTCCATTGCCCTTGAGTTCTGTCCCCAATAAGAACAATAAAATCTATTACACTCCCCACACTCTCAGCACACTCTCTCGCAACACCGGTTTCAGAACTAACAAACCTCTCTGCAGTTCTTTCATTGCTAGTCCCTGAGATTCCACCCATTTAGACCAATGCTTTTCAAATTTTTTAAGGCTCCCTCTTATGTGGTATACTTTTCTGTCCATCCAGATGGTCCTATTAGTACCACTTCTCCCATCCCCAGCGGATCTTCATCTAGCAAATGTCTGGCTATACTCTTCCGGACTTGGTATAAGAATGTAGCCACCGCAAAGCGTTCATTCTGATTCTCCTGTAACCATCAATACTACTTAGTAAACATATATTAGGCTCATGAGGGATCCTCATCTTATACAAGCTGTATATCAGGTCCTAAGCCTACTTCCATAAATATTCCAAATCTTCAGGACCAAAACATGTGCCACCCATCCTGTCTTTTTTCCAAGCAGCGAGGGCAGAGTGCATCCTCCAAGTACCCCATCTTCCAAAGCAGAAGAGGCAGCTATTACTGAATTGACTGAGTAAACAATTAGTAATTGACCCTTAGTTAGAAATTATCATAAAAGATATTAGATCAGTAGAAAATGTTGACATGCTTATTTTAATAGACAGAGTCCAATGTATTATTTATTCATTACATTATATCTTTTTTGTCAACCTATCCATATGGAGGTTTATTTTTCTGGAGAGAGGTTTTGTGATGGGATCTTTTGATTGTTTGTCTATATTAGTTTTGTGAAATGGCAGAAAAGCAATACTAACATACAGGCAGTCCCCGGGTTACATACAAGATAAGTTCTCTAGGTTTGGTCTTAAGTTGAATTTGTTTGTAAGTCAGAACTGTATATTTTATAATTGTAACCCCAGCAAAAAAATTTTTGTCTCTGTGACAATTGGATTTTAAAAATGTTGGATTGTCATCAGAACCAGGATTAACAATAAAGCTTCATTGCAGACACCTTTGATAATTGTTATAGCTTTTTATTGTAGCCTTGGACTAAAGTACAGTAAATTAACCAACATCCAGAGGTCCGTTTGGAACTAGGGGTCGTCAGTAAGTTGGGTGTTTTAAAGGAGGGGACCACCTGTACTGTAATTCTTTATTCTTTAAATTTTATGGTGTTTAATTTGACATGTTACTTTCATTTAGAAGGACAGTAGGAATACATCAAACAGTATTTAAAAACTTTAGAAAAACGTTGTGCACAACAAACTCTAAAACCCTACATTTAAAATATCAGTCAATAGAGCTGTGTAATAAATCATTTTTTTGCGGGACAATCTTTAAATGCTATATATATATATAATTAAAGGATAAACTTTTACTCCATTTTTTTAGGGGGATAGAGGAAAATACTGCATTTTAGGGTGGTATTTGTGTTCTATTACATCATTCACTGTATAGGATATACTTTTTTTTATTTGGATATACCAAGCAGTTTATATTTTCCATATCATTTTTATGTAAAGATGTAAATGGCGGAATTTTATTTTGACATGTTTTTAAAACGTTTGTGCTCAACTTTTTAAGGAACTTGAATACACAATTATTTGCCTTCTTTTATGTAAACTGCTTATAATGGGTAAAACTACATAACACTATATTTTAATTGACAATATTAATGCAAGAAAATGCTAACCGCTTACCTGGTATTACTGCCAACCTGCCAGCTGTTTCCATAGCTTACAGAGTCTACCTCCTTTTGGCCATTAGGGTTGAGATTGTCATCATCTTTTGCTAAATTATAATTGGCACAAATTCCACAAACTTTATTTTGGTATTCTTTGGATAAAGTAACTTCAACTCTGTGATCACCATCATATTTTACTCTAAGGCCAAAAGCTGCAGTTATAGCAACATACTGGCCACTATAGCCAATGTACACATCTGGAGATAAACTCAGAGGGAGCAGCTGGACCAGTCCATTCACCTATGTAGAGGTTAAAAACATTAACAAAAAAAATTCAGCTGTCTGAGTTAAATACTTTACTGAAGATAAATATACTGTAAAATACATGCAGATTCATAGATACACAGTGCCAGACTGTGTAAGAAGACAGTATATTACGCTAGGATGGCAAAATCCAGAAAATTTATAACAGGTCTACATACAGACTTTGGCATTGTAACACAGTTGTGAGATTTTAGCTATTGAGCTGCTGATGAGAATCTAAGTTAAAGGGATTGACCACTTTCAGTAAATAATTGATATTTTTACTGACTTGAAAAGCTATACAGTTTCAATATGCTTTCTGTATCAATTCATCACAGTTTTCTAGATCTCTGCTTGCTTTGCTTCTATAGAAAGCTTCTCTATTTACTTCCAATGGATAGAATCTGCCCATGGTGATGTGATGGACATGCAGGTGCATGAGCCATTATTAGCACAGCGAGTAATAGGATTTGTGTGATAATAATGGCTCCCGCACCTGCACCTCCATCACATCAGCATGGACAGATTCTATCCACTGGAAGTAAATAGAGAAGCTTTCTATAGAATGACAGCAAGCAGAGATCTAGAAAACCATGAGGAATTGATACAAAAAGTATATTGGAAATTGTATAACCTTTCCTTACACAAACAATATCAATTATTTACTGAAAGTGGACAACCCCTTTAAACTGTCAGTTAGCTCCAGAAGTCCCATTATGCAAAATGAAGCAGTAAAGGGTGATCCACTCAACATCAGTTCAGGTCCAATAGACAGATAGGGGAATAACAGGACATGGAATAGGGTGGAGGAGTCCACTCAAAACTACTGGTGAGTTCAAAAGACAAATGTAATGTAGAAGCCAACTTACCTTTACCACCTTCTGTTTTCCAAGGCTGATTTTGTAGGTGTGAACATACACTGTGACTTCTTTGACATAGGACACATGTGTGAGACCTCCTCGATACTCATGATCAACTTCTACGTTGAAGTAGGGCAAACTGCTATTAACTTCACAAAGTTTGGTCAGTGTGTAAGTGCAGTTTCCCATGAAGGTGTGAGCATAACCATCAAATGTAAAATAATGTGGATCACCATACCCGCTACATGTTCCTCCTGCAGAAATGTACATGGATATAGCATGAAAGATACAACGACTACTCCCCAGTCCAATCTATTGCATTGAATAACGCATGGTGCATTGTCTGAAGGCAGGAGTATGACTTATTTTCATTGTATTCCTAGAACCTTGCAAGAGCCTAGAGTCATGCTCTTCCCTTCAGACCTTGCACAAGGTATAATTCATCTGTTTTGATTGGAGTGTCTCTTTAAGCCTTTAATTTACTTTCAATAAGTGAATAAAACCCATGCAACTCTACACATACCTGATATTTCTGGAGCAGAGGTTGGTTTTGAGGTGGTTGGAGAAGAGGGTTTAATGGTTGATTTTGGAATTTCTGTTGTTTTTGTATCTGTTTAAATAAAATAAAAAACCACATTGAAGAAATCATCCCAATTGCCATATATTAACATTTATTGTATGTTATTAAAAATATACAAGTGTGGAGATAATTTCCCGTATATGTAGTCATGTTGTCCTTTGAAATGAGATCACGACCATGAACTTCCAGCACTGACCAGGAAGGCGCTATTAAGGCACCCAACTACCTGGATTCAGTGTTCATTACCACAGGAAGGATGTCGGGCATTCATATGCAAAAACAATTTGTTTCTTTGGCGGGACCATATGGCTAAATTTTTGGGAAATTATTGTCACACAGGTAAATATTTATCAATATTTTTTAAAGAAATGTATGTATATATGTGGCTGATAAATTAAATGTTTATGCCCAGATGGGAATACCTCATGTAGTGAGTGCTGTGAAAGTTGGAAGACTGCGAAATAAAGTCCATCCATCTATTCCAAAGCCAAGAGGTGGACATTGGAGTCAACAAGGAGGCTCATAACAATATCTATTCTGGCACAACAAACTTGGCATTGGAGGTGGCTTACATGGTTCTTAATAGTGAGATGTCAGATGTCCATATGATGTGTATTACACTAGTCTAAAATGGTTGCCAAAAGAGGTGAAAAAACCTTGACTTTAATATCTTCATTAGAGCCGTCAGTGTCAAGATGCTCTGTATGGATTCGGGCTGCTAGACTTCATAGCCTGCCTATTACCGATACCTGACTCTGGTACTGCTGTGAACTGTGGTTCTTCTGCCTGTTACCTATACCAAATCTGAAACCCTTATAATCTGTAACCCGATCTGGTTACCCTGATAACCATTGTAAACTGTGGCCTGTTTACCCCTAGCCTGAGCCATAGAGAAAGCTTGAGACAGCGCCAGACATCGCGAAACAGCTGTCCCTGGAAACCCCCTGCTGTGCCCCCCTGAGCCATAGGCATGTGTACCCCTAGCCTGAGTCAGAACCCTTTATAACCTGAACCTGTCTGGATAGCTGTGTACCCTGAACCTGTTTGGAACCCTGTGGACCTCAAATCCTGTTTATGGAGCCCATTTACCCTGTCTGTCTTTATCTACTTTGACAGAATAAATATTTCTATAATTATTTCTCTAAATATTTCTCTATTTCTCTGGCGAAATAACATAGCAGGAAATTCAAGTTGTTGAAAACATTGATACCCTTTTGCTAGTCCGTGTATTTTAGAAAAATTAAGCTACCTTTCAATTTTTTATGTCTGTAAGCATTAGTCTCTAAAACTTACATCCCCTCTGCCTTCCTGAAAGCTTCTTAGAGCCCTATTATGTGCAGGCAGGCTGAGCAGATTGGAGCTGTAGTGATTAGCTTTGACAGACTGATTTTTACAGCTCTATACCCGTCTCCCTTTCTGGCACATAATAGTTCATTGAATAGATGCTGAGAAGGCAGAGGGGATCAGCGTTATAGGTATTAGGGCTTACAGATGTATAAAAATATAATCGATTGCTACTAGTTATTCTACAATAAGTCCTTTAGAAGTGATGGAAAAGAAGAGGCTGGCTAAGAATATATATCTGCACATTGTAAACTGTGTGTACAGGCTGTGTACAGATGTTCGTCATCAGTGCTCACTCAGGGCAATACTGGATTTCAATAAAAATAAGCAAAATTCATTCATGTTAACAAAGTATTACTAATGATATTCCCTACACAATATTAAACATGTTTTGAAACTTTAGTTACATTAGTCTTATATTACACTACAAAGAACATGCAAACTGCTTGCACATGCATTTATAGAGTATCTGTGACACTTGTGTATCACAGAACTGAGACATAAAAATGTGCACCTAATGGGGTGTATTAGTGCTTAGTGGGACTGTGCATCACAATTCTGTCTGAGGTGTGCCACGATTGTGTCTGCGCCACAATTCTACAGCATGAACAAAGTGCGGCAAAACAAAATGGTGCAGACTTCCCGAGCAGTGTTGAGGGCACTAGTCACAATACCTTAATCTGGCGCATCATGTACACTTCACAGGCAACTGCACTGTGTTTGATAAATGTGGGCCAATGTTCCTAGGAAAGACTAAAACACTAGCAAACAGTAAGGTGTCTTTAAAGTGTTCCTCACTATTATGAAACAATGTCGAAACAGTAGTAGATTGTGTGTCCATGAAAATTCTGGATATGTGACTTTTAATCTAATCCAAAACATCTTACTCTTTGCTGTTTCTGTTTGCAAATACGCAATTCACCCTTAGCTCCAATCACCCTTCTGCTTAGAACTAAGTAATTTGACACTTTACTGAACTTCTGTCCATCTTGTTAGCAAGAGAAAATTCAAGTGAAATGCAGACTAAAGTGGAAGGTGATAAGATGATAGTCAAAGTAAGGGGAAGAAGGAACACTGTCCTGTATCTATTAAAAAAATTACAGGTACAGTATATGAAACAAATTTGTACATTAGATAAATAGGTATACATCTGCTAAACATATACAAGAGAAATGTAAGCTGTTCCGAGTGTGTAAACGATGAAAAAGATAATATCACTTACTACACACTGTGTTTTCACTCCAGTCTCCTACATTCACCCCTGCACTCTCACAGGCCGCAGCATATGCCGCTAAAGCATTGCAGAATTGATCTTGATTTCCTCCAGTGGCACAGAGATCATACACACAGTTCTCAAAATATAACTGTGGTGGAATGAGGGAATGGCAGCTCTTGAATGGACCACTGCCCATCAGGATGACCCTGCATACATCTTCATATTTGATTGCTAATTGAGGATCACAGGGAGGAGGATCAACAACATCATCTTCACAGCTACAAAACAACACAGCTGTGTGATTTAGGGCAAAAAATAGCAAATTTTCTTTAAATGCAAACATTTTACTATGTGATGCTTTAATTGTAGAGGGAAGAATTTATTAGCACCTAGCGCCAGCGTATGATGAAATCCCCCCTCCGCCATAGCAGATAAATAATGAGGCTCTGCCTGGCGTAGAAGAGTTCTATTACCTGAGCCCTCCCAGGCTATATCAGGATATAGCAAGTGCATAGGTGCAGGACAGAAAACACCACACATTGGCCTGATCTGCCACTGGGTGTGCCCCCTTCACACCCATCCATACCCACTGTGAAGTAAAGGGGAAAATAATCGCTATTCCAGGTGGTTTGCTAGGAATTATAAATATTTCAGGGTTTATACAGGGTGTACAAACCCTGATAAATGTCCTCCAGAGAGTTGATTAGCTTTTCCATCTCTGTATTTCAAAAACCATACACTTTTTATTTCTCCCTTAATGCAACTATGTGAAATATGTTACATGCATGACAAAATATGCATGTAGTTGGAATCTATTTTAAGTACATACAGTGAAAAGAAAACTACCCATTTAAAATTCTATGTTTTTAAAGAATTTTAATAATTGGTAAAAAAACCAATTTGCTGTTCTGTGTTAACAACTTTGTGTAAATAAAAATTGATTGAGGCACCTTTTTATGACACCAACAATTTTTTTTAATATTTAGCTGTTTGAGAGCTTCACTTTTTAGGTAGGGTTGAGGTGAATGAAAGACTACCTATGGCATCAGGCCATGTTTATGGCTTTGCCTAATAGACATCTATCAATGGCAGTCTAAAGATATTGGGGCACATTTACTAAGGGTCCGAACAGCGCATTTTCATCGGGTTTCCCAACTTTTTACTGTTTTGCCCTGTATTGCTTCAGGTTTTTGGTGCACGCGATCGGATTGTGGTGCATCGGCGCCGGCTTGCATGCGACACAAATCAGGGGGTGTGGATGTCGGACAACCCGACTGATTCGGGCAAACTGCAGAATTTAAAAATGAAATTCTGTCGCAATTCTGTTCTGTTCACATGCACCGGGAAGAAGAAGGTGAACTCAACAGGCTCATCCGACCGGTAACACCCCAGCACCAAAAATGCTTCGCGCAAACCTGACAATTTCCCTAGGATCATTGCTTCCCGTCATGTCATGAACTGGCTTTGCCAGCTGAATTTAACGGGTTAACACCCCTGAAGCCCAGGCTTGGGTTTTCAATGTCCACAATATTTGCCACAGAACTGAACATTGTGGTTTGGGACCGCTCCTCCCTAAGTCCTGATGACAAGGCTAACTCTTGGAAGCCCATAATTCTATTAATAAAGTAATGTAGTTCATTTATGATTAAATAAATTGATTAAATCATATAATGGAATAAAATGATATTGAATTGTTTCGCCTAAATCCCTTCATCATCCAATCCCTTTCCTTCCTAGGTTGAATTTGATGGACAAGTGTCTTTTTTCAACCATATAAGTTATGTAATAATGTAACTATGGTACTGAAGCAGAAAATAAATGTAATCATATGTCTGTACTTACACCCAGTCATCATCAGGAACACGCCAGCTCTTTCCAAATGCATTGGAATCAGGTACTATTACACCATCAGGAGTTAGAAAATCATCCAGCTTATTGCTGTTATATGTACCACAGAGACCACAAAGTTGTTCTTTAAAGTTCTCGTTTACTTTAACAAAAAGCTCATGATCTCCATTAAATTTAACTTCAAGTCCAAAATCAGTTTGTAGGACTACATAAGGACCACTTAGGTGTATGGAGATGGCAGGTATTGAGTTCACAGGCAATGTTACGATGGCTCCATTTATCTAAAGGAAGAATGGTGCATAACAAAGTTTTAACATGAATAATCTGCATGGTTAATCGGAAGTAGGAATAATAATAAAGTGTACTGTACCTCCACAACTCTATGTTTCCCCAGAATGATATGAATGTTATTGATTCTAACTGCAACTGAATGTATTGCTGTCCAGGTGAGGCTTCCTCTGTGTTCATTCCTTGTTGTGATTGAGAAGTTTTCAGAGGATGAGTTTCCACAGGTCTCTACAACTGTATAATTGCAAGATCCTTGGAAATGGTACAGTTTGCCATCAAAAGTTATGTAGTGAGGATCTCCATATATATGGCATATATCAGTGTTTGCTGGCATGCATGTCTTGATACCATTGTGAACTGTGCAGATTTCATTAGGTCCACAGGATTGGTCAATGCAGGTCACCTGATTGTTTCCAACACAGTGACAGTATCTCTCACATTCTCCTTCCCAGAACATTTCATCTTTCTGTAAAGAGTAATATAATTTAGCATAAATTATAATATAGTATAATATAGCATAATGTGTGGAAGAGTATTCAGCAAATGTTAATAAACGGCTTGACAAAAGTAAGATATAGGGTTTCACAAGAAATCCTCTTGATTGTATGCAGTCTAGAACTGCATTAATGTGAAATGGGCTTAAATGTAAAACCAAAGTCCACAATAAAGTGGGAAAATGGTATATATTTTTCTATAATACAGGGCACCTTAAATTTTTTATGACAGAAATCCCAAAATAAAGATTGCAGAGATTTTGGGATAAATACTTAAAAATGACACAACATGCTATAAACCGTACATTTGTAAGAGTGAAAAAGGGGAGGTACATACCAAATTGAAAAAGAGAAAAACATGGCACAATGTAGAATAAAAAAGAAACCTATCATAACCAATCTACCTAATAAGGTGGATCCAGTGCAGCCCGATCCTCTTTTTACCTAATAGTTTAGTGTCCCATAACTTTGTAAAACTTCTATCAGATAAATATGCAAATTATTTTAAGAGGCTACTGGGGCATGGAGTAGCCGTGCTGTGGAGCGGGAGCTATGGCTATTCCCCACCCCAGTAGCCTTTTTGAATCCCTCCTTCCCTTCTGTCTTCAGCACACATCTGAAGTCGGAGTTGTGCACATGCGCAGCAGCTCTGCTTCAGAGCCGAGGCTGGAGACAGGAGGTACATACCAAAGATGGAATTCAAAGGTGGAATTCTAAGAGGTGACCAGGACGAGGTGGAATTCTAAGAGGTGACCAGGACGAGGTGGAATTCAAAGAGGTGACCGGGACGAGGTGGAATTCAAAGAGGTGACCAGGATGAGGTGGAATTCAAAGAGGTGACCAGGATGAGGTGGAATTCAAAGAGGTGACCGGGATGAGGTGGAATTCAAAGAGGTGACCGGGACAAAGAGGAGCTGTAGCTCCTGCTCCTTGGCGCAGCTACTCTACGCCCCAGTAGTCTGTCTCTTCAGATAATTTATCAGACAAACATTTAACAAAATTCTGGGGCAGTAAAGTATTGGGTAATAAAAGGATTGGGCTGCAATCCAATAGATCTACCTTATTACAGTAGGTAGTTCCATGATGGTAGGTTTTCCTTAATTTTATTATAATTAGTTAAACATATTAATTCATAGTAAATTTATAAAAATAAACAACAAGAATGAGTAATAACCAAACAATAAATTTTGTTCATTGTAATGAATCCTATGTAAAAACACCATATACTGCAATACAGTAGTATTGCAGTATATGGTAGGAACAATCAGGCCATCTAGTGTAAAAGTACCCTAGAGGGCCTAATAAATAGTGAAAAAAAAAGTTTAAGAAATGTAGAAAATTTATAAAATATAAAAATTTCAAATCACCCCCTTTCCCTAAAACTGATGTAAAACAAAATAAACAGTAAAAATTACAAACATAATAAGTATTGCCATGTTCCAAAATGCCCAATCTATCAAAATCAAAAAATGGTTATTACCGATGGGGAACCACATAACCATAAATGGCACCCAAATGCCCAAAACGCAACTTTTACACCATTTTACATCACATAAAAAATGTATAAAAACTGATCTAATGTCGCACAGTCCTCAAAATGATAGCAATGAAAACATCAGCTCATTTTGCAAAAAATTACTCCTCACTCCGTACAGCAAAGTATGAAAAAGTTATTAGCGTCAGAACATTCATCATACACATTTGTTTCATTTTTGAAAATGTATTAAAATGCAATAAAAGCTATATAAATTTGGCATCACCGTTATCATACCAAACCAAAGAATGAAGCAGAGTTGTTATTTGGAATGCACAGTGAAAGTCGTAAAAACTGAGCCCACAAGAAAGTGACGCAAATGCATTTTTAAAAATGTTTCCACATTTGAAATTTTTTTTCCAGCTTCCCAGTACACGATATGGAATAAAAAAATAACACCAGAAAGAAGTAAAATGTGTTACAGAATGTGTATACAGAAAATTTAAAAAGTTATGGACTTTTGAAGGTGTTGATTGAGAAAAGAGAAAAAAACTCTCCGTCCTTAAAGAGGACCTGTCACCCAATTTATCGGCACTAGGAGCTGCTCACTAAAGTAAGCAGCTCCTAGTGCTCGATCAAACGCCCCAGTGTTAGAGTGATAGCGTTTAACGGAAACCTCCGGTAACGCTATGTAACACTGCGGTGGAGTACAGTGTAATCATCGGACAGCTCGCAAAGCTGTCCGATGTATTCATGAGGGGGCAGTCCGAGGTGCTGCCTCTTCCCCGGACCGCCCCCCTCGCTCCATAGGCCAGCAGTGACTGCCGCCCGCTAGGCGGCAGTCACTGCCCCTAGCCGTGCCCCGACCCCGCCCCCTCATGAATGCGTCGGACAGCTTTGCGAGCTGTCCGACAATTACACTGTGTTAGATAGCGTTACCGGAGGTTTCCGGCAACGATATCACTCTAACACTGGGGCGTTTGATTGAGCACTAGGAGCTGCTTACTTTAGCTCCGAGTGTTCCTAGTGCCGATAAATTGGGTGTCAGGTCCTCTTTAAGGGGTTAAATAGTGTGTGGAGATAAATAAGGGGTGGATACAGCATTACGATAAGAAATAATTTCTAAAGATGAGATTTCATTCTTTTACAGATATTATGCCCTGATGGATCATATAAACCAGTGGTGGCGAACCTATGGCACGGGTGCCAGAGGCCGTACTCCAAGCTCTTTCTGTGGGCACCCGGGCTATCGCCCCAGCACACCAGACAGGACTCAAACAATTTTCCTGCAGTTCCAAGCAACTTAAAATTTGCTGCTTTCAGTGATATTTTAAAGTGATATTTACTTGGCAACTTGGGACTGTAGGAAGAGGGAGAATGTGTAGACAGGGCCCAATTAATTTCGGAGGACCTCTTGCTGGCCCCATGATTCTCTGTGTACAGAATGACACTGGAAAGAAGCTACAAAGATGCAAATTTTCCCTCCTTCATTCTACTGTATTGGTGTCCTCAGGAGGCCTCCCTACACCCCCCCCCCCCTTCTAAGCCTTGAAAGGTAACCTGAAAACCTGTCTGTTTAGGATTCTCTGCAGCACCCAATAACATCGTTTTGTGTGTTCTATACTTCAATTTGTTCTCATCTTAATGAAAAACAGTGAGTCCCTATTTGAATGTATGGTGCTCTATACCTGATAATCATAATATAATAAAAGAGTTTACTATAATAAGTAGCAATGCAGACAAATGAAACAACCAAAATACTGACCGGATAGTATTTGCCTTCATAGCTGCATCCACAGTCACTGACAGGAACACAGGTGCTTCCACTCAGTACAAAGCCCGGATCACACTCACAGCCATCAGTACACGGCTTATTGCAGTTGTTTGGTGCATTCTGATCCAAGCATGTGGCTGGACAAGCACTGGTACATGGATTATAGTGACTGTTTCCAGGACATTCAATGGCTAAGGATGAATGAAATATAGGAACACGTTTAAATAATGGATGTTTGACAAAAGTAACAATTTAGTAAAGGATGACATAGAAAGCACTTTAGAAAAAGTGTGACATATATGTAAAACAACCTTAAGAATAAGATTTCAAGGAAAAAAGGATTTTTATGACCATACGTACGACAGAAAGAAGAGTTTCGCCAAACAATGGCAACGCCAGCTCTTTGACAGGCATCAGCATAAGCCTCTATTGCTGAACATAAAGTCTCATCTCCAAGTACACACAGATCATACACACAGCTGTCAAAAAAGCGGTCGGGATTGATTACTGATATGCAGGCCTGGAATGGTCCATCTTTATTTTTTAACAAGCCACAGAAATCTTCACTTCCATAAAGTTCCTCTTTTTCGGGTTGACAAAGTGGTGGTGGTGTAGGGACAACTGTATTACATAATGGATCATCATCTTCTGCCTTCCAGCTTTCTCCCAGCTGATTAGAGTTCTGTGCCAACTGCCCATTGGGCATCAAGAAGTCATCATGACGGATGCCGTTGAAATTTCCACACATTCCACAGGTCATATTATAGTAGTAAGTTGGCACCATCACAGATACTGTATGATCAGTATCATAAGAAACTCTTAAGTAAAAATCAGTTTCTATAACAATATATCTACCGCTGCTTGAGACATGCACAGACTCTGAACTTGTGGATGAGTTCCCACTATTAATCAGTGCTACAGGTAGATTTGTCCAGATACCATTGACCTAAAAAAAAGGGAATTTGAGGAGAGTTTTAGACTTAAATTTGGCCAAAATATTTTAAAATTCTTCATATTGTAGACTTACCAAAACTCTACTGCGCTCATTTTTCACCATTGTTATTTTATAGTTGTAAACCTCTACTGTGACACTTTTTATCCAAGACACTGTTGGGTTCCCCCGATGCTCGTTTTTAGCTTCAACATTAAAATAAGGCAGAGATTCAGTATAGTTGCATGTTTTGGCTAGGGTATAGGTACATATACCCATAAAGTGGTGTACTTCTTTATCAAAGGTGTTATAATGTGGGTCCCCATAGATTGTGCATTCACCATAAGTGACATCATAGCAGCCTGGAAGTCCATTTTCCACGCCACAGTATTTTCCAGATGGACATGAGGCAGAGTTACAGACTATCTTTCCTCCTGCTGAGGGACAGGTACATTTTGTAGCACATGAATCATCAGTCCAGAATTCAGAGCCTACAGGGTAATGTTTTCCATTTTCCCAACATCCACACTGGTCTCTTGGAACACACTTATCATGATAAAGGACGTATCCTGCATCACAAATACATCCTTCAGTACAGGGAAGGGAGCAGGAGGATGGTGTTGCTGGGTTGACACAAGTGGCTGGGCAAGCAGTGCTGCATTGCTCAAAGTGACTGTTTGGAGGGCACATCAAAGCTGTAAAATAGAAAAGATTTAAAATTGTTGCATTTGCTTGTTATGTACAAAATGCTCTCAACTAATTAGTCCATGAGTCTAAATATTTCATTTTCTGTTTTGTGTTTTTATTGTATTCAGGTACTTTATCTTCAAATCTTTGTAATAGAAGTTATTTTACAATATCTAACAAAAAAAATGTAAGTGACAAATTCTGTTTCTCTAAGTCTTTATTCATCTTTTTGATATTACTACATTATAAAAGGAAAAAAATTAAAAATAGTTTGTAGCCCAACCTTACTTACGGCAAAAAGTTGAGTTTCTCCATGGAAGAACAGTTGCTCCAGCAGCTTGACAGGCATCGGTATATGCTTGAAGATGATAACAGAGAATCTCTGGGTCTAGATGAAGTTCACACATGTCATGGAAACAGTTCTCGAAGTATTTCCTAGGATCTACCAACGCAAAGCAATGTTGGAAAACACCATCAAAGGGAAGTATCATGCCACAAGTGGCACTGCTCTGAATAATGGCAATTTCCTCGAGTGAACATAAAGGTCGAACATCAATGGCTGGTGAACAACTGTTGAGATAAAACAATAAAATCTTATACAAATTATATGATATACACACAGCAAATGGCCTTAAATTATATACAGTATATAACACAGAGGGCTTCATGGCTAAAATTTAACTTTCATTCTTTTTAAAGTAAATGGAAATCTTTTCCAAATTTTTTATTCACAATATTATTTAAAGAATATTCTAACAACTTACCTGGAATCATTGCCAACTTGCCAGCTGTTTCCATAGCTTACAGAGTCGACCTCACTTTCTCCATCAGGGTTGAGATTGTCATCATCTTTTGCTAAATTATAATTGGCACAAATTCCACAAACTTTATTTTGGTATGCTCTGGATAAAGTTACTTCAACTCTGTGATCACCATCATATTTCACTCTAAGGCCAAAAGCTACAGATAAAGCAACATACTGGCCACTATAGCCAATGTACACGTCGGGAGATAAACTCAGAGGGAGCAGCTGGACCAGTCCATTCACCTATGTAGAACAAACAAAATAGTTTATAAATAACTATGTATTTTCCTAGCCATAATGTTATGTTCATTCACATTAATAGGGCATTAGAAGCTATCACCTCAATATCGGGTTATTGGGGGTTCAACATCCATCCCCTCAATTGGTCTGCCCTTCTCAGCAGCTGATAAACAGGGATTGCAAGAGAAAGCCGACAGCTCCGTTCTCGGTGTAGGGTTAGATCAGTTTACTGCAGAGTAGTTCATAATCATTAAATAGAGAGGGGCAAGCTGCAACAACTCGGTTCAGCCAGTTCACTAAGAATAGAGCTGTCTGCTTTTGTTTTCTGTTCATCTGATTTGTTCATTGCTGAATAGATTGGATTATATTACAAAAGCAGAAGATATATAATCCCTTGTGAGTAGTTACGAGTGGACCCTTTCAGATTTGGCCAAACCTGAATCTTAAAATCCTGTTCAGGTACCTAAATAGAGGCTCCCAACCAGTAACACCCGCAATAGATAAGGTCAACGATCATGGATGTTAAATATTAAAATGCAGCTGCCAATTTTTGTGAATGCCATTTTGGGGAGGGTCATCGCTACAGATGTCATCGGGGAGCAATGATAGTGTAAGGTTAGTGCTGAAGCAACTTTGCCAGCAGTATTTTAATAGTTAAAGGACACCTGTCATCAGGTCTGTGTCACTTGTCCTGTCACTACTACCTGTTGGAGCAGCTCACAAGGATCCATCCCAGCCTTTATCTAGTCATTCATACATTAATCATTGCAAAAATAATATTTTCTTTATTATGTAAATGAGGCTGGTCGCATGGTCAGAGGCAGTGATGGCACCCCTGTTACCCCTCCCCTCTCCTCCCCCTGCTCATGTCTGCGTGTACTGTATAGTAAAGCATTGTTGGTGTGTGTGCTGCATCTGCTGACATGCTCTGTCTTCCTAATACACAGACATCAGCTGCACAAGTACCTGACATGTTTTCCCCTACACAGGGCTGCCTGGAGCTGTTGTATCTCTCCTATACACACACAGGCTGCAGGGAGCGCCAGCACCAGGAAGCCCATCATTACACAGCCTCACACCATTATACAGGCTGTCAGTCAAGCACTGGGGGTGTGGCTGTGCCTCCCATTCATGAATAAGGTGGACAGCTTGAATATGCTAATGACTCAATGGACATCTCACAGGTCATTTGCATACAGCTTTAGGACCTCATTGCTTAGGTTTACAGGCATGTAGAGGGACAATGAAGGGATAGAGGCAATGCTCTCTAATGGCAGTTTTGAAAATATATTTAGTTTAGGGGGGTTATTTTGCATGACAGGTTCTCTTTAACAGGGTGGAGTAGTCCACTCAAAACTACTGGTGAGTTCAAAAGACAAATGTAATGTAGTAGCCAACTTACCTTTACCACCTTCTGTTTTCCAAGGCTGATTTTGTAGGTGTGAACATACACTGTGACTTCTTTTACATAGGACACATGTGTGAGACCTCCTCGATACTCATGATCAACTTCTACATTGAAGTAGGGCAAACTGCTATTAACTTCACAAAGTTTTGTCAGCGTGTAAGTGCAGTTTCCCATGAAGGTGTGAGCATAACCATCAAATGTAAAATAATGTGGATCACCATACCCGCTACATGTTCCTCCTGCAGATAAGTACATGGTTTTAGTGTGAAAGATAAAGAAATAATTGGAACAAGTACCTCAAATCTCTGCCATCTACATGTGAATAGACCCCATGCAACACTTCACATACCTGATATTTCTGGGGGAAAGGTTGGTTTTGATGTAGTGGGAGAAGTTGGTTTAATTGTAATAGTTGATTTTGGTACTTCTGTAGTTTTTGTTCCTATTTTAAAGAAAATGAAATAAAAAATACATTGCATAAATTATTTTAAGCCCCATTTGTTTTCTTCTCAATACCTAATTTAATCCCACCGTGTTTGTGATTTTTTTTTTTTTTTTACTCTTTGAAGCAATGACATTCTACTGTCTGGGAGCAGACTCACTGCCCCCTCTTCTTATATGTTATCTAACACCTCTGCGGGCCTCTGTCCACTTTGCTAACGAGAAGGAAATTTGCAAAAATAAAAGGATTTATTTTTTGCGGCAGAGAAGTGGTCTAGCAGGGGGTCATAAGAGCCAAAGTGAGTGGAAGGGAAAGAACTTTGTTCCGATAAGTTACTGTTAGAGATGAGCGAACACTAAAATGCTCGGGTACTCGTTATTCGAGACGAACTTTTCCCGATGCTCGAGTGCTCGTCTCGAATAACGAACCCCATTGAAGTCAATGGGAGACTCGAGCATTTTTCAAGGGGACCAAGGCTCTGCACAGGGAAGCTTGGCCAAACACCTGGGAACCTCAGAAAAGGATGGAAACACCACGGAAATGGACAGGAAACAGCAGGGGCAGCATGCATGGATGCCTCTGAGGCTGCATAATCGCACCATTATGCCAAAATTATGGGCAACAGCATGGCCATGACAGAGTGACAGAATGAAGCTAGATAGCATCTAAAACATCCAATAATTGACCCTGACACTATAGGGGACGGCATGCAGAGGCAGCGGCAGCAGGCTAGAGAGTGTCATGGCGACATACCCTAAATGGACTCAGGCTTCAAACCAATGGGTGGCAGAGAGGAACCAAAGGAGGTGAGCAAGAAGCGCTCAAATAATATCGGTACATGATAAAAGTTTGCCAGTATATTTTGTGAATTACACAGCAGGGTGGCGACAAAGTTAACATGGAAGCCATGAAAACAACCCAAAATTCTGCCTGACACAGCTCGTTTGATAAGGGGACGATGTATGGAGGCAGTGAACTAGTAGTAGATTAAAGGTGCTGCAGTTAAAACTATGTTAGTTGGATCTTGGCATGGAGCTGGCGCTCCGCTGCCAGGCGAGCTTTCGCCAATCCAAGCCCCTGTCTCTAGGCTACTCCCCAAACAGCACTTCTAAGAACCTTTTGTATAAGATCAAGTGTAGTAGCGTTCTTATAAGTTTAGGATATGCCGGGTGAGGGGAATGTAAACAGATGCGCAAGAAGCGCTGAAATAATATCCCTAAATGGTAAAAGTTTGCAAGTATATTTTGGGGATTACACAGCAGGGTGGCGACAAAGTTAACAACTTTGATGTGGAATGCCCTGTAATAGCTCTTGGGCGGTGTGCCTTTTATCGCCTAGGCTCAGCAGTTTCAGCACCGCCTGCTGTCGCTTAGCGACGGCACTGCTGCTGTGCCTAGAGCTACCGACTGATGGCGCCATGCCCACGGATGGTAATTCGGAGGAGGAGGAGGTGGAGGAGGGGTGGGAGGAGGTATAGTAGGCCTTTGAGACCTGGACCGAGGTAGGCCCCGCAATTCTCTGCGTCGGCAGTATATGACCAGCCCCAGGGTCAGACTCGGTCCCAGCCTGCACCAAGTTAAGTGTAGTAGCGTTCTCATAAGTTTGGGATATGGCGGGTGAGGGGAATGTAAACAGATGCGCAAGAAGCGCATGATGCGCATGGAGCTGGCGTTCCGCTGCCAGGCGAGCTTTCGCCAATCCAAGCCCCTGTCTCTAGGCTACTCCCCAAACAGCACTTCTAAGAACCTTTTGTATAAGATCAAGTGTAGTAGCGTTCTTATAAGTTTAGGATATGCCGGGTGAGGGGAATGTAAACAGATGCGCAAGAAGCGCTGAAATAATATCCCTAAATGGTAAAAGTTTGCCAGTATATTTTGTGGATAACACAGCAGGGTGGCGACAAAGTTAACAACTTTGATGTGGAATCCATGAAAACAACCCAAATTTCTGCCTGACACACCTCGTTTGATAAAGGGACGATGTATGGAGGCAGCTATATGGACGACTTTTGGAGGTAGCAATGGAGACAACGTGTGGAGGCTGCTATGGAGACAATTTAATTTGGATAGTGCCTGTATGTGGCAGTCCCAAACATTTTTCAAACCAGAGGAGCAGGTAGGTGGCCCTCCAGTAAAATGGGATAGATTGAGTGCCTGTATGTGGCAGTCCCAAAAATGTTTCAAACCAGAGGAGCAGGTAGGTGGCCCTCCAGTAAAATGGAATAGATTGAGTGCCTGTATGTGGCAGTCCCAAAAATTGTTCAAACCAGAGGAGCAGGTAGGTGGCCCTGCAGTAAAATGGAATAGATTGAGTGCCTGTATGTGGCAGTCCCAAAAATTGTTCAAACCAGAGGAGCAGGTAGGTGGCCCTGCAGTAAAATGGAATAGATTGAGTGCCTGTATGTGGCAGTCCCAAAAATGTTTCAAACCAGAGGAGCAGGTAGGTGGCCCTCCAGTAAAATGGAATAGATTGAGTGCCTGTATGTGGCAGTCCCAAAAATTGTTCAAACCAGAGGAGCAGGTAGGTGGCCCTCCAGTAAAATGGAATAGATTGAGTGCCTGTATGTGGCAGTCCCAAAAATTGTTCAAACCAGAGGAGCAGGTAGGTGGCCCTGCAGTAAAATGGAATAGATTGAGTGCCTGTATGTGGCAGTCCCAAAAATTGTTCAAACCAGAGGAGCAGGTAGGTGGCCCTGCAGTAAAATGGAATAGATTGAGTGCCTGTATGTGGCAGTCCCAAAAATGTTTCAAACCAGAGGAGCAGGTAGGTGGCCCTGCAGTAAAATGGAATAGATTGAGTGCCTGTATGTGGCAGTCCCAAAAATTGTTCAAACCAGAGGAGCAGGTAGGTGGCCCTGCAGTAAAATGGAATAGATTGAGTGCCTGTATGTGGCAGTCCCAAAAATGTTTCAAACCAGAGGAGCAGGTAGGTGGCCCTCCAGTAAAATGGAATAGATTGAGTGCCTGTATGTGGCAGTCCCAAAAATTGTTCAAACCAGAGGAGCAGGTAGGTGGCCCTGCAGTAAAATGGAATAGATTGAGTGCCTGTATGTGGCACTCACAAAAATTGTTTCAAACAGAGGACCGGGTAGGTGGCCCTCCAGAAAAATTAAATGCATGAAGTACTATAGCAAGAGCCAGTGGGCCCTGTCAAAAAATAGCCAGTTTCCTCTGCTTTACTGTACAAAGAGGAGGAGAAGGAGGAAAATGAGGAGGAGGAGGAGGAGTGGATCAATTATTCAGGTTGAGCTTCCTTCACCTGGTGGAGATTGGAAATTCTGAGAAATCCAGCCTTTATTCATTTTAATAAGCGTCAGCCTGTCAGCGCTGTCAGTCGACAGGCGTGTACGCTTATCGGTGATGATGCCACCAGCTGCACTGAAAACCCGCTCGGACAAGACGCTAGCGGCAGGGCAGGCAAGAACCTCCAAGGCGTACAGCGCCAGTTCGTGCCACATGTCCAGCTTTGAAACCCAGTAGTTGTAGGGAGCTGTGTGATCATTTAGGACGATGGTATGGTCAGCTACGTACTCCCTCACCATCTTTCTGTAAAGATCAGCCCTACTCTGCCGAGACTGGGGACAGGTGACAGTGTCTTGCTGGGGTGACATAAAGCTGGCAAAAGCCTTGTAAAGCGTACCCTTGCCAGTGCTGGACAAGCTGCCTGCTCGCCTACTCTCCCTCGCTACTTGTCCCGCAGAACTACGCACTCTGCCGCTAGCGCTGTCAGAAGGGAAATACTGTTTCAGCTTGTGCACCAGGGCCTGCTGGTATTCATGCATTCTCACACTCCTTTCCTCTCCAGGGATGAGAGTGGGAAGATTTTGCTTGTACCGTGGGTCCAGGAGAGTGAACACCCAGTAATCGGTGCTGGAATAAATTCTTTGAACGCGAGGGTCACGGGATAGGCAGCCTAGCATGAAATCTGCCATATGCGCCAGAGTACCAACGCGTAAGAATTCACTCCCCTCACTGGCCTGACTGTCCATTTCCTCCTCCTCCAACTCCTCCAACTCCTCTTCTTCTGCCCATACACGCTGAACAGTGAAGGACTCAACAATGGTCCCCTCTTGTGTCTCGCCAACATTCTCCTCCTCTTCCTCCTCATCCTCCTCCACCTCCACCTCCTCCGATATGCGCTGAGAAACAGACCTCAGGGTGCTTTGGCTATCAACAAGGGAATATTCTTCCCCCGTCTCTTGTGACGAGCGCAAAGCTTCCGACTTCATGCTGACCAGAGAGTTTTTCAACAGGCCAAGCAGCGGGATGGTGAGGCTGATGATGGCGGCATCGCCACTGACCATCTGTGTTGACTCCTCAAAGTTACTCAGCACCTGACAGATATCAGACATCCACGTCCACTCCTCATTGTAGACTTGAGGAAGCTGACTGACCTGACTACCAGTTCTGGTGGAAGTTGACATCTGGCAGTCTACAATCGCTCTGCGCTGCTGGTAAACTCTGGATAACATGGTCAGTGTTGAATTCCACCTCGTGGGCACGTCGCACAACAGTCGGTGAGCGGGCAGTTGGAGGCGGCGCTGCGCTGCCCTGAGAGTGGCAGCATCTGGGCTGGACTTCCTGAAATGCGCACAGATGCGGCGCACCTTCGTGAGCAAATCAGACAGATTGGGGTATGTCTTGAGGAAACGCTGCACTATCAGATTTAACACATGGGCCAGGCATGGCACATGTGTCAGTCTGCCGAGTTGCAGAGCCGCCACCAGGTTACGGCCGTTGTCACACACAACCATTCCCGGCTTGAGGTTCAGCGGTGCCAGCCACAGATCAGTCTGCGCCGTGATGCCCTGTAATAGCTCTTGGGCGGTGTGCCTTTTGTCGCCTAGGCTCAGCAGTTTGAGCACCGCCTGCTGTCGCTTAGCGACGGCACTGCTGCTGTGCCTAGAGCTACCGACTGATGGCGCCGTGCCCACGGATGGTAGTTCGGAGGAGGAGGTGGAGGAGGGGTGGGAGGAGGAGGAGGCATAGTAGGCCTGAAACACCTGGACCGAGGTAGGCCCCGCAATCCTCGGCGTCGGCAGTATATGAGCAGCCCCAGGGTCAGACTCGGTCCCAGCCTCCACCAAGTTAACCCAATGTGCCGTCAGCGATATATAGTGGCCCTGCCCGGCAGCACTCGTCCACGTGTCCGTGGTCAGGTGGACCTTGTCAGAAACGGCGTTGGTCAGGGCACGGATGATGTTGTCTGACACGTGCTGGTGCAGGGCTGGGACGGCACATCGGGAAAAGTAGTGGCGGCTGGGGACCGAATACCGAGGGGCGGCCGCCGCCATGAGGTTGCGAAAGGCCTCGGTCTCTACTAGCCTATAGGGCAGCATCTCCAGGCTAAGCAATCTGGAGATGTGCACATTAAGGGCTTGGGCGTGCGGGTGGGTTGCACTATATTTGCGTTTCCGCTCCAGCGTCTGGGGTATGGAGAGCTGAACGCTGGTGGATGCTGTGGAGGATCGTGGAGGCGACGATGGGGTTTTTGTGGCAGGGTCCTGGGCAGGGGGCTGACTAGCAGCTGACACAGGGGAAGGAGCAGTGGTGTGCACGGCCGGAGGTGAACGGGCTTGTTGCCACTGAGTGGGGTGCTTAGCATTCATATGCCTGCGCATACTGGTGGTAGTTAAGCTAGTAGTGGTGGAACCCCTGCTGAGCCTGGTTTGGCAAATGTTGCACACCACAGTCCGTCGGTCATCCGGTGTTTCCTTAAAGAACCTCCACACTTCTGAAGATCTAGCCCTCGCCGCAAGAGCCCTCACCACGGGAGCTTCACTAGTTGACAGTGGCGCTGATGCACCAGCTCTGGCCCTGCCTCTCCGTCTGGCCCCACCACTGCCTCTTCCAACCTGTTCAGGTCGAGGACTCTCCTCCGTCTCAGAAGCACTGTGTTCACCCGGCCTCTCAACCCAGCTTGGGTCTGTCACCTCATCATCCTCCGATCCCTCAGTCTGCTCCCCCCTCGGACTTCCTGCCCTGACAACAACTTCCCCACTGTCTGACAACCGTGTCTCCTCATCGTCGGACACCTCTTTACACACTTCCACTACGTCAAGAAGGTCATCATCACCCACAGACTGTGACTGGTGGAAAACCTGGGCATCGGAAAATTGCTCAGCAGCAACCGGACAAGTGGTTTGTGACTGTGGGAAGGGTCCAGAAAACAGTTCCTCAGAGTATGCCGGTTCAAATGCCAAATTTTCCTGGGAGGGGGCAGACTGGGGGGGAGGAGGCTGAGGTGCAGGAGCTGGAGGAGTGGCGATTTCGGTGACATGGGTGGACTGCGTGGAAGACTGACTGGTGGTGGACAAATTGCTCGAAGCATTGTCAGCAATCCACGACATCACCTGTTCGCACTGTTCTGGCCTCAACAGTGCTCTACCACGAGTCCCAGTAACTTCAGACATGAACCTAGGGAGTGTAGCTCTGCGGCGTTCCCCTGCTCCCTCATCAGCAGGTGGTGTCTCACCCCGCCCAGGACCACGGCCTCTGACCCCTGCAGTAGTTGGACGCCCACGTCCCCGCCCTCGTCCTCTACCCCTAGCCCTCGGGTTAAACATTTTTAAAATGAGAGTTATAACTTTATTTTTTTTTTTACTTTTTTTTGTTTTTTTTTGTGTTTTTTTTTTTTTTTTTGTGTTTTTTGTTTTTTTTTGAGTTTTTAAAACCAAACAATGCTATCCTATTGCTATGGCTATTTTCTAGCCAAGTATCAAAGGAAGCACAGTACTATGCCAGATGAGATGACACTGAGTTATTGCCTAATAGAAATCCAACCCCTACTGAATTTTGCCACTTCGGCCTTTGCTATGGATATGTGCGCCACTAAGCGCAGAACACAGCGGTCGCAAGTCCCACTACAAATTGCTCAGAATTGGCAAGTACATGCACTGCAGAAACTACAGCCACCAGCAGATCAACCAGAAATCAAATATATAGAACGCTACTGTAGGCTTCAAGATCAAGAAGCTGTTTGTATTCTCCTATGGCTATTTTCTAGCCAAGTATCAAAGGAAGCACAGTACTATGCCGGATGAGATGACACTGAGTTATTGCCTAATAGAAATCCAACCCCTACTGAATTTTGCCACTTCGGCCTTTGCTATGGATATGTGCGCCACTAAGCGCAGAACACAGCGGTCGCAAGTCTCACTACAAATTGCTCAGAATTGGCAAGTACATGCACTGCAGAAACTACAGCCACCAGCAGATCAACCAGAAATCAAATATATAGAACGCTACTGTAGGCTTCAAGAAGCTGTTTGTATTCTCCTATGGCTATTTTCTAGCCAAGTATCAAAGGAAGCACAGTACTATGCCAGATGAGATGACACTGAGTTATTGCCTAATAGAAATCCAACCCCTACTTAATTTTGCCACTTCAGCCTTTGCTATGGATATGTGCGCCACTAAGCGCAGAACACAGCGGTCGCAAGTCTCACTACAAATTGCTCAGAATTGGCAAGTACATGCACTGCAGAAACTACAGCCACCAGCAGATCAACCAGAAATCAAATATATAGAACGCTACTGTAGGCTTCAAGAAGCTGTTTGTATTCTCCTATGGCTATTTTCTAGCCAAGTATCAAAGGAAGCACAGTACTATGCCAGATGAGATGACACTGAGTTATTGCCTAATAGAAATCCAACCCCTACTGAATTTTGCCACTTCAGCCTTTGCTATGGATATGTGCGCCACTAAGCGCAGAACACAGCGGTCGCAAGTCTCACTACAAATTGCTCAGAATTGGCAAGTACATGCACTGCAGAAACTACAGCCACCAGCAGATCAACCAGAAATCAAATATATAGAACGCTACTGTAGGCTTCAAGAAGCTGTTTGTATTCTCCTATGGCTATTTTCTAGCCAAGTATCAAAGGAAGCACACTACTATGCCAGATGAGATGACACTGAGTTATTGCCTAATAGAAATCCAACCCCTACTGAATTTTCCCACTTCGGTCTTTGCTATGGATATGTGTGCCACTAAGAGCTAAACACAACGGTAGCAAGTCCCCCTGCTAATTCCTCACAAAATGGTAAAAGATGCAAATTAAAATAAAAAAAGTAGAACGTTATTGTAGCCCTAAGAAGGGCTGTTGGGTTCTTTGAGAATCACTCCTGCCTAACAGTAAGCTAATAGAACACCCTAACGCTTTCCCTGAGCAGCAGCAGCTCTCTCCCTAGCGGCATCCAGAGACAGAATGATCCGAGCAGCGCGGCCAGCGGCTAGTCTATCCCAGGGTCACCTGATCTGGCCAGCCAACCACTGCTATCGACGTGTAAGGGTACCACGTCATGCTGGGTGGAGTGCAGAGTCTCCTGGCTTGTGATTGGCTCTGTTTCTGGCCGCCAAAAAGCAAAACGGCGGGAGCTGCCATTTTCTCGAGCGGGCGAAGTATTCGTCCGAGTAACGAGCAGTTTCGAGTACCCTAATGCTCGACCGAGCATCAAGCTCGGACGAGCATGTTCGCTCATCTCTAGTTACTGTACATTACTTCAGATTGTTGCCAGGTGTGTTGAGAAGTTCTTGACTATTATTTTCATTTTTTTCAGTAATTCCTAATACTCATTTTTCCAGAGTCACTCTAAGCACATTATCAGTTTGAATTAGACCATTGGATGTATGTTTCTGCCATCAGTATATTTAGATTGTAATACATGATCTAGTTGTATGAGAATTTATTAGACAATGATACCTACCGCATGGTCCTCTCTTCACGCCAATATTATCAATGGCTGTGTCTCCAAATTCTGTCACACCTCGAATAGCTTCAAAGGTGACCTAAAATCCAAAAGTTTCACATTCAGCTTTTATTTTTATGGTCATAGAATAAACAAACAACAGCAATGGTAGCTTTCTTTTACCAACAAAGTTCAAAAACATACATATGAAAAACTTATTTAAACTCTAGCTTTTCTGGATTTTTCCAAACACTCTGAGGGAGATTTATTACTCTGTCCATGACAGAATTATGTAGTACTTTGCACTAAAAAACTGTCTGCACCACATTTATAAAGGGTTTTAGACAGTTTTCTGGCTCTCCTACGACTAGCACGACAAAAGGAGTGTGGCCTCATGGTATAAAACTGCTGAATTGTGTCCTAATTTTCTGGAGTAAAGTAAGCCAACTAATAGGAGGGGCAGAGTACGACTAGACAGTCTTATACTGGGACAGATTTATCATCCAGCATTAGATGCTTATATGAATCAGGTGCAGAATAAGACTGTCTAGTCTAACTCTGCACTGTCTAACCTTAGGACACTTTTTATAAATCTGCCCCTTTGTCTGTAGAGGAATAATTGCAGAATAACATTGGCCAAAATAGGAGTCTAAGGGTGAGTCAAAATGTTTCATAGTAATTGTGAAATGACGTATTAAAAAGTATGCAGCTCATGCAGCTACCCCAAATATGTCACACAGTCAATAACTATCCTAGGACTGCACATGAAAGGACAAAACATTCTATTGCAGTATCTTCATATGCCATATACAGTAGGTTTCATCTGGTTTGGGGTTTAATGATTTTTTTTTCTCCAAAGTCTTTAACTGATGCCAGCAATGCTGTCCTTACAATCTTTAAATTATGTAATACTAGTGAACTGGCATGTACCCAGGAAAAAATAGAGGCTACCGGTTTATATTAGAATCAACTTTAGAGTTAGGCTACAGCTATCTTGACAGCATTGTACATGTAGAGTACTTTTGCTATTTAGTTTCATATTATTAATATTTCATATATTAATATTAACATTTACACATATTACCATTTCACATATTAATAGTTTTTACAGCCCAAGAAAAATTACAACCTTTTTAAACTGTGTATGTGCTATAAAAATGCATATTTGTTCTTAAAAAAAAATTATAACAAAACATTGATATGATCAAATATAACATAACATGATAGATAGATAGATAGATAGATAGATAGATAGATAGATGATAGATAGATAAATAGATAGTGATATAGATAGAGAGATTGATACTGTATACATGTCTACAGTATCTCTCTATTGCATCAGCTCAACTAGCAGTTAGTCAAAAAACCCACTAGATGGCAGAATTTTATAAACTGCTCTTGCAAACAAGACAATTTTTTTCAATACAGGATTTACAGGATATTTCCAATAATAAATTGCTTTACCTGGATATCAGTTTCCCTTGATACTGGAAAAGTGACTGAACCATACAACCAGTCGGAACCTTGTTGTCCCTTTGTTTGCCAGACAATGTTTGCAGCAGTGTCATCCTGAACAATGACGTTGAGTTGATTCTCATCTTCTGAACCAAGCATGTGATACCAGAAATCTATACATACATCACTGTTAATGGCAAGAAGTCTGCTATCAAGACGGATTTTATCGCCCAGGATTAAGTTAGTTGCTTCTTGGTAGATGTAATACCCAGCTGAAAGGGAAAAAAGTAATTAGTTTCGTTGGCGGGGGACATAAATAAGTAAAACTATTGTAGGGACAGATGTTAGAACTATGGGAATGCTTTAAGCTTTGGGTCAGGTTACATATTACTGAATATGCATTAATAATCATTAGCCACAGCTTGGCCTCCCCATCCCATTATTTGCTAGTACTTTACACGTTGGTATAATTAATGTGCAGAAATAAATTGGTTTTGCTGAGGTTTTGTGACAATTTTTACAGTACGTTTGTGGGAATCATGGCAATATTTCAACAATAGTCTCTACATGGAAAACCAACCTAATTCTCACACCATAAAAATTATTCCAGAAACATACAATGTAAATATGGAATTTTCTTCCAAAAACCAGTTTACAGTTCATGACCATTGTATATCTGTAAACCATAGATATAATCTTACATCCATCAGGAAAGTCTCCTTCCGGGCCTGTGCCCACTGTGGGAGTGCTCAATTTGGCTCTGATCCAGTCTCCTTCATCATCTCCATAGTTTTGTTTCCAGTCACAGAAGGGTTTTGCATTATCATTAAAATTGCAGTATGTCAAATAATCTGCAGAAAAATTCAGATAATCAGCATTAGACACATTAAGAAATGCAGTAAAAAAACATATTAGCCCATTTAGGAAAACATTTTTGTCTGTCTGTTGACATGACCATATGGGGATTTTTTTGTAGTTTTGTATTCTGTAATAATGAAAAAACAGAATTGCCTTTTAAGTTTGAAATTTTAGCTATCACCTGTTTATAATAAATAAGGTTACATGTAAGTTAAATTACTGGTTACTTTCACTCTATAAATCAGAGTAAATACTGTGATATCTTGTAATGATGAGAGGATCCCAATCATGATGACTCCAGCCAGAAGTTTGGGTTTGGCTCACCCAGCCACTGCATGGGCTGCTGAGTACCAGTTGTGGGTGTTAACGCTTTAAGTGCAGTAGACAAGCCACCAACAACATCTAAATGCCGGTGGCACATGCGCAGCACCACTTTTCCTAGGATTGTTGCTCCCCAATGATGTCACAAGGAGCAACAATCCTAGGAAAAATGGCAGCGCAGAATTTAAATGCCAGCAGCATCTTCTGTTCTAGGTTCAAACTAGCTGCACCCAAATCCAACTGGATCCACTCATCACTAAAAAGAAGCTATTCCAACCAACCCCCCCCACCCCCATATGGAATATGAGCAACAGTGAAAGAAGAGGTAGAGTCAAAGTCAAAATCTGGGCTTGTGCCACAGACATCTAGGGAAATTTACTCTATTTTAACTATACAGTAAAATTCTTTAATAAAATCAAAATTGAGCATGATAAACCAGGGACATTTAGGCTGCATTTACACGAACGTTTGCCCACATGGCTATGGCCAGGGTGGGCACACATCGGGCAAGTCGGAGAGGAGGAGAGGTGAGCGCTGCTCACCCCTTCCTTCTCCATAGAAAATACAGCATGTTCTACCTTTTTTGTGGCCAGGGCACAGTACAATGAGCATACGTTTGTCTATTTACAGTTCTTTAAATAACTATTATATCTAGGATCCGCTGCTCCACAAAGAGCTGGGTGTGTAGCATTAGTCTGTTATCGTTTTTGGGTAAGGGCATTTCATTGCTTTCATGAAAAGGGTTTATACTTTTCAGCTTTGTACGTGGTGTATGCATATCACACTAACATTTTGCCAAAATGTTTAGCCGAGGAGGAGTGTGAAATTTCCATTATTACAAATATTTAACTCATAGCTGTATATAAAGTTTATAGATGCTATTTATACAAGAAACTCATGTCGTATATTCAAATCATAACAATATAAATGCCCATCCAACAACATGCGTGCGCCGCGCCACAAAGACAATAACAGAATTATGCTACGAAAACAGGGGATTTGGTTTATTTAAGATGGTTCCCCATTGAATTTTTAATGGGTTTTTTTCCCACTTTTTATACATTTAATATAGTTTGTTTTGTGAATCTATTGGTCATTTGACACATCTCTTTTTTGGGCTGACATACTGATGGAAGTATGTTCTTGTGTAAGTAAAGTTACCTTTTTTCATTTGTATTTTGATATAATCTTGATTGTTATTATTAAAATGCAAAAATATAATATTGAGAAATAAAATAGAATGCTTATAATACAATGGTTTTTTTTTTGTAGCATACTTAGTTCTCATATTTGAACATCCAGTGTAATGTTCTTATCAGGAAAAATTCCCATTGCGGCACATACCACACTTATCAATTAACCTGTGTCGTGTCAAACTACTATTACAAAAAAAAATAAAATACAAGAGCTTATGGAAAACATAGTTACATATTTGCTACCTAAGGGCAAAGTTTCAATTTGATTGAAATTAAGCAAAGATGATTACAAGTCGAAGTCCACCAGTTACTGCCATGTGGTGAATACAAATCTTGTTTCAATGAGGAAATTGAATGAGAATGTCGTCATGTTCTAGAAATCTGTCACAAACTGCAAACTTCAAACAGTGAATGATATTAGCTGATATCTAATAGCCTCATCTTATAACAGATACTTAAAAGGGTCTTACCAGGTACAATTTTTCCAAAGGACATGGTATAACAATTGAATAATAGTGGATATGTCTGCTGGCACCCCACTGTTTATGAGAATAAAGTGGCTCATGTATCCTGTCACTCTATTGAATGCTAAGGGAGTTTTGGAAATCGCTGAACACATTGGTCAGGTATCTCTGGCATTCTATTCACTATTTATGAGCTGCTCCTATAATATTGAAAGGAGAGACAGGAGGCATGCTTGAGCTGTGGTCCCATCAATTTCCATCGTGAGAATAGGTTTCCCATTTCTGTAATCAATGAAGGTCCCAGCAGTTGGACTCCCACCAATCAGATTATTATCTGTTTATATTACAATCTCTTTAATTTTTGAAATATAACTGTGAGAAGTGAAATCTACATGTAACATACCTGCATTGGCATCCCAGTCATTTGATACATCCCTTTGATTTGCACTAAAAAGAGAACACACATAATGTAAATGACAAAGTTGTCTGTAGCTTCGCAAATCCCACAGTTTCAGTATACTGTACATATTCATGGACTATAGAGAAGATCTGACCGAAAAAGCTACATACAGCATGTCAACATACAACCTGATGCAAAATATATGTAACTTTACTTATTATCTATTAATTTCGCTATTACCATATTATCAGATTAGCCAGATTAGCTATTACCAGATTATTCTTACAAATATAACAGATTTGGAATTGCAGCTCCATGTAATTTTCAAAGCAAACACATTGGTGGTCATTTACTAAGGGCCCGATTCGCGTTTTTCTGTTGGGTTACCCGAATATTACCGTTTTGCTCCGATTTTCCCTGAATTGCCAAGGGTTTTTGGCGCACGTGATCGGATTCTGGCGCATCAGTCCTGGCATGCACGCAACGGAAATTGGGGGGTGTGGCCGGCAGAACCCGACGGATTCGGAAAAACCGCCGTATTTTTTTTAAAAAAAGGGTCGCTTGACAAGCGCTTACCTGCATCCAGCAATGGATCGTGAACTGCAGTGAACTCCGACGGACTTCAGCGCAGCAGCGACACCTGATGGACATTGGGCGCACTACCTTAGTGAATCGCCGGAAGACCCGAATCCTCCACAGAGAACGCGCCGCTGGATCGCGACAGGACCAGGTAAGTAAATCTGCCCAATTGATTTTTGTAAGCTCCACTTATATGAATGAGACACTCCAAGATAATTTGGCAAAAAAGCTGCCAAAAGTAAATATATATAATATCAGCACTTAGTGTTTCATCTTTTTTATGTTAAGTCTGTGATATACTTATTTTATAATACTTATGCATAAAACTTTGCCTCAGAGCTATATTGAAAAGCACACTTTCTTTCACCACAAAAGAGCAAAGACAAAATTTGCACAAAGAGTTTATTTTCTCCTCTGACCTACTTCTATAGCTCTTTGCCTAACTAAACTAGTTCCTTATACTGTGCTGATGAGCTGAAAAGACATTGGGGCACATTCATTAAGGGCTTTTCCCCGATCTTCTGTTTGACTTTGCATGTTCTTGTAGGGGAAAACGGCTTGCACAGATATTTAACCCCTAGGGGACTCAGCATCTTTTGGCCTAAAGGACGCGGCCCCATTTTTCAAATCTGGCCTGTGTCACTATAAGTGGTTATAGCGTGGGAACGCTATGAGATATCCAGGGGATTTTGAGATTGTTTTCTCGTGACACATTGTACTTCAAATTAGTTTAAAAATTTGGATGAAATCTTTTGCATTTAGTTATGAAAAAAAACAAAATTTGGCAAAAATTTAGAAAAATTCTTTATTTTCAACGTTCTAAATTCTCTACTTTTGATGCAGAAAGTCAAAGCACCCAAATAAATTCATAACTTACATTTCCCAAATGTCTGCTTTATGTTGGCATGGTTTTTTAAGATTCCACATATTTTACTAGAATGTTATGAGGCTCAGAATTTGGGTGCCATTTTTCACATTTTTTGTAAAATCGCCAAAACCCGTACTTAGATGGACCTGCTCAACTTCTAATTGACACTGAGAGGCCTAAATAATAGCGAGACTCATAAATTACCCCATTGTGGAAACTACACCCCTCAACGTATGAAAAACTACTTTTAAGAAGTTTGTTAACCCTTTACGTGTTTTATAGGGGTTAAAACAAAACGGAGGTGGAGTCTGCAAATTGTAATATTTTTTCACAATACACTCATTTTGGGTAAAAAATTAAACATTTAAAATGGATTAAATTAAAAAAGGCTCCACAAAGTTTGATACCCAATTTCTCCCGAGTACACGGATACCCCATATGTGCTGGTAACCTGCTGTATGGGCGCACGGCCGGGCATAGAAGAGAAGGAGGCGCCATACAAATCAGATTTGCTATGTCACATTGTACAGGCTATAATTTTTTTTCTTTTTTTTAATGTGGACCTATAGGGGCTTATTTCTTTTGCCACATGAGATGCACTTTTCTGGTATGTAATTTTGGGGCATCTACAGCTAATTGGTGAGATTTAATTAACTCTTTGTTGGTGGAGGAAATGAAAATCATCAATTTTTAGGAACATTTTTATGTGTTTTTTTTTTTGGCCGTTAACCATACCATAAAAATAGTATATTATTTTTATTCTATGGGTCGCCACGATTATGAAAATACTTCATTTATATATATTTTTTATTTTTTACCATTTTTACTGAATAAAAAGTAATTTGGCAAAATTGTTGTTAATTTTAGCATCACCGTCTTTCATATGTATAACTTTTTTATTTTTCACCTAACAAATCTGTTTAAGGGCTTATTTTTTGCAAGAATGATAGCTCTTTTTAGTGGTCTTATTTTAGATTGCGTAACTTTTTAAAATCACTTTTTTAGAGCATTTTTAAAGGGCATTAATAAAAAAATCATCTTTTTCAGAGAGAGTTTTTTTAGGTTGTTTTTTACGGGGTTCACTTTGCGGATCTAATAACAATTCTGTTTTATTATACAGATTGTTACGAACGCAAGAATACCAAATATGTGGGGGTTTTGTGTATTTTATTCAATTGTACTGAATAAAAACTAATTTGGAGAAAATCTTATTCATTTTAGCATCACCATCTTTTTATATGCATAACTTTTTTATTTTTTGGCTGACAAATCTTGTTAGGGGCTTATTTTTTGCGAGAACAGTTGTTCTTTTTAGTGGGCTTATTTTAGAGTGCATAAAATTTTTTAAATCACTTTTTAGAGCATTTTTTATAGGGTATTAATTAAAAATTATCTTTTTTCGGAGCGTTTTTTGCGTTTTTTTCCTCCGGCGTTTACCGTGCGGGTCCAGTAACGATTCTGTTTTATTATACAGATTGTTACGGAGGCGGCAATACCAAATATGCGGGGGGGTTTTGTGTTTTTATGTTTTTTATACTTTATTAAGTTTTTTATGGGAAAGTGACATTTTAGGGGCTTATATTTTATGTATTTATTTTTTATTTATTATAATGTGTAGTGTTAACTGTTTTTGAATTTTTTTTACTTATACATACTTGAACTTAAACCAGTGATGCTCTGATCACTGGTTTAAGTCCAATACACTGCTCTACAATACTATTTTATTGTAGAGCAGTGTAAACTGTCTGAGCAAGCTTGCGCATGCTCAGACAGTTTGCAGTCAGACCCGGAAGGGGTCTGATTGCCATGGAGACCGGGCAGCTCCGGGGCACATGCCAGTCCTCGGAGCTGCCCAGAAGTGGATCGGATCCCCCGGTAAGCGGCACGGGGGATCCGATCCACAGCAGGAACACCCTTACACGCCGCGGTCATGCTTGACCGCGGCGTGTAAGGGGTTAACACCCGCGATCGGAGGCGGATCCGATCGCGGGTGTTACAGCGCGGTGTCAGCTGTGATAGACAGCTGACAGCCGCTGCTTCTGGTACCGGCTCCGTTCGTGAGCCGGTCCCAGAAGCTGGACGTTATACTACGTCCCGGTGCGCTAAGCATCTAGCCCCGGGGACGTAGTATAACGTCGTGGTGCGCCTAGGGGTTAAGAAGTGTTTGTAGGTGTTGCACGCGACCCCCTTGTGGTGCAGCTGCGCTGGCTTACATGCAACACAAATTAGAGAGTGTTCCGGCGCTCGGTCCATCAAGCACCGTATTTAACATGCAAATCATATTAAAGGTGCATCACAAGAAAGTTGGTGAACTCTGTCGGGCCAGTGTAGGGAAGTGACAGATTCATGATTTCTGGTGCATGTTCTTAATGAATCTGCCGCACCCAGCATTATACACGAGCAGAGCACTTTTAGTGAAGTTTCCGTCTTTCTTAGTAAATGTGCCCAATCAAAACAGCGCAGTCCACAGTTGGGAGTCTTTTCCTTTTGGAAAATACATTATGCATTGAGGTGTAGAGAGTTGCTTTCCAATGTTATTTTGTCTTATATACATTATTTAAACATAGGATGTTTATCATTGTGAAAGGGAAAGTGTTTGGTAGTTCTGAGTAGCAAAAGTAAATGGATACACATGTAATCATGGTCATATCAAGAAGTTCATTTGCATAGAGATAAAGAAGGAATCTTTACTAAAATTACATCTCAAAGGTAGACAAGGAAATATGTCAGCCATATATAAAGTGTTGTTTTCACCTGTGGATGGTTTAGGAGTAGACTTTCTTTAAAGGATTAGAAAATCATGACAGCTTTCTTTTAGAAACAACACCATCCACATACATATGATATGTGTGGTATGGCACTTAAACTGTATTTATACTCATCTCTCCATCCCATCCAATAATCTTCTTTTTTTCATGTTTTAGAATGACCTGATTAGCTTTATTAACTATGCAAATGAGCCTGTGGCGCTCTGCCAAAGCCTCATGGCTCCGCCAATAATTAATTTTCGCATAGCTATATGCAATTCTAAGAGGCTCAGTGATGTCACACTATGCGCAATCATAGCATCGACTCACTAAATTCTGCTATGACTGTGCATAGTGTGAAAATAGCAGAGGAAGGCAGAGTGCGTCAGGCTCATTTGCATAGTTAATAGAGCTGTTTTTCTAGAAAACCATGGCATTCTAAAACATGAAAAAAGAAGGTTATTTCTGTTCGGGATAGGACAGGGAGGTAAGTTTAAATATCTACCATCAGGTTATCTGATGGTAGATGTTCTTTAAATGACCAGTCATATTGAGAAAACGTAAATATTAAAAATACAGATTGGATAAAAAAGGACAACTTGTTCAATTGATCTTCAGACGTGCAACATGCAATAACACATATGGTGTGACATAGATTAGCTAATCTCTTTAGTCTCAAGACTGTTTATCTGTTTGGATGACTACAAGTGGTTGTCATGAACAAGAGGGATGGTAGAGGTCAATGTCTTATGACAACTGTAGTGAACTTTGCCTTTCATTATAGCTAGTTGCAACATTAGATAATGATAAATGATATTGTACTATGTAGTATCTGACACATCATGTTTCAGTCCAGTCTTTTCATTTCCACATATTTACCAATTTCCTGGATCTTAATCCAAATTATATTTTATAAAATTCTTATCACTTCTAGCAACGGAAGAATTTGATAAGAGGTAATCAATAAATGAAAGATCCAAACTTCATTTAAAGAGATCCTTACTAAATCGTGACAATGAACATGCCACAGAACATTAATAAAGAAATAGCCAATGCTTGGAACGACTTATACAGCAACAGATGAACTGTCATAAACTTTTATAAACTTTTCTGTCTGAATAAAACAAGGATTACTTAATTTAAGAGTCATTTTCAATTTTGCAATCATAATTATAGTCAATATGATTTATGTCTGGTCTCTGACATTCACATTGGAATGGACTGAAAGCTAGAATTGGCAGGGTTTTCCAAGTAAATCCTCATGATATGCCATTAATATTAGATCAGTGATAGTCTGATGCTGGTCATCTCTAACATTCACTAACTGGATTGGATTAATGGATGGTGCTGCTTTGCTGTTCTGGTATTCTGAATTATAAACCAGTGTCTGGATAAACTCAATCGCAGTCCATTCCACCAGCCGATCATATGAGGGTACAGAGAATCAAACCCAAGTAATAATAATCCTCATCATACATATGAAAAGGCTGGGTTAAGTTTTTTTACTGACTCATCATTAATAAGATAATATAAAACAGTAATAGCTGTTAGTCTATTAAGGGTAATAATCAGCAAATATAGATTAATTTTGTACCACATCAACTTTTATACAATGGGGAATTTAACAGTAAATCATTGCTCATGGATCATAGATGTGTTGATTGATCCCTATGCTTTTGTGCTTCAAATGAGCAATGGTTGTGGGATTACCCCTGGCATAGCACTCCTGTGGGTGAGCGGAGCATACTCTTTCTATACAATTAAGCCGTGTCTGGCAGTGGCGCATTCCCTTCTGCTCATTCAGTACTCAAAGATACCAGGCCACTCCAAGTATACATGTGTATGGGGATCAGGAGAAATAGCCGCTTGGCAAATAAGTGACAGCTACTTAATGTGATTTGAGGTATTAAAGTTAACCTTAGGATCAGTCATCCCTATGTCATTCAATTCAGTACGAAGATATGAAGAAAAAGGGGCACTATCTGTACCTTCCTGGAATAACCGCTTATTCAGAGTTGACTTGGTGAAAGACAAATTTGGGTGGTGCTCAGCGTTCGTAGAAAGAGACATCAGTAATGTGATAAAAATAGAGAAAAAACAGCGGCACTCACCCGGAAAACGGTGAGGCTAGAGAAAGCGCCGGACAGCGCGAAACGGCTGTCGCCTTTGTATGTATCCCTGCTTTCCTCTCTACCCCATTTTTGCCGAATGTAATTTTACTTCACATGAAATAAAGAAGATACCGTTTTCCGGGTGAGTGCCGCAGTTTTTTCTCTATTTTTATCGCATTCCTATGTGATTGGTGGGGGGTTTATCAGGGGACTTATCAGATTTTCTGCCCAAAACCATAGCAGATCAATATCCACCAGTAAATGTTAGAAAATGCATGAAAACTTCTATTTTTGGCCCTATCTATGGATCCTAATGCCCTGAGACAACTGAAAAAGCTGATGAGTGTGTGGTTTGGGTGTTGGAACTATATAAAATACAAAGGTCATCGGAATAAAAAGGGGTGGCCTGGAAAATATCTAATGTCTTCAAGACAGGTCTTGCTTTTTAAACTTGTGGATATAGTAGATGGATACAGGTAAGACAAATGGCACAAAGTCATATACCGCCAGTGCCAGATACTTTATTGCCTATTAAAATATGACAGCCAACACCTTTCAGTGGCAGAGGTGGCACAAGGAAAACCTGTAAAAGATAGTGGAATAACTTAGGAAAAGAGATCTATAAAGCTACAGCTAGAAAAGTCAAAATTGCAGGAAACCACAGGGTACAGTTAAGAGGTTACCAATGGTATATAACAGATATTACAGTAGAATCATATATTGATTAATAGATCATCTGTCATTCAACTCTCATTAATAACTATACCTCTATTAACATTACAATATAGCTTGCAAAACGCAGCACAAAATGGGTTTCTCTAACCATATACACAGCAATGGTTACTTTGCTCTCCTATTAAAATTAATCAAGTATCAATGAAAACAGATCACAAATGCAACAATAAAAGCCTTAACAAAAAAGATCTGATCTAAGCATGAATCTCAGCCTTGAATGTATTCACCTGGCTATAGAGAAATGCCCTATGTGCCTTTGTAATTGATTAGTATATTACCGTAGTATCATTATCTTAAATAATACTTACCCTAAACTTTGTAGAATAAATAAATTAAACAGATAAAGTCTGAACTTCCAGAAGTTCCCCATTATTAATATTATTCCACTGTCATTCAAGCAGCATGGTGAATCTTCCTCCAGTCCACACTTGCAGGTAAGAAGAAAGTCTAAAGTCTTCAGTGATTTAAAAGGTGCATGGAATGGGAGGAGGTGGCCATAAAATCATTTATGGATGTAGGAAATGCATGAACATCTCAAGGAATGTATCTCCGTCTGTTTGCACTGCACTGGTTCTCATGGTGATAGTGTGTTTTGGATATTATTTGCTTTATGAATTATATTTATCAAATATTTTCACTTCCTTTCATTCGTTAGGAACCATTGTAATTTATCTTTGTGTAGACAAGTCATCAGTGGATACCATCAATCAAATCAATGTTACTTATTTTAGGTAATGGAAGACGTTCTTCAACATACAGTCTAGATACCTAGAAGTATCTCAATATGTGTATAAACACTCAGATTTTTGTACTTCCCATGACAGTAACAAGCAGAGACCTATGGACTGGCTCATTCTTGGGATCATTATAGGACTGAGCTTAGCAATTGTCACTTATCTAACGTGCATGAATAGGTAACATTATTAACATTATCTGTCATTTCTCATCAACTGTTTCTTGTAAACAGTTTGCATTGAAATTATAGTTTATTCTTTTTCATGGATTAAACTGGTTGGGTAGTATGACCATGTATTATTCCTGTAAAGTTATATTAGAGGGGTATTCCCACTTCAGCAACTTAATGTTATTGTTTGTATGATAATATAATTTTTCAATATACTTTCTGCATGAATTCCTCACCGTTTTCTAGATCTCTGCTTGCTGTCCTGCTATAGAAAGCTTCATTGTTTATTTCCAGTGGACAGAAATCTGACCATGGTCACACAGATCGTTATATCACATAGATAAATCAGAGCTGTGTGATATAACGAGCCGTGCACCTGTGTGACCGTGGTCAGATTTCTGTCCACTGTAAATAAACGTAGAAGCTTTTCATAGAAGCACAGCAAGCAGAGATCTCGGACACTGTGAGGAATTGATAGAGAAAGTGTATTGGAAATTTGTATAACTTTTCATTCTTCAAAACAATATTTAATTCTAAGATTTAAAAAGTTTGTCGGATTTGCATTATTTTATTTTGTATGTATATTTGTAAGCTGGAGATACATTTCTAGCTTGCTTGTTAGTACTAAACAGAACAATGCCACATTTTACAACATTTTGCAGTCTGAGATCAATTTTCAGATCCACCTCGTGATACCCTTAATCTTATCCTGAATGTCTGGATGTTCACATTTGATTCGTACGTCTTTTCTTTCTCTTTCTTTCCTGAATGTATTTAGTCATTTTCAATGTTCTTATTTTTTTAGCAGCTAGTAGTTTCCATTAGCTATAACCAACAGTCATTGGCAATATTGGTTTCTCCATCTTCTTATATCCTATTTATAACTTCTACCCAATTATTTAGACCCTATGGATATGAATTTTAAAATTTTATTTTATTCTTACCTTTTAAAAGTATATGCCTCATACGGTTAGAAAGATAGATCTAACACTTTGTATCTCTCCCACAGTATTTTATATCATTTTTCTCATTTGTGTCATTGGGGTATCCTTTAGTATTAAATTAAATTTATCTTGTTTGTAAAGAAATGTTGACGTTGCTATGAATACCGTAGTGATGAAAACAATCATGTTAAGTTCATTTTTCATCCAAATAAAAAAAATTTTAAAAAAAACTTAATCCATAAGTGTCCCCAAAAGTTCTGTTTCTTTTTTCTATAAAGGGTTTCCTTAATCTCAATTTGGCTTCAGTTAAAAGGACTTGAGGTCTGGGTGACTACAGATACCCAGAAACATAATTGGAAACCACCAATGGTTAAAATAGCTTTACAAACTGATCCATTGGAACAAGCAGTGGGATCTACCACGATCAGCTTTTTTTTTCTGCATCTATTATATAAGTTAATCATATACAAAAGAGTATAGGGTCTAGTCTGTATTTCTTTGTATCCATTGAAAATATTCTTTCAATTTACTCTTATTGGTTGTTAGTTTCTTAGTAAAATCTATTTTTGTAACTCTTTATTTAACTACTTCTCTCAATATGATATTTCATGTTTTGTACAACATTTCACTCTTGAACCTTTTAAACTTTTAACATATTTAAAGCTTTTATTCTCTTTCCATCATTCACTTCTTTCCTTCTGCCTTAACAAATGCTAAGCAATGTGCTTGAGACCTTACACCATTTCTGACCACATTGGGGCACATTTACTAAGGGTCCACGGACCGCGATTCTGTCGGGCTTCCCAAATTTTTTGCCAAAAACACGGTGGGCTGTTTTTTTCATGTCGATTTTTTACTCCCCACCTTCAAAAATCTATATTTTTTTTATTTTTACATGTAAAGAGCTGTGCGACGGGTTGTTTTCTGCGTAACAAATTGCACCTCATAGTGATGGTATTAAATATTCCATGCCATGTACTCGGAAGCAGGAAAAAAAATTCCAAATGCAGTGAAATGGTGAAAAAACGCATTTGCGCCATTTTCTTGTGGGCTTGGATATTATGGCTTTCACTGAGTGCCCCAAATGACATGTCTACTTTATTCTTTGGGTTGGTACGATTACGGGGATACCAAATTTGTATAGGTTTTATAATGTTTTCATACATTTACAAAAATTAAAACCTCCTGTACAAATTTTTTTTTTATTTTGCCATCTTCTGGCGCTAATAACTTTTTTATACCTTGTTGTATGGAGCTGAGTGAGGTCATTGTTTGCTGCATTTGATAATATTTTCAATGATATCATTTCTAGGGCTGTACGACCTTTTGATCACTTTTTATATATTTTTTTTATATTTTTCAAAATGGCAAAAAAGCACCATTTTCGATTTTGGGTGCTATTTTCCGTTACGGGGTTAAACGCATTGAAAACCCGTTCATATATTTTGATAGATTGGGCATTTTCGGAGGTGTAGATACCTAATGTGTTTATGATTTTTAGTGTTTATTTATATTTATGTCAGTTCTAGGGAAAGGGGGGGGATTTGAATTTTTAGGTTTTTTTATTATAATTCTTTTTTTTACTTTTTTTAAATTATTTTTACTATTTTTCAGACTCCCTAGAGTACTTTAACCCTAGGTTGTCTGATCGATCCTATCATATACTGCCATACTACAGTATGGCAGTAAATGGGGAGTTTCCTCCTCACTCATTAGAATGTACTATCAGCACAACGAAGGGGTTAAAACTAAATAGCCTTGGGTCCTTGGAAGACCAGAGGCTATCATGGAGACGGATGGCCACTCCCCGATGACGTCACGGGGAGCGACGATTCCTAGGCAAGATGGCGGCTCCCACGCGCCGCCGTCTTTAGGAGGCTGCCGGCAGCTGTGCCAGCAGCGATCGCAATGATAACACCCGCGATCGGTGCTAGCAGTTACCGGTAAGCCTTTGGTGCAATATGCAGCAAAGACTTACTGGCTATGGAAAGGGCTCAGCCAGTGAGCCCTCTCCATACAGCGGAACACGACCGCCGCCGTGAATACACGACAGGCGGTCGTGAACCAGTTAAAATACAAATTGTGTCGCAAGATCAGCACTCACATGCACGGGGAAGAAGGAGGTGATCTCCGGCGGACCTCAGCAGGGAAGCAACACATGCAGGAAATTGGACGCACAATCTTAGTGAATCACGGCAGCTCCACTAAATCATTTTTTCCTGAAGTTCAGAGTAATATATTGATGTCAATATGAAACTTGGACAATGCTTCCTACATTGTCCTACATTCCTAATGATTTTACATTTGGAAACTGTCTCAAGGCAGATTTTATATACTATTGCAGATAGTATAGTATATAGTGCAGTATCATATATTATGATCACACAGCAGTTCTCTACTAACAGTGTTCTTCAATAATTAATGCTGTAACCATTTTCTTTGTTTAGGTATTTTATTGTATAATAACATTGTCAAATATTAAAGCACAGGATTATTAATGTTAGAAATCATTCCTCAAATGAAAAAATAAATTTAGTCTCACTGCAGCAGAAAAAAGCTGTTTTTATGACAAAATTCCATAAAAGGAATATGCCGTTTTACAACGCACAGCACACAAATATTTATATGTACCATATATATATATATATATATATATATATATATATACAAACTCCAAGGAAGCATATAATTAGCATATATATATATTAATATATACATATATATATATTTATTTATTTTTTTTATCCCTTGGTATAGAGAACTATGCTGCCCATTATGAGTACAGTATATTATATGTTATGCATCTTATCAAAAAGTTCCCAAAAACAATAAAATAATAAAACTAAGGCCTCCTGCACACAAACGTATAACAGGGACATGTGCTTGCCATTGTTTTCTGTATTTCGATGGGTTCATATAGTTGGCTGTTATTTCCATGGCCGCCGTCTTCCCAAGCCGCAAAGGATAGAGCAGGTGCAAATCCTGCTCAAGTATGCAACTCAAGCAGTGATTTTCTATAGTCATATGCATGTGAGCGGATCTCACACTCTGATCACACAGGCCTATGTAAGTGTACATTCCTGGTAGGAAGCCTTACTTACCTTGACCAAGGTGCTCTGAATTGGGGGTCTTTGGATGCAATGTTTCCCTTTTCCCTGTGACCAAGGACCAAGAAGAAAGTGTTTTTTATTATTCTTTTGATCTAGGCTTTGAAACATTATTGAGAACATGTACTTATTTGCAACATGTGCTTTATTCACTTCGAAGGAGTTTTGAGACATAAATATTCTGAAAGTTTGCATGAAACTAGGGGAATTTTAGCCTGTTGCCGCTAAAATGACCAATAAACAAGTATTGGTTGCACATCCAGGGTAGGGATTAAATACATTTTCTATACTTACTGGCTTTTTATATGGAAAGGATCATTCTCCGATGATTTTATCACTTCATATACAATAGGTAAGTTAATTATGCAGATGGGACAATTCTACTACCATGGAGCAATGTATTGAATGGAATTTGTTCCTTTAACCTTTTAACGTGGTTATAAGTGAGGTGTTCTTATACAGGACAGTTGCCTGCTGTAGTATACTAGTATACTGAGGACACCTCTCATGTATACTCATTTATACAGTGCTGGCACCTTTCAATGTCATCAGGGGCACCAATTGCTTATTCAGACAGCCAAGAGCTTCAATAAGATTGCCATGGCTTTCAATCAGGAGAAAACATCCAAATTAAAACCATAGCTTGTCTTAAAAAAAAAAGTATGAAAATATAGTGATTTTTAAGTGCTAATTTTTTAAAGAAATAAATTTAGTATTTTCATGATCTTATCACCTAAAGAAGGGTGTGTCATATGAGCCGCACATTGACAGTGTTTTTTGGCATCCTAGTTTAAATTCTACTAAACATCAAATGCATCAGTTGGCATCTACATCAAGACCCACACTATGGCCATGCCAATGTCTCCCAGGCAGATCAGTTTCTAAGTTTTATTATTCTTTACTCATTCCTTGGTTTCATCTTGTCACTTGCTGCTCCCTGCTCAGGAATTCATTACCATCGGGCTATAGCCTATATTGTTCATTTTAACACTCCCTGAAGACACACCTATCTTAATGCCCGCTTCTGAGGTAGGGTTTACTCTTTTACTCCTGTAGTATTGCATATTTGTTATACTGCAGTAAGGGAACGTCCCAGATGGACTGGAAGGACAGTGAGCCTTAAGGCTAAAAGCCCCTTCCCACCTGTGCCTACCTAATTGCCAAGCCTCCCATAAAAAGTAGGTGAAAACTGGTCAATGTTCCCTTCCTGTGTCAAAGTGCAAACAAAAAGACATAGGGGGTTATTTATCATATGCCAGCAATTGTGATAGCCCCGCCACTGCTCTTGTGCAGACCGATACATCAAGAGGCTTTGGCCCCTTGACGTATCCGCCAGGGTCCCGCGCAGCATTTATCTCTACATCAGGCCCTGCCTGGCATAGAAATAAACGCAGCCGGTGAAATTTCACATGTGAAAATCCAGCGGCTGCAGTGAGTGTGCAGTTGGAGGACAGTAATGCCATACGCCGGCCCACTCCATGGCGACCGAGCCCTCCGCATGCCAGCCCGTGACCCCCTTCACGTCCCCATCAAGCCCATTAAGGAGAAACCATATGTATGGGTTTTTTTCTATGTTTGGTTATTCTTTAGGCCTCATGAACCCAACCATATTGGGGCCATGATGTGGCCTCACAAATTCAGAGTAGGTCCTAGCTTTGGACCTATTTGTGCCAAAACGCATTGTTTTACCTACTGATCTTATCAATAAATTAGCTGAAGTTTCTGAAGATGCGCAGCCCATGTGGATTTAGTGCTCTTGTATGATCCTCACTATCCTCTACCTATGGACGTCTCCCATGGACATCTAGCCCGTGGTATTCCTCCACTGCATGCTGCTCTTCAGTGAATAAGTCTATTACATGCTCAAAACTAAAGATTTTAGCAAGGTGAGCACTTTACTTTGTATAATTATTCTTGTAATTTTCACCCTACACTTGAGTCTTGTGTGCTTGTTGTCTGTAGTCTTCTAGCATTCGGTCCATTATGTGTCTCATAAAACTAAAGACATATATATCTATTATGTACATATGCTTTCCTTACTCAAATCTAAATTTGAAGTTTGGGTTAAACTACCATTCTCAGTAGCAGGAGGTATAAATCCTATCAAAATAATGATTTAGATTAAATGTTTATATATTATGATACACATTTTTACTCTCATACCCAAATTCTTTTATTCATCATTGGACTCTCTAGTGATTCCATTTATATGGGGCACGGGCAGATATTTAAGGCATCAGCAGGTATGGCTCTACCTGCAGGTCAGTTATGATTTCTTTGTCCCTGGTTATGATGTGACTCCCCAGAACAAACAGAGTCCACCCTCTCTTTGACACCTATTAGATCCCCCCTCCTGGTCTGGTCCTCAGCTTCTACCAGGTAACCAGGATGGTTTGGAGACAGGCATAGAAAGTGACAGCATATACAGATGTCCCCTTAGAAACCCTCCTGTGGAACGCTCCTGGTCTCACACACATTAACAAGTAAGTTGCCCCTAATTTTTGATAGCTCATGGTGTTCACATGATACTTGATATATGGAAAATCTCACTCTTATTTTGACCAACTGGTTTCTATTTAAGGGACAGATGGTGACTTTCTTGCTTGTGATGCTTGCTCTCCATGATTTTATTAATAATAATAATTCTTTATTTATGTAGCGCACACAGATTACGCAGCGCTGCACAGAGCTTATCAAATGCTCACTCAGCCCGTGAGCCCTCTTCATACACCCCGGGCACCTCTGCGCCGTAGAGCTACAGCGCAGAGCGTTAAGGGGTTAAAGTTGATTTTGGAAGGTAGGATACCACGGATAACAAGTATAGGAAGATTACCATCAAATCAAGATTATTATGACAAAGCCTGACACTATGAATAAGCGTCCCTTGTTTTTAACAGTAGATTACCTTTAAATTCCTATTGTTATATAACAAGTGTAAATATCAGGGTGAAGTTGTGTTAAGATTTGACATTCTTTGGAAATAAATAAATTATTTATCTATATCATGGATGAGATCTCAGGCAGATGGCTGCTTCAAGTAGCTTCAAGCTGAATTTTTATTAATTAAATTATTATTATTCCATTGCCTTATAAAGAATGACTGGACCATTATACAAGCTTTTATACCTCCTGTGTCACCCCCTCATCCTCATAGACAGCAGGGCCCTCACTCCTGTTTTTATATGACTGTTTGTACTCTGTGATGTAATATTATATCTCTATATGTCCCTTATGATTTGTACAATGTTACGGAATATGATGGCACTATATAAATAAAGATTATAATTTTTACATTGGATTCATTGTTATCTGTGTTCAATTATAAAGATAAATGGTTCATCTGTATAATTCTACCTTAAGTTTTCTTTGTGACAAAGAAAATCATGATTTCAAATTAGATTTAGTAAATTGCTCAGTTAACAGATAGTTTAAAATGGATCTGAAGTGATTCACCAACAGTAATAAAAAGGATTTGCTGTAGGTTGTAGGGATTAAAAGTTGTAAAATATTCACCAACTGATGCATGGAAAACTGTAGAAAAAACTGTAAAACTTATCAACATATTTGAAGTTTTATTACAATATTTTTTTTTCTTTAAAGACGACCTGTCACCCTTAAAACAAACGCAGCAGTGTAATAATGTTAGCGTTATCGGAAATCTCCATTAACGCTAACAAACATGGCGTATTCATGAGGGGGCGGGATTGAGGGCGGGGGGGGGCGGTGACCGCTGCATGAGGCAAGGAAGTCACCGCCGGCCTATGGAGTGAGTGGGGCGGTCCGAGGAAGAGGCAGCGCCTCGGACCGCCCCCTCATGAATACACCAGACCGCTTTGAGAGCGGTCCTGCGTTTGTAGTGTACCGCGCAGCAGTGTTAGTTAGTGATATTGGAGGTTTCCGATAATGCCAACAGTGTAACACTGCTGCGTATCTTTCAGCACTAGGAGCTGCTTACTTTATTTCAGTGTGACAGATCCTCTTTAAATCATAGACTGCCAAAAAACTATTTTTGTGCTATGACACAGCTAGCTCTAGTGCTCGCCGGAGTTGACAGGTATTTTATTTATGTATTCTAATTTCTGTACATAGTTGTATTTATAAAAGGAAAGAAAAAGTAGTTTTGAATAGTCTAAGAAAGGATCACTATAGTGCAAATACAGCTTTTCCATAGCTACATTGTAAATGTTCAACTTGAGTTTTTCTTTAAAGGATATCTACCGCCAGTATGAAGGATTGAACACCAAGCACACTTACATGCTGCTGTGTGCACCCACTTGCAGGATCTTCTCTTTTTGTAGCTTCTTATGCCCTAGTTTTAAAGAAATAAAGGCTTTAAACAATGGGGCAGATTTATCAATTCAGAATATTTCTAGTTGCCCATGCCATCTAATCACATCTTCCCTTTAAAATATTCATGAGCACTGGTAAAATCAAAGTTGAGCTGTGATTGGTTGGCATGGGCAACTAGAAATATTCTGATTTTAGGCAGCTTGATAAATCTGCCCCATTATGTAAAAGATCCTGAGGGGCTCCGGGCCCCATTGATATCTATGGAGCCAGAGCCCCTCAGGTTAATTTGCATCATTTTTACAACCTTTCTTTGTAATACAAGGTCCTAAGAAGCTAAAAGAAAAGCAGAAAATGACAGAGGGGGCACACACTAGTATGGGGGTGTGCATGGTTTACAATTCTTGGACCTTATGGTAGATGTAGTTCATTATGTGAATCTTAGAGCTTTAAGAAATACATAAGTCTGCAGGAAAAATCTATAGTAAGATCTGGGAAATTTAAAAGGATGCAAGTCTCCGAAGAAAATGACTCAAAGTATCAAATTACACTTTTAGAATTTTCTAGTAACTTATTCGGTCAGATTGAGCAACTTGTCGCTAAATGAACTCCGGTAACATTTATTGCTTGCATGATATGCATAATCTTTAATCATTATACAACTGTACTAAAGGTATTCCCTGGGATCTTCTTGTGCGTCATAACTTTATCTGCTTTCTCAGCGATGATTATTACAGTGTCTCCACCCATACAATGACCACTACGACCTTTGGGCACAGACTGGCACATTTATTTATTAATGCTGACTACGTTTTGTAACATAGCAGTGACTTATATTCCTGACAGCGCTACCAGGAAGTAAAATAATAGTAATACATCTTTGTCCTTATATATTTGTATATATATATTTATATATGTTTGATATAGATTTACTGATGGTAGACTGTCCTCAGTGCTCGTTATCTTAGGGTGGTTTGGGCACCTCTTTTCTCATTCTTCTCAACCTTCAGCTTGTAGAGAATTAACTTTATAAAAATATGTATATGAGCCAGAGGTGCTCCGACCTACATCACAGGAGCGCCTTCTGGCTCTAGCCGTTCATAAATTTAGCATGCTCCTAAATCAAAATCCACTGTTCGGACCGACGGCTAGTGCTGAAGGCAAGTCTTTCACATGCACTTTCCTTGCCCAGCGAGCTGGAGACCAATGCGGCGACGCAAGAAAATCCCAAAGCACCTTAGTCCACGGCAAAGGAAGGTTACTGCACATGTGCAAGAATTGCAGACAGCTGGACAATGTCACTGGAAGTCTGCAGCGCTTGAAGACGGTCCCAACAGGGAATTTTAATTGTGTAGTATGCGTAATTTATGAGCAGCCAGAGCAAAGAGGCGCTTCAGTGATATAGGCTGGAGCGCCTCTGGCTCATTTACATAATTTTAAACACTTTATTTCTATAGAAAATGAATGTGGAGAAGAATAAGAAAAGAGGTGCCCAGACCCCCCCTCCCCCCACTAAGGTAAAGAACATGCCCCCCTAAGGTAAAGAGCATTTTAATGCCCCCCAGGGTCATTAAAATATATACAATGCACCCCAATTTTAGAATAAAAAGCCCCCCCCCCCACCGAATAAAAAATAGGAGAGATATGAATTTATGTATGGACTATAGTGTATGCAGCGCTATCCCACTAAGTTATCTTAGACATTTCTCCTCCCAAATTAATTCTAACATATACAGTGCCCCCCTTTAATTAAAATGTACAGTATCTTTCAAATTATAATACTGTGTCTGTCATGAATTATAATATATATATATATATATATATATATTTATTATAATAGAGATTTACATATATACTTCATCAGAACAAAGCTTTGTATATAAATACAGCACCAGCATTGAATTCAAAACAAGCAGAGTTCTAGAACTGAGCTTCGCATAGAAACACGCACCAGGACCATTTTCCAGTCCCTATATGCATATATACAGTATCCCACATGATTTTACATATGTACCGAACCCTCTAATTTATATGTATACAGTACCCTCATAATGAATTAATTCATGCAGTTCCCCCTTTTAATTCATACTGGGCAACCTGTAATAAATATAGATAGATACTATGCACCCTCTATTAGCTATAATGCATCTGTATACATATTAATGACTGACCCCATTGATCACACGCCAATAAGACATGACCTCTACAGGACGGAAGTACGCACTGGTAACCACACAGAGAAAACTAAAGAATCCAAACAATGAATATTCAGAATGGCAGCATAATATACATAATATATATTTATATTTATATACATATGCCACACAACGCTATGACGCTGGCCATGTCATTCATTTATTCACCCTAGTGCTCCCTACCACGCTGCCTAGCAGACCTTAGTCCTTTTGACCATGGCTGATACACCTATATCGCCTTAAGTATCATGTTTTTCCTCTTTTTTCCCCTTTCCCAAGTTTTGACACACGTTTACCGGTTCCCCTTAAACGATAATATGTCTGTTTGTCTAGCTCATTACCTGCCGCTCTGACACTGCTATATTACACAATGGTACATTGCGTCCACTAGGGGCTGGACGCATCATGCATCTCCATGGAGACGCGTCCACGTGATCATCCCTGCTTTATTCGCGTTTGCGCACCTCCGCTCAGTTCCTGGCTGACCGCAGTTCCAGGTCATGGGACGGCAGTTATCAGCATTTATCCCTCTGAAGAGTCAGGTGACGAAACGCGTCAGGGAAGGTGGCGCTAACAGGGGGCATGCGACAGTTTTGTGATAAGGACAGATGTGGACTGCTCTTGTGGGGGCGGGAGTCAAAGGGGTTCTCTTAGGGACAGGATAGTTCCGGGTGCCCCTGTAACTCACCCTATTGAGCTGAAGACATCTGAATCATGGTAGGAGATGACCATAGATTGATGTCTATGCTCTTCTTGTCACTGTAGACATACATTTCCGCTAAGTAACCAATTCATAGACTTTTTGGTTCTCTTTTTGTGTACTTTTTATTGACTTTTGCACCGGAGTGTTAGATTTTTATGATTTTCCTAAATAAAAGTTACATTTTAGCACTTTAATCCTCTATTTTTGTCCCATATATGCTGCATTTATTGATTATTAGAGGTTTCTTGATTGAGGACATTTTTACTACTTTTCTGTGTTTCTAAATATGTATTCTCTAATTTTTGAGAAGAGTGGGCACAAATTGTTGTAACAGTATTTAATTATATGCTTACCTCTTGCACATCGAAATAGAAGACATGATAAACTTGGCATGATAAGAAAATGATGGGCTGTGTAATAAAATTATTAATCTTATCGCCTGGTTTAACCACATGCATAAAACAAGAATGTGAACATTCACCACTGCTGATACACAGTTATTAACCATAGCCGAGATACTGGACAGTAATCACATATATTCAAGGTTCATATTCCAGGATGTCACTTAAAGATGTACAGTATATTTCCGCAAATATTGCACCAATTGGGTTGGTACTGGAGTGCACTGGAGTTTGAAAATGAGAATGATATTTGTGGAAACAGGGTTTCCATTGTATTCCTCTGGATGAACTTCGTAGGATTATAGTTTTGGCTTGCTGTGCCTTTTGTTTTAACACTTATTAATTGAAAAATGACTATTTGAAGAGTTTATCTTCAGGCCTCATGCACATGACGATATAGTCTTTCCTGTTCTGTATATATGGCTGTATTCTGTCCATAAATACAAGACGTGGGCTGGCAAATGATGGTTGGCTATTGGCCAGCTGATAGAATGCACCTCCCACCGGTTCTGGATACTGCATGTATATACGGCAGCATACGGTGCACAGCCCTATTTTATACCTTCCCATTGACTTCTATGGGGAGTACAGAACAGAAATATGGTGGAAAATAGGACATGCTCTATATTTTTATACGGCTTGCTTACAGTACGGTATGGTGGACAATACGGCCATGTACATGGATGGCCGTATTGCCTATTGGAATGCATGGGGCCCTATTCCGGCTGTATATACGGCCGTTTTTATACGGTCGTATGCATTTGGCCTTAGGGTTCATTCACATGGCCGTCTGCGGGGACGTACATGCAGCCACAAATCTGCGGCCGCATATACGTCCCCATAGATGGCAATAGCGGCACATCAGCGGTACGGTGCCGCACACCAGGAAGCGATAGAACATGCTCTATTTTTTTCCTGGTGTGTGGCAGTGCACCGCTATTTCTTATGGAGGTGCTACCTCCTCCTCCTCTCCAGCACACAGCGGCATACCGCATGTGAATGCAACTCTAGTCGGGACATTTGTGTGTCCTTTTTTTGTTTTATTCGGTTTTATATCAGGCAAAACACTGGGAAACTCTGGCACAGCAAACTTTGCTTGGTGAGTGGAAAAGTTGCAACTTTTGGCCAAATCTGCAAATGAAAAAAAGGTTAAAAGAAAAAAAAATTAAAATATAAATGACCGCTCCCCTACATGTGTCCATGCACTGTATTTAATCAGAGAGGCAATTCAGGGAATACATTCATAGTTTGATATGCAAAGGTGTATGTCACAATAGGAAACATTAGGTCGCATTTCCCGGCGCAGGAGGGGTTGTGCCAGGCCATGCAGTGGGGCGTTTCTGCTATGGCTATGACTTGGTCACTTAGTGCCAGCGTTTTTTTTGACAAATTAAATTTTATTTTTTACAATTTCAATTAGGAAAAAGAAGCATAAGAGCGGAGATTTATAATACTGTTAAAAAAAGCTGCTTCATTGTTCCTGGAAACTAATCAAAGTGCTTTTATTTCTTATAATAATCCAAGAAAATGAATGCTGCACTGCAAATAGTTAAGAAAGGATTTCCTTTCATGGTGCCCTTACAGCCATCCAGCAGGTGTTGGGACAGGGGACAGCTGTGCATGGCAGGTGGGCAGAACCAGTCAGAGATGTAGGTGCCATGCCGCTGTAAATAAACGGGCGCGCGGCTCCAATGAATGGTGGTGCACAGAGGAAAGTACAGATTTACAGTACAGGTTGTCCTTGGGAGGAGTGCGGTGGCCTGCTGGAGAGCATGGACCACTTTCTGCTTCATTGTCCCTTTAACACAGAGGTGTACAACCGGGTGGGCGCTTCCATCCATTGGCCTGGGTTGGCCGGTCTCTCCTATGCGGAGTGGGCCTATGGAGCATTCAAAGCCTGGGTGGCCGGGACCGCTGCACGTTATTTCTAGTCAGTCTAGTGGTCAGGTACCACACGTGGAACGCACAGTGCTTAGTTTCGACGCATCGTAAAATCCTCCCGGTGGATGAGGTGGTTAGGAACATTCTGGGTGACCTGGTGAAGGTGCGCTCTCTGGAGTATGAGAGGCCGGGCACAGGGAGGGCCTCTCTCCTTGGGAGGGGGTTCTCCTTTAGTGTCCCTTAGTCTGTCATCTCCTCTCCTGTTGTTGGGCTGATGCTGCACAGTAGATTTTTGTTTTGTGTTCTGAGCATGTAGTGATGTAGGGCTTGCAGGTGCCAAACCTGGGCTTTATGTGGTTGGTTTATATGATTGTGTTATATTTTCATCATGTTGTAAATAGTGTTTATATTGTATCTATATATTGTATATAGTGTGGTCTGGGATATAGTGTTAGGTTGGGAGGGGGGTGATGGTGGTGGGATTTTGGAATTGATATTTGACACTGGATTGGACACTGGTCTGGACTTCTTAATGCAAACAAATTAAAATGTGTAAAAAAAATATTTTTAAATGTGTAAAAAAATGTTTTTGGGTGTAGGATGTGTTATTTGTGTGGGGTGGTCTGTTATTAGAGGGTGGAGGGTGTGTTTATGTTCATATATGTTAATGATATCTTATGTTGGCTAGGTGTGAATGAGGCTGGACCAGCAGGTGAGTTGTTGTAAATATTTTGTATATATTGTACATAATGTTTTGTTTTATGTTTTGTGTTTTTGTTATGTTTTATATTATATATTTTAATAAAAGATCTACAGATTTATTGTTTTAAACAGCCACCCAAACCACCTCTATAGTTTTTATCAAAGTCGAACAACCCCTTAAAGGTCGTCAATTAATGTCTTCAATTATTGTGACCCAAAACCAGGAGTGGTCAAACACAGAAAAATTTCAAGCCTTCTGTGTGTTTATCCATACCTGGTTTTGGCTCAAAATAACTGAAGGTAATAACTGAAGACTTTTTTCCACACTTGAAGGGAATTTCTTATTGCATGTATGAACCTTTTCTATACAATGTTATTTCCTGAATGTTGTCTCATTTTATGCTTATATGTATGCTTTATGAATCAATAAAGTTTGCTTGCTTAATAAAACAGTTCCTTTATTGGGCAAAAGTAATAAAAGACGAAAAGATATACTTCCATAACTGCTTTGAGCTCTAAATGAAAGATATTATAATATTTATAACTCCCCCCAAAATATTGGCTATTGCTGTTGTTATCCACCAATATGCCTCCCATTAAAGTAAACAACTAATCATACAACAGCAAAATCATAGAAAAACGAAAATCTACACTAACATGATATGGGTGTGCTGCACTGTGCCTAAAGGATATGAACTGGACAATAAAGACAATACAATGATATCATTAAATTTATTCCTTTACTGTTGCACACGATTTATGGAAAACAAAAGTTTCTAAAAGGTGTGTTTTATTAGCATAGCCTGTAGTGTTCATGTGAAATAAAAGTGAATAACCATTGCTGTTTCTATAAAAGACTAAGCCTGCGGCTCTGCCACAACAGCAAAATCACATAAAGCATATAAAATGTTTCCCATGTGTCAGAATGGAAATATTCTTTTATGCACACGGGGGCAAGGATTGCTATTATAGCCGATGTTTCAGCCTTTTAACATTGAGTCCGCCCTTGATTTGCTGACATGAACAGCAAGTTACAAACTGGCTCCATCTCATGAAGGTTCATAGTATCATGGCAAAAAAGGTTAGAAAAAGACATCAGTCTAACCAATAATTATACCACGATATTCCAGAAAAAGGCAAAAACCCTTCAAGGCTGATGCCAATTGGCCCAAAGCAGGGAAAAATCCTTCCCGACCCCTATTATGGTGGTCAGAATAACTCCATAACTACATCAACAACAAAGGTTGATAAAGATCATTGAGAAAAACTAAGTGTGGGTGATATTTGTGAGTGTTCAAACCTAAAGCTTCTATACCGGTTCCAAGTCAACTTCTAAAATCTGTGCTATCCAAAGCCCCCGCCCTGCTAGGTGCGGTTTTCTACCTCTGCAGTTATGAAACTTTTCTTATCAGTAGTGCTGTAAAAGTGGGGTTTATGACTCTCATATCACTGAAAAATAAACCCCTCATATCATTAGCTGAGATTTACAAGTCATTTTACATGCACACTTATCTCTTATCGAGCTCACAAGTGTGCAGCAATATAATATCATCTGGTTTCTATTATTCTCTACTGCATCAGGGTCATTGTGAATAGAAAACAAATAATTATATCTCAGGCATAAGTATATATACAATGTAGAGTCTGAACGGCAATTCCCGTGTGCTCCTGGCATTTAAATGTTTATGGGGCAGGAATGTTATGTGTATGGAGTCTCCCAACTTTCAATACATTAAATGTCATCTGTATATGCACATGGTAAAGGAAGGGAGACATGACGCAGATGGACAGCTATTAAAGTTGCATTTGAATGCTGGCATTTAACCCCATAGGGACCAAGCTCATTTGTGCCTTGATGACTAAACCCTATTTTTCCAAACTGCCATATGTCACTTTATCCGGTAATAACTTTATACCGATTTAATTTACCTAATTTGTATTGAGAAATGTTGTACTTCAAGTTAATGGAGAACTCTGGTTGATGTATTTTGTATTTATTTATGAAAAAGGTGAATTTGGCAAAAATTTTGAAAAAATTAGCTATTTTCAAAATTCAAAATGTTTTTCAAACTTATGGTCTTACTACACAAATTAGTTACTAACATTTATTATGTCTGTGTTGGCTTCATTTTATAAGCGTTCTCTATTTTATTACGATGCTAGAAATTTTTTCAAGAAACTTTTACAATGAATTATTTTATTGACTTCTTTAATTCTATAGGGGTTTTTAAATTGTATTATTGGAAACCAACCATAAATCACCCCATTCTATTAACTTAACCCATCAAACTATTTAAAACAGAACATAGCAAGCTTGTTAACCTTTGACATATTTTACAGAAATTAAAACAAAAAACAAAATTAAAGGGGTATTCCCATCTAGGCATTTTCATTTAACTTAATTCATTTGCCATTTATAAACATTTCTTCAATTGGATGTTATTAAAAATAAATGTTCCTGTGTGAAGACAATTTCTCATAATGTAGCCATTTTTTCTGAGAATGAGAACATGTGGATGTAACCTGCTATTTGGGCATATGGCGGGAGCAGAAGGAAAGGAGCGATATTTAGCTTTTGTAGGGTAGATTTTGATTTTAGCTTTCAGGTGCCATGATATATATTACTCCATTAATTTTTTCAACTTTCTCTTTATTCTTTGGTACGGTACAATCAAGGGAATACCAACATTTTATAAGTTTTATTGTGCTTTGATAGATTAAAAAAATTAAAACCTTTTGAACAAAAAAGAAATTGATGGTCATATTGAGCATTAAAGTCGGCATCTATTAAATAAGGTGGGAAAACTGTCATAGAAAATTATAAAACTGAAGCAAACATTGAATATTTGATTTTATATATATATATATGATTTTTCCATATTTCCACATCTCTAATTTATCCTTTATTAGACTACAATTTCTATTAATCTTTCTCACTCTCTTGAATACGGAATCTGCACAGCTAAGGTACAAGTACTAAAGCCGCCATAAACACTAAACCTAATAAAGTAGCAGAATTAAAAAATATAATAAGGTACAATAAAGAAAAAGACATTTAGTATGGACATGGTACTGTCCACCTAACATCCACCTCCTGTCTGGCAACCAAATAGAAAAGCCTTAGAAAGACAGGTGGCTCTGTGTCTGGATATTGAATAACAGCCCTAGGTAAATATACTGCAGCTATGGTCTGCAAATAAAGACAAATTGTCAACAAATGGCACATTATCTTATAAATAATAAAACTTAATATAAGGTACTTGGCAGCAAAGAGTGATGGCATCTGCATCTTTCTCCTGAATTTAAAGTTTTTCAAACATTCAAGTGTAATTCTTACTTAATTTGTTTGGTTAAATTTTCCTAGTTCTGGCTTATGACTTATGCCCATTAGGATTAGGGGCTCTTTCACATTGGCGTTTGTATTACAAGTCCATTATGCATCCGTTGTGTTTTGTCTCCGTTTTGTCTGTGCGTATGCAAATAAAATTGAAGTTTTAACATTGGTTTGGAAACACCCATTGAAAACGATGGCTTAGTAAGGCATCCGCGAAAATCACGGAACCATGTATGTGAAAAAACAGCACTGTTCTAATATAATAATCTTGTCACATTTACAATTATCACGTCACATCTTTCTATATTTCTAAATGATCCCTGACATACTTTCGTTATGCTACCTTATCTGACTATACAAGGAATTTGCTTCAGGATGAAATATTTGAAATAAAATGATATCTTATTATTTAAAAGTTAGGTTTTGTTCTAAGACATTTTATGTATCAAATTACATGCATTATATTTTAAAATGCAACAGAACACGGTTACAATTTTGGTAAGTTTTTAAGGATATATTAGGGGGACATGTACCATAGTTTTTTTTTTCTTTTGTGTATAATTGAGGCATTTGGCAGCTCTTTTTGCTCCTTATGTATGATCATGACTTTTTGTTGCAAATGTCTCAAATCCCCACAGACACAAGCCATGTGAGGGGGTTACATACAGGAGTGGACACTACTGTAAATTTTGGATTTGGAGCCGCGTCCTGCATTTTTAAGCACTCTAGTCACAACCCACGGAGATGACGATATATGAGGCTGCGGTCACACGTGGTGTTAAGGGTGTGGTCACATGTCACGTTTTGGCTACATTTTCATTGCATTTTGAAACACATTACAACAGCCGAAGAAAGGTGATTTGCCTAATTACATTACTGTTAACATTTGAGTTTCAAAATGCATCGTAAGTGCTATGTTAACGCATTGTTACCTCATGAGTTATCTTGGTGTTAACATCACATTTACATCACATCTCCTCAGCATGGAGAGAACATACAAACTCTTTGCAGATGTTATAGGAGAAGAGGGAAGGTTGTGTTTCAAAATGCGACCAAAATGCCACATGTGACCTCACCCTTCGAAGTAACTAATAAATTAAAAAAAATAATGGAAATGCAAAAATTCATGAAAAAACACGTTAATGTGCAAAATGTTAAATTTTGTGCATGTGAAATAATTCCAATTTGCATGTTAAAACAGGGTCCATAAAAAAAATCCTTCCTTTGCACGCGCCCTCGACCAGGTGCAGATTTGCGGCTAAAAAGGCACAAATATAAGCAAAAGAAGTGATACATGAGTGAAAAGTTGCATGGAACATCTGGAAAATAAAGAAACATAGGGCCCATTGCACAAGGTGCAGACAAAGATGGACTTGAAAAACAACAGCAAATGTTGCAATGAAAAGCCGCATCAACAACAAAATTTAATTAGCATAAATAAAGATACATGTCCCCCTATGTTTCCTTAAGTATATTGCATAAGAAATTTCAGCATTTCTAACAGAAGTTTTTTTCATCTGATAAAAGTGTTACCACTACATTCTACGTCTATGGTGTCTATAGTCCCCTATATAAAGCAATAGGTTGAAATGCCATTTGCCATATTTATTTATTTGTTAATTAATACAAGTGAAAGTTTCCCAGTAATATCACATGGATATATAAGAAAAAGGTAGATGTGCTACATTTTGTAACTTGCTGTACCACAGCTTGGCGAAACAGCGATAAACCATTAAATAATTATTGAAGTCTTTCATGTAATATGGACCAATACATTCCACTCATGAATTTTGTTGAAAATACTGTAGGTCTTGCCATTTTGTCTTGATAAACTCTAATGCTGTAGTGAATCATATGTCAAATTATTTATTTACCATAAGTATTTATAATAGTTCTTAGAAAATATTGATATACATGCAGTGAAGTGTGACTTTTGTTTCATGACTTGTAAATTTAAATGGTGAACTTTCTTAAGGGCAACATATCCCAGCAATAAACCTCACTTACATTTCAACCACAGTAAATATGTAGGCGTTTAAAACTTTATAGGATTTACCTTCTGTAAAGATTTCCTGATCTGTCAGGATTTACCCTACCTTTCACAGCTAGTAATATAAATGGTTTATGTCTTACTGTACAGGAGAGGCCACAGATAAGAAACACAAAATGTATTATTAATGTTTAGCTTGATGTGCTGTGATGTGCCACTACTACTTGAATGATTTTAAGTCATATTTTAAAGTCAAATTATTTTATATTCTTGAGTCACAATGTCACAACTGGTGTTGGCTTTGGCATGACTAGGGTGCAAGGTCTCCCCATTTCACAATTAACCTCCAAATTAGATGCATCCAGATTTTCAGACAGACTAGCAGTTGATGAAGTGCAGTCACATAGAGAACCTAGAATGGTCACTAGGAGATAGTTCAAGATGTAACAAGACAGAGGAGGAGGGACAGAATAGACCAAAGTTCAGAATCAATACTCAGACAAATACCAGACAAAATATGGTACAAAATCTACATAAAGATATACCTTAATCAGAAGGTAATGTATCCATGACTTGATTGCGAAACACAGGCAATAAATGTATACAGCTCACCAAAGATTCAGAAGCATTCAAGCAATAAACATCAGGGGTCACATTTATCACAGCTTATAGGCCTGTAAACAGAGGCTGGAAACTGTGCAAATGCCGGGATTTGCAACCTCTACCTCCTATACGCCTTGTCAGACCATCACTGTGCTGCACTCCTGGCCGTCTGGATTTATGCTGGCGTTAATTAATAAATGTGCCCCTAGGTTTTCCTGCAAAGGTTTCCAAGATGGGATAAGGAAAACCATGCCTATCTTAGCTACCTTGTAAGGTAGCTCCCTTGACATCAAGCATGATTTACAAGAGGCCTTATGACATGATGCGAGATTAAAGCCAAACCAGTATATCTATTCCAGAAAGAACAGACTCCCAACTGTAGACAGCACTGTTTCTACCTGGTTGGGTCTCCTCAGTACAGCATAGGGAACTGGTTTGGCTGGGTGAGAGGTTTGTGACTAGGGTCAGAAAGTAAGAGTTCTCCTTATGGATACTGCCAATTAAGGCCACCGTGTAGGCATGTGGAGTCTTATAGCCACTGGGGGATTCTGGGAAAATATGCAAAGTTTTCCAGGATGGAATAAGGAAAACCACACCTCTTTTAGTTACCTTGTAAGGCAGCTCCCTTGACTTCAACCATGACCTACAAGAGGGCTAATGACATGATGCAGGATTAAAACCAAACCAGTATATTTATTCCAGAAGGAACAGATTCCCAACTGTAGACAGCACTGTTTCTACCTGATTGTTCTCCTCAGTACAGTGTAGGGAACTGGTTTGGCTGGGTGAGAGGCTTGTGACAAGGGTTGGGTAGTAAGAGTTCTCCTTATGAATACTGCTAATTAAGGCCACCGTGTAGGCATTTGGAGTCTTATAGCCACTGGTGGATTCTGGAAAAATATGCAAAGTTTTCCAGGATGGAATAAGGAAAACCACAGCTCTTTTAGCAACCTTGTAAGGCAGCTCCCTTCACATTAAGCATGACCTACAAGAGGCCTTATGACATTATGTGGGATTAAAACCAAACCAGTATATCTATTCCAGAAGGAACAGACTCCCAACTGTAGACAGCAATGTTTCGACCCGATTGGGTCTCCTCAGTACAGCGTAAGGAACTGGTTTGGCTGGGTGAGAGGCTTATAAGGGTGTTACAAGGTAACTAAAATATGCGTGGTTTTCCTTATCCCATCCTGGAAAACTTTGCATATTTTTCCAGAATCCCCCTAGTGGAGAATCCATGGCTATAATACTCCACACTCCTACTTGGAGGCCTTAATTGGCAGTCTCCGTAAAGAGAACTCTTACTTCCCGACCCTAGGTGTTAGGGTCAGATGAGCAGTAGCAGGAGAAAGCACTAGTCCATTCCAAGTCCACCAGTGTGACCAAATAAACTACTTTGAAACTTTTATTCCATGATGTACAAAATAGAAAAAAAATTGTTTAGTGAAACATGCTGACATGTTTCAGACGAAAAATTGTTACATGTTCAACAAGAAGCTTCAAAAAAACTTTCTGTGATACTTTGAGTGAAGGTGTACAAGATACTTGCCGCTTTCCAAGCCCCAGCCAGCCATTCGTGGCTCTAACTCTTATCTCAACTCTAGCTCCTGCTTCATCTCCATGGTAAGTATATTTTGTTCTGCAAGCTGCTATCTTCAAGTCACCCCTGTGAATGTCGCAAGGTTTGGTGGGATACGCATGGGAAAACCATCCCCTCTCCATCTATTTACTGGTGATATTATTCTTTATTACTTGGCACGTGGTCCCTGATCTGTGTGTTGTTATTGTTATTGATGAAAGAATTTGTTATATAGCACGTGCATGTTTACTTGCTTCAGTTTAGAATTAGTGTCCAGACATCAGTACAGCTCAGGTCCAAGGGAGGATCCAAGGGTGTGTTTTAACTGTGAGTTCTCGATAGATATTGGGGCACATTTACTTACCCGGTCCTGTCGCGATCCAGCGGCGCATTCTCTGTCGAGGATTCGGGTCTTCTGGCGATTCACTAAGGTCGTGCGCCCAATGTCCACCAGGTGACGCTGCTGCGCCAAGGTCCGCCGGAGTTCACCTGTTTTTTTCCGATGTATGTGAGCGATACTCTTGTGACACAATGTTCTTTTAAAATTCTGCAGTTTTTCCGAATCCGTCAGGTTTTCCGACGGCCACTCAGCCTCCCCCCCCATTTCTGTCACGTGAAAGCCGGCGCCTATGCGCCACAATCCGATTGTGTGCGCCAAAATCCCAGGGCGATTCGGCGCAAATTGGCAAAATTCGGGAAACCCGTAGGAAAAACGCGATTCGGACCCTTAGTAAATGTGCCCCATTGTTTTCTGAAGAAGCTTTTTTATTTATGCTTTTTTGTGGAGCAAATACATATCTATCTTTTTTTTCTGCATTCATATATAATTGTAACATGTTACAACCTATAAGTCGTATCGTGAGATTTATCAAGCACTAGCACATCACCCCTTTGGTATTGGCAAATATATCAGGAGGCTTAAATAAATAAATGGAAATATGGAATATGGAAAAAAAAAGTCATGCCTTTTTCAAGGTGGGAAGGAAATAAGGAGAGGATATTGCAGGGTTAAACAGCTTAAGGGAATATAATAGAAAATAAAAAGTTAAATAAAAATGTATTTTTCTTTATAAATTTGAAAAAAATGTTTTATGTCTTAATGTTCGTCATATACAAAGAAACTAATGTAAATAGTTTTGCATGGTAAAAGGTTGTGGAGTTAAAAGGTAGAAGTGTGAGTCAGTTGTGTGTGGGAGTACAGTATGTACGTTTATGGGTATTGTAACTTTTTACCCAAAGCAAACAAATGTGACTTAATAGAGGGCTATAACACATTCCCGCACTAAATAGCTTTTTAGGCACGAAAGCAAACAACAAGAAAGACTTCCACCATCTAACATGTTATATAGTAAGATAACAGCAGGGGGCAGCATGTTACTGGGTGCTACAGTTATATAGAATTTGTGATATTAAAATCAATTTATCAGAATTCTGCACTGCTAAATTTACTCTTTATGCATCGCTTCTACCCAAATCAGTAAAAACTATAAGGTGGAACCTCTGCCATGCATTCAGTACAGTGCTGACAAACATATTTTTCATGTTTAACTTTATCATGGAAGCCAACTTATGAAAATTGCCAAAAATCATCTAAAAGGCGGTGTAGATTCTAAGGGCACAGCTGATTTTCAACACCCTACACATTAGGTAAAAGTTGCAAATGCTCCAGATTTAGCCTTAATAGGGAACCTGTCACCACATTTTTCACAAATACAGGTAGTGGCAAGTTCCTATAGAGCTCTAGTGACCAGGGCCGGATTAAGGTTGTCGGGGGCCCCTGGGCAATAAAGGTGATGGGGGCCCCTGAAAAATGTACTTGTTAAACAAAGGGCAAACCTTTAATTAATAAAACTGAGCTTCTGCAGAACCTAATCATACGCTCCTCATCAGTTGCAGAATATGATAATACATTGTATTATTAGTGCCTCGTAGTACTACATGACTCTGCCGCTGCAGAACATCACAGTACACGACACAACACCTGGAAAGCCTCATAATACAGACCTCAGTTTAAATAGGCCAGGAATCGTGATTATTTTTGCAGAAACAAAAATTGATATTCTGCACAAAATTTACAAGGCATGTCTAAAAAGGGCTGCACACATGCGCATCTGTGAATCATAGACCGTGTGGTGGCACTTTCACATACCAAAACCAGTGTTTATTTTTGTGAAATATGGCAACTACACAGATTGTGAAAAAGCCATGTTCATATGAATAACCCCTTAAGGACCACACCATTTTTGTTTTTGTTTTTCTGCATTTGCAGTTTTCACTCACCATCTTTAAAAATCCATAACTTATTTTTATGTTTAAGGAGCTGTTTCTGTTTATGTAGAGGGCTTGTTTTCTGTCTAACAAATTATACTTCCTAGAAAGAGCATGAAACGTCCTGGCCCTTTTTGGTTTTTTCATTTCTGTTTTTCACTCCCCACCTTCAAAAATCTATAACTGTGTTATGGCTTATTTTTTGTGTTTAACAAATTGCACTTCATAGTGACAGTATTTAATATTCCATGCTGTGTACTGGGAAGCAGGAAAAAATTCCAAATGCAGTGAAAATAGGCTTGGATTTTACGGCTAATGACATGTCTACTTTATTTTTTGGGTCGGTATGATCATGGGGATACCAAATTTCTATATATTTTATAATGTTTTCATACATGTACAAAAATTAAAACCTCCAGTACAAAATTTTTTTTTTTAAATTTTGCCTTCTGGCGCTAATAATGTTTTCATACTTTGGGGTACAGAGCTGTGGGTGGTGTTATTTTGTGTGACTTTGCATGATGTTTTCACTGCTACCATTTTTAGGACTGTACAACCTTTTGATCACTTTTTATTGCATTTTTTACACTTTTCAAAATGGCAAAAAAGTGACTTTGCCATTTTGACTTTTGGTGCTATTTTCTGTTACGGGGTTAAACGCAGTGAAAAAACATTATTATATTTTGATAAATAGGGCATTTTCAGATGTGGCGATAACTAATGTGTTTATGATTTTTACTGTTTATTTATATGTATATCTGTTCTAGGGAAAGGGGGGTGATTTAAACTTTTAGGGTTTTTTTATTATAATTTTTTTTCCTTTTTTATTTTTACTATTTTTCAAACTCCCTAGGGTACTTTAATCAATCAACTTTGCTGGCAGCGATCTCAGGGATAACACCCGCGATTGGTGCTAGTGTTACCGGTAAGTCTTTGCTGCAATATGCAGCAAAGACTTACCGGCCATGGGACTTACCGGCCATAAGCCTTCTCCATGCACCCATCGGTAAGGGGTTAAATATTCCATGCAGGGCACTAGTGAGCTGGAAAAAAGTCTAAATGCAATGAAATTGTAGAAAAAAATGCATTTGCGCCATCTTCTTGTGGACACATTTTATACGGCTTGCACTCTGCACCCCAAATGATACCTAGGCTTATGGACCTTTATAAGGTATCCTTTTTTGTGGGACATGATGACGTTTACATTGTTACCTTTTTGGGGACTGTACCACTTTTTGATCACTGTTTATTAAATCTTTTGCTGTTTCAAAATGGTGAAAAAGTGTTGTTTTGCCCATTTGGGCGCTATTTTCCATTACAGGGTTTACCTCCAGGAATAACTGTTTTTATATGTTGATAGATTGCGGCTTCTTGGACACGACAATAACTAACATGTCTATAATTTTATTTCTTTATTTTTATATCAGTTCTAGGGAAAGGGGAATGATTTTAATTATTTTTTACAACTTATTTGACCCCCAAGTGTACTTTAACCTTTGGAGGTCTGATCATTCCTACGAAATACTGTGCTATTGAAGAATATGGAGAATTTCCTAGGGATCTATAACACGGTGCTCTGGCACAGTGTTATAGATACTGCCCAATGACAGCTGCCAAGAGAACAAATTGTCCCTCCCCAATGAAGTCACACGTACTGCTACATGTACGTCCTTATGCCTTAAGGGTTTAAAATCACAGATCCTCACTGTGCGTGTACAGGCTCCTCTTCACACGCTGCCGGCAGCCTTCATCTTCGGTCTTCACGCTGAGCCTCCCGCTGCCTGTCAGGTAAGTGAACCACCCAAAATTAAATATATAATTTTATAAACTGCAATTAGAAAGCATTGCCCCTATCAGGTCCTAAATTTGTATGCAAATGACCTGAGATGGGTTCAATGAGCCATTATCATATTCATCTGTCCAGCTTATTCATAAGTGTCAGACACAGCCACAGTGCTTGACTGACAGCCTGTATAATGAGGTCTAACTCCTAGTGTTGGCTGCGTCTATTTACTTCCTGGTGTGGTGGCCATGCCCCCTACCCCCTGTATAATGATGTCACTCCTGGTGCTGGCTCCTCTATGTGCTTCCTGGTTCTATAGTTCACACACTCAGCAGCCTGAGATGCTCCTATACACATGACTAACAGCCTGTATAATGATGTGATACTCCTGGGGCTGGCTCCTCTATGCGCTTCCTGATGCTAGTGCCCACTGCACCCTTTGTGTATGAGATACTCCTATGCCCATGACTGACAGCCTGTATAATGATGTGACACTCCTGGTGCTGGCGCCCCCTGCAGCCTGTGTGTGTATGCGATACTCCTATACACATATTTGACATCCTGTATAATGATGGGACACTTCTGGTGCTGGCTCCACTATGTATGTGCTTCCAGGTGCTGGCACCCCCTGTAGCTTGTGTGTGTATGAGATACTCCCATACACATGACTGATAGCCTGTATAATGATGTGACACCACTGGTGCTGGTGCCCCCTGCAGCCTGTGTATGTATGAGATACTCCAATACACATGACTGACATTCTATGTAATGATGTGACACCTCTGTTGCTGTCTCTTCTATGTATGTGCTTCCTGGTGATGGCATCCCCTGTAGCCTGTGTGTGTATGAGATACTCCTATACACATGACTGACAGCCCCTATAATGATGTGACACTCCTGGTGCTGGCTCGTCTATGTGCTTCCTGTTTATGGCTGCCACACCCCCTGCAGCCTGTGTGTATGAGATACTCCTATACACATGACTGACAGCCTGTATAATTATGTGAAACTCCTGGTGCTGGCTTCTCTATGTGATTCCTGGTGCTGGCTGCCCCCTGAAGTCTGTGTGTATGAGATACTCTTATACACCTGGCTGCATCCTATAGCAGTTGTACCAGCCTGACATGCTGTTACTCCTATACACTACTTGTGTGGCTGATGTCTGTGTCTCTGACACAAGAACTACCAATGTGTGTGTGACACACAGACATGGCAGGAGAGGGGAGGGGTAACAGAGGTGACATCAATTTCTCTCTCCATGTGCCCAGCCTAATTTACATAATAAAGAAAATATGATTTTAGAATGATTAATATACTCCCATACACATGACTGATAGCCTGTATAATGATGTGACACCACTGGTGCTGGTGCCCCCTGCAGCCTGTGTATGTATGAGATACTCCAATACACATGACTGACATTCTATGTAATGATGTGACACCTCTGTTGCTGTCTCTTCTATGTATGTGCTTCCTGGTGATGGCATCCCCTGTAGCCTGTGTGTGTATGAGATACTCCTATACACATGACTGACAGCCCCTATAATGATGTGACACTCCTGGTGCTGGCTCGTCTATGTGCTTCCTGTTTATGGCTGCCACACCCCCTGCAGCCTGTGTGTATGAGATACTCCTATACACATGACTGACAGCCTGTATAATTATGTGAAACTCCTGGTGCTGGCTTCTCTATGTGATTCCTGGTGCTGGCTGCCCCCTGAAGTCTGTGTGTATGAGATACTCTTATACACCTGGCTGCATCCTATAGCAGTTGTACCAGCCTGACATGCTGTTACTCCTATACACTACTTGTGTGGCTGATGTCTGTGTCTCTGACACAAGAACTACCAATGTGTGTGTGACACACAGACATGGCAGGAGAGGGGAGGGGTAACAGAGGTGACATCAATTTCTCTCTCCATGTGCCCAGCCTAATTTACATAATAAAGAAAATATGATTTTAGAATGATTAATATACTCCCATACACATGACTGATAGCCTGTATAATGATGTGACACCACTGGTGCTGGTGCCCCCTGCAGCCTGTGTATGTATGAGATACTCCAATACACATGACTGACATTCTATGTAATGATGTGACACCTCTGTTGCTGTCTCTTCTATGTATGTGCTTCCTGGTGATGGCATCCCCTGTAGCCTGTGTGTGTATGAGATACTCCTATACACATGACTGACAGCCCCTATAATGATGTGACACTCCTGGTGCTGGCTCGTCTATGTGCTTCCTGTTTATGGCTGCCACACCCCCTGCAGCCTGTGTGTATGAGATACTCCTATACACATGACTGACAGCCTGTATAATGATGTGAAACTCCTGGTGCTGGCTTCTCTATGTGATTCCTGGTGCTGGCTGCCCCCTGAAGTCTGTGTGTATGAGATACTCTTATACACCTGGCTGCATCCTATAGCAGTTGTACCAGCCTGACATGCTGTTACTCCTATACACTACTTGTGTGGCTGATGTCTGTGTCTCTGACACAAGAACTACCAATGTGTGTGTGACACACAGACATGGCAGGAGAGGGGAGGGGTAACAGAGGTGACATCAATTTCTCTCTCCATGTGCCCAGCCTAATTTACATAATAAAGAAAATATGATTTTAGAATGATTAATATACTCCCATACACATGACTGATAGCCTGTATAATGATGTGACACCACTGGTGCTGGTGCCCCCTGCAGCCTGTGTATGTATGAGATACTCCAATACACATGACTGACATTCTATGTAATGATGTGACACCTCTGTTGCTGTCTCTTCTATGTATGTGCTTCCTGGTGATGGCATCCCCTGTAGCCTGTGTGTGTATGAGATACTCCTATACACATGACTGACAGCCCCTATAATGATGTGACACTCCTGGTGCTGGCTCGTCTATGTGCTTCCTGTTTATGGCTGCCACACCCCCTGCAGCCTGTGTGTATGAGATACTCCTATACACATGACTGACAGCCTGTATAATGATGTGAAACTCCTGGTGCTGGCTTCTCTATGTGATTCCTGGTGCTGGCTGCCCCCTGAAGTCTGTGTGTATGAGATACTCTTATACACCTGGCTGCATCCTATAGCAGTTGTACCAGCCTGACATGCTGTTACTCCTATACACTACTTGTGTGGCTGATGTCTGTGTCTCTGACACAAGAACTACCAATGTGTGTGTGACACACAGACATGGCAGGAGAGGGGAGGGGTAACAGAGGTGACATCAATTTCTCTCTCCATGTGCCCAGCCTAATTTACATAATAAAGAAAATATGATTTTAGAATGATTAATATACTCCCATACACATGACTGATAGCCTGTATAATGATGTGACACCACTGGTGCTGGTGCCCCCTGCAGCCTGTGTATGTATGAGATACTCCAATACACATGACTGACATTCTATGTAATGATGTGACACCTCTGTTGCTGTCTCTTCTATGTATGTGCTTCCTGGTGATGGCATCCCCTGTAGCCTGTGTGTGTATGAGATACTCCTATACACATGACTGACAGCCCCTATAATGATGTGACACTCCTGGTGCTGGCTCGTCTATGTGCTTCCTGTTTATGGCTGCCACACCCCCTGCAGCCTGTGTGTATGAGATACTCCTATACACATGACTGACAGCCTGTATAATGATGTGAAACTCCTGGTGCTGGCTTCTCTATGTGATTCCTGGTGCTGGCTGCCCCCTGAAGTCTGTGTGTATGAGATACTCTTATACACCTGGCTGCATCCTATAGCAGTTGTACCAGCCTGACATGCTGTTACTCCTATACACTACTTGTGTGGCTGATGTCTGTGTCTCTGACACAAGAACTACCAATGTGTGTGTGACACACAGACATGGCAGGAGAGGGGAGGGGTAACAGAGGTGACATCAATTTCTCTCTCCATGTGCCCAGCCTAATTTACATAATAAAGAAAATATGATTTTAGAATGATTAATATACTCCCATACACATGACTGATAGCCTGTATAATGATGTGACACCACTGGTGCTGGTGCCCCCTGCAGCCTGTGTATGTATGAGATACTCCAATACACATGACTGACATTCTATGTAATGATGTGACACCTCTGTTGCTGTCTCTTCTATGTATGTGCTTCCTGGTGATGGCATCCCCTGTAGCCTGTGTGTGTATGAGATACTCCTATACACATGACTGACAGCCCCTATAATGATGTGACACTCCTGGTGCTGGCTCGTCTATGTGCTTCCTGTTTATGGCTGCCACACCCCCTGCAGCCTGTGTGTATGAGATACTCCTATACACATGACTGACAGCCTGTATAATGATGTGAAACTCCTGGTGCTGGCTTCTCTATGTGATTCCTGGTGCTGGCTGCCCCCTGAAGTCTGTGTGTATGAGATACTCTTATACACCTGGCTGCATCCTATAGCAGTTGTACCAGCCTGACATGCTGTTACTCCTATACACTACTTGTGTGGCTGATGTCTGTGTCTCTGACACAAGAACTACCAATGTGTGTGTGACACACAGACATGGCAGGAGAGGGGAGGGGTAACAGAGGTGACATCAATTTCTCTCTCCATGTGCCCAGCCTAATTTACATAATAAAGAAAATATGATTTTAGAATGATTAATATACTCCCATACACATGACTGATAGCCTGTATAATGATGTGACACCACTGGTGCTGGTGCCCCCTGCAGCCTGTGTATGTATGAGATACTCCAATACATATGACTGACATTCTATGTAATGATGTGACACCTCTGTTGCTGTCTCTTCTATGTATGTGCTTCCTGGTGATGGCATCCCCTGTAGCCTGTGTGTGTATGAGATACTCCTATACACATGACTGACAGCCCCTATAATGATGTGACACTCCTGGTGCTGGCTCGTCTATGTGCTTCCTGTTTATGGCTGCCACACCCCCTGCAGCCTGTGTGTATGAGATACTCCTATACACATGACTGACAGCCTGTATAATTATGTGAAACTCCTGGTGCTGGCTTCTCTATGTGATTCCTGGTGCTGGCTGCCCCCTGAAGTCTGTGTGTATGAGATACTCTTATACACCTGGCTGCATCCTATAGCAGTTGTACCAGCCTGACATGCTGTTACTCCTATACACTACTTGTGTGGCTGATGTCTGTGTCTCTGACACAAGAACTACCAATGTGTGTGTAACACACAGACATGGCAGGAGAGGGGAGGGGTAACAGAGGTGACATCAATTTCTCTCTCCATGTGCCCAGCCTAATTTACATAATAAAGAAAATATGATTTTAGAATGATTAATATACTCCCATACACATGACTGATAGCCTGTATAATGATGTGACACCACTGGTGCTGGTGCCCCCTGCAGCCTGTGTATGTATGAGATACTCCAATACACATGACTGACATTCTATGTAATGATGTGACACCTCTGTTGCTGTCTCTTCTATGTATGTGCTTCCTGGTGATGGCATCCCCTGTAGCCTGTGTGTGTATGAGATACTCCTATACACATGACTGACAGCCCCTATAATGATGTGACACTCCTGGTGCTGGCTCGTCTATGTGCTTCCTGTTTATGGCTGCCACACCCCCTGCAGCCTGTGTGTATGAGATACTCCTATACACATGACTGACAGCCTGTATAATGATGTGAAACTCCTGGTGCTGGCTTCTCTATGTGATTCCTGGTGCTGGCTGCCCCCTGAAGTCTGTGTGTATGAGATACTCTTATACACCTGGCTGCATCCTATAGCAGTTGTACCAGCCTGACATGCTGTTACTCCTATACACTACTTGTGTGGCTGATGTCTGTGTCTCTGACACAAGAACTACCAATGTGTGTGTGACACACAGACATGGCAGGAGAGGGGAGGGGTAACAGAGGTGACATCAATTTCTCTCTCCATGTGCCCAGCCTAATTTACATAATAAAGAAAATATGATTTTAGAATGATTAATATACTCCCATACACATGACTGATAGCCTGTATAATGATGTGACACCACTGGTGCTGGTGCCCCCTGCAGCCTGTGTATGTATGAGATACTCCAATACACATGACTGACATTCTATGTAATGATGTGACACCTCTGTTGCTGTCTCTTCTATGTATGTGCTTCCTGGTGATGGCATCCCCTGTAGCCTGTGTGTGTATGAGATACTCCTATACACATGACTGACAGCCCCTATAATGATGTGACACTCCTGGTGCTGGCTCGTCTATGTGCTTCCTGTTTATGGCTGCCACACCCCCTGCAGCCTGTGTGTATGAGATACTCCTATACACATGACTGACAGCCTGTATAATGATGTGAAACTCCTGGTGCTGGCTTCTCTATGTGATTCCTGGTGCTGGCTGCCCCCTGAAGTCTGTGTGTATGAGATACTCTTATACACCTGGCTGCATCCTATAGCAGTTGTACCAGCCTGACATGCTGTTACTCCTATACACTACTTGTGTGGCTGATGTCTGTGTCTCTGACACAAGAGCTACCAATGTGTGTGTGACACACAGACATGGCAGGAGAGGGGAGGGGTAACAGAGGTGACATCAATTTCTCTCTCCATGTGCCCAGCCTAATTTACATAATAAAGAAAATATGATTTTAGAATGATTAATATACTCCCATACACATGACTGATAGCCTGTATAATGATGTGACACCACTGGTGCTGGTGCCCCCTGCAGCCTGTGTATGTATGAGATACTCCAATACACATGACTGACATTCTATGTAATGATGTGACACCTCTGTTGCTGTCTCTTCTATGTATGTGCTTCCTGGTGATGGCATCCCCTGTAGCCTGTGTGTGTATGAGATACTCCTATACACATGACTGACAGCCCCTATAATGATGTGACACTCCTGGTGCTGGCTCGTCTATGTGCTTCCTGTTTATGGCTGCCACACCCCCTGCAGCCTGTGTGTATGAGATACTCCTATACACATGACTGACAGCCTGTATAATGATGTGAAACTCCTGGTGCTGGCTTCTCTATGTGATTCCTGGTGCTGGCTGCCCCCTGAAGTCTGTGTGTATGAGATACTCTTATACACCTGGCTGCATCCTATAGCAGTTGTACCAGCCTGACATGCTGTTACTCCTATACACTACTTGTGTGGCTGATGTCTGTGTCTCTGACACAAGAACTACCAATGTGTGTGTGACACACAGACATGGCAGGAGAGGGGAGGGGTAACAGAGGTGACATCAATTTCTCTCTCCATGTGCCCAGCCTAATTTACATAATAAAGAAAATATGATTTTAGAATGATTAATATACTCCCATACACATGACTGATAGCCTGTATAATGATGTGACACCACTGGTGCTGGTGCCCCCTGCAGCCTGTGTATGTATGAGATACTCCAATACACATGACTGACATTCTATGTAATGATGTGACACCTCTGTTGCTGTCTCTTCTATGTATGTGCTTCCTGGTGATGGCATCCCCTGTAGCCTGTGTGTGTATGAGATACTCCTATACACATGACTGACAGCTCCTATAATGATGTGACACTCCTGGTGCTGGCTCGTCTATGTGCTTCCTGTTTATGGCTGCCACACCCCCTGCAGCCTGTGTGTATGAGATACTCCTATACACATGACTGACAGCCTGTATAATGATGTGAAACTCCTGGTGCTGGCTTCTCTATGTGATTCCTGGTGCTGGCTGCCCCCTGAAGTCTGTGTGTATGAGATACTCTTATACACCTGGCTGCATCCTATAGCAGTTGTACCAGCCTGACATGCTGTTACTCCTATACACTACTTGTGTGGCTGATGTCTGTGTCTCTGACACAAGAACTACCAATGTGTGTGTGACACACAGACATGGCAGGAGAGGGGAGGGGTAACAGAGGTGACATCAATTTCTCTCTCCATGTGCCCAGCCTAATTTACATAATAAAGAAAATATGATTTTAGAATGATTAATATACTCCCATACACATGACTGATAGCCTGTATAATGATGTGACACCACTGGTGCTGGTGCCCCCTGCAGCCTGTGTATGTATGAGATACTCCAATACACATGACTGACATTCTATGTAATGATGTGACACCTCTGTTGCTGTCTCTTCTATGTATGTGCTTCCTGGTGATGGCATCCCCTGTAGCCTGTGTGTGTATGAGATACTCCTATACACATGACTGACAGCCCCTATAATGATGTGACACTCCTGGTGCTGGCTCGTCTATGTGCTTCCTGTTTATGGCTGCCACACCCCCTGCAGCCTGTGTGTATGAGATACTCCTATACACATGACTGACAGCCTGTATAATGATGTGAAACTCCTGGTGCTGGCTTCTCTATGTGATTCCTGGTGCTGGCTGCCCCCTGAAGTCTGTGTGTATGAGATACTCTTATACACCTGGCTGCATCCTATAGCAGTTGTACCAGCCTGACATGCTGTTACTCCTATACACTACTTGTGTGGCTGATGTCTGTGTCTCTGACACAAGAACTACCAATGTGTGTGTGACACACAGACATGGCAGGAGAGGGGAGGGGTAACAGAGGTGACATCAATTTCTCTCTCCATGTGCCCAGCCTAATTTACATAATAAAGAAAATATGATTTTAGAATGATTAATATATGAATTAACTAGATAAAGGCTGGGGTGGGATCCTTGTGAGCTGCTCCAACAGGTAGTTGGGACAGGACTAGTGACCGAGACCTGATGACAGGTGTCCTTTAAACATACATTTCTATTACATAACATGTGTTGCTAATTGATTACATGTAAATGGATCCATGTGTTCTCTATAATAAGAGATGCATCATTATTATAAACCTGGTCACAATTCATGTTTTCCTCTTCTGTTTATTTGCACACTAAAATCACTTTCTCTCCACTCAGATTTTATCATGGAAAACAAATTGCTTGGTATATAATTCTGTACACCCAAGGTTATTTGTACGTAGGGGTGATGCTTTCATTGCAGTAAGGTCACTGGTTGTTACCATTTTATCCGCTCAGTGCTAAATTCAGCAACTTTTTACTGAATAGTTATTTCCTTAGTAATAAATTTAGTGCAATATCATGTCCATTGCAAGTCAAATATCTGGACACTAAATACAGGTGGTCCTCTAGTTAGACCTAGAGGCCTTTAGTAATTGGTAATTTACTGTGCTTTAGCCTTAGGCTACAATAAACAGCAATAACAGTTATCAATGGTCAGGGGCGGACTGGCCATATGACCCACGGGGAGAAATCCCGGTCGGCCAGTTAGTCTGGGGCTGGGCCGGGGCTGGTGGGGCCGGTTGGAAAAAAAAAACATCTACTCACCTTTCCGTCGCACCCCGAAGCTCCGCTGATGTAGTCCGGCCGGCAGTGACAGCTCTGTGTGTGCCATCGTTGCACAGACTATGACGTCGTCAAGCAGTTCACTGAGCTGTTACCGCCGGCCCACATCAGTATTATAGTAGTTATTCTTGTAAATAGGAGCAGTATTTTAGTAGTTATATTCTTTAACATAGAAGGCAGTATTATAGTAGTTATATTCTGGTACATAAATAGCAGTATTTTAGTAGTTATATTCTTGTACATTGGGGCAGTATTATAGTATTTATATTCTTGTACATAGGAGCAGTATTATAGCATTTATATTCTTTAACATAGAAGGCAGTATTATAGTTGTTATATTCTGGTACATAAATTGCAGTATTATAGTATATTTTACTTAGGGGCAGTATTATAGTACAGGCGGTCCCCTACTTAAGGACACCCGACTTACAGACAACCCATAGTTACAGACGGACCCCTCTGCCCACTGTGACCTCTGGTGAAGCTCTCTTGATGCTTTACTATAGTCCCAGACTGCAATGATCAGCTGTAAGATGTCTGTAATGAAGCTTTATTGATAATTCTTGGTCCAATTACACCAAAAATTTTGAAACTCCAATTGTCACTGGGGCAAAAGAAAAAAAATTGTCTAGAACTTCCATTATAAAATATACAGTTTCGACTTACATACAAATTCAACTTAAGAACAAACCTCCAGACCCTATCTTGTATGTAACCCGGGGACTGCCTGTAGTTACATTCTTTTTTATCGGAGAAGGTATTGTAGTAGGGTGTATTTTGTGTATATTTATATGGCAATATTAAGTTGTGTTCTTTTAAAAAAGAAGCATTATTCCTTATTCCCGTATAAGGGAGGCAGTATGAGTCTCTTTCTCTGCTATGTACATGTTGATTTAAACCATCTATAAACAGTTTGTGTGGAGTTTAGTAACTCCACCCACATCACATGGTCACGCCTACTTGTTCTGACTCTGACCACAGAATGGGGCCACTTTTACATCTTGCACGTAACCCAGGGACCACCTGTATTGATTTCCTTTTATGTAACGGTATAGAGTAACTTGTTGAATGCTAAAAAGGTTAATTATAAACCATTGTATTAAAAAACAGGGGTGTAACTACAGTGGTAGCAGCCATAGCAGCTGCTATGGGGCCCATAGTGTCAGGGGGCCGCAGCTTCCGACCTGACACACTAAAGAATGGAGAATGTGCACCATTATATTCATATTATGCTGTCCTTATACTGTATTAAAGGAAATCTACCACCAGGATGAAGGATTGTAAACCAATCACACTGATATAATGGTGTGTGCTCCCTCTGGCAAGATCTGCTCTTCTCTTAGCTTCTTATGCCCTGGTTTTTGTAAAAAAGGTAAGCTTTTAAAATTAGGCAAATGAGCCTGAGCGGCTCAGGGTTCCATATGTACTATTAGAGACTGGAGCCCCTGAGGCTCATTTGCATAATCTTAAAAGCCTTTTTTTTTAAACTAAAAAAAAAGGTCATAGGAAATCTAGCATTTGTTTTTATGCATTGTGAACCAAACGAACCTGGAGAATTCTGTAGCTACACTGATGCAGAAACATATCTTGTTTAATATGAACTGTGGTTTTACTGAAAAAGCAATTATAAAATTATTATAATGAGGCTCTTACCCTAATAATGCACTCCTACAGCATGTATAAGGCGCCTCATCCCACCTCACAAGCCCCACCTGCAGTTTCACATGCAGTTTTTGATGCCCAAACCAGGAATGGAGTAAAAGTTGGAGGAGGAGCAGCACCATTCAATGATTTGTCTCATCCCATTATCATCCACACCTGCTTTTGCCTTTAAAAACTGCATCTGAAAACTGAATGTGTGGACGCACCCTGAGATGTCATAATCAGCACACAGCATGGTGACTAGAGATGAGCGAACATACTCGTCCGAGCTTGATGCTCGATCGAGCATTAGCGTACTCGTAACTGCTCGTTGCTCGGACGAGTATTTCGCCCGCTCGAGAAAATGGCAGCTCCCGCCGTTTTGCTTTTTGGCGGCCAGAAACAGAGCCAATCACAAGCCAGGAGACTCTGCACTCCACCCAGCATGACGTGGTACCCTTACACGTAGATAGCAGTGGTTGGCTGGCCAGATCAGGTGACCCTGGGATAGACTAGCCGCTGCCCGCGCTGCTCGGATCATTCTCTGTCTGGATGCCGCTAGGGAGAGAGCTGCTGCTGCTCAGGGAAAGCGTTAGGGTGTTCTATTAGCTTACTGTTAGGCAGGAGTGATTCTAAAAGAACCCAACAGCCCTTCTTAGGGCTACAATAACGTTATAATTTTTTTTTTTTTTTTTTTGCAGCTAGTACCATATTGTGAGGAATTAGCAGGGGGACTTGCTACCGTTGTGTTTAGCTCTTAGTGACACACATATCCACCTCAAACACCAAAGTGGGAAAATTTATTAGGGGTTTGAGTAGAATTAGGCACAGTCTGCCAGTTTCTTTTTATTTTACGTTTATTTTTTTCATAACTCAGCGTCATCTCATCTGGCATAGTAGTGTGCTGTAATACTTGGCTAGAAAATAGCCATAGGAGAATACAAACGTCTTAATTACGCCTACAGTAGCGTTATATATATTTGATTTCTGGTTGATCTGCTGGTGGCTGTACTTGCTGCAGTGCATCTACTATCAAATTGGGAGCAATTTGGAGTCAGACTTGCGACCACTGTGTTTTAGTGACGCACATATCCATCGCAAAGACCGAAGTGGGAAAATTTATTAGGGCCCGGGGTTGTATTTCAATTAGGCACAGTCTGCCAGTTTCTTTTTATTTTACGTTTATTTTTTTCATAACTCAGCGTCATCTCATCTGGCATAGTAGTGTGCTGTAATACTTGGCTAGAAAATAGCCATAGGAGAATACAAACGTCTTAATTACGCCTACAGTAGCGTTATATATATTTGATTTCTGGTTGATCTGCTGGTGGCTGTACTTGCTGCAGTGCATCTACTATCAAATTGGGAGCAATTTGGAGTCAGACTTGCGACCACTGTGTTTTAGTGACGCACATATCCATCGCAAAGACCGAAGTGGGAAAATTTATTAGGGCCCGGGGTTGTATTTCAATTAGGCACAGTCTGCCAGTTTCTTTTTATTTTACGTTTATTTTTTTCATAACTCAGCGTCATCTCATCTGGCATAGTAGTGTGCTGTAATACTTGACTAGAAAATAGCCATAGGAGAATACAAACGTCTTAATTACGCCTACAGTAGCGTTATATATATTTGATTTCTGGTTGATTTGCTGGTGGCTGTACTTGCTGCAGTGCATCTACTATCAAATTGGGAGCAATTTGGAGTCAGACTTGCGACCACTGTGTTTTAGTGACGCACATATCCATCGCAAAGACCGAAGTGGGAAAATTTATTAGGGCCCGGGGTTGTATTTCAATTAGGCACAGTCTGCCAGTTTCTTTTTATTTTACGTTTATTTTTTTCATAACTCAGCGTCATCTCATCTGGCATAGTAGTGTGCTGTAATACTTGGCTAGAAAATAGCCATAGGAGAATACAAACGTCTTAATTACGCCTACAGTAGCGTTATATATATTTGATTTCTGGTTGATCTGCTGGTGGCTGTACTTGCTGCAGTGCATCTACTATCAAATTGGGAGCAATTTGGAGTCAGACTTGCGACCACTGTGTTTTAGTGACGCACATATCCATCGCAAAGACCGAAGTGGGAAAATTTATTAGGGCCCGGGGTTGTATTTCAATTAGGCACAGTCTGCCAGTTTCTTTTTATTTTACGTTTATTTTTTTCATAACTCAGCGTCATCTCATCTGGCATAGTAGTGTGCTGTAATACTTGGCTAGAAAATAGCCATAGGAGAATACAAACGTCTTAATTACGCCTACAGTAGCGTTATATATATTTGATTTCTGGTTGATCTGCTGGTGGCTGTACTTGCTGCAGTGCATCTACTATCAAATTGGGAGCAATTTGGAGTCAGACTTGCGACCACTGTGTTTTAGTGACGCACATATCCATCGCAAAGACCGAAGTGGGAAAATTTATTAGGGCCCGGGGTTGTATTTCAATTAGGCACAGTCTGCCAGTTTCTTTTTATTTTACGTTTATTTTTTTCATAACTCAGCGTCATCTCATCTGGCATAGTAGTGTGCTGTAATACTTGGCTAGAAAATAGCCATAGGAGAATACAAACGTCTTAATTACGCCTACAGTAGCGTTATATATATTTGATTTCTGGTTGATCTGCTGGTGGCTGTACTTGCTGCAGTGCATCTACTATCAAATTGGGAGCAATTTGGAGTCAGACTTGCGACCACTGTGTTTTAGTGACGCACATATCCATCGCAAAGACCGAAGTGGGAAAATTTATTAGGGCCCGGGGTTGTATTTCAATTAGGCACAGTCTGCCAGTTTCTTTTTATTTTACGTTTATTTTTTTCATAACTCAGCGTCATCTCATCTGGCATAGTAGTGTGCTGTAATACTTGGCTAGAAAATAGCCATAGGAGAATACAAACGTCTTAATTACGCCTACAGTAGCGTTATATATATTTGATTTCTGGTTGATCTGCTGGTGGCTGTACTTGCTGCAGTGCATCTACTATCAAATTGGGAGCAATTTGGAGTCAGACTTGCGACCACTGTGTTTTAGTGACGCACATATCCATCGCAAAGACCGAAGTGGGAAAATTTATTAGGGCCCAGGGTTGTATTTCAATTAGGCACAGTCTGCCAGTTTCTTTTTATTTTACGTTTATTTTTTTCATAACTCAGCGTCATCTCATCTGGCATAGTAGTGTGCTGTAATACTTGGCTAGAAAATAGCCATAGGAGAATACAAACGTCTTAATTACGCCTACAGTAGCGTTATATATATTTGATTTCTGGTTGATCTGCTGGTGGCTGTACTTGCTGCAGTGCATCTACTATCAAATTGGGAGCAATTTGGAGTCAGACTTGCGACCACTGTGTTTTAGTGACGCACATATCCATCGCAAAGACCGAAGTGGGAAAATTTATTAGGGCCCGGGGTTGTATTTCAATTAGGCACAGTCTGCCAGTTTCTTTTTATTTTACGTTTATTTTTTTCATAACTCAGCGTCATCTCATCTGGCATAGTAGTGTGCTGTAATACTTGGCTAGAAAATAGCCATAGGAGAATACAAACGTCTTAATTACGCCTACAGTAGCGTTATATATATTTGATTTCTGGTTGATCTGCTGGTGGCTGTACATGCTGCAGTGCATCTACTATCAAATTGGGAGCAATTTGGAGTCAGACTTACGACCACTGTGTTTTAGTGACGCACATATCCATCGCAAAGACCGAAGTGGGAAAATTTATTAGGGCCCGGGGTTGTATTTCAATTAGGCACAGTCTGCCAGTTTCTTTTTATTTTACGTTTATTTTTTTCATAACTCAGCGTCATCTCATCTGGCATAGTAGTGTGCTGTAATACTTGGCTAGAAAATAGCCATAGGAGAATACAAACGTCTTAATTACGCCTACAGTAGCGTTATATATATTTGATTTCTGGTTGATCTGCTGGTGGCTGTACTTGCTGCAGTGCATCTACTATCAAATTGGGAGCAATTTGGAGTCAGACTTGCGACCACTGTGTTTTAGTGACGCACATATCCATCGCAAAGACCGAAGTGGGAAAATTTATTAGGGCCCGGGGTTGTATTTCAATTAGGCACAGTCTGCCAGTTTCTTTTTATTTTACGTTTATTTTTTTCATAACTCAGCGTCATCTCATCTGGCATAGTAGTGTGCTGTAATACTTGGCTAGAAAATAGCCATAGGAGAATACAAACGTCTTAATTACGCCTACAGTAGCGTTATATATATTTGATTTCTGGTTGATCTGCTGGTGGCTGTACTTGCTGCAGTGCATCTACTATCAAATTGGGAGCAATTTGGAGTCAGACTTGCGACCACTGTGTTTTAGTGACGCACATATCCATCGCAAAGACCGAAGTGGGAAAATTTATTAGGGCCCGGGGTTGTATTTCAATTAGGCACAGTCTGCCAGTTTCTTTTTATTTTACGTTTATTTTTTTCATAACTCAGCGTCATCTCATCTGGCATAGTAGTGTGCTGTAATACTTGGCTAGAAAATAGCCATAGGAGAATACAAACGTCTTAATTACGCCTACAGTAGCGTTATATATATTTGATTTCTGGTTGATCTGCTGGTGGCTGTACTTGCTGCAGTGCATCTACTATCAAATTGGGAGCAATTTGGAGTCAGACTTGCGACCACTGTGTTTTAGTGACGCACATATCCATCGCAAAGACCGAAGTGGGAAAATTTATTAGGGCCCGGGGTTGTATTTCAATTAGGCACAGTCTGCCAGTTTCTTTTTATTTTACGTTTATTTTTTTCATAACTCAGCGTCATCTCATCTGGCATAGTAGTGTGCTGTAATACTTGGCTAGAAAATAGCCATAGGAGAATACAAACGTCTTAATTACGCCTACAGTAGCGTTATATATATTTGATTTCTGGTTGATCTGCTGGTGGCTGTACTTGCTGCAGTGCATCTACTATCAAATTGGGAGCAATTTGGAGTCAGACTTGCGACCACTGTGTTTTAGTGACGCACATATCCATCGCAAAGACCGAAGTGGGAAAATTTATTAGGGCCCGGGGTTGTATTTCAATTAGGCACAGTCTGCCAGTTTCTTTTTATTTTACGTTTATTTTTTTCATAACTCAGCGTCATCTCATCTGGCATAGTAGTGTGCTGTAATACTTGGCTAGAAAATAGCCATAGGAGAATACAAACGTCTTAATTACGCCTACAGTAGCGTTATATATATTTGATTTCTGGTTGATCTGCTGGTGGCTGTACTTGCTGCAGTGCATCTACTATCAAATTGGGAGCAATTTGGAGTCAGACTTGCGACCACTGTGTTTTAGTGACGCACATATCCATCGCAAAGACCGAAGTGGGAAAATTTATTAGGGCCCGGGGTTGTATTTCAATTAGGCACAGTCTGCCAGTTTCTTTTTATTTTACGTTTATTTTTTTCATAACTCAGCGTCATCTCATCTGGCATAGTAGTGTGCTGTAATACTTGGCTAGAAAATAGCCATAGGAGAATACAAACGTCTTAATTACGCCTACAGTAGCGTTATATATATTTGATTTCTGGTTGATCTGCTGGTGGCTGTACTTGCTGCAGTGCATCTACTATCAAATTGGGAGCAATTTGGAGTCAGACTTGCGACCACTGTGTTTTAGTGACGCACATATCCATCGCAAAGACCGAAGTGGGAAAATTTATTAGGGCCCGGGGTTGTATTTCAATTAGGCACAGTCTGCCAGTTTCTTTTTATTTTACGTTTATTTTTTTCATAACTCAGCGTCATCTCATCTGGCATAGTAGTGTGCTGTAATACTTGGCTAGAAAATAGCCATAGGAGAATACAAACGTCTTAATTACGCCTACAGTAGCGTTATATATATTTGATTTCTGGTTGATCTGCTGGTGGCTGTACTTGCTGCAGTGCATCTACTATCAAATTGGGAGCAATTTGGAGTCAGACTTGCGACCACTGTGTTTTAGTGACGCACATATCCATCGCAAAGACCGAAGTGGGAAAATTTATTAGGGCCCGGGGTTGTATTTCAATTAGGCACAGTCTGCCAGTTTCTTTTTATTTTACGTTTATTTTTTTCATAACTCAGCGTCATCTCATCTGGCATAGTAGTGTGCTGTAATACTTGGCTAGAAAATAGCCATAGGAGAATACAAACGTCTTAATTACGCCTACAGTAGCGTTATATATATTTGATTTCTGGTTGATCTGCTGGTGGCTGTACTTGCTGCAGTGCATCTACTATCAAATTGGGAGCAATTTGGAGTCAGACTTGCGACCACTGTGTTTTAGTGACGCACATATCCATCGCAAAGACCGAAGTGGGAAAATTTATTAGGGCCCGGGGTTGTATTTCAATTAGGCACAGTCTGCCAGTTTCTTTTTATTTTACGTTTATTTTTTTCATAACTCAGCGTCATCTCATCTGGCATAGTAGTGTGCTGTAATACTTGGCTAGAAAATAGCCATAGGAGAATACAAACGTCTTAATTACGCCTACAGTAGCGTTATATATATTTGATTTCTGGTTGATCTGCTGGTGGCTGTACTTGCTGCAGTGCATCTACTATCAAATTGGGAGCAATTTGGAGTCAGACTTGCGACCACTGTGTTTTAGTGACGCACATATCCATCGCAAAGACCGAAGTGGGAAAATTTATTAGGGCCCGGGGTTGTATTTCAATTAGGCACAGTCTGCCAGTTTCTTTTTATTTTACGTTTATTTTTTTCATAACTCAGCGTCATCTCATCTGGCATAGTAGTGTGCTGTAATACTTGGCTAGAAAATAGCCATAGGAGAATACAAACGTCTTAATTACGCCTACAGTAGCGTTATATATATTTGATTTCTGGTTGATCTGCTGGTGGCTGTACTTGCTGCAGTGCATCTACTATCAAATTGGGAGCAATTTGGAGTCAGACTTGCGACCACTGTGTTTTAGTGACGCACATATCCATCGCAAAGACCGAAGTGGGAAAATTTATTAGGGCCCGGGGTTGTATTTCAATTAGGCACAGTCTGCCAGTTTCTTTTTATTTTACGTTTATTTTTTTCATAACTCAGCGTCATCTCATCTGGCATAGTAGTGTGCTGTAATACTTGGCTAGAAAATAGCCATAGGAGAATACAAACGTCTTAATTACGCCTACAGTAGCGTTATATATATTTGATTTCTGGTTGATCTGCTGGTGGCTGTACATGCTGCAGTGCATCTACTATCAAATTGGGAGCAATTTGGAGTCAGACTTACGACCACTGTGTTTTAGTGACGCACATATCCATCGCAAAGACCGAAGTGGGAAAATTTATTAGGGCCCGGGGTTGTATTTCAATTAGGCACAGTCTGCCAGTTTCTTTTTATTTTACGTTTATTTTTTTCATAACTCAGCGTCATCTCATCTGGCATAGTAGTGTGCTGTAATACTTGGCTAGAAAATAGCCATAGGAGAATACAAACGTCTTAATTACGCCTACAGTAGCGTTATATATATTTGATTTCTGGTTGATCTGCTGGTGGCTGTACTTGCTGCAGTGCATCTACTATCAAATTGGGAGCAATTTGGAGTCAGACTTGCGACCACTGTGTTTTAGTGACGCACATATCCATCGCAAAGACCGAAGTGGGAAAATTTATTAGGGCCCGGGGTTGTATTTCAATTAGGCACAGTCTGCCAGTTTCTTTTTATTTTACGTTTATTTTTTTCATAACTCAGCGTCATCTCATCTGGCATAGTAGTGTGCTGTAATACTTGGCTAGAAAATAGCCATAGGAGAATACAAACGTCTTAATTACGCCTACAGTAGCGTTATATATATTTGATTTCTGGTTGATCTGCTGGTGGCTGTACTTGCTGCAGTGCATCTACTATCAAATTGGGAGCAATTTGGAGTCAGACTTGCGACCACTGTGTTTTAGTGACGCACATATCCATCGCAAAGACCGAAGTGGGAAAATTTATTAGGGCCCGGGGTTGTATTTCAATTAGGCACAGTCTGCCAGTTTCTTTTTATTTTACGTTTATTTTTTTCATAACTCAGCGTCATCTCATCTGGCATAGTAGTGTGCTGTAATACTTGGCTAGAAAATAGCCATAGGAGAATACAAACGTCTTAATTACGCCTACAGTAGCGTTATATATATTTGATTTCTGGTTGATCTGCTGGTGGCTGTACTTGCTGCAGTGCATCTACTATCAAATTGGGAGCAATTTGGAGTCAGACTTGCGACCACTGTGTTTTAGTGACGCACATATCCATCGCAAAGACCGAAGTGGGAAAATTTATTAGGGCCCGGGGTTGTATTTCAATTAGGCACAGTCTGCCAGTTTCTTTTTATTTTACGTTTATTTTTTTCATAACTCAGCGTCATCTCATCTGGCATAGTAGTGTGCTGTAATACTTGGCTAGAAAATAGCCATAGGAGAATACAAACGTCTTAATTACGCCTACAGTAGCGTTATATATATTTGATTTCTGGTTGATCTGCTGGTGGCTGTACTTGCTGCAGTGCATCTACTATCAAATTGGGAGCAATTTGGAGTCAGACTTGCGACCACTGTGTTTTAGTGACGCACATATCCATCGCAAAGACCGAAGTGGGAAAATTTATTAGGGCCCGGGGTTGTATTTCAATTAGGCACAGTCTGCCAGTTTCTTTTTATTTTACGTTTATTTTTTTCATAACTCAGCGTCATCTCATCTGGCATAGTAGTGTGCTGTAATACTTGGCTAGAAAATAGCCATAGGAGAATACAAACGTCTTAATTACGCCTACAGTAGCGTTATATATATTTGATTTCTGGTTGATCTGCTGGTGGCTGTACTTGCTGCAGTGCATCTACTATCAAATTGGGAGCAATTTGGAGTCAGACTTGCGACCACTGTGTTTTAGTGACGCACATATCCATCGCAAAGACCGAAGTGGGAAAATTTATTAGGGCCCGGGGTTGTATTTCAATTAGGCACAGTCTGCCAGTTTCTTTTTATTTTACGTTTATTTTTTTCATAACTCAGCGTCATCTCATCTGGCATAGTAGTGTGCTGTAATACTTGGCTAGAAAATAGCCATAGGAGAATACAAACGTCTTAATTACGCCTACAGTAGCGTTATATATATTTGATTTCTGGTTGATCTGCTGGTGGCTGTACTTGCTGCAGTGCATCTACTATCAAATTGGGAGCAATTTGGAGTCAGACTTGCGACCACTGTGTTTTAGTGACGCACATATCCATCGCAAAGACCGAAGTGGGAAAATTTATTAGGGCCCGGGGTTGTATTTCAATTAGGCACAGTCTGCCAGTTTCTTTTTATTTTACGTTTATTTTTTTCATAACTCAGCGTCATCTCATCTGGCATAGTAGTGTGCTGTAATACTTGGCTAGAAAATAGCCATAGGAGAATACAAACGTCTTAATTACGCCTACAGTAGCGTTATATATATTTGATTTCTGGTTGATCTGCTGGTGGCTGTACTTGCTGCAGTGCATCTACTATCAAATTGGGAGCAATTTGGAGTCAGACTTGCGACCACTGTGTTTTAGTGACGCACATATCCATCGCAAAGACCGAAGTGGGAAAATTTATTAGGGCCCGGGGTTGTATTTCAATTAGGCACAGTCTGCCAGTTTCTTTTTATTTTACGTTTATTTTTTTCATAACTCAGCGTCATCTCATCTGGCATAGTAGTGTGCTGTAATACTTGGCTAGAAAATAGCCATAGGAGAATACAAACGTCTTAATTACGCCTACAGTAGCGTTATATATATTTGATTTCTGGTTGATCTGCTGGTGGCTGTACTTGCTGCAGTGCATCTACTATCAAATTGGGAGCAATTTGGAGTCAGACTTGCGACCACTGTGTTTTAGTGACGCACATATCCATCGCAAAGACCGAAGTGGGAAAATTTATTAGGGCCCGGGGTTGTATTTCAATTAGGCACAGTCTGCCAGTTTCTTTTTATTTTACGTTTATTTTTTTCATAACTCAGCGTCATCTCATCTGGCATAGTAGTGTGCTGTAATACTTGGCTAGAAAATAGCCATAGGAGAATACAAACGTCTTAATTACGCCTACAGTAGCGTTATATATATTTGATTTCTGGTTGATCTGCTGGTGGCTGTACTTGCTGCAGTGCATCTACTATCAAATTGGGAGCAATTTGGAGTCAGACTTACGACCACTGTGTTTTAGTGACGCACATATCCATCGCAAAGACCGAAGTGGGAAAATTTATTAGGGCCCGGGGTTGTATTTCAATTAGGCACAGTCTGCCAGTTTCTTTTTATTTTACGTTTATTTTTTTCATAACTCAGCGTCATCTCATCTGGCATAGTAGTGTGCTGTAATACTTGGCTAGAAAATAGCCATAGGAGAATACAAACGTCTTAATTACGCCTACAGTAGCGTTATATATATTTGATTTCTGGTTGATCTGCTGGTGGCTGTACTTGCTGCAGTGCATCTACTATCAAATTAGGAGCAATTTGGAGTCCGACTTGCGACCACTGTGTTTTAGTGACGCACATATCCATCGCAAAGACCGAAGTGGGAAAATTTATTAGGGCCCGGGGTTGTATTTCAATTAGGCACAGTCTGCCAGTTTCTTTTTATTTTACGTTTATTTTTTTCATAACTCAGCGTCATCTCATCTGGCATAGTAGTGTGCTGTAATACTTGGCTAGAAAATAGCCATAGGAGAATACAAACGTCTTAATTACGCCTACAGTAGCGTTATATATATTTGATTTCTGGTTGATCTGCTGGTGGCTGTACTTGCTGCAGTGCATCTACTATCAAATTGGGAGCAATTTGGAGTCAGACTTGCGACCACTGTGTTTTAGTGACGCACATATCCATCGCAAAGACCGAAGTGGGAAAATTTATTAGGGCCCGGGGTTGTATTTCAATTAGGCACAGTCTGCCAGTTTCTTTTTATTTTACGTTTATTTTTTTCATAACTCAGCGTCATCTCATCTGGCATAGTAGTGTGCTGTAATACTTGGCTAGAAAATAGCCATAGGAGAATACAAACGTCTTAATTACGCCTACAGTAGCGTTATATATATTTGATTTCTGGTTGATCTGCTGGTGGCTGTACTTGCTGCAGTGCATCTACTATCAAATTGGGAGCAATTTGGAGTAAGACTTGCGACCACTGTGTTTTAGTGACGCACATATCCATCGCAAAGACCGAAGTGGGAAAATTTATTAGGGCCCGGGGTTGTATTTCAACTAGGCACAGTCTGCCATTTCCTTTTTTATTTTACGTTTATTTTTTTCATAACTCAGCGTCATCTCATCTGGCATAGTAGTGTGCTGTAATACTTGGCTAGAAAATAGCCATAGCAATAGGATAGCATCGTTTGGTTTTAAAAACTAAAAAACACCAAAAAAAAACAAAAAAAAAAAAAAAAAGTTAAAAAAAAAATACAAGTTATAACTCTCATTTTCAAAATGTTTAACCCGAGGGCTAGGGGTAGAGGACGAGGGCGGGGACGTGGGCGTCCAACTACTGCAGGGGTCAGAGGCCGTGGTCCTGGGCGGGGTGAGACACCACCTGCTTATGAGGGAGCAGGGGAACGCCGCAGAGCTACACTCCCTAGGTTCATGTCTGAAGTTACTGGGAATCGTGGTAGAGCACTGTTGAGGCCAGAACAGTGCGAACAGGTGATGTCGTGGATTGCCGACAATGCTTCGAGCAATTTGTCCACCAGTCAGTCTTCCACGCAGTCCACCCATGTCACCGAAATCGGCACTCCTCCAGCTCCTGCACCTCAGCCTCCTCCCCCCCAGTCTGCCCCCTCCCAGCAAAATTTGCCATTTGAACCGGCATACTCTGAGGAACTGTTTTCTGGACCCTTCCCACAGTCACAAACCACTTGTCCGGTTGCTGATGAGCAATTTTCCGATGCCCAGGTTTTCCACCAGTCGCAGTCTGTGGGTGATGATGACCTTGTTGACGTAGTGGAAGAAGTGTGTAAAGAGGTGTCCGACGATGAGGAGACACGGTTGTCAGACAGTGGGGAAGTTGTTGTCAGGGCAGGAAGTCCGAGGGGGGAGCAGACTGAGGGATCGGAGGATGATGAGGTGACAGACCCAAGCTGGGTTGAGAGGCCGGGTGAACACAGTGCTTCTGAGACGGAGGAGAGTCCTCGACCAGAACAGGTTGGAAGAGGCAGTGGTGGGGCCAGACGGAGAGGCAGGGCCAGAGCTGGTGCATCAGCGCCAAATGTGTCAACTAGTGAAGCTCCCGTGGCGAGGGCTCCTGCGGCGAGGGCTAGATTTTCAGAAGTCTGGAGGTTCTTTAAGGAAACACCGGATGACCGACGGACTGTGGTGTGCCACATTTGCCAAACCAGGATCAGCAGGGGTTCCACCACTACTAGCTTAACTACCACCAGTATGCGCAGGAATATGAATGCTAAACACCCCACTCAGTGGCAACAAGCGCGTTCACCTCCGGCCGTGCACACCACTGCTCCTTCCCCTGTGTCAGCTGATAGTCAGCCCCCTGCCCAGGACCCTGCCACAAAAACCCCATCGTCACCTCCACGATCCTCCACAGCATCCACCAGCGTTCAGCTCTCCATACCCCAGACGCTGGAGCGGAAACGCAAATATAGTGCAACCCACCCGCACGCCCAAGCCCTTAATGTGCACATCTCCAGATTGCTAAGCCTGGAGATGCTGCCCTATAGGCTAGTAGAGACCGAGGCCTTTCGCAGCCTCATGGCGGCGGCCGCCACTCGGTATTCGGTCCCCAGCCGCCACTACTTTTCCCGATGTGCCGTCCCAGCCCTGCACCAGCACGTGTCAGACAACATAATCCGTGCCCTGACCAACGCCGTTTCTGACAAGGTCCACCTGACCACGGACACGTGGACGAGTGCTGCCGGGCAGGGCCACTATATATCTCTGACGGCACATTGGGTTAACTTGGTGGAGGCTGGGACCGAGTGTGACCCTGCGGCTGGTCATATACTGCCGACGCCGAGGATTGCGGGGCCTACCTCGGTCCAGGTGTTTGAGGCCTACTATGCCTCCTCCTCCTCCCACCCCTCCTCCACCTCCTCCTCCGAACGACCATCCGTGGGCATGGCGCCATCAGTCGGTAGCTTTTGGCACAGCAGCAGTGCCGTCGCTAAGCGACAGCAGGCGGTGCTCAAACTGCTGAGCCTAGGCGATAAAAGGCACACCGCCCAAGAACTATTACAGGGCATCACGGCGCAGACTGATCTGTGGCTGGCACCGCTGAACCTGAAGCCAGGCATGGTTGTTTGTGACAACGGCCGTAACCTGGTGGCGGCTCTGCAACTCGGCAGACTGACACATGTGCCATGCCTGGCCCATGTGTTAAATCTGATAGTTCAGCGTTTCCTCAAGACATACCCCAATCTGTCTGATTTGCTCACGAAGGTGCGCCGCATCTGTGCGCATTTCAGGAAGTCCAGCACAGATGCTGCCACTCTCAGGGCAGCGCAGCGCCGCCTCCAACTGCCTGCTCACCGACTGTTGTGCGACGTGCCCACGAGGTGGAATTCAACACTGACCATGTTATCCAGAGTTTACCAGCAGCGCCGAGCGATTGTAGACTGCCAGATGTCAACTTCCACCAGAACTGGTAGTCAGGTCAGTCAGCTTCCTCAAGTCTACAATGAGGAGTGGACGTGGATGTCTGATATCTGTCAGGTGCTGAGTAACTTTGAGGAGTCAACACAGATGGTCAGTGGCGATGCCGCCATCATTAGCCTCACCATCCCGCTGCTTGGCCTGTTGAAAAACTCTCTGGTCAGCATGAAGTCGGAAGCTTTGCGCTCCTCACAAGAGACAGGGGAAGAAGATTCCCTTGTTGATAGCCAAAGCACCCTTAGGTCTGTTTCTCAGCGCATATCGGAGGAGGTGGAGGTGGAGGAGGATGAGGAGGAAGAGGAGGAGAATGTTGGCGAGACACAAGAGGGGACCATTGTTGAGTCCTACACTGTTGAGCGTGTATGGGCAGAAGAAGAGGAGTTGGAGGAGTTGGAGGAGGAGGAAATGGACAGTCAGGCCAGTGAGGGGAGTGAATTCTTACGCGTTGGTACTCTGGCGCATATGGCAGATTTCATGCTAGGCTGCCTATCCCGTGACCCTCGCGTTCAAAGAATTTATTCCAGCACCGATTACTGGGTGTTCACTCTCCTGGACCCACGGTACAAGCAAAATCTTTCCACTCTCATCCCTGGAGAGGAAAGGAGTGTGAGAATGCATGAATACCAGCAGGCCCTGGTGCACAAGCTGAAACAGTATTTCCCTTCTGACAGCGCTAGCGGCAGAGTGCGTAGTTCTGCGGGACAAGTAGCGAGGGAGAGTAGGCGAGCAGGCAGCTTGTCCAGCACTGGCAAGGGTACGCTTTACAAGGCTTTTGCCAGCTTTATGTCACCCCAGCAAGACACTGTCACCTGTCCCCAGTCTCGGCAGAGTAGGGCTGATCTTTACAGAAAGATGGTGAGGGAGTACGTAGCTGACCATACCATCGTCCTAAATGATCACACAGCTCCCTACAACTACTGGGTTTCAAAGCTGGACATGTGGCACGAACTGGCGCTCTACGCCTTGGAGGTTCTTGCCTGCCCTGCCGCTAGCGTCTTGTCAGAGCGGGTTTTCAGTGCAGCTGGTGGCATCATCACCGATAAGCGTACACGCCTGTCGACTGACAGCGCTGACAGGCTGACGCTTATCAAGATGAATAAAGCATGGATTTCTCCTAATTTCAAATCTCCAGCAGGTGAAGGAAGCTCAACCTGAATAATTTATCCACTCCTCCTCATTTTCCTCCTTCTCCTCCTCTTTCTACAGTAAAGCAGAGGAAACTGGCTGTTTTTTGACAGGGCCCACTGGCTCTAGGTATAGTACTTTATGCATTTAATTTTTCTGGAGGGCCACCGACACGGTCCTCTGTTTTAAACAATTTTTGGGAGTGCCACATACAGGCACTCAATCTATTCAATTTTTCTGGAGGGCCACCTTTCCGGTCCTCTGTTTTAAACAATTTTTTGGGACTGCCACATACAGGCACTCAATCTATTCCATTTTTCTGGAGGGCCACCTACCTGCTCCTCTGGTTTAAAAACTTTTTTGGACTGCCACATACAGGCACTCAATCTATTCCATTTTTCTGGAGGGCCACCTACCTGCTCCTCTGGTTTAAAAACTTTTTTGGACTGCCACATACAGGCACTCAATCTATTCCATTTTTCTGGAGGGCCACCTACCTGCTCCTCTGGTTTGAAAACTTTTTTGGACTGCCACATACAGGCACTCAATCTATTCCATTTTTATGGAGGGCCACCTACCTGCTCCTCTGGTTTGAAAAATTTTTTGGACTGCCACATACAGGCACTCAATCTATTCCATTTTTCTGGAGGGCCACCTACCTGCTCCTCTGGTTTGAAAAATTTTTTGGACTGCCACATACAGGCACTATCCAAATTGAATTGTCTCCATAGCAGCCTCCACACGTTGTCTCCATTGCTACCTCCAAAAGTCGTCCATATAGCTGCCTCCATACATCGTCCCTTTATCAAACGAGGTTTGTCAGGCCGAAATTTGGGTTGTTTTCATGGATTCCACATCAAAGTTGTTAACTTTGTCGCCACCCTGCTCTGTTATCCACAAAATACACTGGCAAACTTTTACCATTTACGGATATTATTTCAGCGCTTCTTGCGCATCTGTTTACATTCCCCTCACCCGCCATATCCTAAACTTATAAGAACGCTACTACACTTGATCTTATACAAAAGGTTCTTAGAAGTGCTGTTTGGGGAGTAGCCTAGAGACAGGGGCTTGGATTGGCGAAAGCTCGCCTAGCAGCGGAGCGCCAGCTCCATGCGCATCATGCGCTTCTTGCGCATCTGTTTACATTCCCCTCACCCGCCATATCCCAAACTTATAAGAACGCTACTACACTTAACTTGGTGCAGGCTGGGACCGAGTCTGACCCTGGGGCTGGTCATATACTGCCGACGCAGAGGATTGCGGGGCCTACCTCGGTCCAGGTCTCAAAGGCCTACTATACCTCCAAATCCTCCCACCCCTCCTCCACCTCCTCCTCCTCCGAATTACCATCCGTGGGCATGGCGCCATCAGTCGGTAGCTCTAGGCACAGCAGCAGTGCCGTTGCTAAGCGACAGCAGGCGGTGCTCAAACTGCTGAGCCTAGGTGATAAAAGGCACACCGCCCAAGAGCTATTGCAGGGCATTCCACATCAAACTTGTTAACTTTGTCGCCACCCTGCTGTGTAAGCCACAAAATATACTGGAAAACTTTTTTCATTTACGGATATTATTTCAGCGCTTCTTGCGCAGATGTTTACATTCCCCTCACCCGCCATATCCCAAACTTATAAGAACGCTACTACACTTGATCTTATCCGAAAGGTTCTTAGAAGTGCTGTTTGGGGAGTAGCCTAGAGACAGGGGCTTGGATTGGCGAAAGCTCGCCTGGCAGCGGAGCGCCAGCTCCATGCCAAGAACCGACTAACATAGTTTTAACTGCAGCACCTTTAATCTACTACTAGTTCACTGCCTCCATACATCGTCCCCTTATCAAACGAGCTGTGTCAGGCAGAATTTTGGATTGTTTTCATGGCTTCCATGTTAACTTTGTCGCCACCCTGCTGTGTAATCCACAAAATATACTGGCAAACTTTTATCATGTACCAATATTATTTGAGCGCTTCTTGCTCACCTCCTTTGGTTCCTCTCTGCTACCCATTGGTTTGAAGCCTGAGTCCATTTAGGGTATGTCGCCATGCCACTCTCTAGCCTTCCGCTGCTGCCGCTGCCTCTGCATGCCGTCCCCTATAGTGTCAGGGTCAATTATTGGATGTTTTAGATGCTATCTAGCTTCATTCTGTCACTCTGTCATGGCCATGCTGTTGCCCATAATTTTGGCATAATGGTGCATTTAAGCAGCCTCAGAGGCATCCATGCATGCTGCCCCTGCTGTTTCCTGTCCATTTCCGTGGTGTTTCCATCCTTTTCTGAGGTTCCCAGGTGTTTGGCCAAGCTTCCCTGTGCAGAGCCTTGGTCCCCTTGAAAAATGCTCGAGTCTCCCATTGACTTCAATGGGGCTCGTTACTCGAAACGAGCACTCGAGCATCGGGAAAAGTTCGTCTCGAATAACGAGTACCCGAGCATTTTAGTGCTCGCTCATCTCTAATGGTGACTATAGCACTATAGTGCTTAATGCTAACCCTTACATCAGAAGGGTTGAGGCTGAAAACCTACATCCAGTATAACATTCAGATGGAGGTCGTATTATATATATATATATATATATATATATATATATATATATATATATAGTGACCTTCTAGCATAGATATCAAAGTAATAACTGATATCTGTACTAAGTTCTTGTTTTACTTGACACAGTGACCAGTGCTCCTGGGTTCATAAAGAAGCTGCAGTATAGAGCAATAATATGTGATTTATCAGCCATGCCTGCAGTATCAGGAGCAGTATCTGCAGTGTGTGTGGATACACAAGAAAACACGGTGACTACATGAGTCACCAGTACTGCTGGAGGTCCTGGCAGAGATAAGATGAGCAAGGTCATAGTATAGCATAGAATAAATGAACAGGTGAGACTATTGGTCAGAACTGAGCTCCCCAGCCATGCCAGACTATAGATGCAGGCTTAGAAGAGGATGTCATGCAATTGAGATACAATAGCAGAAAACTAGGGTGACATTCATTGGCAACATGGTCCATTATCAAACGCAAGTCATGAAATTGATCAATGAAGAAACATATATTAAGCTATTGATTTTGTTAATTTTGGCACGGTTTCAATGTATTTTGTCATTTGTATTTAAGTTGAGTCATGGTGGTCATCTGTGTAAGCTTTGCTAAATAAGATGTTTATAGTTTTCAGATTGCAATCCACAATAGCCTACATGTCACGTATTGCACCTTTATCAAGCAACTAACACCCAAATGCAGTTCTGATTTTGTTGTTGCTGATATCTGAAGGTATTTCTAGAATGTCTTTTTTTAGGTGTAATAAGAAAATTGTGTCTTTCATATTTAAAGAAAAAAACTTTTCTGTGTAATGAATAGTGTAATTCAGTGTTTAGCATAATATTGGGTCATATTGATTAATAAACACACTGAAGCACATTTAGTTACCCGTCCTGCTCGCTATTCCCGATCCGGACTGTCCGACGATTCTGCATTGTGATGTGATTCACGTAGCTAATGCGCCCGAGTTCCCTCATCTGTCGCTTCCCCACTCAGGTCCGCCGGAGTTCACCTTCTTCTTCCTGGTCCTTTTAAGTGCATTGTCTTCGACATAATTTGACTTGTTAAATCCCGTGCGTAGTCTGAATCCGTTGGACAGTCCGTCAGCCCGCCTCCCAAATTGGGCCGCGTGAAAGCCAGCGTGTTTGCGACACAATACGATGTGCAGCGCACATCGGAAATAGTCGGATATTCCGACGATAGTGTGGACCCTTAGTAAATGAGCCCGATAGAGTACAAAACAATAGATCCCATAATTGTATTGAAATATTAATATACACAATAAATACAATGCCATATGCTGTTAACATTCAGAATTAAAAGAATAGTAGCTCACAATTACAGCATGTAATAGCTTAAGAGATGAACCCATGACCTATAAATTGAACAGATGAGGTCCTACAGAATGAATGGTCCCAGGAGGAGGCTGGATTGTCACCATATGTTACTACCTACTTAAGAAAAGAAGACATTGTGATGTCATTAGGTCAATCACAAAGGACATGAATTTTAATTTTTTTACACATATAAATGTATAGTTTTACGTACCATCATTCTACCAAACCATCATATATAATGCAAGCACAGAGCTTGAACTTTCAGCACAGAAGAGATTTCTCTTTGTTTTTTGCTGTTCTGGTGTCTGCAGCTACTAAATTATTGATGAACAATCTGAAGACACCCTGTTCCTGTTATTACACTGAAATACAGTGCACGTCTCTAATTTACAAGGTTTTTTCCATGTAATGATTGATTTTTTTCAATAATGTAAGACTTATGTCACTGTTATTCTTGATAATTATTGAATATTGACAGCATATTTTTACAGCAGTTGAGTATCAGCTCCTAAAAATTGTCTTTGGATAATCTTTTACCCTTCCAAACTTTATCATTCATTTACCAAGATCTCATATAAAATCAAGCTCAAAGAATTGTTTCCTCTAACAGTCTAAGTGTTGAGTTGGAGACTCAATGCGACTGTGCTGAGGGACTTGCTTGGAAAGTAATCATCCAGTTAATACAAGCAAACATCTTTTACAGAGGTACAACCATTTTACCTTTGTTCAACAAGGGAAATGAACCACCAGAAAATTACTTTATTTGTTATATGGTGCTTTTTCATTTAGTTTCCATGTCAAAATATCTATTTTTTAAATCATAAATATCCCACAGTTCTCTATCTAGCTACTAAACCAAATATTTAGCTCATAGCTTGTGCTTTTGTAGGAGATATCTTTACATCAGGCTGCTCACTTATTATCACACCGATAATGGTATATATCATGTCGATGTAGATAAGACACAGAAATTCACCATTCACAATATCTCTGGGCCACAACTTATCTACTTATCTTATCTACTTAGATTTGTGCACAATGGCTTCTGCACAGATCACAAAGCATTTCTAGAAAACTCTCTAATGAAGTTGATGGAGTCATCTCCAGTTTCTATTGTACACAGATACAGGGGTAACATAGAAGTCAGAGCCTTAAGACCTATGTATGGTGCTGAGTTCTATCTCCCAGCCATAGTAGTCAGTGTACAGCTTGTATTACATGAATGTTTGAGACCTTACACTCCTCTAGCTTCCATTTGAGCACTCCCAACAGCATTTAATTCTGGAAACATGCCTGGTTAGTTTTGGTTTGTTATCATGTTGGAAAGGAGGGAATTATGCTCTACTTTAGTATGTCACAATACGTATGTCACCACAGGGAATGGAGTTGACAACTAAACCAAACATGTTTAAAAACGGTGATCTTCTTTAATCCTGACACCTCAGGATTGCCTGGAAAAATGACTTATAGCTAGCAGGAGAGGGAGGTGACATCATGTGAGACGCATGAATTCATGCCTCCTGTATGATAGAGACCCCCTCTACCACCGCATTTGTTTTCATTTGCAATGTACTTGCACATTTACCATAACCATTAGCAAAAGGCTGCTCCTGTTGTTCATTTGGGCCATCAACAAGCAATGTACAGTAGCTGTAATTAATGGTTCGCTAACTCTGCCTAATGTCCCCTCCTCCCCTACAAATTAGGGACGCTCATACATTTTTCCAGGGCCAATTTTATTTCCCAGTCTGCCCCTGAACGTGCTCATTCTTTGTACACAACCCAAACGACCCTGTGCATTTCCTTCTTGCACAGCCTATAGCTCTATATAGTTCTGCTTTTTACACAGCCACCAGAACCATTTACCCCCTCCTCAAACAGGCTGCAACCCCATGGTCCTATATTTCTCACCTAATCTGTACTGCTTGTTCCACTGCTTCTTATAAGGCCAGCTCTACCAGGTCCAACTCATTCTTACCCAGCCAAAATATCTATATGACCTATCATTCAAGTTGGCAGGACCGGCAATTAAGTGATTACAGGTCATGTAATGAGGATAATACAGGGTGCTTGGTGCACACAAGTTTCAAACCCTTAATATAGCTGGCAGGGTGTAACCCTATTCATGAATGTACCCTCACCTACCCATTGATTCTACTCTGCTCACAGCTTCCAGACATGACCCCCTGGATAGGATGCCTGTGGCAGGCAGCTAGTAAAGAAGATGCTTGTAACAATAACCTACAAATCCCTCACAATCTTGGCTGCTGCACTTATAATCTAGACATTTCAGCAATCAATAACTGAACAGGCTTTTCAGACTTTCTCATATAGTGTCTGCTGTGAGTTCCACTTGAACCCCTACCTAATGTAATTTTCATTTATTGCAGAAGAATAATCACTATCATATAATATTAAAGGAAATCTACCATTTGAAAAAACAAAAAAAAACTACAAATACTTACCTATGCTCCTCTTGATGTCAATCCCGACATTGTCCTCCTCCTGTCTTAACATGCCGGAATCACCAAGAAAAGAAACTTATCATTAGCACCCTGAAGTCCAGGGACAAGATGTCCAGCACATCCTGATAATTATGCACGCCCCTGCACCTCCCCCTCTCCAATGCCTTTTGTGTGACATCACCTGCGTGCATTATTAGCAGCCCCGAGCACCAGACATCTTGTCCCCACGCTCCGGGCTGCTATTTATAAGTTTCGGCATGTCCTGACTAGCGGATCAACGTCAAGAGGAACGGAGGTGAGTATTTTAGTTTTTTGGTCTTTCAAATGGTAGATTTCCTTTAATATAATATTAATCAAAAATGATTTAGTCAGAATACTCTGTAACTAAAACATTAAGAAACTGTGTTACAGTATTTAAGAAGATTAAGAAGCAGGAGCTTCCGATTACATCTTGTGCCCCAGGTAACTGTAGTTCTAACTGGTCATATTAGACATAAAATCAAAGGCTCTGTACTTATACCTACTGTATGTATACAAAGGAGGTTATTTGCAAACATCCCTCTGGAGTGAATTCCTTATTGTCAAGGGTGACCCCGCGTTCCATGTCTCGGATCGCGAGTGCACCCGTGCGCTGCCCGGCCCCGGTCTGCTGTCTTGGCATGGATGTCCCCGCGATCCATACTGCGGATCGCGGGTGCACCCGTGCTCTGCAGTGTGCCCGCTGCCCCAGATGTATACTCACATGTCTCGGTTCCTGTCTCCAGATCCAAGCTCCTGGCTCTAGCCCGTCCGGCGGTGCTCCTGCTGTCTGACAAGCTCGCGCACGTCTCCGCTGCTAGGGCGCGCACAAGACTCTCCAGGAATTTAAAGGGCCAGCGTCCTCCTTATTGGCGCTGGCATCCTGGTTCTGCTATATAGCCTGGCAACTCCCAGCATTCCCTGCCGGATCTTCCAGGTCTTCCTGCTGAAGAGAAAGCCCCTGTGTCTCCTGAGCGTTTCCAGATGCCTCCGTGTTCCGTGGTATTCCCGTGTTTCTGTGTCCTGTGGCAGTCCTGGTGTCCTGTGGCGGTCTGGGTGTCCTGTGGCAGTCCTGGTGTCCTGTGGCAGTCCTGGTATCCTGTGGCAGTCCTGGTATCCTGTGGTGGTCCTGGTATCCTGTGGCGGTCCGGGTGTCCTTTGGCAGTCCTGGTATCTTGTGGCAGTCCTGGTGTCCTGTGGCGGTCCTGGTGTCCTGTGGCGGTCCTGGTGTCCTGTGGCGGTCCTGGTATCCTGTGGCGGTCCGGTAATCCAGTAGCCATCCAGGGTCCTGCCAGCCATCCGGGGTCCTGCCAGCCATCCAAGGTTCTGCCAGCGATCCGAGGTCCTGCCAGCCATCCGAGGTGCTGCCAGCCATCCGAGGTCCACGTAACCCTACCTTGGCTGCCACTGCGGACCTAGTCGCACCCGTGGAGCGACCTGGTAACTCCCCCTCTGGCGAAGACTAGGAGTGCGCTTAGACTCCGCTCCCGGGTTGCGGCTACTATTGTTATCCCCAGCGATGGTACAGGGAGTCCACTGACTTAGTCCCAAGGGACTATACCCATAGACTGTGACAGTAAGATCCGGCCTGGACTCCGCCAAGGTCATGATCTCTGCAAAAGCCATGGACAGTGTCAAGGATCCATACCAGCTTCTGGGTGACCTTCCCAGCACTATTGCCCAGCAGTCCCAAGAGATTGCTGCGCAAAAAGAACTCTTGGACAAACTCGCTGCCACTCTGCGGATTATTACCTCCCAGCAGCAGGCTCCTGCGACTCCTCCTGTTGCCTCTGTCACCCAGCCATGTTTTTCGGCAGTAGACTCTGGACCCGAATTTTTGATGCCTAACAAATTTGATGGCAACCCCAATTTTTGCAGGAGCTTTGTTACCCAATGCTCACTGCACTGATGTCCACCCAGTCCACCCCTGAACGCTCTAAGTTGGCATTTGTTTTTTCTTTGCTCATTGGAGAGGTGCTGGACTAGGCTACTCCTCTATGGGATAGTGATGACCCAGACATGGTTACTAATACCAAGTTCCTGGCAAAGATCCAGTCTAGGTTTGAACCACCTCAAGTTCGGCTACCTCACCTGTCCTGCTTGGTCCCGCAGCTTCCCAGAGCTTCTCCAGTGACTCCACAGCTTCCCAGAGCTGCTCCAGTGACTCCGCAGCTTCCCAGAGCTGCTCCCGTGACTCCGCAGCTTCCCAGAGCTGCTCCAGCGGCGCCCGAGCCTCCGCAGCTTCCCAGAGCTGCTCCAATGGCGCCTCAGCCTCCACAGCTTGAAAGTGCTGCTCCAGTGGCGCCCCAGCCTCCACAGCTTCCCAGAGCTGCTCCAGCGGTGCCTCAGCCTCTGCAGCTTGCCAGTGCTGCTCCAGTGGCGCCTCAGCCTCCGCAGCTTGCCAGTGCAGCTCCAGTGGCGACTCAGCCTCCGCAGCTTGCCAGTGCAGCTCCAGTGGCTCCACAGAAGTCGCCTTAGCCTCCACAGCTTGCCAGTGCTGCTCCGGCTTTTCCTGAAGCCGCTCTAGACAGTGCTGGTGTCCTGTGGCGGTCCTGGTATCCTGTGGTGGTCCGGTAATCCAGTAGCCATCTGAGGTCCTGCCAGCCATCCGAGATCCCCGTGTCCCTACCTTGGCTGACACCACGGACCTAGTCGCACCAGTGGAGCGAGCTGGTGACTCCCCGCCGCAGCAAGACCATCCCGCTTTGTGGCGGGCTCTGGCGAAGACCAGGAGTTCACTTAGACTCCGCTTCAGGGTTGTGGCTAGTATTGTTTTCCCGCGTGGTGGTCCAGGGAGTCCACTGATTTAGTCCCAAGGGACAATACCCATAGACTGTGACACTTATAACATGTTATGGAGAAGTATAATCACCGCTCATTAAATCCAACATGTGTTGGACAATCTTATCTAAAGTCACTAGGACTCTACCTATTTTGCATCCTCAAAGTTATACCACCTTGCTGTACCAATGATAAACAATAGGTTCAGAATGTCACCAACATCAACACTTTCCTTGCAGTGAATTAGTTTTAACTTTCACCCTCCTGGCAGATAATACATCTCCCCATGACTGTTAGTTTGTGTTGTCAAATAAAAACAGTCATATCTATATAATTTACATAAAGCTAAAGTCCATTTTTTTGCTGTTATCGGTTTACATGGTCGATGATTTTATGGGTCACTGTTTTTCCATAGGCAAATAAAAGGGAACCAAAGTCCACCAAGTGGCATAAACTATTTGTCTCAAGGCCAGTACATTGTGCTGAAGGATGTCCCAGCCCTCAGATAACAAGGGGAAATATTGCTAAACTTAAATAAATTAATGACATTGAGTTATACTGTATAAATGATACTGTCTCTACTGTTGAAAATGTTATCTCTGTGAGCCTGGGGCTCCTGTAAGTTTCTTTACCCTCACTCACATTAACCAACAGTATTTATTATATACTACTGGTGTTATAAAGTCCACCATCGGATATTCATGTGCATAAAAAGTGTGTAAAAAAGGTAAGGATATATTAATGTACAACTGTAAAGTATAAAATATGTTCTCTAGCTTTCCACTAAGCCAAAATAAGCAATTCTCTAACTTTACATTGTTTTAACAAAAGCAGGTGTTGACGTTATGTTACCGCTATGTTAACACTATGTCAACACATGTGTTAATATTGTGTTGATTTATACATTTTGTAAACACAATGTTAACAGCTATGTACTCTGGCAAATCTCCTCTTCCCAGCTGTGCGTTTGAAAACACACGTGTTACTGCCACATTTGAACACACCCTTAATACTTCTTTTTCTTTGTGATGTAGTAGATTCTTGTATGATGTAGGGTTCCAGTGCTCTGTTTCTCCCCTGCCTTGTGCTGCACTAGATCACTGTACAAGCAGTAACACTGATTCTGTATCTTGATTGGCTGAGCTGTTTGTGCATGTGAATGCCCAGAGTACTATTGTCATCATTGCCCATAGTTGATGTCACAACCAGGAAGTCCCGCCCACTTCAAGAAAAGCTGCGAGAATATTACAGATAGCCTCATATATCAATTAGCCCCATATCTCAGGATAGGAAGAAGCCAGAAACATGATACAGGTATCATTGGAATTGTTGTCAAATGCTCTCTCCAGCTGTGCTAAAACTATTTTTTGTCAAGTAACTTTACAGTTAGGCATTAAATAATGAAAGAAAAAAGTATTTAACAAGAAGCTAAAACACAAGAAGAGAGGCAAGAAGCAATTTAAAATAAGAAGAAGCAATTTCTAAAGATACAATATTACTGAAAGTGTAGTGGATGCTTGTAACAAACTTCCAACAAAGTTATTTTAACAGACAGCTCATGGCTTCACTAAATGCAATACTTTTTGGTTGAACAATGCACACAGCCACTTTTCTAATGCACCGTGTATCTGTTCCATTAAAAGCAGAGTATGCCCTAGTCTGAACCGTTTTTCTCAAACATCTCATAGACCAGTGGTGGCGAACCTATGGCACGGGTGCCAGAGGTGGCACTCAGAGCCATTTCTGTGGGCACTCAGACCATCACTCCAGGACAGAGTTCACCAAATAGGACCAAATCCCGGACAATTTAAGAGTTGCTGCTCTGAGTCTGAATTTGCCTTCCTTCTTTAACTGTATTGGTGGCCTCAGGGGGTCGATACGATTGAAAGATGTGTAGCAATAAGTTACTGCTTAAAATGCCATGTTGGCAATTCATGGTAAATACGTGGATTTTGGTTGCAGTTTGGGCACTCGGTCTCTAGAAGGTTCGCCATCACTGTCATAGACTCATGTCTAGACGCCACAAGCATGCAACTTGGTCATGAAAAAAGAAAGAAGATGTCAGTTTTCCCAGCAACAAATTTGTTCAATTGTGTGAATAGAGTAACTGTCTAACTTTCTGCCCCTGAAACAGCATATGTTGTATTAACCTTGAATAACCACATGGTGTACATCAGATGGTCAGCCAACCTGTCTGTGCATACAGACACCTGTAATAGCAAGAGAGCAAAACCTGCTCATGGCAACCAACCAGAGCTCAGCTGTAATTTTCTCTTAGCGGTTTATAAAATGAAAACTTAGCTCTGATTGGTTGCAATGAGCAACAGTTTTGTTCTCAGATGTTTTTGATAGAGGAGGCCCATTGATGCCAATATGAACCTGATTTTGGTTGCTTCCAAAGGACATCTAGACTTCATAGTGGATGATAAATGTATAATAACACTTAGCTCACCATACCCATCAGGACAATATTAAATGAACCTACCAATTCTGAAGAAGAACAGCCATTTAAAATATATTTCAATATGGCCATTGTGTTTTATCTCTGAGAAAATAATCTGCCATCAGAGAAGTCTGGCAACAGCTTTGTCCTGAAATAAAACACATAAATGCTTGGCTAAATTAAGGGAAAACTTTCAGTTAAACAAACCCATAGTAACTAACATATCTTTGAAAACTGCAATTATACAACAGTACAACTATCCCTGTATTGTTATTCCCCATACCTGAAAAGTTGCAAGTTGTTTGTTTATAAAGTTGATTCACTATCTATGCATATTTATGATCGTCTAGCTCTGCCACTCCTCCACTTACCTGATTAAAAAAGTACCTGCTTTCTCTTCAGAACAGTGAACTCTGCTATGTCACCCCTCCCACAGGAATGAGAGAGATGTCTGGTTGTATGTGATTCACAGAAGAGAATTCCTGATCGTGGGATTGAGAGAGACACTGGCTGTATGTGACTGGATGAAGAGAAATCAGCCCACCCCTCCCTCAAGAATTCTCTTCAGCAAGGGGAATCAGCTGCATGCCTGGCTAATCAGGAAGAACATGAATATGGAGGCAAATGCCGGGATCCAGAGCTGATGGGGGGCTCACATAAGGCTGTACATATGGAATGCATGGAGTTGAGCGGGGCTGTATCTAATTAATTCATAGGGTGTTAGGGAGGCTTTATATAAAATACCCATGAGGGGACTGTTTGGGATAATAAACTAGTGAAAATTTTAGGGGACAGGAGACTGTTTTAGTTTCTGAATTTTTAATGCCGGCATGGGAATTTACTGCAAATGGGGTCACTGAGGCCCAGGGGGTTCTCATACAGACTACTTGGTCATTCAGACAAACATAAGGGGGACGTTGGTCTAAATTTACACTACCACTGATTCTACATAACACTCCACAGTTCCTCATCACAACTTGTTCAGACGAACGTAATGTGGACCGATAGATATCAGTTACCATTGATGCCTATAGGACCCGGTAACAGTGAGATTAGCACACATTGTCTCGCCGCACTGTGACATCTCCTATATTTCTCTGTGTTATGGAATCAGCTGCTTGCTTCTCTATGGAGAGGGGTGAGCAGTGCTCACTCCTCCTCTCTCCTGCACACTGCTGTATGCTTCTCTGGGCTAATGCCTGGGCGAGCATACGTTGACCTGAATGTACTTTACCACTGATTCTACATAACACTGAACAGTTCCTCATCACAAACTTCCTGAAACAAGTATGTATATGTATGACCTGATTATGGTTGTATAAGTACAAATATTCAATAAAACATAGCAAATAATTGACAATGACCTGTGATAAGCCTGGAAAAAAAACTGATTGATGGAGTTATATCTTATATATTGATATGAATTATTGCAGCTTGTAATTAAATGAGTGAATGTAAACATCTCTAGTGTCAAGAAGCAGAAAAGAAACTTACAAGAACACCGGGAGGATTTTGTCACCTTGAAACCCTAGATGGTCTTTGGAGCTTTAGTGTCAATTTTATGAAAGTGAATTTGGTTATTTTGGCTTTTTACATTTTTTTGAAAGTTTGTGTGTCAAGAGTGTGCTGTTCGTTTTTGCTGTTCATTTATTATTCAACATAATCATGTGTTGTCCGAAGGGAGAAGCTAGTGACATCATTTGCATGTCTTCCTTTTCATTTTGGAGATCCACAAAAATGAATGGCACAAGATGCTTTTGCACATTTGCTGCACAGAAACGAATTATACACTAAAGACATATGGACTGCAAAAGTGAACCACGGATCTGTTGTTTGTGGCCCGAGAACAGATAGCCGAAGTTTGATACTTACACTAATATTTATGACATCTAATTTATCTAATGTATTACAATTTACAGATTTTTCTTTTAACTATGCTAACCAACCTCTGTCAAAGGTCTTATATTTACTGACTGCAATGAGAAAACAGGCAACACAGCCCCATGACATCTAAACTCAATAACATCCAATATATTTGTATTAACTGTTCATTCTGTAATAGGCAGACATGATGAAGTTGATTTGGCTGGGTATTTTTATCTCACAAAATGTAAACAAATACTAATAAAATAGATGAAATAGAATAATTATCTTTTCATGTGATTTCACATATTTATGTTAGTCATGTGAACAGTAAAACAACTAACCAAGTGTCCAAAATCCCAAGACTGTGAGCGTAACAATGAACATTCTGTTAGAGGAGTTTGTCCAGCAGTCTCATGCACAGAGGGTCCTTTGTTTTCTTATCCTGGATAGGTGGGGGCTCTGTCAACACAGACTACACACACCTGCTGGCAAATAGAAATATACATCCTCTAAAGTTTCATTTCACCTTATCCAATAAACTTTAGTGCCTTGTAATTTCTTTAAATTTTTTTATAGGGGCTTTGTTTAAAAGGAAACTTCATTATAGCTGTGAGTATCAGACAATGCTCAGACTCAGTGTAAGATAAGTTATAGAAAGTAATTCACCATGTTATCAGTGACATGCTCCAAACTGGAGTTTACCCAAGGATTGAAAAGGCAGACTGTGACCAAAGCGGAATAAGAGGCTCAGGGATCTTTGGTCATCATCATCCAATCAGCGCTGCAGTCTTAACCCCAAATATAAAGGAGAGGCACAATGTGCAAGAGAGTCTAGTTATAACAATCTTTATTAGTAGTACAAACACATACAAAGATTTGTGTAGCTAAAATCACCGTCTGCAGTAAATAAAATAATTATTAGGACAATTAATTGTGTAAATAGATAGTATTTTGTATTCGACTTGAATGATTGTCCAAACACTTTCTACACTAATTCTACATATTTACTGCAGGGATTTTAGCTACACACATCTCTTTATGTGTTTTAATTGGTTTTGATCATATATTTATACTACTAATAACGATTGTTATAATTGGACTTGCTAGCACATCTCTGGCTCTTCTTTACATTTTGAAATTTTTTTGATGAGTGTTCTATCTATTGATGGAATTTGACAATTTTTGGTTGTCATACAAGTGCACTATACCTCCTTCTAGTTACATACGGAGGTGGAATCCAGCTGATTTTCCCTGGTCCCCCTGGTTGGGGAGTGAAGCTGGATACCATTATATTGTGACAGAGCACATCCTCATCTCACAGACCCGTGGACTGCAAGGTGTTTAGCACGGTAGTGCAGACGGACATGATGATGCCCTTACGCCTGCCTGCACTACAGCATTGATTATCCCACAGGCCACAAGCCGGTACTGTTAGTGCTTTATTTATTTTATTCCTTGCGTCACCTGCACAACACAATTCCACAGAATTCAGGTCAGAAGAGTCTAGAGATAAGTACACGCAGTCCCTGGGCTACGTACAAGATAGGTTCTGTAGGTTTGTTCTTAAGTTGAATTTGTATGTAAGTCGGAACTGTATATTTTATAATTGTAACCTCAGATAGAATTTTTTTGGTCTCTTTGACAATTGGATTTTAAAAATGTTGGATTGTCATAAGAAACAGGATTAATAATAAAGCTTAATTAGAGACATCTGTGGTAACATCTATAGCTGTTTATTGTAGCCCAGGGTTAAAGTACAGTAAATTACCAACATCCACAGGTCCGTTTGTAACTAGGGGTTGTCTGTAAGTCGAGTGTTCTTAAGTAGGGGACCGCCTGTATCTTTTATTGTTTTGTTATTCAGAGCACTATATTGCATGGAATAGGTGGTAAGGGTTCTGAATTCATGACAGGTCCAATTTATACATTCTTGCGAGGAATATATAAATTGAAGGGTAACATGGTGGCTCAATATAAATTTATTAAAGGGATTTGCCAATCAAAAAAAGTTCTCACATCTGAATCCCCTAGTGATGTTTACACATTAACCCCTTCCCGACATTTGACGTAATAGTACTGCATGGCGGGAGGTGCGTTCCCGCAAAATGCAGTATTATTACGTCAAGCTTCTGGCGCCGGCTCCTTAACGGAGCCGGCGCCAGAAGCTGCGGGTGTCGGCTATATATTATAGCCGACATCTGCCTCTAACACCCGCGATCGGAGATTTCTCTGATTGCGGGTGTTAACCCCTAAAACGCCGCGGTCGCGCTGACCGCGGCGTGTCAGAGGCATTTAAATCTGATCTAAGTTGAATCGGACCCAACCCCCTCCCCCCCCCCCCCCGCAGCGCTTACCGGGGGGTCCGCTGACAAAAGTTTAGTTGGTCCCTTGGTATATTCCACCTCCTTATACGCAACACATTCACAATTCACACCCAATCTGTTGTGAATTAATTTAGGTAAAATGAATAATTGTAACAACTGTTATGTCCCGTTGCTCCCTATACCCCTCGATTATCTCATAAGGGGCGCCACATAACGGGCACTGAACTTTCCAGAAATAATTGCAATTTCCATCTTCGACTCCATTGCACATCGTATTTGGAAACCACCTGTATGTTCAAAATGCTCATTTCACCACGTGTATTACACTACACCACATATTACACATTGCTATATTCCCCAAGGGGTGTACATTCAACAATTAGGGTCACTTTTCGGGTTTTCCTCTTTTTTGGTACCACTACGGCTCTCCAAATGCATCCTGACACATGTGAAGGATTTCTGTAAAATTTGGCCTCTAAAACACAAACATCCCTCTTTTCCTCTACTGTGCGCCCATAAAGCATTTTATATGCACATGTGGGGTACTTCTACACTTGGGAGAAATAGTTTTACACCTTTTTCGGGGTTATTTAATATGTTATCCCTTGTGGCTTACAAAAATTAGGAGTAAAGTGACATTTATAGGAAAATTTTCACCTTTTTAATGTTTAGGGCCTAATTGGATCATTCACCTGTAGGGGCAAATACATATATTACACATTGCAAAATTCTCTAAGGGGTGTGCGTTCAAAGATTAGGGTCACTTTTCGGATTCTTATCTGTTTTATAACACTAGGGTTCTCCAAATGCATGTCAAACATTTCTTTCAAATTTGGCTTCTAAAAGGCAGACCTCCCCCTTTCCTTTTACTGTGCGCCCATACAACATTTTATATACACATGTGGGGTACTTCTACACTCGAGAGAAATAGCTTTACACATTTTAGGGGGTTATTACATTTTTTTTATCCCTTGTGGCTGTAAAAAATTAGGGGTACAATGACCTTTATAAGAAAATGTTCACCTTTGTTCTATTTAAGCCCTAATTAAATCAAACACCTTGATGGACAAATACTCATATTATACCTTGCTAAATTCTCTAAGGGGTGTGCTTTCCAAAATGGTGACACTTGTTGGGGTTGCCCTCTGTTTTGGTACCACTACGGCTCTCTAAATGCATCCTGACACATGTAAAGGATGTTTGTCAAATTTGGCTAAATTGGGATAAAAATTAGCCGTAAAAGTGACTTTTTTTGGGAAAATGTTCATCTTTTTCCTTTTAGGGACCTAATTGAAGCAAACACCTGTGGGGGAAAATACAAATATTACACCTTGCTAAATTCTCCAAAGGGTGCACTTTCCAAAATGGTGACATTTGTTGGGGTTCCCCTCTGTTTTGGTACCACTAGGGCTCTCCAAATGCATCCTGACACTTGTAAAGGATTGTCAAATCTGGCTTCTAAAAGGCCAAAGCCCCTCATTCCCTTCTGAGCCCTACTGTGTACCCATACAACACTTTATATGCAAAAGTGGTGCAGTTCTGTGCTTAGGAGAAATAGTTGTACACATTTATGGGGTTGTTTCATCTTTTATCCCTTGTGGCTTACAAAAATTTGGGGTAAAAGTGACTTTTTTGAGAACATTTTCACCTTTTTTCCCTTTTGGGGCCTAATTGAATCAAACACCTGTTGGGGCAAATACACAAATTACACCTTGCTAAACTCTCCAAGGGGTGTACTTTCCAGAATGGTGTCTCTTGTTGGGGCTTTCCTCTGTTTTGGTACCATTATGGCTCTCCAAATGCATCCTGACACATGAAAACTTTTTCAGCCATATTTGCCCTGCAAAAACGAAACAACGCTCTTTCCATTCCAAGTTCCCCCCTGTGCCCGTACAATAGGGTACAGTGACAAAATGGGTATTGGCATACTCAGGAGGAATTGCCCTCAACATTGTAAAATGCATTTTCCTTTTTAACCCATTGTGAAGGTGCATTGTGAAGGTACAATGAATCTATTGTAAGATAAAATTACATTTTGGTAATTTTACTTTCATTTATCTTTCACCCTCATGAAACGCTCATAGGGTTAACAAAATTCCCAAAGGTTGTTTTGAATATTTTGAGGGGTGTAGTTTCTAAAATGGTGTCATTTGTGGGGGGTTTCTGTCATGTAGGCCTTATAAAGTCACTTCTAACTAAACTGACCCTCCAAAAGTAGGTTTTGATGATTTTCGTGAAAATCTGAAAAATTGCACCTAAAGTTATAAGCCTCCTAGCATCCTAAAAAAAGGAAAAGATGTTTGAAAAATGTTGCCAAGTTAAAGCAGACATATGGAAAATGTTAGTTATCAAGTTATTTTAGTGATATGACCAACTTTCCAAAAAGTAGAAAATTTAGAATTTTGAAAACATTGTTTTTTTCAAAATTTTGGGCAAATTTCCATTTATTTCATAAATAAATACTAAATATATTGATTAAATTTCTCGACCAACATGAAGTACAATGTGTCACAAAAAAACAATCTCAAAATCAACTGGATATGTTAAAGCGTTCCAAAGTTGTAACCACTTAAATAGACACATGTCAGATTTTAAAAAATGGGCCGTGTCAGGAAGGTGAAAAGTGGCTTCAGCGTTAAGGGGTTAAACATCATTACTTACTGTTAACAGTGCTCCTGCGACCCACATCTCGGGTTTTGCCCCCACGAGTCTTACCACTCCACGCTCCATCGGTGTCTCCTGTGGTCTGGGGCGCGTGTCTCTGATTCCATGGCTCTGTGAGATTTAAAGGGCCAGCGCACCGCTAATTGGCGCTGGCCGGCTGCTGACCTGTTTAATAGCCGGCCTCTTCCTGTGACCCCTGCCGGATCTTTGTGCCTCGTAGTCTTAGAGAAAGCTGTTTTCTGTATTTCCTGTGTCTTTATTGTGACCTCCTGCTACATTGCTGACCTACATTCTTTTCTTCATGCCTTGACCTTTTGCTACTTCCTCGACTCTGATCCTGTGCCGCCTGTCCTGCCCTTCAGCCTAACTACAACTCCGATTCTGTTTCCCAATTTTGTACCCCGCCTTGGCCATCACCACAAGCAAAGTCGCACCTGTGGAGCAACCGGGTGATTTCCCGCTGGAGAGCGGTGGGCTCTGGTGAATACCTGGTGCCACTACGCTCCCAGGTGTTGGCTTACATCATTGCTCACGGTGACTCAGTGGGTCCACTACCACCAACCCTGACACTTCACAATTTTACCCAGTTTTATTGCTATATTAGCTCCTATAACTCAGTGATGGTCAGTGTGAAATTCCGAGTATGAGCGGGGATTTTCTAAGCAGGCACTTCATTATTCCTCTATGAGATGCTGTGTGCTGACAATGTCCAGGGTTTATCTACACTTTCATTTATCTTCTGAACATTTTGATAGTATCTGACAGAAAAGATCTTTATCTGAGTGGGAGGCATATAGCAGAACTGACTCTGTGTTTAATTGATTAGATGAGGAAGCAGCTGAGAGTTTCATTGGGGCTGATTTACTAAGGGTCTGCGGATCACATTTCCGTCAGGTTTTCCAACATTTTGGGGGATCACGCTGCTGGGACAGGTATGAGCAGGCGAATGTGTCGCACGCAATCGAAGTTAGGCGCAATCGAGCTTTCATGCGACACAAATCGTGGGGGTGGGCCATCGGACGATCCAATGGATTCGGACAAACTGCGGGATTTAACTTAGAAATTGTGTTGCAAGACAAGCACTTACATACATCGGGAAGAAGAAGGTGAACTCTGGCGGACCTGAGTGGGGAAGCGACACATGCAGGATATCGGGCGCACGATCTTAGTGAATCGCGGCACAGTGCATTGTCGTCGGACAATGCACTTTCGTGAACTCCTCTGGACCGGTAAATGTGCCCCATTGTGTTTTATAAACATCTCATCATCACTGAGCTGGTCGTTGCAGGGGAAGGAGCTGAAGGCAGAGAGCACTAAAGTGGACAGGTAACAGAAGCCATTCATGAAAAGCATCTGCCCTGCCTGACCATAGTCAGAAGATTTACAGTCGTATCCAGGGACAAACAAAATTGTAAACATCCGAACACATAGAGATGGGTTGGAATTATATTAGTGAAATTCTGTATTTTTGTTAATAACAGGGAATTAGAGAATGTGTTTTGTTATCCCGAGCATATTTAAGAATCTTGTCTTCATGGCTGCATACTTTCTATGAATACCCCCAGCTGCTACTTTGACTGTATAAAATAGTGTTTGATATTTCTCTTTTCAGTTTGGTAACATGAGCTGAAACCTGAGTAATACACAGTGCTATTTGTAAGTGTGGATAGATGAGATCAGTGTAAACATGGCTATATTTAACCAGCTGCAAACATGAATAGCAGACCTAAGTGTGGGGAATAATTTTAGATTTCCTTTTATAATTTTTATATGGAGAGAACATTTTAACCAAATGCTAGACTCAATAGAAGCAGAAATTATTCAATATAATAAACATAATATTTATACAAAAATAATACATATTGACAGGTGTTAAGAAAATAGAAGAAGGATTATGTTTGCAAATTTTACAATGTAAAGATGGTTAGGTAAAAGTTAAAACTTGAATCATTTCTACTGCATTTATACAGACCAGGAAGAAACATTTTTCTTTTTTTCCATCCTAAAGAACATACTTGCTTTTCCTTTTTAGAAATCTACACTAACATTTCTAAAGGGAAAAGCTATAGGGTGCAGAGGTAACAAAAAGTAGATTGAAATGTGAAGAAGAGCTTTTGCTTAAAAAATATACTGCAAGGCATACTACTACCATACACTGATTTTTTTCACAAATGTCTGTGAATTTAAATTAAATGGATTTTACAGGATTAGAAAAATGCGTCTGCTTTTTCCACAAATACCATTTTCCCGAAAATAACACCTGTCCACCAGATACAACCTAAGAAAAAGGTTGATACTGATTCGGTTAGAAAGCAGAAAAGGTTTTTAACCCCTTAATGACCAGGCTCTTTTTCATTTTTGTGGTTTCATTTTTCACTCCCCACCTTCTAAAATACATGACTTTTTTTATTTTTCCATGTAAAGATCTGTGTGAGGGCTTGTTTTCTGTGTAACAAATTGCACTTTATAGTGACAGTATTTAATATTCCATGCCATGTACAGGAAAGCAGGAAAAAAAGCTTTTACTGTGCACTCCTTTATTCTTTGGGTCGGTACGATTATGGGGATACCAAATTTACATAGGTTTTATATTGTTTTCATACATTTACAAAAATTAAAACCTCATTTTGCCGTTTTCTAGTGCTAACAACTTTTTGATACTTCAGTGTACGGAGCTGGGTGAGGTGTAATTTTTTGTGAAATGAGATGAAATTTTCAAAGCTACCATTTTGAGGACTGTAGGGACTTTTTATAACATTTTTTATATTTTACAAAATGGCAAAAAAGTATCATTTTCGACGTTGGGCTCAATTTTCTGTTACGAAGTTAAACACCTGTAATAATCATTATTATATTTTGATAGATCAGATATTTTGGGACGTGGTGATACCTAACATGTTAATGATTTTTACTGTTTATTTATAATTATATCAGTTCTAGGGAAAGTGGGTTGATTTGAATTTTTAGGTTTGTTTTTTTTAAATCTTTAAATATATTTATTTTTAACTTTTTTTTTTTACTCTCCATAGGGTATTTTAACCCTAGGTTGTCTGACTGATCTTACCATATACTGCCACACAACAGTAAATGGGGATTTTTCTCATCATTCATTACAATGTGCACATTTAATGAAATAGTTATATTCAGACAGCCTCAGGTCTCTGTATGACCCGGCTGTCATGTGGCCAGATGTAGCAAACACCCTCCGGGTGTCAGCGGGCTCAGCCCGTGAGCCCTCTCCAAACATTGGCACACGTCATTAAGGGGTTAAAGGGGTCTTCCCACCAAACAAGTTAGGCCCTATTCACAGGATAGGGTGTAACTAGCTGGTCATGGGGGCCTCATTGATGAGATCCCCACAGATCACAAGAGTGTGGGTCTGTGGTACCTTTGTCAGACCCATCGTCACTCCCCGAGATTAATGGCTGGGATAGAATCCTTGTGAGCTGCTCCAACAAGTAATGGTGACAGAATTAGTTACAGAAACCTGATGACAGATGCCCTTTAACTGATATGGGGTATTCTAACAGTAGATATAATATATGGGAAGTCCACACTAGCAAAGAGAAAATAAAATATCAAAATGTATTAAAGATACATGTTAAACAGCAGGTGACACTACTCAAAGATAGAAAATTAGGGGCGTTCTTCCATGAAATGTGTGTGGGGTTTGACAATACTTAGCATGATTAAGGTGTACGATACAGTGTCCGAAACACGTTACCAATTTTCTATCTTTGAGTGATGTCACTTGCCTTTTTACATGTATTTTCAGTAAATTTTGGTATTTTATTTTTACCTTATGAGTGCAGACTTCCCATATTTTATATCTAGTGTAAAAAATACCCCATATCAGTTAAAAGACACCTGTCATCAGTTTTCTGTCACTAATTCTTTCACCATTACTTGTTGGAGCAGCTCACAAAAAAATCTATCCCAGCCTTTATCTAGTCAATTTATACATAATTCATTCTAAAATCGTATTTGTATCGTATCGTATTATGTAAATGAGGTTGGTCACATGGTCAGAGGCAGTGATGTCACCCCTGTTACCCCTCCCCTCTCCTCCCCCTGCTCATGTCTGTGTGTAATGTATAGTAATACATGGTTAGTGTGTGTGCTGCATCTGCTGACATGCTGCATCCTCCTAATACACATGTGTGAGACACAGACATCAGCTCCACATGAATCTGACATGTTCTGATATGCACATGGCTGCATCCTTGAGCAGTTGAATGCACACACAGGCAGCATGGGGCACCAGCACCATGAAGCACATAGAGAAGCCAGCACCAGGAGTGTCAATTCATTATATGTGAGTGTATTCATTATATAGGAGTGTCAATTTATTCTATGCCTGGTCAGTCCAGCATCTTGAATAAATACTACCCATAGTCACTTCTCAGTGTTGTATGAACATTATGGCCTGTCAGTTTACAATCTGGTAAGAGAGCTGCTACTACAAGGTTATTTGCCACTACCAGGTCCAGTGTAACTATGAGAGGCAGGGCCCCATATCAGACTTCTGAATGCCCCCCCCCCCCTTCTCCCTTATAAAATAAATACATATATGTACACTCACATATGGGAGTTGCAAGCCCACAGATATACTCATATAAACACATACATTTATATAATTATATGCATACACATACAGTACCTCAGATTATACATTCATGCGCACATATTTAGGCACAGATGTATACATTTATAATCACTCATACATACAGTATATACAAGTCTTATACACACAGTATACTGTTTATGCTTCCAATATACAACTACAGTGTGTATACACATCATACAAACACACATACATACAGCATATACTGATCACATATATAACTACACTTCGGGCACTTACCCCATTACGGGGTTAAATGCAGTGAAAAACCGATCCCCGATCACTCACGGGAGCGACATTCTTCACCAAGATAGTGGCGCCCATGCAATGGACGGGTTGCTAGCACCGATCGCGGGTGTTACCCATAAGCGTTTGCTGCAATATGCAGCAAAGACTTCCTGGCTATGGAGAGTGCTCAGCTCTTGATCCCTCTCCAAGCACCTGCAGCCGGCAGCGTACAGCATAATATGTATATAATGGTGCACATATTCCATTCTTTAGGGCTCCTTATTAAATGGCCGTTATGTGGACCATGATTCTATGGCTCCTGACTCACATGGTGTGTCACTGCCGCTCATCTCCTATGGAGGGAGGAGGGGTGAGCGCTCTTAATTTCTTCACCTCTACCTTTTCCTTCCTCCCCTGTCGCACCTGGTCACCTAAATGCACCCTTAGTGTGTTAGGTCAACTTCCTGGGCCCCCCTGACACTGCAGAAGACCCGTAGCAGGTGCTACGACTGCTACCCCTGTAGTTATGCCCCTGATTTGGTCAACCAAACATCAAAGTAAAATTAGATTTCAATTATATTCTGACCTGTAGAGTGTCCATGCATTTTGTTAAGGCTGAATCTCTGCCTATGGAATAACTTTTACATTTATAAAATGATCTACGTCTTTGCTTTGGAAAAATGTGGCTTTTCATATACCAGGGATTTTAGCTTTATGCTACTGAAAATACTTTGAAGCTTGTGAAGTTTATTTAAATAAAAATAGTTCTAAAATGGTTTTTAAATTGACTAAAGTAATGCTACTGTAACATGTTTACACTTGTGTCACAATTCCCACCATATAGTACAAAACACTAAAGGGAAACTGATCACAGGACTGGTCCTATAGTTTCCTTTTGTAAGAGTTTTGTGATACATACCACATGTCTTCGTCCCCAGACAAAAAAAAAGCATTTTCTTTTTCCAGCTTTAGAAACCTTCCGATTTATAAAACCAAATCACAGCGGCCAGGAGTTGAAGCTGGGATGCAGAAGCCTTTCCAGACCTTCACCACATGATGGCACTCCTATGTCTTAGACATTAAGTAACAAATTAGTTCCTGTTGGGACTGAGACAGTATTAGAGCTAGTAGGAAGATCTCTGCTTCCACAAGTAAAATAGAAAAACATTCTTTTAGAGATAAAAAAAAAGCCGCACACGTATCATCATATGGCTATAGATCATCAAATTTAGAATGTTGTGTACCCTTGTTTGTTTCTTTACCCAAAATTGGTACTCCGATTTGTACCACTAGTTGTCATGTTTGCTTCATAACATGATTGCTTGGACTCCACTACTACATGTGTATGTGACTCCATGCACACATTTGCTTGCATTTGCGTTAAGTTAAAATGTGAAAGATCACTAAAATATATTGAAAAGAAAGGAGTTGAAAGAGAGAGGGGTGTCATAAAGTATACAAATGAGCGGAAAGAAGAGATAATAGTGTGTAGGAGTGGGGGTTATCAACTGCATAACATATGATGAATATTACGTACATAGTTTTTTTAAGACTGTGTGCCCACTGGAAAAAAAAGCTATGAATGACAGAAAACAGAGATCTAGAAAACTATACTTGCTACTGGAACCATTTTTATTAACATTATATGGGTGGCAGTTTTTTGGAGGCAATTGTTGCCTCTTATAGGAAGACAGCAGCTTCGCCAAGCATGGATATGGCTTAGATCCTAAGGTCCTCTCCAAAGACATCATGACCTAATAGTATGGCAGAAAATAACAAATTAGGAGCCATCCTAGTACAGCTCCTTCCTCAAGCGGAAGAGTTTGAGATGTATAAAGATCGAAAAGAATGACTGTAAATCAACGATGAGACCTATTGAAGGTGTATGGTTATTTTAACAATAATGAAATAACTCTTCATTCTGTTCCAGTTGATATGGCAAAGCTTGACAAGTACTGTAAGCTGTAGAAAAAAGGAAGGCAATCACTTCTGCCATATTCACCAGTGTGAAAAACACAAAATAACTGGCTAAAATGATAAAATAATAATCATTGCTTTTAAGGAGATTTTTGTATAAGTATTAGCAGAGACACGCTTCTTAGGAAAGACATATAGACAGTACTGTAAGGCAGAGGGTAGTTATACTGCACACATGTCACATTGTCATGATCATTAAACTGATTGTGATGTGATCTGTCACATAAGACCTTCATTATTCCCCTTCTAGAGTACATCCATCAGGACAAAGGAATCATATTAATGTTACAGAAAAACAGCATTTACCACATAGGCAATTCGAAGATAGATATGAAATAAATAGATATGATAGCTAGATGATAAACAGAATATCAGATATACATTATATATATAAAATATGGAAATATTTGTAGTTTATATAAGTTATCTATCCTTTTGGTACATAAAAGCCCTGCATGCAAAATGACATAGAATATATACTGGATACCCCATCGATCGCCAGTGGGGACTATCAGGAGACACATTTTTGAATTTCTGATCCTATAATGGAACAGTAATGCAAAAACCCCAAAGGTGATGAGCTTTGCACAGCAATATGCAGGGTAAGTAAATTTGCAAGTAATAAATGACTACATAATATATCCCTAGAATCACTGACTAACCTTGGTTATAAGTACTGTATGATGATGAATAAGCTAATAATGATGGCAGTGTTGTAACATGATTCCAGTGGGCGTTGGGATAAACTTAGGATTGCGTTTCATGAGCCCCCCTCATGAGTTCAGCAACCACCTCCCCCAGTAATTAATGCAGATTTCAGGTGTTTGGCATATTAATTAATGTATACTTTTTAATAAATGCAGCACAACACTAATTAATGCAGAGTTTAGGAGGACCTTCATAATGAACAATAAACCAAGTACTTGCCTACACAGAAACATATACAATTGATGCTCTTTGCCGCCTTATGGACCCTACCCCGCTATCGACAACCTTGGAGATGTTGTCCCCTTTCAGCTCCGGCCCAGTCATGGTTGCCCCCTTCCTGCTTTTACGATTCCTACCAGACAATTACATCACCAAGGAAACACTCACAGGGTACACTCAGTGGAGGTCAGGGATGGATGCTATACAGTATATCCTGATCCTCCCCTGAGCATATACAGCTTTTTCTATCAGGAAGCAGTCTAAAAAAGCGCAGTTAGCTTTGCTTTTACATCCTGTCTTTTCTGCTGGAAGTAACATATACTTAGCAGACAGAGACAAAAATGATGTCTCCACATGTCAGTATATGTCTATGGACATGCTCAGTGTGTATGCCAGGAGAATGTGAATGCAGTCTTATTCTGAATGTAAACTTACAGAATGATAAACCTTGCATAATTTTGGTGCACCCCTCCCTCTTCCCACAAAACCACACTCATTTTCTTTAGATTATGTCCAAAATCTAAAACTCTTAGATACAGCACAATACTATATATTGTATATAGTGGGTTCCAAAACTTGAGAATATAAGAAAGGAGGTAAAACAAAATCAGCAATTCAACTTTATACTGGTTTGACCAAGCACAGAGCACTGGTGGGAGTCCTTGTATCTTACTGTAATATGATTCAAGGAGTCTCTATATGCTGTCCGAACTGCACCCCTGACACTGTACTGTCCCTGCACTGCTGTGCCGACCCTGGTTTTGGCACACAATAACTGATGCAAAATAGTGACTTCTGAATAAGGCTTAAGGTTAAAGAATACATTATGCAAGGATTCCTTGCTTAGCCGGAACTACAGGACATTGTAATCATGACTGACCACAGTAAAAAGAATCTGTACAAGGCAATTACATTTTTATGCCCTGAGCCTGTTTGCTTCAAACTAAACTCAATGGGGCAGATTTATCAAGTGTCTGAAAGTCAGAATATTTCTAGTTGCCCATGGCAACCAATCACAGCTCCCCTTTAAAATATTCATGAGCACTGGTAAAATGAAACTGGAGCTGTGATTGGTTGCCATAGCAACTAGAAATATTCTGACTTTCAGACACTTGATAAATCTGCCCCAATGTAATTTCATGAGAATCATCACCCTCTGTGTGTTGTCAGAATGAGATCAGTGGTCCAAAGTGATTGAACCACTTTAAAAAACAACAATTACCTATATAAATCAGTTCAAAGTGGCTATGTACCCGCCTTGATGACAGCTTTTATGGTCAGTAACACTGCAGGCAAGGCTGATCTTAACTGAGTAAGTTGTGGGGCATTACCCTCTGTGTGAGATCTGTTACCTATTCCAAACAGTAAAAACTGATTGTCTGGCCACTTTGATGCCAGTATTTATGCCCAGAACAACTTTAGACCCGGTTCGCAATAAAATATCATTCTAGGCCATTGTTTTTACAATATATTTCAGGATTACTTTCTCTTCTTATTGTTATGATTGTATATACTTTTATCTGGCTATTTGTCAAAACTCATAACGCCTTGTATATTGTCTAGCAAATGTGCATCACTTAATAAAATTGTTGAACTATAAAATAATATCAATGGTGTAACTTTATTTAAAGGAAATCTACCATTTTTATGCATTATGCGTTTTTATGCATTATGAAGAACCTTGAGAATGCTGTAGCAAAAACATATCTTGTTTAATCCCTGAGACGAGAGGTTTTGCTGAAAAAACTATTATAAAATTATGATAATGAGGCTCTGTCACCCCTTTAGCTGGCACCGGTGCTTCTCCTCTTACCCTAATTATGCACTGCTCCAGCCTTGTCCTTACCAGCATAAGCGGAGAAAATGTCATCACTCTGTTGTCTGTGACAGCCAGAAGCAATCAATCACTGCACCATGTCCTGGCTGCTGTGTATGGGTCATCCAGTTCAGGTTGATTAGTCCTGTCTGGACAGTTCAGGAAGCTCTGTGTTTGATGTGTTTATGTAGAAACTCAGCTTTTCCAAGGTCCTGAATTTTTTAAAAACCACTCAACTTGGGGATTAAATAAGATATGATTCTGCCTCAGTGTAGCTACAGCATTCTCAAGGTATGTTTGGTTCATAATGCATAAAAACAAATGGTAGATTTCCTTTAACCACCGTATTTAACCCTTTAAAGGACAGTTACCATCAAAGTAAAGCATGATAAATCAGGGATGCATATTTATAGATACAGGTACTGTGACTGTGGTAATCTTCTTATATTCCTTATCCATGGTCTCCATCCTTCTAAAATCAATTATACTAGTGAGCCTGAAGGGCTACCCCAGTCCCTCTGTGATCTGGCTTTGCAGAGTGTCTCACACTCCCTAGTGCTCAGTTCCAGGATCTAAATGCCCCTGGTTTATCATGCTTGATTTCGATGATAGATTTCCTTTTTAGGGTTTCTCCAGCTAAGTCCAGTTAGTCCTTATCCACAGAATAAGGGCTAATTGCTGATAAGTGGGGATCTCACTGATGGGGATCCTGTGTACCCCGTCATAACCCGAGTTGCCCCGGCTGCCCCATTCTTCTCTATGGCCTGATGGAGTTAGTGGTGCGCTGTACTGGGCAATCTTTGTTAGTGCCATAGAGATGAATATCGGGGTACAACGGACCATCGTTCTCGTGATTTGTGGGGGTTCCATCAGTGAGACCCCCACCGACCAGCAAGTTAGCTGCTACCCTGTGGGTATGACTCGTATGGCATTGGAGTCACACTTTTTAGTACCCACTTTTATGCCCATTTCCTGCCAGTTATTTCTGTTTTAGGTTAGTGCAACTTTTTCGTTCCTAATATTCACATAAGTTTTCTATATACAATCCATATAGTGTGACTGCAGAATAGGAAGTTGTGTGTCGGAGTGGATGGCAGGGAGGAGAGGAGCTGCAGAGGAGGGGTTAGGCTGCTTGTGCCATGAGCTCACAGCAGCTGAGTGTGTGCAGAGCTGAGGCCGGCCTCTCACATCCATACTGACTCCCTCCTGGTAGCCATCTCCCAGCAGCCCGGGGAGGGGAAGGAAGGAGGCAGCTCTCGTCTAGCCCTGCCACTACTGCCGCTGCCTGTGCGAGTGAAGATGGCGGCTCCCATCCCCACCAAGCCCGGCACTGTAGTGGGAGGCAGCAAACCCGCCTCCCCCGAGCTGGATTTCAGGTCTGGAGCCCGGATAGAAGAACTGAATAAACTCATCCTGGAATTCAGCAAACATGACCAGCGGGAATATGACGACCAGAGAGCCCTGGAGATCCACACAGCCAAGGACTTCATCTTCTCCATGCTAGGTAACCTGCACCCGGGGTACACAGGTGCATGCCTCCCCCTACACTGCACATACATGATCACTGTGGCAGTAACAATGTGCCCCCCATTACTACATGTACATCCATCCCAGCAATGATACCCTATAACGTGACTGATCACCATACAGGCAGTCCTTATATTCCACCATGAATGAATGTGTCCTTATTTATTATTAACTCCGACCTCACACTAAGAAATGAATCATTTCCCCCACATTTCACACCTGAGGGATGTGCACACCTTCCTGGGAATGTACGTACCTGCGGGGAAGGTGTGGTGGACGTACACAATGATCTAATGGGCTGGGAGATTACAGCGTAATGACACCGGATATTATCTGCTGGTGTGTACTGCTTCCCATACACCTGTCTCCCCAGAACTTGTTACATTCATTATCCAGATTTGTGCTGTCATTACAGCTACTTCTGCGAGAAGACCACCTCTGTAATCCCTATCACTTAGAGAAGACCACCTCTGTATTCCCTATCACTTAGAGAAGACCACCTCTGTAATCCCTATCACTTAGAGAAGACCACCTCTGTATTCCCTGTCACTTAGAGAAGACCACCTCTGTAATCCCTATCACTTAGAGAAGACCACCTCTGTATTCCCTATCACTTAGAGAAGACCACCTCTGTATTCCCTATCACTTAGAGAAGACCACCTCTGTAATCCCTATCACTTAGAGAAGACCACCTCTGTATTCCCTATCACTTAGAGAAGACCACCTCTCTATTCCCTATGACTTAGAGAAGACCACCTCTGTAATCCCTATCACTTAGAGAAGACCACCTCTGTATTCCCTATCACTTAGAGAAGACCACCTCTGTATTCCCTATCACTTAGAGAAGACCACCTCTGTGTTCCCTATCACTTAGAGAAGACCACCTCTGTGTTCCCTATCACTTAGAGAAGACCACCTCTGTGTTCCCTATCACTTAGAGAAGACCACCTCTGTGTTCCCTATCACTTAGAGAAGACCACCTCTGTGTTCCCTATCACTTAGAGAAGACCACCTCTGTGTTCCCTATCACTTAGAGAAGACCACCTCTGTGTTCCCTATCACTTAGAGAAGACCACCTCTGTGTTCCCTATCACTTAGAGAAGACCACCTCTGTGTTCCCTATCACTTAGAGAAGACCACCTCTGTGTTCCCTATCACTTAGAGAAGACCACCTCTGTGTTCCCTGTCACTTAGAGAAGACCACCTCTGTGTTCCCTGTCACTTAGAGAAGACCACCTCTGTGTTCCCTGTCACTTAGAGAAGACCACCTCTGTGTTCCCTGTCACTTAGAGAAGACCACCTCTGTGTTCCCTGTCACTTAGAGAAGACCACCTCTGTGTTCCCTGTCACTTAGAGAAGACCACCTCTGTGTTCCCTGTCACTTAGAGAAGACCACCTCTGTATTCCCTGTCACTTAGAGAAGACCACCTCTGTATTCCCTGTCACTTAGAGAAGACCACCTCTCTATTCCCTATGACTTAGAGAAGACCACCTCTCTATTCCCTATGACTTAGAGAAGACCACCTCTCTATTCCCTATGACTTAGAGAAGACCACCTATCTATTCCCTATGACTTAGAGAAGACCACCTCTCTATTCCCTATCACTTAGAGAAGACCACCTCTCTATTCCCTATCACTTAGAGAAGACCACCCGCCAAATGAACCGTTTTCCTATATAATTTAGTGTGGCCGCCTCAGAGAGGTTTTACCATTTTTTTTTAGGATTTACTGTGAATTTTGCAGTGATCCTGTTGATTTGTAGGTTATGTATTTATAGACTGATTTAAGCCCACCACCACCTTGTACTTTATTATACGATACAAGAACACAACCAATTACCATACTTTGTATAAATAGGTTTATAAGTAAATTTATGGGTTCATAATAACTGATTCATCATTCAATGGGGTTTTCCAATGTGTAAAAAAAAAAAAGCCAAAGCTTTTTTTTATTAGCAAAAGAGAACACGTACCTCACATACTTGAATCCAGCACCAGTACTCCGAACCCACTGCTTCTACCCCTGGTAAACTAGAAGTGGTGACAACTCATTGACTGTGCGTGTACAGTGAGACAATCCTTAGCATCAGTGGTCATGTGTGATTGAACACGATGACACCACTTTAACAGGAATAAGGGGACATAGAGAGGGAACTATTTTACACAAAAACACAACAATAAAATGGACCATTGTTCATCAGGGTTTTCATAATTCTAGACAAAAAGACTGCAATATCCAGTCATTAGATGCCCATAACAGGACACTAAAACATAACTTTATATTTGAGATACCATAGTATGGTATGTGGCCACCCATTTGGGTATTCTCATTTGGGCATTGACATTTAATTGAATTCATCTGTCATATACATACATTTCTATAATTGCATGTTATTAAAGAACTGTGTGAACATAATTTCCCATGTAGCAATGTTGTCCTTGGATACAACCACCTCTGCTGGAGTGAATACACAAATAATATTTTTTGCATATGAAATGTCCCACAGCCTTCCCTAGATGAACACTGAATCTAGGTGCAATAGTGCACGGTCTGACCACCACTGTCAAGGTGCTGGGGTGGTTGTATCCAAGGACAGCTATCTAAGGGAGAACATGGGCACATAGGAAATTATCTTCAAACAGGTTTTTTTAATGTATGTAATTTAATCTTATTTAAATGCCCACATAGGAATACCCCCCTGGGGTGCAATCACACATTCAGTTTTTCAGATGCAGTTTTTGATGCCCAAACTAGAAGTGGAGTAAAAGTAGGAGGAATAGCACCTTTCAATTATTTGTCTGAACGTACCCTTAAAGTATTGTCCAAAAAAAAAAAAAAAAAGTGCTTTCACGCTAGGCTTGCTTCCACTCTATTGTACAGGCAGGTGTAATCCACTGTAGCCTTAATTTCTAACACAATAACTTACTTGAAAATGTCTATACGCAGCTTACACTTTCCCTTTTAATGATAGTTGTGTTTTCCTGGTTGTTGCTGGGATTGAAGAATAATTTCTCCTGACTTTAACCTGGGGCTAGATGGCGGCTTTAGCCACAGCTCCTGTCACGCAACCAAAGGTGATGCTGTCACACTGCGTCTCCTTCACTTTTTGTGTAGGTTAGTGGAGTTGCGTTGTGAGTGTGAGCTATGATGAAATAAAATGTTTGTGACTAGAAGCTATACTCTCTGCACTTTTGCAATGTGACTCCATTCGCTTGCATTAGGGAAAGAGAGAACTGTGGTAGAGTGACAGGAGTCACTCTGTAATGTCTTCCACAATCTTTATGGTATCCCATGAACCTGAATGAAGATGTCCCCTGTATCTTCCATCTGCATATCATTTGTAATACTGCCTTGTATAAATGAAACGTTTCACATACAGCAGAAACTTAACTGTATGTTTCAATGTCATGGTTTTCTAAAAATGGGCCATCCAGGCAAAGTGCATGGGTATCCGGCTCAGTAATTGACTGTCAACACAATTAGAAGTGTCTGTCATCTCTCTCATAGGATGTGGCAGGGTTGGTGCGGATGTGATTTGAAAGATCTCTTAACCTTCTGTTCTGTTACAAGTCATCAACGCCTGAACTTGCCCTTCCGTGGGAATCACAGTTGTCTCATCTCACAGGACTGAGATATATGTTCCTATTTTGGAAAAAAAATATGGATTTATGAGCATTTTCTTTAAATAATTGGATAAATACTGTTCTAATTTATAATATAAGTCATGTATTTGTATCACTGGGAAATCTTAAAGGAATTGGAGCAAAAAACTAGTAATCAACTGGTAGTTTTGCCCCCACTACCATAGTCCCTTCTAGTCGTAGTTACCTTTTCCCACTGTGACTCCTGCTGCAAAGTCCTGGAGGCCATGTCAGTTATGTATGTACAGCGCAGCATCACCTCATATATTAGTGGATGGGAGTTAACTACCATATATACTGGAGTATAAGCCTAGTTTTTCAGCACAAAAAATTGTGCCCGGCTTATACTCGAGTAAAAAAAAAAATATGCTTTACCAGGTTTTTGTGGTAAAATTAGGGTCCTCGGCTTATACTTGGGTCGGCTAATACTCGAGTATATATACGGTAGATGAGTTCTGATTTATTTTTATTCATTTCGTTTTTGAAATCCTGAGGTACCTTTAAGGACTTACCACCACTTCTAGCATGTTCGCGTTCCCCAGAAAATAATTGCAATAAATCATTTGCAGAACCATAGCCTTTAAAGCTTTTCCGTACACATTCTGAACCTAACCAACTAGTACTGTAGACAAATGGAATGGTAGAGCATCGTTGTCAGCTTACTAACACATTTTCAGGAGGAATATTGGAGGGAAATAAAACCTTAGAGGTTTTCTGTGGTTTTAAAACATGGCTGCTTTATTCCAAAAACCGCTCCACTCCTGACCATGGGTAGTGCATATTTTCAAACATTTCTAAAGAGCTGAGCTGGTCAGGTGTGGAGCTGTTTTATGGAATACAGAAGCCATTTTTTCTTTATTTCATATTTTTCGTTTAAGTCCCTAGGTAATGTTCTTCATCATTGTTTCAAAGACCAAACATCCCTTTAAAGGGGTATTCCAGGAATCGGTATAATTTATATACAAATGGGTCCTTAAAATATAAGCTACTATGTAATGAGTCGTTATTTAAAATTTTGCTCCCCTTAGCAGAAAAATGCTGTGGACATAGACTGTAATGAACAGTTAAAATGCTGCTGGCCCTTTCATTAGTCTGTTGATTTCCTCTGCGTGGAGCAGACACAGGACAAAAGATGGTCGCTGGTCACTGGTCACATGTCCACATTACATGTCCTGCACCTGCCTGGGCAGATCAGGTGATCATCATTATGTTTGGCTGTAGTTGGTTGGGTGCAGTGCGTCCAGTATGGCCAGTGCTGTGGTGAGACACCATCTCAATGAGGTAATGTGCAGTAATGGCGGTTACGCATCATTACTATGGTAACAGAGCAGGACAGTTGGTTACATCATCACTGGGAGCAGAGCATAAGAGGGAGCGGGAGTTACTGACAACTAAAGGATCATGGGACTTGTAGTTTCCAGTGTCGGCCATCCTGGTAATAACTCTGTATACTTTAGAGAGGCCATAAAATTTTGTGAATCATAAAACTATTTAAGCTCCATTTTGCGACTCATGCCATTAAGTTTTGTTATATTCATTTATTTATATCATCATGAGTTTTTGTATCAGACGTTCATACTCCCGGAATACCCGATTAAGGAGAACTGACATGTTCATTCAAAAGTGTTTCCCCTACATATTTCTAACAATGTTGGGCCGGTTGCACACAAATGTACTCTGTTTGTGGACCCGTGTGCTGCTCGCAAGTACCAGGAGCGGTGCATTGTAGGGGAGTCATTGCATGAATGGGAATTTTAATGCTAGGACCTGTCTGCAGAGCCGGTACCATAAGACCTGTAACTCCTTATAATATATTTCTCTTTGATGAAAGGACTTTTTTTCCACAGCCTGAGCAGGGGCCATATTCTGTATTACTTCATGTCTAAAACTATACATTAGTTACAAAGAGGTTAGAAAAGTCTCAATGTTTTCTTTTCTTCGGATGCTAAAATCAACTAAATAATTCTGTGTATAGGTTGTGACTTGTCCTGATAATCCAGTTTGCAGATGTCTGTTATAACACGAATCTGGTCTTATGATTGGTAAATTCTAAATGCCTAGTAACAGAAACAAAGCCAGGGAGGCCTCATTATGCCGTATCCAGGCAAAGTGTAGAATTATTGAGCTAAATCCACAGGGGTGTAGGCTGGGGTGCATCCAGAGGGTTCCAGATCTCTTGTGTGTTTAATGGCTCCAATGAGACTTTGTCAGTAGAATCCATATCAGTAACTGAAATGCAATAGGTTCCAAATCTGCGTTAGAAATCATTATATTTTTTCCCCCATGTGGTTGAGATTTGTATAAATTGTGTAAATCACTGCAGATTAGTGACCAACCATTCTACTGCAGATAACCCAAAGTGACTCTGTAATGTGTGTCCTAGGAATCTTGTTTGTTTGGCTACATTATATTGTCAAATGATTCACACAATCGACAAAAGCAAAATAAATGTTTGATTATCGTGTATCATTCCCTTGAAAATTAACTATCGTTTTATACTTGCACTTATAAACACTTTCAAACAGAACTACATTTATGATATACCAAGAAACTTCTTCTTAAAAGCGATCAAGTTATCATTTCAGCATATGCCATTATTCAGCACACTGATATAGTAGAGGATTTGTGCTGATCCTTTCATAAGAGGTATCTGAGTTCTTATTTAACTCCATTAAAAGGCTTTGGGGGACATTTGTCAAGCCTTCTACACCAGAAAACTTGAGTAGAAGCCCTCAAATAATCACAATGCCTTACAATCTGCCTGGCATAGAGATTATTATTCCATTTACAACAGTTTCTCCCACAATTGTGGGTTTCTTGGCCAAGGATTTTCCAGAGGTTTTTTAATGGGTTTAGATCAGGATTCTGGGCTAGCCATTTCATGATGAGACATATCCTTACCTTGCTGAACTGGTGAGCAACTCCAGTTGCAGTGTTGAAACAATTACCCATGGAGATTATCTGCATATTATCCAGTCCTCTCTTGCATTTGTCTTTTTAGGGTGACAAGCCGTTTTGGAGGCAAATCCAATATTGTAGAAATTACAGACCACCAACAGCTCTTGCTATAGCTCATAGGGTCACCCCTTTGACCTTCATCTGGACAACCTGCTGCCGGAGGGTTTCCGTCACTTAGGAACAGCACAGTATTTCTGCAAAGTCAGTGAAAACTGGATAGTTAGGCGGCCAGTAAAATTAAGGGGAAATTATTATCTGCACCACTGGAAGGTATATGAAAGTGTTCTCTAATTTTGATCAGTGTTTTATTACAATTATCTAATTTACATTTTTATTTTGTGGTTTAGAATATATACAATTTAAGAAAGAAGCCTACAATACTGCTGTTTTCCTCGTGCTAGAATATATTCACATAGGGCTACACAATGTCCTTGACATTTAAGGAATTGTGTGTTGTTCTCTAAATTTAATCTTGTGTGTATAGATATATATTGAATTTTCCTGTCTTTTTCTCAGTCTTATAAATACATTTTGCACAGTGTAATGAATTAACCTGTACATCTCCAGTGTGTTGATCCCAGGAGAAGTGACCTTTTAGCGAAGAGGCAGGGGTTGGGTTCTTGTGTATCAGATGTAATGGGGGAGGTTGATATAAAATCTATCTAGATATAGTCGTACGTTATTGTATCCTCATTGATGCTGTGCTATTCACTCGTAGTCTGGTCTATGAAAGAGGACATTGTTTTGTTGGATGTGGTTCTGTGAGAAAAGTCTGTCTCTTTAAATGTCAGAACAACCATAGTGATATAAATTAGCATAAATGACGTATTCATCAGACCAGTACAAAGCTGTTTTGGCTTAATGAGCCATTTATGATCATCATGAATATTATTTTCATTTGTGTCACTGTCCTATTTTCCAATCCAATTTCTGTTTTCGGGCTGAATTGAATGAAATTTCTAATGCTGCGGTGTGAAAGATGTATGATTGTATTAGGCGCTTGCTGTCATTTGCAGTCAGCTGGGGGCAGTATCCATGGCTATGAAACACTCACATTATCCCCATGATACATGAGCCTCCTCTGTATTTTTCATTCTTTATTAAAATAAACCCATCACCCAGTACGTTGCTAGACAGCACAGGCGGTCCTCAGTATGACTTCAAGGCTTTACAGATTGATGGTTTTTCTAAAGCAGACTTTACTGTGGCAAATAATCCAATATTGGACGCTATTAGATTTGTGTTTTATACATTATATAAGTCATTTGTGGGATTTAATCCCAGTTTTAGATATTTGTTTTTATTCTGTTAGTCATGTCTCTGACTTTTTTTTTTAACTACATTTATTAAAGCGATTAAACACATATAAGAAAGTTTATTAGGGTAAGTACAGTAACCCAATATGGTAACCCATATTATACCTACCCTGGATCATGTGACCCACCAGCAGATGCTTTCGGGGCTCCCTGCAACGACCCTTGCTCTGCTGGCTTCAGGCGGATCTGGCATTACTGAATACACGCCCCTCTGTCACCGATCCCATGTCGCTGGTTAGAGGGCGTTCAAAAATGAACACACAGCCTCTTGATTCTAAAAGTCCATAGCATGTCACAGGACGTCCCAAAAATGGATGCCACCGAGTCATGTGGCCATTGAATCCTCCGGGCAAAAGGTTAAAGTTTACCAGGGTAAGTACAATATAGGCAACCATGGGAAATGGTAAATTGACTCATTGGGTCACATTTCCTGGACCCACAACAGCCATGTAAAACAAACTCGCTGCGTCATGGTGCTTCCATATCATACTGTGCACTGAGATGTGGAATAACCTCCCAGGTTTGATGGAGCCAGCTCTTCAGTGTTCACAGCATCATAACTCTATAGCACAGTGAATTTTGTTCCCATGGCTGGGGTTAGTTTGGGAAATGTGGTCAAAATGTGAAACGTGTATCTTGGTTGGAAAGCTACCGTGCTCAACCGGCCTAACCTTCATACAATATAGTATAGTAATGAAAATGAATCCAATTGTTTATGGAATCTTCCAATTGTATATTAAAGATTTTTTCAGTGATGATTCGCTAAAGATCTTCATAGATCAGTGGTGGTGAACCTGTGGCACTTGGAGATCTTTCTGTGGGCACACAGCAGACTTTCACCGCAGCACAGAGTTTGCCAGACAGGACTCGAGGCTTCCTCCTGCGGTCCAATACAGCCCAGGACTTGCCATGCTCAGCGCCATTTTAAAGCGACCTCCTTGGCTGCCAGGGCTACAGGAGGAATGAGAAGGCTTGGATAGAGATACATTATTGTTTTAGCTCCTTCTCTGGGAACCCCAATTCTTCCTCTTCAGGGGGCTCTGGAGGGAAGCCACAATCCAAATTTCTCTATCATCTTTCTATTACATTGGTTTACTACTTAAATTGTCATTTTGGCACTTTGCAACATATAAGTGGGTTTTGGTTTGAGTTTGGGCACTCCATCTCCAAAAGGTTTGCCATCACTATCGTAGGTCATAACAACATCATAGTTACTCGGCTACCCCACACAAATTATGATGTGGATGATTCAGAAAAGAATATTGTGTTCTGCTAGCCATATTGTTTCTAGGGATTGTTTGCCCTCAATACCACGTTCCATATGGGACATAATGTCTAGGGCCAGATGTAACAAGCAAGTATGTTCCAGCAAACTCTCTTCATGTGTCTGCCAGGTTTAGCAGCCCAAGCATAATAATGCTGAACTGTGAACGTGAATTTGTCACTTTACAAAAATACATGATCACAGCTTTTTCTACAACTAGGAAAAGGTGCTAGATTATTTTCAGCTATCCACTAGATCCCCCCCCCCCCCCCCAACGATCTCTAAAATCTGGATTATCCAGCACCACCACAGTGTCAAAAGTTATATGTAGCAGGGATTGAGCAAAACAATATGATATAACTGCTAGGCTAGATGTTAAAGTTGTCCTTTTTAAAGGGAACCTGTCACTGAACCCAGCACAGCAGAGAACATTAGATAGCAGTTAGAATCTGTGCTCCCCTCCGTTCATGTAATATCCCCAGAATTAGATTACCTGGCTCCCTGCCAACAAGTCCTGGCCAATTCTCGGGTGATGCCTCTTTTCAAATTGTAATGCTTCCTTGCTCATTTACATAAGTCTCCGCTCGGCCTCCGCTGATAATTCAATTATTTCCCCTCCCACATCCTCCGTGTTCTCATCCCTCCCTCTGTAACGTCAGCTCACTGCACAGGAAACCTCATGCCTGCGTGGTGAGCCATACACCCTGGCGTCTGCGCAGTTCGCTGCTTGGTGTCTCGATGAGCCCCACAGCAAACTGTGCATGCGCACCTTTTCTGCCCTGTTCAATGAAGCGCATTGAGCCTTTTAAATGGAGCCTGGAGCATGTTGGGCTCATTTGCATAATTTTGAAAGGCTTTTTTTTGTAAAAACCAGGGCATAAGAAGCTAAATGTAGAGCAGAACCTACCAGATGGGGCACGTACCAGTATATCGGTGTGGTTGGTTTACAATCCTTGATCTGGGGATAGATGTCCTTTAAAGTGCGTCTCGTCAGCTGAAGACAGAATGAAGAAGGTTCTGCAGAAGATGCTTTGCAAAAGAAAATCCACCCTCTGTCTCTGAAACTGGGAAATGGTGATGGAATGACACTATTCATATTTGTATTATATTTTGGTAAATGTTTATGCAATTTTACTGCTTATTAAAAATAAAATGATCATCTTTAATCTAATACGAGTAACCATAGTTCTATCTGCTACAGAATCCATGATATAGTTGCCCAAAGTGATGCTCCCCCTCCAGCCTCTGAGCCTGACTCTTCTCTGGCAAAAGAAAAAAGTTTTATGCCTGATTTACATTAATTTGGAGGAGATTATTTATAGGTGAACGGGCAAGATTACACATAACAGACAGAAATATACTTCATGAGGGGCTGGTAGTTTAGTGGGGTAAAAGCTGATGTCTCTTCAAAGAGAAAATGATAAATTAAATGTTGTCCCTGCTTTCATGTCAGAAGAAATGTTTCATGTGACGCTATTAAGTCTATAGCTGCCATGTGACGGTCATCTATCTCCCATGGTTTCTACTTATTCTTCTACTTTCACTAGAAAGAAGGTTTTGAAATCTTCGTTTGTTTGCATACGGCATATCTTAGGCTCCTTGGAGATTCGAGATGTAGGAAAAAGATCCTTAGTGTATGTGTACTGCATATTTTAAGCGCCAGAGAAGCTTTGTGCTCAAGTATTTTTGTGATCTAGAACTTTTAGACATAACTGTCTCCGCAGCCTTTTAGCATACCATCCATTTGTTCATTCTTGGCATGAGTAACATCATGGCCATGTGAGCCTCTTCCAGACACTCCCTGCTGTTAGCCTCATGTGAAAGCTGGCTCTGGTTCAAAGAAAATGGCAGTACATTTGACCCACTTTAAAACCCATAACTGCACAGCTTGTAAGTCTACCATAAAAGAGCAATCCATACAGGTACATGCTGGTGACAGGTTAGCTCTGTATGTTATAGCCCAGTTAATATTCAGCATCACTGACTGCTTTGTGACAGATGAGGACTTCAGACGATGCCAGCTGGGCAGCTCTTGGCTCTGGGATTTGGCACTGGAACAGGGCTTCCTCTACACATGGCCTACATGATTTCTGTGTATGTGCTATTAATTCCGTCTTCTAAAAATCACAGCAACAACCTATAGTACATGTGTTTACATTGCCAAGGCATCACATACAATCATTGGTTTCGAGATACGTAACTCAAATATTTTTGACAAAAGACTGGAAGGAAAGTGTTTTTTAAATTAATATGTAGTCAGTATTTGTGCTTTTACAATTGTTTACAGTCCTAGCATTATATTTCAGCAGTCTATAACACTGTATTTACTGTTATAGATGACATGTACATATGTATGTACACTTTAAATCTTCTCCCACATAGATGCCTACCACAAAGCCTGGGCTCTACATTCTGACAGGGTGTCATAGAAAACGCTCCACAATAATAAAAGAAAAACCTCTGAGACTTTTCTTGTGCTGTATTAGTTCTCTGGATTGCACTACCTCCAATCATTCTAAAAATCATTTGAACTGCTCATGTCCTTCAACTTGTAGTTTCTATGCACTTTTATGTGTACAACTTTGATTTATTTCCCCTTCAACATAAAAGATACCTGGACAACTGTACATGACAAGCTCTTTTGAGACCAGCCCTCATCATCCCCCATGTTTTAATAGGAAATAAAGTTTAAATTATGTAATATCTGATCCTTTTGGTTCAAGTACCCTGTGACTTGTGTAGTGATTTTGTAATATGTTTGTGTGTTCTATAATTCATTTTTTATTAGTATGACTGTTTAATAAGTAGAACCTCTCTTTTTACTCTACACCAGTCCCTTGCTATAAAAAAATGAGGCATTTTGGTAAAAGGAGGCACCTGTAGTAATTTTTTGGCCTATTTTTATAGCTCGAAGCCAGGCTATTGTGTTGCCTCAGATTTTTAATCTTTGCCATTTTCTGACGTCTTTTCCATGCATCTTCTCATTTGTGAACGATTCTCTAGCTTTTACAGTGTATAGTGAACTGTCTTTTCTTCCCTGAGACCTCTGAAACAATAGCTTGCTTTTCCCCAGTCTCCTTAATGTAAAATTGGCAGAAATAGTTTATTATGACCTGTCAGATACAAGCGTCTATTGAGATTTGAAGTATTGTTCATGATAATGCAGCCTATCTGTTCACTAGAACACATTCTGGTCATAATTCAAGCTTCATGAATGCATTAGTCTTGTCATGCTCCTGCCATATCATTAGTTCCTTGCAATTTGATAAATTGAATATTTGTTCAGGCCACAAAACGGATGAATATGTGTGCCCCGTGGAACTAAGGCTTGTTATTTTCTTGTCTCACATGATGCCCAGTGATGGGTTCAGTCAGAAAGCCTTGTGCTGATACACGGCTGGGTTATTGACCCATTAAATAACTGTAAAATGACCCGTCCCTGCTAAAGGGTGTTTCAACTTTTCATTAGACAAAGAATAACCACTATTTGTGGAAACTGGACAACCCCTCTAAGGTAGGAGATGTATAAAGGTTCAATATTGTGCGTAGTTGTTGGACATGGTTCCATGTGCATGCCTCCTAAGTAATATAAAAGTGGATTGTTTGCCATTCTGAGGTGAATGTTATAAATGTCCACTCCCCAAACAGAGGATCTTTGCAAGAAGTTTTACTTTATTGGTATTGAATTATCAAAGATTCCCTCAAACCTCTTATTTAGAGTGCCCCCAGAGTGAGGGTGATTATCCTTGTGTGCTAGGTCTTTAATGGTTTCTTTAAGTGATGTCTGTGGCCGCCTTCTTATTCACTTCACCTTACCTTGTCCTAGTATTTTATATTCTGTGATGGGTTTTGTCATATTTTGTCACTTTACAACTCTTGGTGGCAATATCAGCTAGCAATTGGAGAAAGTTGAGTTTGGAAGGTGGACTTGTCTTTTTGGAGTCCATCTGGACATATTGTTGTGGTGATTTTAATGACCGCAAAGTACTTTACTGATTTTGAGTGGAAAAAATGTTGAAATAAAATAACGGTATGTCCAACAAGAAAGCTTTCTTTTGAGTATGAATGCATACAGTAGCTCTGTGTTCTCCTATGACACCAAGCTGAGGCATTTATAGATGATGGAGAACATCCCTCATCCCTTGTACTATTACTCTTACGATCTATGATTTCCATTGATGTGTAATACTATACTATGTCTTTGTGAAAATGATACCAATATATTTTTTTTCAGATGTATCTTACAGCCAGTTTTTACAAATGGGGTACGTTAAATTACATTGTCACTGGTATCTTATTAAAATGTTTTTAGTTTTTTCCCTCTTGATGTGATGTTAAAGGTCTAAGTTGTGGCTTTTGTGGTCAGCCTTTGTCCTTGAAAGAGAACTTTACTAGATGCTGATAGCTTTGCATCAAGAAAACTTTCTAATCGGACAAAAAAAAAAAGTAAATAAGCCCCAATGTTTTTTATTATTATTATTAAGGGTCCCGCAGTCACATTTCCGCTGGGTTTCTCGACTTTTCGGGCATCGCGTCAGGGATTGTGTCAAAATCGCGCAGACTTTCACACGACACAAATCGGGGGGCGGCACGTCCGACGGATTCAGACACCACGCAGGATTTAACATTTAAAATTGCCGCAAGCCAAGCACTTACATGCACCGGGAAGAAGAAGGTGAAATCCGGTGGACCTGAGCAGGGAAGCGACACATGCAGGATATCGGGCGCACAATGATAGTGAATAGCGGCAGACTTCATCCCTGTCGGATACTCCGGATTGGGGATTGCGCAGGGACCAGGTAAGTAAATGTGCCCCATGGTCTTGTTTGGCTTAAGACTTCTATGCATCTATCTTCCCACCCACTTTTGGAAATGGATAGCAAAATATCGCTCTCTTTATCATAATTGGAGAATTGATAGAAATGTAACTGTCAGTTTAATATTATTTGGAAATGCTATAGGTTCAGTAGAATCGAATAAATCATTCATTACTACAGCTGACATATGAATGACCTAAAATAATTCCTATCCAATGGTATATTGATCCAAACATCCGTAGTGGAATAAACCTGTATAGATTCTAAAAGTAAAAACCTGTCCAGTTTATTAAAATAAAATGATGCAATCGATAAAATACTTTTTTTAATATACAGGCAGTCCCTGGGTTACGTACAAAAAAAAAAAGTAAATAAGCCCCAATGTTTTTTATTATTATTATTAAGGGTCCCGCAGCCACATTTCCGCTGGGTTTCTCGACTTTTCGGGCATCGCGTCAGGGATTGTGTCAAAATCGCGCAGACTTTCACACGACACAAATCGGGGGGCGGCACGTCCGACGGATTCAGACACCACGCGGGATTTAACATTTAAAATTGCCGCAAGCCAAGCACTTACATGCACCGGGAAGAAGAAGGTGAAATCCGGTGGACCTGAGCAGGGAAGCGACACATGCAGGATATCGGGCGCACAATGATAGTGAATAGCGGCAGACTTCATCCCTGTCGGATACTCCGTATTGGGGATTGCGCAGGGACCAGGTAAGTAAATGTGCCCCATGGTCTTGTTTGGCTTAAGACTTCTATGCATCTATCTTCCCACCCACTTTTGGAAATGGATAGCAAAATATTGCTCTCTTTATCATAATTGGAGAATTGATAGAAATGTAATTGTCAGTTTAATATTATTTGGAAATGCTATAGGTTCAGTAGAATCGAATAAATCATTCATTACTACAGCTGACATATGAATGACCTAAAATAATTCCTATCCAATGGTATATTGATCCAAACATCCGCAGTGGAATAAACCTGTATAGATTCTAAAAGTAAAAACCTGTCCAGTTTATTAAAATAAAATGATGCAATCGATAAAATACTTTTTTTAATATACAGGCAGTCCCTGGGTTACGTACAAGATGGGTTCTGTAGGTTGGTTAAGTTGAATATGTATGTAAGTCAGAACTGTGTAGTTTATAATTGTAGCTCCAGCCAAATGTTTTTTTGTCCTCTGTGACAATTGGATTTTAAAAATGTTGGGTTCTCATAAGAATCAGGATTAACAATAAAGCTTCATTGCAGACACCTTTTGATAATTGTTATTGCTGTTTATTGTAGCCTAAGGCTAAAGTACAGTAAATTACCAATATCCAGAGGTTCGTTTGTAACTAGAGGTCGGGTGTTCTTAAGTAGGGGACTGCCTGTATATCAAAGTCATTGTATTAAACAGTCTTAAAGGGAATATGACAACATAAATGTTGTCCTATCTACATGCTGCATGTTATAGAGCAGGATTTGCTTGCCTGATTTGTTATTTCTATTTGTGCTTTTTTTATGGCTAACAGACTATCATAGGTGTTAGTCATATTTGTGATTGAAAACCATTGATGGCACCACCCCCACCATTGGATAACAGGGGAATGCATTGAAGTTGGTACGTACTGTACATTTTTTTCCAGTTATATAGCTCCTCCTGCTCAATAACATGCTGTAGGCTCACTGTATCAGTCGCTCACTGTACCAACATTCATTTTCTTTATTTTGCTCTGCAAAGCCAAGTATGATTTCATACTTTATACCACAATGCCATCATGCAATGGAGCTGGGCTATTTGATCTTCTATTCTTAAAGTATATTTTCTGTTGTGAATTGTGTCAGTAGGGGACTCATAATTACACTAGAAAATCTGTTCAGCCCGGATTGCATTTGTTCTCTATTATATACTGTATTTGTCTCTTCCATTTCTTCAATTACTTAGATTATTCATGGTTAGTCAGATCATTCTGCGTTTTCCTGCTGAGTAAATTCAAAGAAGTGTCCAGCTCATAAGAAAATTCTCATTTTGCTTTAAAATTTATCAACATTGATACTATTTAACTATGACACAGTGGTTTAATATTAGAGTAGCGGCAGTAATGAATACTGTGTAACTGCAGAGATGCTTTATTCATCCAGGTAGCATTGGGGAAGAGAGAGAGAGAAGTTAACTGAGCTTGTGAATGAGTGTGCTAATAAGTCATGTCTGTCTTTCACATTATCAGTATTAATAATAATTACAGGCGGTCCCCTTCTTAAGGACACCCGACTTACAGATGACCCCTAGTTAAAGACGGACCCCTCTGTCCACTGTGACCTCTGGTGAAGCTCTCTGGATGCTTTATTATAGTCCCAAACTTCAATAATCAGCTGTAAGGTGTCTGTAATTAAGTTTTATGGATAATACTTGGTCAATTACAGCAAAAAATTTTGAAACGCCAATTGTCACTGGGGCAAAAAACAAAATTGCCTGGATCTACAATTATAAAATATACAGTTTCGACCTACATACAAATTGAACTTAAGAACAAACCTATGGAACTTATCTTGTATGTAACCCGGGTACTTCCTGTATTCGTTATTTTATATGCAATAAGTAAATCAGCTTTAAAGCTTGGTGACAGTTAAAATCCATATTAGTAAAGTAATGACAAACCAGTAGCTCCTTTTATATTGATATCTAAAGCGCCATTGTGTTCTGCAGTGTTTTACATATATTACATAGTAATAAAATTGTTAGATGAAACAATGGGAGTATTGGCCCAGCTCGCGAGAGATTGCAGTCTTGCAAATGCACATAATTGTAGTTTACACCCCAAAAAGTCTTTTCTTTTAGCAGCCTAATCTAAATGATCAGATAGTATACACCTACAATAATAACTTGCTGAACAAAGTTTGTGGAGATGCAGTTGCTCATTTGAACAATATATAGTAGATTCAACAGGGACGATTTTAGCAATTTAACCATATTGGTTAACACCCTGACTGTAAACATAAGCATTTTCACACAGTAAATGCTCTTTAATTGTTTACTTTAAAATCTTGATTTTTAAAGTACCGTATATACTTGTGTATAAGCTCCTGGTGTGTAAAAATATAAACTTACATGCTCAACTTCCAATGCTCCTTGATGCTCCTCTTCTTCTCTTCACTCCTAGCAGTGCAGGTATAGAGATGCGTCCATGCGCTCTGCCCTCCGGCGAACAGTATGACATCAGCAGTGCCGATACCACCGTGGCATAGTTTGCGCCGGCGGGCAGAATGCATGGGAGCCATGAGGAGCATCAGAAGGTGAGTATGTAAGTTTATATTTTTACACACCAGGAGGCTGCAGGGCATTTCATTATTTAGGGGGGCTGCAGGGCATTTCATTATTTAGGGGGGCTGCAGGGCATTTCATTATTTAGGGGGGCTGCAGGGCATTTCATTATTTAGGGTGGCTGCAGGGCATTTCATTATTTAGGGGGGCTGCAGGGCATTTCATTAATGGGGGGCTACATCAGGCACGGCATTACATTAGTTGGGGGAGGCTGTGACCCTTGCATTTCCCACCCTAGGCTTATACTCGAGTCAATAAGTTAATTGTGGTAAAATTAGGGGCCATAGCTTATACTCGGCTGAGCTTCTACTCGAGTATATACAGTATTATTGTAATTTTAAATCTTTTATATTAAAATAAAAATGGATGGTTACAGTGAGCCTATACCAAATGTGTATAGGGTATTCTGTCCCTCTGAGAACAGGGTGGGGGAGAGTCTAATAGATTTTGTAGAGGTTATTTTGCAATAAAGAGAAATGAGCTACCACCCAAAATATCCTCCAGCAAACCCTGCTACATAGGAACAGTTTCTGATTTCACATTTCTGCTATACATCCTATAGTTCTTTAATGTTGAATTGATACATTAGAGTTGCTTGGCAACCTGTATATATCATCCTAATGTTATCAAGTAGACCTAATGAGGGCCAGGGGAGCACTGCCACAACGTGTAATGGTGATCTAATTCTAGCTGACGTTTTCATAGGGTGCAAATTGTGTCCTAATGTTCTCAGCCTTTAAGCTTGCATTCCATACAGACAGTTGTGATGCTTTCCAGTTTTTCCAAGTAGAAATCCAATTTATTTCTTGATATCCGACTTTTGTTTAGCAAAGCTCTTACTGAATTATAGGATTGCTTTGTAACTCTGTAAGGAAGGTGTGCTGACCAGAGAAATGGGTCATGTCCAGCTAACGCTGTGGGATCTTGTGCAGAGAATAATGGCTTAGAGAAGATTAAGCAGAGTATTACAGTGAGGAGGATTACATTTTCTTAAGTGTATAAAACTGACAGCAAATTGCTGTGGCTTTGAGAATAGCATTATTATTATATTGTGCTTTCCACAATTTTTCTTCAATTACAAGACCTGGGTTGGAAATATAATCATGAATTCATGCAGTGTCCCTGTGACTATAGAAATGACGCAAGTGGTAAAAGGGGTCGTCCGGGAATAAAGATTTTGTTATATATGGTGGGGGCTGTTAAAGTAATTACTTATACTCTCCTCTCATTGTGCTGCCCATCACTGCCAGACTAATATTAATATATATATATATATATATTATATATATATATATATATATATATATATATATATATACAGGCGGTCCCCTACTTAAGGACACCCGACTTACAGACAACCCATAGTTACAGACAGACCCCTCTGACCTCTGGTGAAGCTTTCTGAATGCTTTACTATAGTCCCAGACTGCAATGATCAGCTGTAAGGTGTCTGTAATGAAGCTTTATTGATAATCCTTGGTCCCATTACAGCAAAAAATGTTTAAACTCCAATTGTCACTGGGGCCAAATTTTTTTTTTGTCTGGATCTACAATTATAAAATATACAGTTTCGACTTACATACAAATTCAACTTAAGGACAAACCTCCGGACCCTATCTTGTACGTAACCCGGGGACTGCCTGTATACATATATATATAATATATTTATTTATTTGAGGCCGGCTGTTGATGTAGAGGGCACACAGCTGCCCGACAGCCCAAGCCACAGATTTTAGAACAGGTCCTCTTTCGGCAGAGTCTGCAGCAGTCTTTTCTACTTGCTCTACCCAACAATACCAATTTAATGAGTTTGTTTATATTGAGGGGAAAAAAAAAATTAAAACCTGTTTATTTTTGGAAGAACAACCACCATCCCTGTCAATACAGTATGTTCTCTATGGTGGGCTGGTCAGCTGAATTCGGAATGGCAGTCTGTACATTTTCACATTACTTTCACAAAACTTCAGAGCTGGGATGCAGACTTGGTCTAAGCGACCTGTGGTATGCAAGGAATTTGCCTTAGGCTAAGATCTGTGCATGCCATAGTCCACAGTACTCAAGAGGGTAGATTAACCTTTTCAACAAAGCTATATTTTTCCTCTCCCCAAGCCTATTTTTTCCAGCACTTCAATATTCTTCAATCTTCTATTCATTCAGTTCTTCACAAAAATGGCTAGAATTGATAGCAAATTATAAAACCAGGCGGTATCCTCTCTGCCCTTGAAATATGCTGATGGCTTGTTAAGAGGTCGAGTAGTTACGTGAAGCCATTTTGAAAATGTTTGACAGGTTCCACCTGCACTTTATTCAGGAACTTGCTGACCATCAGAAATCTTGCATGTATCAGCAGCAAAAAAAGGTCTCATGTGCTGCATTCAGACCTAGCAAATGAAATTACATAGCCGCGCTGGTAAGAGAAATGCGCGGCATGTCTGGCTGCTGTATCTAGAATGTATTCATATTATTTCTCACAAAATAAGAGGTTTCTATTGAGCTGTATCAGCCAAGTAATTCACAGTTAATGGTGCCAGTTATGCCAACTGGATTGTCCTTTGTACTCATTAATGGTGCTCTGACTAATCTGTAACCTCTACCCATCTAGGCTAATATGTAACAGAGCAGTGCATTGCTGCTACTAACACTGTGGTTTCCAAGAGTTCAGTCCATAAGCAGAGAGATATTATTTCTGAATGTTTCCTTAGATGGCCTTATAATCCACATTCACAGTGCCGTATTTCCGTGCTGTATGAGACCGCGTTTCATCTGTATGCAGCACGTATGTAACCCGTATTTACACATCCCTATAGATTTCTAGGGCGTATGATACGGAAATACGGGAGAAAATAGGACATGCTCTATATTTTTGGACGGTGTTAGAGAGGACCTGTCGCCCTAAAAAAAACGCACTAGGAGCTGCTTACTAAAGTAAGGAGCTCCTACTGCTACCCCATTTTAGTGGTCCAAGGAGGCGGTGACTGCCGCATGAAGCCCGGCAGTCACCGTCGGCCTCATGAAAGCAGCACTTCCTCGGACAGCCCTCCCCCCCACGAATACACCAGACCGTTGTAGGGTCATTCCAGCATTCTGAGGCTATGGCGCTGCAGTGTCTGTTAGCTTTAGGCTGCATTCACACTACAGTATGGGGGACGTATATACGGCCGACGTATATGCGGTTGATATACGTCGCCCATACACTTGTATGGGCTCGCGGCGCCCTACGGGAGCGGTATGGTGCAGCACCCGTGCGGCACCGTACCGCTCCGTAGCCCGGGAAATGATAGGACATGTCCTATCTTTTCCCGTATTACGGCGCCGAAGCCATACATCGTTATGGAGAGGGACGGGGGTGAGATGCGCTCACCTCCCCCTCCTCTCCCCGCGCTGCCGTGTGCCCGCCGTGCTACGGTGCAGCGGGCACACGGCAGTGTGCATGTAGCATTAATCAGAGGGTTCGGATAAAGCTAGCAGTTTAACACTGCTAAAAATGAGGTTGCGCTAGGAGCTTATTTTAGTAAGCATCTCCTAGTGCGTTTTTTGAGGGCGACAGGTCCTCTTTAACAACGACAATATAAATGGTTGGACGTATTGTTCATTGAAATGAATGTGGCCGTATGTAACTTGTAAAAAAAAAAAACAGTACGGTACGGGGAGCATATGACCATTTTTATACAGTCTTGTGAATGCAGCCTAACACCTAGGAAGGACCTTTTTCAGTGTTGGATCCAGTTTTGAAAAGTGATAACTTGTTCATCGTTCACATGACTACTCAGCAAATTACTGGCCTTAAGGTCATGTGACTTTCACTAACATGATGAGGCTAGAGATTGGCTGAGTGGTGATGTATGTAATAGACATATTAACATGGCTTTCAGCCTGGAAGGATAGGCCCTGCTGGTAACTACTGCATGGTGATCATATCACCTCCACAATCACTTTTATTAGTTTCGGTGTAGGCCAGTCTGCAATCTTTGTCCATGTGTTGTGTGCCATGGCCAAGTTCTCTATGATGCCAGTGCTTTATAATTATGTAATCTCTGTTTTGGTAATTATACTATGATCTTTTACAGATTTGTTTTACTTTAATGTAAAATGACATAGGGGTACCATATGATCAGCTCAAAGCATTTATCTTCTGCCAGCTTTACGACATAAACATATTTGGGGAGATTTATGAGAAGTTTCTGATAAAACTCATGGTAACCGACAAGAGGTCAGCTTTCATTTTATAAACTGTTGTGGGATAAATTTCTCCTATTGTCATATGGTTACTGGATTTTACCCAATTAAACTACTTTCCCCCTTGGGTAGGGTCTGAAATATATTTTGTAGAATGTCATCTTTTGTGGCATTCTATATTCGTTTTATTTATAAAAAGAAAAAGAATCTACTCAATTCTTGTGAAAATGAGCTGAGAAGATTGCCTGCAGTCACATTCAGAGGCTCCTAGTGTAGATTCAGACAGCTACTGAACTGAGACAAAGGCTGTTAAAAAAAATAGTTGGATCACACATGAACTGTCTGTATCTCTGGTTGAGTAACTCACAGAACCACAAGCCTGTTGTGATTCTCATCTTTAATATGACTCAAAAATCATATGTTTTTAGGTACTAATGTACTAAAGATGGGGGGGGGCTTCTAAAGTGATAACCCCCTGCAGTGTCTAAACTTGATTGGCGAGGTTTATCAGAAGTGTCTAAAAGCCAAAATGTTGTAGTTGCCCATGGAAACCAATCAGAGCTCAGTTTTCATTTTATAAACAGCTGTGAGAGAATGAAATCTGAGCTCTGATTTGCTTTCCAAGGACAACCAGAACAGTTCTGCATTAGACACTTTTGATAAATCTCCCCTGATGTCTTTGAGACAATAAATGACTCCTCTTGGCTCATTTGCATACGAATTTTGAGGAGATTTTCAATAGTTTAATGGTTAAAAATTTCACATCATATTTCACATTCTAGAAAGGGCATTTCAAAGGCCACCTGAAGATGCTCGTAGTTTAGTTGGGTACAATCTGGTGATAAGATAAGATAAGATAATCCTTTATTAGTCCCACAGTGGGGAAATTCACAGCGTTACAGCAGCAGAGAGGGTACAGAGAGTGAAGTACAAAGTACAAAATATGACAACAATAATATTAGGGATAAATGAACAAAAATAAAAGGGGGATAAAAAGACATAAAAGAGACAAGCAATGATCGGCAGTTTGATGTTTAGTCTGTGGATGGGACCTGCAGGGACTGGTTAGATGGGGGGCGCAGGTTACTTCTGTTTGGGCCTTGTTTGTTGAACAGCCTGATGGCAGCGGGGAGGAATGACTTACGATAACGCTCCCTCTCACATTTGGGGTGAAGCAGTCGGTCACTGAAGGTGCTCCCCAATGCCACCACAGTCTCATGCAAGGGATGGGAGCTATTCTCCAGAATAGACTTCAACTTACCCAGTGTCCAGGATGGTGTCCCTTTAAGGGGTTATTACCATGCGCTATGGGCAGGACTACATCCCCATTAACAAATTGTAAAATCCTTCTGCAATCAGTGGTCTCGACAAATTTGAAAGCCGTTTTTTCTTCTATATTTCCAGAATGAATTTTTTTTTTATATAGGAAGTCTCCTGACAGATGACTTATGCAAGGGTTCTAATACATGACCCTTTACATCACACATACCTCATGTATACATTGTATTAGAAACCACCTAACTTGACTCCATCAATAATGTAAATGGGTTTTCCACTTTTATCATTATTTTTGTTTTGTTACGTGTTAAAACATAAGTGGTGTTCAAGAACACTGAACAAAATCCAAACTGTGAGTGAGGCTACCAGCACACAAATATCTGCCATATTGGTTGCAGTCTACGGAATTGTGGCCCATGTGTAAGGTCTGCTCACGAGCAGAAGATAGTAGAAAGAGACTGGTTGAACCAAAAAGAGCAGGAATAGTGTCTTGATTTTCAAGAGAAGTCATTCAAGACCTCCAAGAAGCAGAGCCTGTACATGTCCTCATGTACTGTGATGTAAATCCTGCATGAACTAAGCAATCCTGTCTTTTGTTTCAATAGTACCAAATAAAGATGATCCAATAGAAATAAAGTTGGGGTTATTCCCCCCCATAAAGTTGAAAATCTTCTTTTGGTAAGAGTGCGTCTGTGATTCTTTCAACACATGCATTCCTTATATCTCATTTGGATCAGAATTCTCAATATATCTTGTGTGGCACACAGTATTTAGGATTCAAAACTGGACCCACTCTCTAACTTGCCGCTCAAAGTCCTGGAAATCATGGCCAGTGAATTAATAATAATAATAATTCCTTTATTTATATAGCGCACACAGATTATGCAGCGCTACACAGAGCTTGCCAAATCAGTCCCTGTCCCCAATGGGGCTCACAATCTAATCACCCTAATAGTATGTTTTTGGAGTGTTGGAGAAAACCAGAAGACCTGGAGGAAACCTATGCAAACACGCCAGTGTTTTGCGTTAATTTAATGTAAAACACTGGCTTTCCATAGAAACGCCGATGCGATCGGGCCGCGGGCCGCCCCGTTGGTGCGGCTTGGTCTGTGTTTGCAAACGCAGCCTGAACGGCACGTGTGCCACCACCCTAAGGAAAGACTTTAAAAGATGCTGGTTGGACTTTGATTGATCCATCTAAAATACAAGACTATGCAGCATTAAACTGCTGGATATCCTCCGACATCTTTTAATGGTTCACTGTGTTGATAAATAATGTACAGTTTTTATGTGGGTTTTATGTAATTTTTTTGCATAGTGTGATGTAAAGTTCTCATTTCAGGGATTGTCTGTTTTGGGAAGATATGTTTCTAATGACCTTCTCTCTACTACTGTGGCGTGCTATAAATCTGTTCTCTACAGTACTTGTGCCTCCATGCCAACCAGTAGGCGTACAGCTTTTATGCACGGCTATTAATTTAATGTGGCATTTTGATTTGTTTCCTTTTCTGGTTGGTTTGCATTTTGTGTGCCCATAAAGATACCTTCTGTAAGTGTTTTCCTGGGGAAGGACTAGCCAGCTTTTATTCCATATCGCTCATAAATAACTTCTAGATGCACAAGAGAGGTATCGGTTCCTTGTCACTTGAGTGCTTTATATTATCTCAGAAGCATTGCTTACTAAATAGGAGTATAGGGATATAATGCTTCCATATTACTGGCCTTAATTGTCCGCAGCCCGGGCCGTGACTGACAAGCGGGATATGGATACGCTGGCTAGAATGGAATGGATACATCTCTCCTAATAAAAGCTATAATGTGACTCAATAGGATGAGGGCTAAATGGATCTCGTGTTGTTTTACAGAAATTGCATCCCATGTCATGTTGACTTGTATAATAATTCATGTTCCCTACCCGATGCTTGAAATATTAACACACAAATCACTTAGAGAGATGAACTGACCTCAGGTCAGCAGTGATGGATTTAAGCAGGCCGTAGCTTTAACCCAAAGAGGTCATGTTCTCGATGTGAGAGCAAATATTTTTTTATGCAGACTGTGTTATAATGACAGTGCTACTTATAGTAATAACCTGGGGAAAGAGTAAGTACATAAGAGAGAAAATTTGGTAAGCCATTTGGAAAATTAAAGTACAGAACTCTTGCCGATGCATTTACATTTTTTTTTTCATATTTCTCATTCTTACTAGGCAATTGCTAACTTTTGTAACCACTTGGGATCACCATGGGTCTTAATTTTAATAAGTGAAGATGTGTGGTAACACGTTGCATTTTGGTTGCATTTTCATTGCGTTTTGAAAGACATTTCAACAGCTGAGGAGAGGTGATTTTCCAAATTATTGTTAACATTTGCGTTTACAAAATGCATTGTAAATGTGATGTTAACTCATGTGTGTCATTAACATAGGTGTTAACATCACATTTACATTGTAAACACAAATGTTAACAGTGATGTAACTAGGCAAATCACCTTTCCTCAGCTGCTGTAGTGCATTTCAAAAAGCAACCAAAACTCCGTGTGACCTCGCCATGTGTAACCATAAAATTTATATAATGTAAATACAAAAATTAATTGAAAAATAACAGGTTAATGTGCAAAATTTTGAAATTTTGAAAATCAAGTGAACTAATTCGAATTTACATGTTAAAACAGGGTCCATGAAAAAAACCCTTCCTTTGTGCCTGGACCAGGTCAGATTTGCACCTAAAAAGTCCCAAAAATAAGCAAAAAAAGTGATACATAAGTGAGAAGTCGTACGGTACATCTGGAAAATAAAGATACATAAGGCACACTGCACAAAGTGCAGACCAAGGTGCACTTGAAAAACAACAGCAAAAGTTGCAGTGAAAAGTGGCAAAAAGGAGACAATTTAACTCTGTGTGTGATGGCTCTTTGAGCACTGACTACAGCAGCAGTCCATTACTTGTGATTCTTCCTCAAAGTTATGAATGGCTTTTTTTTAACATTCCTTTGAAGGCTGCGGTTATCCCAGTTGCTTGTGCACCTTTTTTACCACACTTATTTCTTCCACTCAGCTCTCCATTATTGTGCTTTGATACAACACTCTGTACAGCCAGCTTCATTAGCAATGATCTTTTGTATCTTACCCTCCTCGTGGGGGGAGACAATGACTCACTTCTGCACATCTGTCAAGTCAGCAGTCTTCCCAATGATTGTGTCACCTACAGAACCAAACCAAGGGACCTTTTAAAATTCTTAGGAAGCCTTTGCAGGTATTTTTGATTCATTATTAAAATTTTCTGAGATAATGACTTTTTGGTTTTCTTTGGCCATAATCATGATTTGGAGATTCTCTGGGATCCCTGTGTCTTTCTCACATTTCTACGTGCATACAAATGCCTTGCTGGTCACCTTTTTGCAGGAGTTGCAGAAATTCCCAGGCCTGTCTCTTCATGTACAGACGGGTACATGAGGTACAATCTAAAATTCTACAACACCCCTTTAAATTGAGTTTATATGATGTTAATTGCAACTGTATGATTAGTACATCAATTCAGAACAGTCTTGCACCATTTTGGGGTTTTTTTTAGGTTGTCTTTAGAGTGCCTTGTAGAAGCCCTCCTTACACATATTTTTGATTTCTCACACTTTACACCTCAGGAAATGCTGGCTACAATATTGTAATAATAATTTATTAACATTTATAAAACCTAAATGCAGGGCACTACGGAGGAGATTTACATAGTCGCTACATATAGTAGAAGTACAACTACCTGTCATGGAATTACTAGAACATCCCCTTCCCTAGCTTTGGTTAGGAGTTCTGTAAATGCTATTTTGAGAACTGACCATACAACACATTGCAAGAATCATTCTGTTAATGCACAGTGTAAGTCTTCTGCCCATTGCATTGATCATGGGCAGATGACAGAACGGCATGCTTGATCCTGGTCAGTACTCCTGTGATGTCAGATGTGTGTTTCCATAGCAATCTCCAAGCATGATAATAAGTGCTTCCGCCCAGGGAATTCCGCACATTTCAGCCTTGTTTGTCTGCTGTGGAGCAGGAGGGGATGGGGGGCAATTTGTGTTCCACTCGGTGTTTGATATCTGGATGGGAGTGAAACTGAACAATAGTTTGTGCTCCAGAAGGTCAATAAAAGTGAAGATGTACGTGCTGCTGGCCATTGTACTGCTGCTAGGGATTCAGGGCAGCTGTTCACATTCCAGGATGGGGGACTAGTTAAATGATCATGCTTTCTTAGGAGACTGAATTCTCCTTAGATGACCCATCTCGCTTCCAGTAATTGTCTTTAATGTAAAAAAAAAATCAGAAATAATGCTTTAAGTACAGTATAGAGCCAGAACACCAAAGCGTCACTATTTTAATTAGATTTTCATTGTTCCATAGTAAATCCACTGGTGACTATAGAATCCCAGTTTTAGGAAAGTTAATTAGATATGTTCCATGTACTTGAATAGTTTGCTGCTGGTGTTTCAATATGTAAATTTCACGTTTCCTCCACCAGGTGCTAAAAGTTGGTACGAAGTTGAGAAAAATATAAAAATAGATGATCCTACGCTCCAGTGCCCACAAATGTAGTCACGTTACAAAAGGGGATCAAGATGTCTGAAGGCTTTGTGCTCGAATAATGTGAGCCTCTGATATCCAAGCTGTTCCTATGATAACAAATTCTGCTTTGAGAGCTGGAGGGTGTTCATTTGTTCATTGTCGTAGGCATAAAGTAGCCACATCAAAGGGGTTGGATCTCATCCCTGAAGTGGGATGTTATGTGAGTTTGTCTGGTCGTAGTAGTAATATTATCTATTTAATGCAGTGTAATCTGTTATTGGCAGTCACTTAAAGGGAATTGTTTTTAAACCAAATTAAAAAAACAAACAAAAAAAAAAAAAAAAAAAAATATATATATCCATGGAGCTATCTTCATAAAACATTTTACCACAAAATACTGCGAAAACGTATTGACTTCAGTATAAGCCTAGGCTGGGAAATGCATTGGCCGCAGCCTCACACAGTAAAAATGCCCAGTAGCCTTTCTCACCCTCTCCCAGGTAGAGTAATGCCCCATGCGGCGCCCTCTCCCAGGTAGAGTAATGCCCCATGCGGCGCCCTCTCCCAGGTAGAGTAATGCCCCATGCGGCGCCCTCTCCCAGGTAGAGTAATGCCCCATGCGGCGCCCTCTCCCAGGTAGAGTAATGCCCCATGCGGCGCCCTCTCCCAGGTAGAGTAATGCCCCATGCGGCGCCCTCTCCCAGGTAGAGTAATGCCCCATGCGGCGCCCTCTCCCAGGTAGAGTAATGCCCCATGCGGCGCCCTCTCCCAGGTAGAGTAATGCCCCATGCGGCGCCCTCTCCCAGGTAGAGTAATGCCCCATGCGGCGCCCTCTCCCAGGTAGAGTAATGCCCCATGCGGCGCCCTCTCCCAGGTAGAGTAATGCCCCATGCGGCGCCCTCTCCCAGGTAGAGTAATGCCCCATGCGGCGCCCTCTCCCAGGTAGAGTAATGCCCCATGCGGCGCCCTCTCCCAGGTAGAGTAATGCCCCATGCGGCGCCCTCTCCCAGGTAGAGTAATGCCCCATGCGGCGCCCTCTCCCAGGTAGAGTGGTACGTGAAGTGTGGTGTACATATGTTTTCGGCCCCCAGTACTCCGATACCTAGTTACCTAGTTGCCAATTGTTCTTAGAAGTGATATCTGTATGGGATTTATTCTCAGTATAACTACAGCTGTTTTGTGAAATCTCAGAGGTTTGCTGCTAGAGAACATTAGTGAACAAACGACTTCATAAACTCAGGGGCTACAAGTGCTCTACCAGTGCAATAAACACTATTTACTTTGTGGAATATCAATGAACTACTTTAAAATTTGTGGCTGTTTAAAAATTTGGGCAACTTCAAGGGGTATGAACACTTTACAACCCACTGTACATGTACAGTCATCAGCAGTGGTACATTGAGTTATTATAACTGTATAGCCAGAGCATTTTGTTTACATAGTTTTGACCCAAATTCTAAAACTTTATTGGCTTATGTTCTTTGACTTTCAGCTGTACACAGTACAAGGGAATAAGTCTGTAATCCCCACGGAGATAAGACCCAATATGAGTACCCTTTTGTAATTTAATGCAAAATTACTTTTTGTTATATTAAAAAAAAAAGTGGAAAAAGTGGAAAAGGTTTTCAGTAAAAAAAAAAAAAATAATAATGGTGTTTTCTATGAGTAAAAACAGAAACCACTAATTGGCTTTTATTCCACTTAATGGTAATTACTCATAGATCCAGGCAGTGTTACTGTGGTAAGCGTATTTGTTATCCATGGCCGACTTACTTGTAAAATCAACTGTTAAAATTGTGCTATTGATTGGGAAGTGCTCTGGGGGGGGTGTTACCAGAACACCCCCCCCCCTTTGTTTCAGCTTCACAGACTGTCTCATAGGCATAATTGTAAAAGTTTATTTTAGAAGGAAGGAGGCCATGGATATAAAAATATTACCGCAGTCACGGTGCCTGGATTTATGAGTAAGTGTCCCTGGTTTATGTTGCTTTATTTATGATAGATTTTTGGTTGTTTCCCTTTAAATGTCTTTGCCATGTAGAGAAGCTGACATCTCATTCATCCATTTTTGTAAATAACCTACAGGACATTGGGCTACGTTTACTATGCGCATCTGGTGGACAAGTCATACAAAAGTGGCTTTCCAGATTTGCACACCACGTGCTCCAAAATTGTGCAGGCTTTGGAATATTTACCATGGTGTCCACCAGAAGAACGGTGGAAACCACAACTTCAGTCTACACCAGGTCAGAACTGACCAACTTTCAATCAGGCAGTTGTGTACTCTTCCATATTTACTGAAGAGGCCGGAGCTGGAAATCTTATGTGCAGTAAGCTGGGGGGTGGTGGTGGTGGGGGTTAAAGAGCATCTACCACCAGGATGAAGTATTGTAAACCAAGTACACCTACATATTGGTGTGTGCCCCCCTCTTCTTTAGCTTCTTAAACCCTTGTTTTTTTTTTAAAAATAGAAATGTTAGAGCCTTAGGGACTCCAGGATTCATGACATTTAGGGAGCCCAGAGCCTCCCAAGCTCATTTGCATACATTTTAAAACCCTTTTTTTAAAAACATGTAAGTTTACTTGGTTTACAATCCTTCATCTTGGTCTTAGATGACCTTTAAGACTGGCATTTAATACGACAGTCTTAATAAATTTCCCTAATTATTTCTAGCAGAAGTCAAGGAATGGACTGGAGGTAAGAGCATATATAATTTCTATGTTTGCTGCTTCTGAGACGTCTGTATGACTGTATCTGACTGACTGATGTGAGCAGAACTTTTCTTTTTTCATTTTTATTTCAGAAATACAATAAATTAGATCTGTGCGGCTTTTCTTTCCCAGTGCAGATCATTATTATAATAAGAAATTGGTGGAATGAATGCAGAGAAAATAAATATTCACTTTCTTTTTGTGCAGCCCAGCCAAAAATGTGTGCACCCATCACATGAGCAATGAGAATGGGAGCAATACTAAAAGACATTAATCTTCCTGTAAGAGAAGAGCGGTCAGCACTTTTAAGGAAAATACATATTTTTAGACTTTTGTTTTCCCTGTGGCACAGCTCATGGTTTATGGAAAGTATTGAAACACTGCAGCTTTCGGCTTGTAAAAGTTTCCCTTGGATTTATAGAGTGAGTAAGTGCATATCCATGTAAAATTTTATAAACCTATTCAGTAGAGTGTTTTGCAGAGACTTCAATGTCCTCTTGGGATTACCAGCCCAAAAGAGGTGTATCCCCCTTACTTATCGTGTATTGTGGATAATGCAGGTACAGTAGGAAGTGTCATTTGGGGGTTGGGAATATCAACTAGAGACCCCTTCATAGGGAAAAAGATTGTAATCCCTCTGCATAGCTGGCACTAACCAACCGGTGACAATTTTGAATAATCTGTAAGACTATTTTTGGCTTCACTTATCGCCTGCCCTGACCATCTACTCTTTTGCCCAAAATGAAAAAAAAAACAGCCTGTTGGATTAAGCACAATCCGAAATGTTTTGGGAGGAAGTACAACAAGTAGGACACCAGGTATGTGGACAAACAATTCCAATCTGATTCTGTACCTTTTCCACTGTGACTCTTGGGAGGATGAGGAAACTTAACCTTGTTCTTCGTCGATCTTGAGATTATTCCACACTCCTGGTCACTAACATGCCAGTTGAAAAACTAACCTAGGACCTGTCTGCGTCTAGGGTGATAGACTTGACCCGTCTGCGTCTAGGGTGATAGACTTGACCCGTCTGCCATTAGGGTGATAGACTTGACCCGTCTGCCATTAGGGTGATAGACTTGACCCGTCTGCCTCTAGGGTGATAGACTTGACCCGTCTGCCATTAGGGTGATAGACTTGACCCGTCTGCCATTAGGGTGATAGACTTGACCCGTCTGCCTCTAGGGTGTTAGACTTGACCCGTCTGCCTCTAGGGTGATAGACTTGACCCGTCTGCCTCTAGGGTGATAGACTTGACCCGTCTGCCTCTAGGGTGATAGACTTGACCCGTCTGCCTCTAGGGTGATAGACTTGACCCGTCTGCCTCTAGGGTGATAGACTTGACCCGTCTGCCTCTAGGGTGATAGACTTGACCCGTCTGCCTCTAGGGTGATAGACTTGACCCGTCTGCCTCTAGGGTGATAGACTTGACCCGTCTGCCTCTAGGGTGATAGACTTGACCCGTCTGCCTCTAGGGTGATAGACTTGACCCGTCTGCCTCTAGGGTGATAGACTTGACCCGTCTGCCTCTAGGGTGATAGACTTGACCCGTCTGCCTCTAGGGTGATAGACTTGACCCGTCTGCCTCTAGGGTGATAGACTTGCTGAAAAAGTTGTTCATTACCGAGATATTGGAATCGGCAGAAATCCAATTTGACACAAAAATGGAAATGTTTCTTTACTACTCCTCTCAAGCTGAGAGATTCTCCTTGATATATCCTTTTACTTTGGGAAGGTTAGGTTTACACCTGTGTCCTACTGTTTAGTTGGGGGTTTAGAAGGGTCAAGAGAGGGACATTTCTATCGGCTTGTGATCCATGATTCTATGTACTATGGCTTTGCACCATGTTCACGGCTGTTTTCTGGGGCCTGCGTGCGCAGTATATGTTTTTGCTGTCGATTAAAAAATGTAAATCTACAATAAATTTAACATCTATCCACTAGCTTAACCCATAACTCCATTCTTACGTTTGTGAAAATCCTGATGAAATTTGTATCAGACGGTGGAGGAAATAAGTGTAGCATTATCTATTCCTACTTAGTCTAAAGTCTAAGAAGGGTGGCAAGTGGTGCTTGTGCCTATACCTACCTTATAAATAGTCTCTCTGTTGGATAAGGAAGATTGTTTTCCCAATGATTTCTGGCACCTTTGCTTGCTTAGTCTCCATCAGATCACATAGCTTGGTGCGGGGAACGTCAGTAATTTGCTTGGCTGAGTATATTTGTGCGGCTTCTCTAAGCACTGTATCATGGAATTGTGAATTCTGAATGCTGAGCTATAATCAACATCTTCTCCACTTGAGCGAGTTCGGTAAATTGTATGATAATCGTAAGCTACATTCTAAACTTGCTGAACAGGCGGATGGCAATGTGGAACATATACCACCCTTTCTCAGCTCATATGCTGGTATCTGTAATGAAGACGTGGGGCAGCTCACCGCAGAACACTCAATGGGGCAATTACTGAGAGTACTGGGAATAGACTTTCCGTATCCACTGATATCAAGAAAGGAATACAAAATACTCTGAATTCAGAATTAAATTGGATATTTATATACATTTCTATTAAACATATTGATCCAGAAAAAAAAAAACAATAAATCCAAGTGTTCAAAAAAAATACTGATGAACCCTTTTGTGACCTGAATGTCCAGGTCAAATTTTGAAGTTCTGTTCTTTGGTACTGCTTTACAGTCGGTCCCCTACTTAAAGGACACCTGTCATCAGGTCTGTGTCACTTGTCCTGTCACTACTACCTGTTGGAGCAGCTCACAAGGATCCCATCCCAGCCTTTATCTAGTTATTTCATACATTATTTATTGTAAAATCATCTATTCTTTATCATGTAAATGAGGCTGGTCACATGGTCAGAGGCAGTGATGTCACCCCTGTTACCCCTCCCCTCTCCTCCCCCTGCTCATGTCTGTGTGTAATGTATAGTAAAGCATGGCTAGTGTGTGCTGCATCTGCTGACATGCTGCATCCTCCTAATACACATGTGACATCAGCTACATATGAATCTGACATGTTCTGCTGTAACATGGCTGCCTGGAGCTGCTGTATCTCTCCTAAACACACACACATGCACACACAGGCTGCAGGGGGCGTGGCCACCAGCACCAGGAAGCACATCATTATACAGCCTCACACCATTATACAGGCTGTCAGTCATGCACTGGGGGTGTGGCTGTGCCTCCCACTCATGAATAGAGTGGACAGCTTGAATATGCTAATGCTTCATTGGACATTTCACAGGTCATTTGCATACAGCTTTAGGACCTCATTGCTTAGGTTTACAGGCATGTAGAGGGACAATGAAGGGACAGAGGCAATGCTCTCTAATGACAGTTTATGAAAATATATTTAGTTTAGGGGGGTTATTTTGCATGACAGGTTCTCTTTAAAGGGGTTCTCTGGAGGTGGAAAAACATGGCTGCAGTCTTCCAAAAACAGCGCCTCACCTGACCATGGGTAGTGTGTGGTATTGCAACTAAGCTCCATTCATTTCTATACAGCTGAGCTGCAGTACTGGCAGTAACCATGGTCGGACCCCTCTGCCCACTGTGACCTATGTTGAAGCTCTCTGGATGCTTTACTTTAGTCCCAGGCTGCAATGATCAGCTGTAAGGTGTCTGTAATGAAGCTTTATTGATAATCCTTGGACCAATTACAGCAAAAAAATGGTGAAACTCCTAATTGTCACTGGGGCAAAAGCATTTTTTTGCCTGAATCTACCATTATAAAATATACAGTTTCAACTTGCATACAAATTCAACTTAAAAACAAACCTATGGAACCTATCTTGTATGTAACACTTTGACTGCCTGCACATATGACAATTTTTCCTTTTTTTTTCTTGACCTGCATCAGTTGATAGGATGGCTTTATTCATTTTTTGTTTTTTTTTTTGGAATTTGCAGATAAATGAATAAAAATTATTTAAAAAAGTGTTTTTTTTTAAGTTTTGCAATTACCAATAAAATTCAATATCACATTTTTATCACAATATGTTAAAAATATTTATGGTGTCAATCCCTCGCCCTTCCTTGTTTTTATTAAAGGTGCAGAGTGTGCATGTCCTTTTTTTTTCACTGTAAGTTCTGACTGCTTCTTCTGTATCAGAGATATTCACGGTTAAAGTAAGGGATAACAACCTGTGTATAAAAATCAGATTTTTTTTTATTGCAAAATCAACATTTGATTTCTCCTGTTATGTGACACCTACAAACACATTAGCATTAAAGGAGAGATGTGCCACTATACACATGCTATCTGCAAAGGATATCTACAAATAGAAGGTATATAGCTGTGTGTTATTTTTACTTGTTATTTTCTTTCCTGGATTAGTACATTTTATGTATTGATATAAATACACTATATTATACCACTTAATATATAACACAACTACATTTGTAATGTAAGTTTCTGCAAATTGCTAATACTACAGTTTGTTTTTTGTTTTTTTTTTCCCTCCGGGAAGGCCAGTTTCGTGGCTACAATATGACTAGATTACGCAGTGCTGCACAGAGCTTGCCAAATCAGTCCCTGTGCCCATGGTGCTCACAATCTAATCAATTTTACTGTTTTGTTGCTGTTTTTAGCTCCTATAACTGATGGTCAGTATAAAATTCCAGTGTGTGGGCAGGGACTCTCTAAGCAGTCACATTATCATCTCTCTATGCTGTGAGCTGACAAAGGGGTTCGATTATCAGGGTACAGGTTTATATACACTTTCATTTAGCTTCTGAACATTGAACTAGTATCTGACACATAGAAAGAGAGATGAGACAGATCAGAGATAGATTGTGAGATGCATATTACACATTACATTATCGGCTCTATCTCACCCATAACATGCACATAGCTCTGCTATATGCCTCCCTCCCCCTCCCCTGGATAAAGACCTTATCTGCCTGTAGCTTGTAGATTTACTCTCCTCATGATGTGTTTCTTGCTGACAGGAAGTCCCTGTGTGAGCTGGTCCTGGAATGCAGTTGTGGGGGCTGGAGTGCAGATAGCAGCTCAGTGCAGCGTCAGACAGGAGAACAATGTGCCCTGTCCGACCCCAAAGTCAAAATATTCAGTCGGGTCCAGGGGCAACTGAAATTGTATACACCAGGACTGATAGAGACTGGTTGGAATTGTCTGTGAAATGCTGCATTTCTATTAACACATTCTCTAATTCACTGTTATTATTTTGTTATCCTGAGTATATTTAAGAATCTTGTCTTCGTAGGAATACCCCTTTAAGGACCCAGCCCGATTTTTAAAATCTGCCATGTGCCACTATATGCGATTTATAACTTTTAGCGAGAAAGAAAGAGCGTGTCATACCAGCCCAACAATTGTCAATAATAATAGCAATCTTTATTAGAACAACGACACAAGACCTCAAAAACATAAAAACGCTTAAAAGGTGCAATGAAGCACACTGTACACGACTTGGTGAGTACAATATAGTCAACCTCACAACCCCCCCCCCCCCCTGGCTGTTAGAAAATTACATGGTGTTTATGTAAACAAATTTTGTAAACCAAAAAAAGTCAAAATGCAATACAAGAGTATAATAAACATGTGAAGCAACCCTCACTATATAACCTGTCCAAGCACAGGCAGGGTGTAGCAGGAGGATAAGACACACCTAGGTAATCACCCCACGCGTTACGTCACTAAATGTCATGAAGATTGCGATTATTATTGACAATTGCATGGGGTGGTATGACAGTCTTTCTTTCTCGTTATGTATTATTATAGTGTCTATGGCCTAAATATAACATCACTTGCGGTGCAGGACTCCACTTTTTTGTAAATGTCCACGATTATAACTTTTATTAACTTTTTAACGTACCAAGATGATTTTCAGAATGTGTTATTTTGTGGCCTGTTGTACTTCACCTTAGCGCTATATTTTGGTTGAAATGTTTTGCATTTATTTCTGAAGAAAAATTCACATGGTAAAAATTTAAAAAAATTACAGATTTTTCTGATTTCTGAATGTAATGCTCATCATACAGTTAGTCTAACCTCCCAAATAGGTTACTAACAAACATTAACCATATGTCTACTTTATGTTGACTACATTTTTTTTATTATTTTATGTAGAGGTGTGTAGCATTTGCTAGGCTTATAACATACCATAACAAGAGAAACCCCTAAGTGACCCCATTTGAAAACCAAACCATTCAAGGAGTATAGTAACACTATTTTATCAACTTTCTTGGTGGAAATGCAAAAAAAAAAAAATCTATCCTGTTGCTGATTTTTATTTTTATTTTTTTTTTTACTTTCATTTTTTGTTTTGTACACCATATAGCTTAGATAATGTTATTTTTCTTCTATGGATTAGTACAATTACAGCAATATCCTATTTATATAGCTTTTTATGTTTGAATCATTTTGCTGAATAAAAATGCATTTGGAGAGAAAAATCACGTGTTTATGCTTCTAAGAAGCATAACATTTAGATTTTTTTTTAATGAGCTGTTTTGGGCTTATTTTTTTGCGGAATCAGTTGCATTTTTAAATACAATCATTGTGGTGTAAATGTGACATTTTGATTATATTTATTGCTTTTTTGTTCATGTGCATAAATCCAAATTTTTGGCTTTTTTATATTCTTAAAGCATCAAATGTCAAACAACATCATGGGTAGTGAAAATTACAGTTTAGACATAACGCAGTCCAACGCAGCAGACCAGTGTGATTGTCAAAGTACAGGAGGATGAGAAATATTCAACAAAATATGGAGACCATAGAGGGCATGTGTTCAGGAGACCATTCTGTAAGCAGGGGAGTGCTGTAAGTCAGGCCAAGGGGCCCATCATTTAAAGTAAGAATCACCCGTGAAGTGTAGTTCAGTAGTTAGTTCATCCATTCTGCTAATATGTTCAATTTCCGTGAACCAATCTGAAATGGATGGGGGAGTGGTAGACTTCCTTTGGCATGTTTTTTTTTTTTTTTGTTGTTTGTTTGTTTTTTTACAGTATTCCTCATATGGATTTAGTAACAATTTTACTGGTTGTTACAGATGCAGAGATATATTACCGTTTATACTCGTGTATAAGCCGAGTTTTTCAGCACCAAAAATGTGCTGGAAAATGTCCCCTCGGCTTATACACGAGTCTATTACAAAAAAAATTTACCCACTTAAAAAAAATAAACTTATATACTTACCCTCCGATTTCAGCGCGGCTTCCCGATGTCAGCGTGCTCCGTCTTCTTTCTTCTCCGCGGCTCCTCTTCTTTCTTCTGTCATGGACGCGGCCATGTTTTCTTTGTGGCCGCGCATACTATGACGTCGGCATCGGCCACTTCATGCGCCTGCTAGAAGAAAACATGGCCGCGTCCATGCCGGAAGAAAGAAGAGGAGCCGCGGAGAAGAAAGAAGACGGAAGACGGGGAGCCGCGCTGACATCGGAGGGTGGGTATATAAGTTTATTTTTTTAAGGGCTGTGGGGGAAGGCTGGCTGTATACTACTAGGGGCTTGCTGTATAATACCAGGGGCTTGCTGTATACTACTAGGGGCTTGCTGTATACTACTAGGGTCTGGCTGTATACTACTAGGGGCTGGCTGTATGCTACTAGGGGCTGGCTGTATGCTACTAGGGGCTGGCTGTATACTACTAGGGGCTGGCTGTATACTACTAGGGGCTGGCTGTATACTACTAGGGGCTGGCTGTATACTACTAGGGGCTGGCTGTATACTACTAGGGGCTGGCTGTATACTACTAGGGGCTGGCTGTATACTACTAGGGGCTGGCTGTATACTACTAGGGGCTGCTGTATACTACATGGGGGCTGGCAGGCTGTATACTACTAGGGGCTGCTGTATACTACATGGGGGCTGCCAGGCTGCATACTACTAGGGGCTGCTGTATACTACATCGGGCCTGGCAGGCTGTATACTACAAGGGGCTGCTGTATACTACATGGGGGCTGGCAGGCTGTATACTACAAGGGGCTGCTGTATACTACATGGGGGCTGGCAGGCTGTATACTACTGGGGGGGGGGTTGACCAATGCATTTCCCACCCTCGGCTTATACTCGAGTCAGTAGTTTTTCTCAGTTTTGGTGGTAAAATTAGGGGTCTCGGCTTATACTCGGGTCAGCTTATACTCGAGTATATACGCTATATCTACTGTTTGTGTGGTACATAAACTGAGCCAAGTGCTGAGGGGGCAGGGGGTGGGATGAGACGGCGTAACAGTCTGTAAAGCCAGATCATAGAGGGGCTAGGGTAGCCCCTTGGGTTAATTAGCATAATGTTAAGAGCTGAATTAAGAAGGAGGCCATGGATAACAAAGAAGATTACCACAGTCACAGTGCCCGCCTCTATGAGTGTCCCTGGTTTATCATGCTTGAATTTGATGTTCGATTTTCTTTAATAGATTCTAAACACACTCTTTAATTTACGAAGTTTGCTTGTTATTAAAATACATGATATATTTTGGGTACTGCATTGGGATTGTCCTAGTACTAAAGAGAACTTGTCACCATGGAACGGCACTGTAGTGTTCAGACATTGAGCAGTACAAGCTGGGCAGTTTCTTTTTCATGGTGACCAGAGAGAGAAGCAAATGTCATTACCTGCTTTGTTGGTAAATGTCTTAAATATCTTAAAAGGTACTCGCTGTGGCATATGGTGCTATACTGGAATTCTCTATAGTCCTTATTGTCCCTCTGAGATATTATCTCCAAAGGATTTATTGCCCTGTTATTGCATGTGAAGCTCCAGATCTTTGACCTCTAGCCATATAGCTATTAATTGATTACAAAGTCCACGAGAGAGTGATTTCACCCTGACAGAACAGCACAATAGCCTGGAAACTGTGACTACTATATTATAAATGTTACCATTACTTATTATGTGTAATATGGACATTGCTTCTAAAAAGTTGGGAAATATTTACTAAAATACTATGTCTGAAAGTGTCATTATTATTCAAAAATGTTCCACTACTTTAATTTCAGAAGCCGTTTTGGAGGCACATTAAGCATAGAGGCAGGGCTGGGCCGACTCCAGGTTTTAGTAGGTCCCTGGGTGACAAGGCCTCAATGGGCCCCTCCGCAGTGAACTAGGCAGCATTAATGAGAGCCACTACCAGATGTGTGCTTACCTGCATGACCGCAGCAGCTATGGAGCTCTGTAGCGGTCACTTTTAGTGCACCAGGGGAGTTTACAGGAGGCAGCCGCTGCCCCCCCCCCCCCATTAGCTGTTGCTGGGTGGCTGACCTGTTCCCTATAATAAATGCAGTTTGCAGCTCATAGATTCCTGCAAACTGACCTGTATGTAAGTCCTCACTGATATATTTTTTACGGAGTAACAATTGCAACATATATTTTTTTGTCCCTGGGGCAATAGGATTTTGAAAATGTATTAAATATATTAACTATTGGAAGTCTGCGACTAAATTTCTGTAAATTACCTGTATCCAGAGACCTTCACCAGAGATGACAGTGGGAAGAGAAGTCCATTTTGTAACTAGGGGTTGTCTGTAAGTCGGATGTTCTTGGGTCAGGGACTGTCTTTATTGGGTGAGGGGGAAGGTATTACGGTTTCCTGGTCATGTGATATGACACAGGTGCAGCAGTTTGACATCACATGACCATGGACAGATTTTTATGCAATGGAAGAAAACTATGAAACTTCTTATAGAATGACGAGATCTAGAAAATGAGGAGTTGAGATGGACATTATATTGGAAAATTGTATAACTTTTTTTTTTATACGAAAACTTACATTTTGTTTTTAAAAACCGTTCACAGTCCTTAAATGGGTTGTCCAAATGTGTCCTTTAGGCAACAGTGAATTATGATATTATGGCGCCAGTATCTCTTGGAATACCTTGGCAATATTGCATCTTATGGGATGTGCAACTATATTTTTTTCACACACAAATGCACTTCTGTATATTCCCAAATAAAATCCATAGAATTAGACTATTTAGAGATTTTTTTTTTATACTGACTCTCAGGTGCATAGACCCTACATTGTATAGCAATGAGTACAGTACTTTGCCATTTCTATCCACCATTGGTAACCAATATGAGATCTGACAGACTATTACTTCTAGTTCTCTTGTAGAAAATATTCTATTCATGGACAACTTGAGAAAGGAAAATCTATAATCTATATGTAGACCGTGATTGCTGTAGCTCTTGGTAATGGTTTTGAAGCGAGGCAATGATGTTAGTACTGTGATACATTGTGAAACGGGGATACATTATATTGCCCTCAAGCTTCCAAATTAAAGCGCTGGAAATGATTACTTCTCACGGCTGCCTGTTCTTCACACTAGCAGCTTACAGTGTAATATATTGTCTCGCCTCCAAGTCTCCAGGCACTCCCCTCTTCCTTCATACGAGAAGATGTTGCCGTCTTTCTCAGGTTATCATGATTCAGAGTGGGGGCTACACGACGGTGGTTAATTAATATTGAGAAAGCTAAAAAAAAATCTAGGTTTACCGGTTGACGTCCATGAACCAAACTGCACATACCGAGAGACTTTATATTAAGTCTCTTTATTATTCCATTCTGGCAAGCGGCAGAATTGGATTTGAGTCAAATACTTTTTCCTTATTCCTATGTCCTTATCTAAATTTAGATTTATGTAGAGGCGAATGTCGGTCTGAGGAAGAGAATTAAATAAACAAAAATCTGCCACTTCACGTCTTCCTGACAGAAACATTTTCTTTCCTCGCGTTTTATACAAGAGGGGATTTCGCACAATTAATTTCCACAGCAAAATAATGTTCTCTGCTGTCAATGAAGCCGGCATGCTCCAGTGACTCCACCACCAAGGTGCATTGTTAATTACCGCGCTCTTTATTATGGCGTAGCTGCAGAGTTCTCGCCATTAATTGACCCCTTGTTTATAGTGCATACATTATCATAATATATAGGCATAGGGCCAAGGTCTGGAAAATCCAAAGAAGGAGAATATATATTCAAGAGAGCAGTTTTTGGTTAGGAGAGATTATCAATGAAAAGGGATGGTCTGATATTTGGTCCTACAAAGACAACTACAACAATTTTAATAAAATACAAGTTTCAACATTTGTGTCATAAGATGAGATCAGGTGACAATACAGACACAAAAGTCATTCTAAAATATGTAATAAACATGGTGCTTTTCTTGCATAGTTGTAAGGTGTTGGCTTCCTAGATAGTAAGCCTTTCTGGGAGATGATAGGGGGTGTTGCCATCTGCAATAGGACATACATGAACATGAGGAGAGGGGTAATCAAAGTTTTTACTAACAAGCCTTGAAAAAGCAGAGCAATTGCTACTTCTGACCTCCACACATTACACCACCTCCACACCAAGTGGTTGAGGAGGGGTGTGGAATGGGCCATGTTATAGCTCATGTTATAGCACATTTTTATAACAAGTAGGGCCTTATATAGTATTGATCCAACTGTCATGAACCAACAGTATTTTAGTATGTCCAGCACGGTGTGTGTGCGTTGGGGAAAGGGGGGGCTCAAGTGCAGTCTGAGGATGTGCCACGTCTTGATAAATGCCCTACCCCCAATAATACTTTTCTTTACAGTCTACTTTGTGTTATTATTTAGCAAATATCTGTGATGTTCAGAACCTTTTAAACTTCAAAACCATTGTCTGTACTCTGTTATATGGCAGAGCATATTGTGGAGATATCCTGCATACTGACTGTCTGCTATACGTAGGAACATGGATTTGCATGAATTTATACGTAATGATTTTTTACATATTTATAAATCTGGAACGTTTAATGACCTATCCACTGGACAAACAGTACAATAATTGTCTGAAAGATGCATGACCCACGTCTGTCTGAAGAGCTCGGGTTCCCTTGTCTTGCAGTGTGTGGAGCATCGGCTGCACTTGTATGCAGAACGTCAACTTAGAAGTGAGGTGTAAATTTGTTGTATAAAATCGGGAAGCCAGAGAGTTTAGTACTGAAGTCAAACTAGCCCTTCCTCAGAATTCCCCCTGAAAGCATCCAGGGACATCAGTACCCACCTCTTCTGGAGCCTGCTGTATGATATCAGTCACAGTAGGGGGTTTGTTTTGAGTTGAGGAGAACTTGACTTCAGTGATGAACTCTTCACCTCCATGACTTTATAAATACAATGTGCCTCCCACTTCAGTGTAGATTTTCTGGATGATGCAACCACCCAGGGACATGATATAAACTTAATTTGGAAGGTGTGAATCTGCTTGGCAACACACTAGTAGTGGCTGACAGGTTCCCATTAATGTGTTGCAAAAAGTCTGCATGTGTGTTTTGGCTCATTACAGGAACTGTTGAAAAAAAAATAGTCTGCTTTATCACTTCTACACTTGCTGGCAGACACTGCTTACCTTGGGGCTGTGAAATGTTCCGTCATGTGCGTCTCTGTCTGACATAGTGCTAATTACTTTTATTGACCCATGCTACACTCTATCAGTCACCTCAATATCACTGCTTTGATGTAGCACACTGTAATTATTCTGGAATTTTCTGATGAAATGCTCCTATTCAGGCACATAAAGAGTAGGCCATGTTCTGGGTCCTAAGAAGTCATTAGAAATAAAATACAATGGATGTCCCCTTTCAGTAATTTCCCACCTTCCTTATAATAACATTGTCCTTGGACATTTGTAAAGGGAGCCTGTCAATTCCCAGGTCACATACTGTATAAATGACAGTATGATCTTGTAGATGAAGAGTACTTCCTCATAAATATGCCTTTCATAAGATACAATGTGACCAGAATGCCGAAACATCTATATGTTTATTTGGATCCCTGACCAAACCCTATATTTTGAAGGTTAGTCCTTTTTTTTTTTTTATCCTCTGGGACCTGTCGGCGAAACTAACAAACTTGGAGTTAATAAGTTATCACTTGCTTATCAGTTCAGGTATACCTGCTAGGACCCCCAAGAAGTCCACGAACTTTGTCTAAGTTTCTCCTGCATAAGCTGCTGATCCATTTATGTATGAGACCTCCAGATCTCACAAAGCTCTCAAAGCGTCTAAGGCAGTATTCACATCTCGCTTAATGTCTCCGTTGTAAGGATACATCTGGAAGATTCCCAATGCATCCTTACAATGGAGGGATTCAACTTACCATCCTGATCCTCCCTACTGAAAGCAGGAGGAGGAGTGAACAGGCTTAGGGTATTTTCCCCAATGTTTTCCCTGTCCTTATATTGCCAATGACCTTATTGGAGACCTCCCTGTGCGTACACTTAGCAGAGGCCAAGGGAGGGATGTAACATGTTGCAATAGTCTCCCATAAATCACAATGGCCTCCACTTAGTGTACACGCCACTCAGCAGGAGGGAGCAGGATTGAATGACCTAGCGGAGTCCTTTCTTTCTGTGTTTTTCACAGTATACAACATACATGAGCTGCACGTATGACCAAAAACAAGACGTGAATGTAGCCCAAGAGATGAAGGGCGAGGCGAAGGGACTTCTATTCTTATGCTCATTAGGACTACCAATAAGACAATTGGCTGTACTTTACTGATATAACCTCATATATTATAGTAAATTCTGGATCGGCTTTAAAATTGCAATGTTGACTAGGTCCATTGCAGAGTCTGCATTCCCCCAGAGACGTGGCCTTGAAAATCTATCTGACGTGAAGATTGAACTCTAAGCAGTTTCCGGTATGTGACCAAACTTATTCAATAATTTAATTTACCGTCAAATCAGCACTTTGTGCAAAGAACAGGAAAAAAACTATATAGACAGAACTGTATTCGGCTATAAAGGGAATACTGTCACGGATTAAGTCCGACATGTCAATAGCTTCTAGCTATTTTTTTATGTGGAATTATTTAGTGACCAATAATTTAAATGCTGACTTAAGCTCCAAAGGCTTATCCCAGTGCTATATTGTATATGGTTGTAATGAAATGAGACAGTTGTGCAAGGAAAGGGACTTGGGGCTTTGAAACATTTATGCTATATATGTGTTCTGTAATCCAGCTTTTGTCCATGAAAACAAATGGCGAAAATAAGAATTTAGATTTACACAGCCTGTGTATCCAACCAACTTCACATATAGTTGATAGGAAATAATTTGGAGCATGTTGTGGTGGGATAATTGGGTCATATTCTTCACTAGATGTATATTAAGCAAAGTATAAGAGATGGGAAACGATGAACAGCTCTCTCTTCTGGTCAGATGTTTAGTGCTGGTAGAAGAATAGCATAACACCATTTTACATCCTAAATGGAAGGGTGTCTAAAGGAGTGATGGGGGATCGTTTTCAGCAATGCATCATGGTGTTGGGCTATGCTTGGTCACATGACTATTGCCTATCCTTTTTAAGCTTTTGTTTAAAGAAGACCTGTCGCTAGAATCTTGCCACCCTGCCTAACAATGCCTGCTGATAAAGTTACAAGTACTCCCCATATCACCTAAAATTAGTGGCCAGTGGGGCACTGTACCCTAATAACATCCATTTTGTCAGATATGCAAATTAGCTTTTCTGACTCATGTCTAGTGGCTGTGACTCTTCTCTCTCCCAGGATTCTAGTGAACAATACCCCATTATTTTGACTGACAGCTCTGTGCCTCATTGTACTTAGGGACTATCTACTAATATTCAACTACAGACATTTAACGCGCTATTTACTTGTAGGATTTTTTTCTGTAAGTTTTTTTGCACAGTGCCTTGTGTTACATTCATGTCATGTGACCAGAGTGACATCATTGCAGGTCATTTAGCCTTCTAACAATAGCAAACTGTAATCCATGAATGTGATTTCATGTGATCACATACAGTACAGTACGGATACAGTATGACATGAACTGCTGAATAGTAAAAAGGCATAAGTCATGAGGAGGAGTAGATGGGAGGGGTCGGCCAAGCAGGACTCGTCCTCCTCTGATGCCAGGTAATATATGATAATGTATGATGATTTATGTGCATGTAAGGGAAACAATTTTGAGCTAGAAGAAGGGTGTCAGTTAGTTATTGGGCTCTATAGGAACCTGTCACTGGCTGTATGTGTGAAAATGTGGTGACAGGTTCCCTTTAAGGATAGGTTCACATTCCGATTCCATCTCCATTTTTCGGTTTTGCATTATAGGGACTGTAAAGAAAATGATCACAATGCCAAATCCATAGCAGGATAAACATCGTTGCCGTCAGTTTGACACTATTGACTGTAATCAATGCTCCATGATGGCATCTGTCATCTTACATGAAAAAATATTCTGGAAAAGTTGACAATCTGCAATAAAGGCCAGTCCACAGGGCAGATGTGAATAGAGCTGTGGAGACTGATTTTTCTGTCATGTCATGTGAAAGTCTGAAGCAGCAGAGTTATACTTGATCAGCTCCTGAGGAATTCTCATGCATCAACTTTTAGTAGTATTGTAGATTAAACCTTTGTTGAGTTCTTTTATATAATTGTTAGTAATACCCTGTAGGACCTATGACAACAGCCGATTTTCTGATGTGTTTATAAAGCCAACCTATATCCTATAAAGCCAACCCAACCTTAACTGGTCAACAGAAATTGACCTAAAAGACCACTACCATTAGTTTTCAAGTAGCTAAATATCTTCCCGATCATGGTTCAATGGGGTGGCATCAACCAGAAAATCAACTTGAAGTGAGATGTAGACTGGTTGTAAAAAGTCCCAAAGGAGGAGAGTTCAGCTCTGAAGTCAAGTTGTCACGGCCTCCAAATAGCCCACCCCTGTGATTGACCTCATTCACCACTCTTCTGAGGAACTGGTTAGTAATATCTCTGGATGCTGGATTCTGAGGAAGAAAAGCTTTACTTCAATGTTGAACTCTTCATCTTCAAAGTAGATTTTCTGGATGAATCCACCACACTGGGCCATTCAAGAAATATGATCTAGAAGGTGTTAAGCTTCCGTATATACTTGCATATATAGATGCTCCGGTCCCCGCGGCTCCTCTTCCGTCTGCTTCGGTCCCCGCGGCTCCTCTTCCGTCTGCTTCGGTCCCCGCGGCTCCTCTTCCGTCTGCTTCGGTCCCCGCGGCTCCTCTTCCGTCTGCTTCGGTCCCCGCGGCTCCTCTTCCGTCTGCTTCGGTCCCCGCGGCTCCTCTTCCGTCTGCTTCGGTCCCCGCGGCTCCTCTTCCGTCTGCTCCGGTCCCCGGAGCTCTGCCGGCCGGCACGTACTATGATGTCATCAGCGGCCGCGTCATAGTGTGCGAATGGCCGCCACTCTGCCAGCCGTTATAGCAGACATTCGTTAGCCGCGCCGAACATTGGGACCACCCGAAGGTGAGTATGTAAGTTTATTTATTTAAATGCTGGCCAAACTGGCTGGCTATATACTACTGGGGGCTGGCTTGCTGTATACTACTGGGGGCTGGCTTGCTGTATACTACTGGGGGCTGGCTGGCTGTATACTACTGGGGGCTGGCTTGCTGTATACTACTGGGGGCTGGCTTGCTGTATACTACTGGGGTCTGGCTGGCTGTATACTACTGGGGTCTGGCTGGCTGGCTGTATACTTCTGGGGGCTCGCTGGCTGTATACTTCTGGGGGCTCGCTGGCTGTATACTACTGGGGGCTTGCTGTCTATATACTGGGGGGTTGTTACCAATGCATTTCCCACCCTTGGCTTATACTCGAGTCAATAGGATTTCCCAGTTTTTGGTGGTAAAATTAGGGGTCTCGGCTTATACTCGAGTATATATGGTAATTAACATACTGGAAGTGGTTTATTAAGTCAGTTTCTTATGACAGGTTTCATTTATGACAGATCACATTCATCATATCCTTGGAGAACTAGTACACACCGAGAACGCACGTTTTCCAAAAGAAAACTGACTTTTTCTTGATTTTACTTTTTATGATGATTTTGAGTAATATTAGGCTTGCGCAACTCTGGTATAACATTAGCATTGATTGTAAATTATAATGGCAATAAAGTTTGCTAAGTTTGGCTAATAATTAAAAATGAAGATTTATTCCTTTTTACAGTATTGTAATTTTTTTGGTCAATCTTTTTGAAATCGGACCATTGACCCATGATAACAGGAAGCCACTCTATCTCTCTATCCCGCTCTCTCAGCTTATAGTGTCAGCGCTCATGGCTTTGAATGGAGTAGAAGTAATTTGGCTTTTGCTTCCTAAGGACGTGTTGTGACACCAGTGGCAGAGTAAATGAGAGCTGAGGCAAAGGGAGCATCTGGCCGATCAGTGTGAAATATCTTCCAGCAGCATTACACACACTTGGCTTAGCTGGAGACAGCAGTGTCTGGTTCTAGCTAGTGCCATGCAACTTGACATCCGGCATTCAAGGAGCCAGACGAGATGAAAGTAGAATTGAGCTTGTATTGTGAACTATATTTTCATTTGGTCAAACGTGCACATGGGAGGCAGACGTGATGTTTTCCTGATGGCTGAGCATGAAGATACACGTTTCATTTATCTGATTGAATTTGTATTGTTTCTATTTTGTTATTGCAGGATTGCAGTAGACAATATCCTTGGCATTGCTAAGGTCGAGCAGACACATTTCCTGTGGTTTGGATCCATGTATCATAAGACTTGATGAACTCCACATTTAAGTTTGGATTTACCACACCAAGATGGACAATTGATATAAGTACTTGGTTTTGTAGGATGTAGGTACCACTTTATTTAACCTGTAGCTCAGAAAGTCTTTATTTTCTCTTCCAGACCGTAGAGTAGAGTTTGGATGATAGTCTTGGCACTGTTAGCTAGGCTACATATTCTGGTCCATAAGGAAATGACGAGAGCAGCAACTTTACCAAGGTCTACTGTTTGTGAACGAAGTATGATGGTCTGTTTTTCTTTAGATCTTTAGCATGATAGTACAAATGGTAGAATACTAGTCCGAAAATACTAAAAACTCAGCTCCAGAAAATGCTGTCTTAACTCTTTTATTTTGTACACACTAGAGATCGAAATCACAATTTAGGGGAGATGTATCAATCTGTCTACGCCATAATACTGGATATATTTGTACTTCAAATGCTGTGCAACGTTTTTAGGCTGTTTTCCAACGCCTCCAAAAAAAGGGGTGTTTCCACAGTAAAAGAGGACCTGGCTGCACTAGTAAATTAACTGTGCACCAGAAATTCAATATTGTGGCGCATAAAACTAGAACAACTAACAGGAGGTGCAAACTACAACTCGCCAGTCTAAGGCTACATTCACACACTTCTATGGGCTCTCAACACCGTACCGCTCCGTAGCCCGGGAAAAGATAGGACATGTCCTATCTTTTCCCGTGTTACGAGGCCGTGCGCCATATATTCCTATGGAAAGGGGCGGGGGTGAGCAGCGCTTGCCGCCGCCTCCTCCTCCTCCTCTCCCTGCATGCTGCCGTGTGCCGCTGTATCGTAACGGTGGTGTGCATGTAGTCGTAGACACAGGGATTAATCTGACGGAGCAGAGACTCACACTCTGCACTGGTCAAATGACAGACTTCATTGTGTAGTCCTATGTGAATATATCCTAACATGAGTGAAAGCTGTGTTTTTTAAACATTAATTTGTATAAATTCTAAAGCACAGAATAAAAATGTAAATGAGATAAATGAAAAAGAACACTTAATAAAATTGGAGAACACTTTCAGATACCTGCACGTTATTGTTGTTAATCTGGTCCTTAATTAATATCCTTAATTATCTGGCAAACCCAGATGTAACTGGCAGCCTAATGTTTCTGTTTGCAAAAATGGTGTGCTGTTCTAGAGTGACTGAAACTCTCCAGAAGCAGGTTGTCCACATGAAGGGGGGGGGACCCTATCGGCCAAATCAAGATAATTTGGTCGTTCCAAGCCTGTGATTTCTAGAATATTGCCTCTTTACATCAATAACTCATTCAAGTCCCCCAAGAATGTTGGGACGCCCTTGGAAAATAAATGCAATGCGGAATAATGCAGAGATTTTCCATGGGTAATTGTTTCAACAATGCAGCTGGAATTGCTCGGCACTGAACAGAATCTGTCTCTGCATACAGTGTCTCAATGTTTACGAGCATTAGGACTCAAAGTCCACTCTGCACGGACCAAATCTCTCATTTGGCTAGGAAGTGTTGTAACAACCATCTACTCTTGCTATGGCTGATAGGGTCACCCCTTTTGGCCTTCATCTGGACAATCTGCTGCTTAAGTCACTTTGTGCCAACACAGCATTTTTACAAAGTCAGTAAAAACTGGAAAGCAAGGCTGCCAGTTACATGGGGTTTGTCAGATAATTTAGGAAATTAGTACCAGGTTCCAGACTAACCCCATTAACCTGCCGGTATAAAAGGTGAATTTCATTTCCAATGTGATTCACCTATTCAGTTGATTTCTTTCACCTGTTAAAATAAGAAATTGCACCAAGAACCACCTCAAAACTGATAATGCAATTTTAACTGCAATGTGTGAACACACCCAGAAAGTGCTCACTAATTTTTATCAGTGATCTTTTACAGTTATCTTATTTACATTTTTATTCTGTGCTTTAGAAGTTTTACAATGTATGAAATGAACTTAAAATACTGTTTTTTTTTACTCATGGTAGGAAATATTCACGTAGGAATGGTTCTCTAAGTTTGTTCTCCAGTGTACGCTAAATCAATTTTGAGTGTCACCCTCCAACACTTGGTGCTGGTCTAAATCAAACGGAGTATGGGTTCTAACATAGGGAACAAAATGTCACAGTCAGGACTTGCACATCACCAATTGGTACCTGGTAAGTTTTCTTCTCCTTTGCTCTACTGAAGTGAGAATGTCACAATTCCAACTGGAACAAGAGGCCCTACTGCAAGCTTGTCAATAAAATATTAATAAAGTATAGAAATATTTAAAAGCATACAACAGTGTAAGCATTGGAGGTAGTTGTCCGAGGTCAGGGGATGGGGTTCACCTCTATTGTGTTTGAAGGCTACAGGACAGGAAATACAGTACTTTGTTACTTAAAATATTCCACCAATTTATTTCACATAAAGTTGTTCTGGAATATTCATCATAGGATTCGGGCACGAGAAAACCATTTATAGCACAGGATAAACTTGCTGACTGTGCAGGACAAGCTGTTCATTGCATTTAGAATCCATATCCCTGCTGCAAGAATGTGTACAGCTCACTCTTGTATCCGGCGAGATTGGAAGTTGTTAAGCATAGTCTCTGTTCAGTAGTTTTATATTGTTGTAGAGATGGGGGACTGTGTAATGCATTCTGAGGCAATGCACCACAAGCTGCTTCTTCTCTGTATAGGGAACACTATAAAGCACTTAAGAAACTTCCAGTCCACAAATAAGCTATATTGGCTCAGTTACTCTAAAAGCGATTTGTCAGCAAAAATTTTACTAGCACCACTCCTTCAGCAACCTATTAAGGCATAAGATAAAGCAAGGCATTATGGGTCTGCTTATTAGTGTTTTATTATACTCTTCATTGTACTGATCAGTGTATGCTGTTGCTGATGTACAGTCCCCAGGGTCAGCGTATTTAGCTTTCTGTGATTGCCAATGAAAAGCAGGTACCTACTGAAAATGTAGGTTTTATAATGTGACAATAACTGGGATTTGGGTCACAGTGGTACCATAAGAGGGCTCTTGTGCTAGCGCCAGGGGAGCAGTAGTGGCAGCCTATGTCCTTCACCTGTTGTCACCAACACATACTGCACAAAAGGAACGTATCGGGGTAGACCTTGTGGTCCTGGCCATTTTCCATGAAATCCGGGTCCTGCTGTAAATGAATTGTAATAATTGGGGAGTGCTGATGGTTGTGGATTTAGATTTTGACACTAAAATTCAAGACATGAGCATAGCGCTATATGCAGATAGCTATATAAGCTTATTTCATCTAGCTCTGCTCTATTATTTAGTAGTAATATCCAGCACCTACGCCTGTGTGCAGATGATTTCATTTAAAAAAAAAACGAATAAAAACCAGTAAAATACAGTAGTGCAATATTGTGTGACTACAAAACCTTTCCTATAGTAAAATCTGCACTGTGTTCTAGGAATGAACAGCGCCGCTTTATCTTGCAGAGCCTTAGGGAACACAACATGAATTAGAACTACATGGAAAAGAAGATTAACTCTTCTAGGAAATTCTCTAGACTTTGCTGTGCGTCCTGCTCTGGATACAAATGCTGCTTATTTCTCATATGTGATGCACATCTGCAGCTCCATTATGTTTCTTCAGTACTGAGATGGGGTATTCATATAGAAATGGCCAACACACAATAAACACTCCTATTCGTTGTAGTCCTGTTATTAGTAGGACTCTATATACCATGTGTCATTTTCTAGTATTGGCCCCTTTTTATGTGACAGACAAGCCTTTGGGTGTGCATGCTGGCATTGTACTGCACACATAATATGTGGAGTCTGGGCTAATGATAAATCTGTGAGGTAAATTCTTTAACACTGAAGGTATGTTCACTTTTTCAGATGCAGTTTTCGATGTCCAAACCAGAAGTCCAGTGAAAAAAAGAGGAGTAGAACCTCTCTGCTTCTGGCTTTGAAAACTGCATCTGAAAAACTGAATGTGTGAACGCACCTTGAGGGTAGGATCCAATAGACAGCTGCTTAGTACTGTGGTATGATATGATGTGGTGTAGGGTACATCTTTCCAGGACTTTCTAGGAGAGTCCTGCCTATCATTCCATCATATCATAAGATTTCCCTATGTCAGCTCGTTTTGGGGTCGCTATTTTGATGCTGTGGTAGCCGTGCTGTGGGAGCGTCCGACATGCAGCTCGGTCAGGCTCCGCGCCCTCTCCACCCATTAGGATTGAGAGCTCCCCAGCATCAATGCAGGAGATGTATCAACCTGCCTGCACCCAAATACTGGAGTAATTTCTGACTGAAAGCAGTGTGCCACATTTATTGAAAGGTTTAGACAGTTTGATGACTCGTCTGGAGGGTAAAAGGAGGGTCTCCTCGAGGAAATCATCGGTGCACCAGAAAATTCAATATTGTGGCGCAGCAAACTAGAACAAATAATAGAAGGTGAAAAGTACAACTCGCCAGTCTCGGGGTGATGTCACACGTCACGTTTTTGGGCCGTTTTATAGCGTGGGATTTTAGTCTGTTTAAAAACGCATGCGTTTTTGAATATTTACCATGCATTTGGCTGCTTTGAAGCTGTGTATCTTTATTTCTAGAAGTGTATGCTCGGTGTAACGCATGGTGAACATTCAAAACCGCATGCGTTTTTAAACGGACTAAAACGTGATGTGTGGCACCAGATTAATCCTCCAGCATCAGACACAGGGATTTGTCTAGTTCTACTCTGCACTGGTCTTATGACAGACACATTAATAATACATATCCACCTATGTATCAAGTACTGTACATGTGTAATCCTACTGTACAACCGTGTGTAGTGTAACAGAACTCCCGCACTGTCGATTTTTATTTATAGGATCCAATAATATAGCAATGCCACAAAATCATAGAGCAGGCATCTTTTACAATTATACTGTGCACGCAATGTTGTGTAGGCGGTGTTCCTCCACATAATCCTGTGGTCATTGTTAGCCCTGGTGAAGCCATCCGGCGTGACTAATTGGGCCCTCAGCCCCCTCTCTAATGACTCTTCCTTCACTATTGGAGATCTCCTTTCTTCTTTGTATTGATCATGTATTAAGAATCACTGAGGTGCCTAAACCTTTAAGCCTATTGATTTTACTGGTAGTCTAATGCTCCTCATCCATTTCTGCTCTGCGCCCTGATGGATTGCAACAGTTGATTTCATACTTTTCAGTTTTTTCCCTAGAACCACTTATTGGTTTTCTTACCTTTTTGTTAGAAGGAGAACTGTAACACATTTCATAGTCTTTGGGGGTGACAGATTTCAGGCACTTTTGGGGATGGTGTCCAACTTGTGGTCATGTATTTTTGAATAATTTTTTTTCCCCACTTGGTTTTTGTGGTTTTATTGAGCTTTATAGTTCTTGGAGACCACATTTAGTCTGGCTGTATTCACAGAACCATTTCATAGCTTTGTGCGAGTCACATATTTGGTCTGTCCCAAAGACTTAAATTGTATAAGATTCCTTGTGACCTATATCTTACTGTTTTTTGAGCTACGCTGGGCTAAACCCGTTGAATAGATTCTGGACTCCCATCCCTCACTGTTTCATGTCCTGCAGCCCCATGATGTCTTATTGTGGGGGAAGAACTGCATCCAGCACATTACTGCCTCAATAAATCACCCGTTCCTTGATATGCTAATGATTTCTTTTTTGTTGTGGGCCCTCTAATGTCTTTCTGGGAGAGCGGCAGGAAACAGGAGACCAAGAAAGCCTTGTTCTGACGTCTGATATAGGAAAATCAATTTGATTAATAAAAACCTATGGGAACGCCTGATCTTGCTCTGAGACGCAGTTTGCAAGGTTGTGGCTATTATCATATTTTTGTACCAGGACAAACTAATCCTGGAACATGATACACTGACTAATTTTTAGCTCTTTGTAGAGAAAATTCATGCAACATTTAAATAACAAATAATTGTCTGGTAAAGGCTTTTACATTCCAAAACTTTTTAGTGACATCTACTCCAGACTGATAAAGATGACTTGCATTTTGTATAATGCTGCCCTCTGCTGGGGAATCTGCACATAACAGATTGACAGGCAGCGAGAAAGATCTGGCAGCAACTGCTGATGATACATAGGAAGCAATAAATTGTTCTATGTATTACCAGATAAGCTTTATAGACACATACACAGCTACGCTTTACCCTCAGCATAATGGGTTTACAAACTAAGTGAAATACAGACTCTCCATCACAGGCTGGTTCAGGTCACACTACACTATGCATCTAATATAACAATATATATAGCGTATTTATCTCACATAGTAGACTGAACCTACAGCACAGGCCATCATGGCCCATGTCAAAACTAAACCATAGCAGAGATTTAAAAAAAAAGTCATCTATGCTTTTGACCTACATTTACAGCTTCCAGTTGTACTTTATTTCTATAAAATGCAGAAATATTGAGGTAAAATAGAAACCTAAACCTAGTGAGTAGCAGGGAAACCTTACTGTATGGGTATATTGAGATGCTCTTTGTATGTGGATACTATTTTACTGTGACCCAGTTGCCTGTTTTGATAAGAGCACATATGCCCCCCAGTGGTCATATTGTTGTATTACACAGACGCTGTAAATGGATCACACAAACTGTTCCTACGAGTTAGGATTAGTTGTTTGTATGCTGAACTTTTTTGTTTATTGTACCGTATTTACTAGTTATTGTACGGGGTTATTTCTGTGGATCAGGAATTCTATTGTTGAACACACTGTTAGCTTCTACAAGTAACCAAATGTAAAATTCTTACCTGTAGATCCTGGTAGACTGGGTAGGAGGAAGGGGGCGGTGTAACAACCCCTTTTGTCTCCTGCACCACACTTAGTACAATGACTTGTTCCTTCCATCCTCCCTCTTATCTATTGTACATCTTTGTTTCTAGATGTTTTGTTGTCATTTTGATCAGTGTTTATGTATTAAGTCAAAATCATGCTGTATTGTACCTATTTAGTTTTTTCATATACATTTGGCTGAAAATGAAAGCACGTAAAGGGTTTGTACGACCTATCACTAGACCGGGCATCCCATTCTCACAGCAGTTCAAGCATGGGTCCTGTCACTTCATTCAGTACTATTGGAGCTTCTGACATTGCCAAGCACAGCGCCTGGGTATCTCCGACACTCACATAGGCAGTGAATGAGAATGCTGAAGGTACTCTGTACTCCTATAGCAAACTCATTTATTTGAACATAGAAATTGCAAGATCATGTATCAAGGCATACTGTATGACATGTATCAAGTATAATATCATGAGTACAATTCAAACCCTAACAAAGTATAGTATCAAAGCACACATAAAACATTAGCCTCATAAGATATCTGTCTTCTGCTTATGATACCATTTACCAAAGTACAGAGTGCCAAGACTTCTGTCCACAGACCTACAGACCTGAAATGCTTTATTAAGAGCAACATTTTTTTCTGCCTGTACATTTTAAAAGATGGGCCCAAATAGGAAACCTGCCCCAAATCTCTGAGCATTTTGCTCTTCCCAGCATGTGCGGGGGATGCAGGCCTCCTGCTGTTGGTGGGTACCAGTAAATGACCAGAGTGGCTAGCATGCCACGGACTGTGAGCTGTGGGATATATTTAGACAATGCACACATTGGTAATGGGATACATATATGGATCCATATAAAGCTCTGGTTGCAGTAGACTTTACTGTCTTCTCTAACAGGATGTTACTTTGCTATTTTAACAAAATGTATAAAGTAAAATTCAGTCTGCCTCTGTCTTGTGACGCCAATTTCATGTGGATTTGCAGACATCTAATTATATATTACAGGCGTGTGGATTATACCGTGATCTGCCAGTCTATGCCCTGTACCATGTAAATACCTTCATTTGGAATTTAGAGCTTACATATTCACAAAACTCATTATACAAGCGAATAGTCATGCGACTTTTTCCCATAAACTCTATGGATTATGCAAAGCCTTTACATTTTAATACCACATTATTTTAATGTTTAGCAGACATTCCTATTAAATCCAGAACAATGGTTAATACAAGATTTACTGAGACAACTGATCCTAATTGATCTAGTAATAGGCCTGTGGATAAAGAATATCTTAATCAGTTTAACAATTAATAAGGTTTTCAGTAAATCTGCCTCGGGGGTTACTCTTTCAGTGCCAGACAGGCTTACACTGTGTACTTATAGAGTGAGCAATGGCTCCATCTAGTGGAGAAAGAGGAAACTATTCCAAATGTTAGGAAGCAATTATCTGCATGTGTACAGTGCATGAATAGCAATGTGGCCACCAAGGAACCTAATGTGGAAAATCTAAAACTTTTTAGCTATAATATATGCAGCATGAGGCCCATAGTGGCACATGTTGTTGGCAGGCACATATGGTATGCAAAGTCACTATATTTTTATATCCATTTTTTATACTTCTGTGCAAGCGGCCTTAGACTGAGATGCAGAGGCTGAGAGAGATTTTTGACAAGATCATGCTAGACATGAGAGGAGAACTGAAATGAGCAAGTGGAAAAGGTGAGGCTGATCAAGGCAGCGTGGCTAAGGGAGGAAGCGGGACTAGGCTTTATTGCACTGAGCTGTCTGCTGTGAGATGAGAATGAGGGACGTGGCTGTAGGAGGAGGCAGAACTAGGCTTCATCACACTGAACTGTTTGGTGTGAGATGGGAATGATAGGGGCGTGGCTGTAGGAGGAGGCAGGACTAGGCTTCATCACACTGAGCTGTTTGGTGTGAGATGGGAATGGAAGGGGCGTGGCTGTGGGAGGAAGCAGAACTAGGCTTTATCACACTGAGCTCTCTGCTGTGAGATTGGGAGGGGCATGGCTGAGGAAGGAAGCAGAACTAGGCTTTATCACACAGAGCTCTATGCTGTGAGATTGGGAGGGCATGGCTGAGGAAGGAAGCAGAACTAGGCTTTATCACACTGAGCTCTATGCTGTGAGATTGGGAGGGGCATGGATGAGGAAGGAAGCAGAACTAGGCTTTATCACATTGAGCTGTCTGGTGTGGACATGGGAGCGAACAGTGCTTGTAGATGAGTGCATGAGGGTAGAGAGGGAGTTGAACTCTTGAATCTTCCCCAGATTTTAATGATAGATACAGTGGAGCTGTATACATTTTTAATATGTTCTTATTGGTACTAGATTTTATATATATATATATATATATATATATATATATATATATATTATACATACAATAGGCAGAAAAGAAAATAACAACATAGCCTTTAAGTGGCCCTTTAGAATGTTCCAAATTATAGACCGCTATCATTCTCATCATCCAGCAGATCTCCAATGCTGTTTTGTGAGTGACTAATTTCTGCTACGGGTTTCATTTGGACGTGATGTGTTGCCCATATAACCACTCTTGCGTTACGTTTAGGGCTCAGATAGAAATCGATTGAGGGGTAAAACATTGAAAAACAAATTTAAGGAAGTGCAGACATTAGCTTCAGTTACTCTTAATGCACTTAGCTTATTTTTCTATTGATTGTCTTCCAAGTTGAAAGTTTTCTTAATTGCTGTTTAAAAGCTTAAGAACATGGAAGATAGACCTGGCATTGATCTGATGAGGCGGCTTCAGCAAGCAGCTGCTCAGAAAGCATGGAACAAGTCTACATTAGCAGTGCCACCTGGTCCGCTTTGCTTGGATAATTAACTTCCTAAAAATTCAGATCCGAAACCCAGTGTCTGCCAGTCTCTTACAGTCTCTGCCAGTGTCTTACATTGAACTAAGCTTCCTTATTCATGTCACAATCTCCTTCCTTCCTTCCTTTCTAATATCTAATATTAACCCTGTGTTTGTCTTGTCAAATGGAACCTTCATAAATATTGCTTGGTAATATCTATTTTGCCACTATGTAATGTGAGCATGGTGAGATTTATACAAGCTACACACATACAACTAAAGTTTACATCAAAAGTGATCATATTTGTGACTCTCTCAGGGCCGGCGCCAGCACCCGGCATTCCTGGGCATGTGCAGGGCCCAGAGCTGCTGAACGGGCCCACATGGCCCAATCTCAGTCCCTGACAGCCTATGTGGTAGCTTAATATAAAACAACCAATGAGAGTATTTTAGGGAACAGGGGACTATTTTAGTTTCAGAATTTTTAATTCCAGTTCAAAGGGGCCCCCTTTGGCTCTGCTGACCAGGGGCCTATTGAAATCTGGAGCCGGTCTTGGGCTCCCTATTCTAACACATGGAAGGCAGTCCCTTCATTTCGTCTTCTCTTCACGAGGTTTATGTTTTCTGGACAAAAACACTTTTTTTTTTTTTTTTTTTTTTAAAGGGAAGCTGTTATGACTGCGTATTCAACCTATCGAGGCATAAAGCAGAAGGTGTTAAATGGTTAAGTTTTGTGGAAAAGGATCCAGTTTAACTTGTAGTTTATACTTGCATCCGGGGGCGAAATTCACACCTGCAATTGTAAACGATGAAAAACACTGGGTGCTTGTTACCAAACATATGTGGTTTACTAGAAACCGCACCCATGTTTAGATCCCTCCTCTCTTTTTGTGCTGAAGTCTAAGGAGCAGTCCTACTCCATGATAGAACACCTTTACTCCTACAGAGCAGACATTCTCCCCCTTAAATTACAGCAGGATAAAATATAGCGTACATCTATGTAAGGGAGTTGAGCAAGTGTTTAGGCAACACCTATATAACGTCTGGCCAGATGATCCATTGATTTATTCTCGTTACCATATTCTCGTTATATATTTGTTATCAGAATATTGTTTCTTTTGCACTACTTGCATGCTAACCACCGTGCTTTTTGTCTTTTTAGGTATGGTTCAGAAACTAGACCAGAAGTTGCCTGTAGCCAATGAATATTTGCTGCTTTCTGGCGGTGTTCGAGAAGGAGTCGTTGACCTGGATCTTGATGAGTTAAATGTTTATGCTCGAGGAACAGACTATGACATGGATTTTACTCTTCTTGTGCCAGCTTTAAAACTTCATGACCGAAACCAACCAGTGACACTGGATATGCGTCACTCTGCCCTTTGTCACTCATGGCTTAGCCTTCGATTGTTCGATGAGGGAACCATCGCCAAATGGAAAGACTGTTGTACAATAGTTGACCATATCAATGGGGCTACAAACTATTTTTTCTCCCCGACAAAAGTTGCAGACTGGTTCCATGAATCGATCAGCATTGTGTTGTCAGAGATTCAGAAGAAACCTCAGAGAGGGATGCCCAAGGTAGAGAAGGTAGAAAAGAACGGTACAATTATCACAATCGTTTTAGGGGTTGGTAGCAGTCGCATGATGTACGATATTGTTCCTGTAGTCTCTTTCAAAGGCTGGCCAGCTGTAGCTCAAAGTTGGCTTATGGAAAACCATTTTTGGGATGGCAAGATTACAGAAGAAGAAGTAATTAGCGGCTTTTATCTAGTGCCAGCCTGCTCCTATAAGGGTAAGAAAGATAATGAATGGAGGCTGTCATTTGCCAGAAGCGAGGTACAGCTGAAGAAATGCATTTCCAGTAGCTTAATGCAAGCCTATCAGGCTTGTAAAGCCATAATAATAAAGCTTTTATCAAGACCAAAAGCAATCAGTCCATACCATCTCCGTAGTATGATGCTATGGGCTTGTGATAGACTTCCAGCTACTTACTTGGCTCAAGACGATTACGCTGCCCATTTTCTTCTGGGACTTATTGATGATCTGCAGCACTGCTTAGTCAACAAAATGTGCCCCAATTACTTCATTCCTCAGTGCAATATGCTAGAGCACCTTTCAGAGGAGACTGTTATGTTACATGCTAGGAAGCTCTCATCTGTGAGGTCAGATCCTGCAGAACATCTCCGAACAGCCATAGAACACGTCAAAGCCGCAAACAGGCTCACCATGGATATCCAAAGGAGGGGGAGCACCACCAGTATACCTTCGCCTCAGTCCGATGGTGGAGACAATAACCAACCCGATGACCGTTTAGCCAAAAAATTACAGCAGCTAGTGACTGAGAACCCAGGCAAATCCATCTCTGTCTTCATTAACCCCGATGACGTAACCAGGCCTCACTTTAGGATCGATGACAAGTTTTTCTGAGACTTTCACATGCTTTCGTTAAGACTCAATGTGTAGTCTGTGTGCTGTCTTGTTTTTACATATCCAGCTTAGATTGGATCTGTCAAGAACAATATGAACTTTTTAATCCTGATTGTGCAGGACTTTGCAAATTTTAAAACGGTAAATTACTATTTCATATGCTGCTTTGATCATTTTTAGTTTTAAGGGAGAACATGAGCCTTAATGACCATTTTATGTTTTCATTGTCTATTTAATTTGTCTACATGTTGAGAAATTAGTTGGTAATAAATTGTGTTGGGCTTCCATTGTTTTACATAAGACATTGATCCTTTCTGGCTCTGCATCTGGTGCTCAACTAAATCCATTTATTTGGTGTAAAACCAGATGTCACAGATTCGCATGGTCAAGCCGATTTAGGCTACCTGCACACAAAAAAGTCCTGCGAACCATTGTTTGCTTCCCATGCACCGCTGAGTGATACCAGTCGGTCGCTGATGACAAAATTTCATTGGGGGCAATACGGACAGGAATAGGACTTGCCCCAATCCTAGTCGTGTGCAGGCGGCCCTGGACAGGTTGACTTTGCAGCAAAGTTTCTTTTCGGGGCATAAGCTTGATGGTAGATTATACACTTTGATGGATTAATAGGAACTGAATATTTTTTATGGACATGAAATGTTTAGTACAGTTTCACTTTCCTTTTGGTGAAATCACCTATTTGAGGAATTTTAACTTATTAGTAATACATCACTTTCATCTTAACAATGTCAATCCAAAGAATGTTTTAATGTCTGTAAATTCTGAAGTATAGTCTCTCCATTAATGAAATGTACTTTTGCAAATCCAATGCCACACCTCTAGAATATTTTGCGTGTGGTCCTGAAGGTTTATTAAAGGGGTTGCCCACAGACGAGATGTAAAATGTCTAATTGCCGGTAAATGGAGCAGCAGTCACACATGCACACAGAGGCAGTAATGCAGGAAGAGGGGGAAAGGACCAAAACCAAAATAAATGGATTGTGCTGAGAGACGCTGGTGCTGCCATGCTGGATATCTGAGGCTCTCTGGAGATGCCCCCATGGCACTTATGCCCATATTTAGCATACCTTTTGATCACAATCGGTGCTTAAGGCATCCAAGGTAGGTTCAGAATATTTAACAACCCTATAAAACATTTTTCCTATTCTTGTCCTCAATCCGCCTGTACTCATTAAAACGAAAACATACATTTTCCTTAAAACTAGTCAATTTTTCTAATTCCCCAACTCAAATGGGTGTTGCTATTGTATGCAAACAGGTTACAGTTTATTGGGTGCTTAATGTGTCCTGCATCATCATAATCCTTAGGTAGGAGATGTACAAAGGCCTATATCTAATACGTTTGTACATTTGGTGCTACTTCACTGTGTATAACCATCCTACTGTCCATTGTCATACAAAAATGGAGAAAAGTTGAGTAAAAAATGATCCACAACAGTTAAAGGGGTTGGCCACTTCACCTCATGTTTTTTGTAATGTGTTTGTAGGGGACAGGATATTAGGTAATTTACCATCTGCACCTCTTTCTTGATATGTGAAGTGAAGCCTCCTGTCTTTTACCTCATCAGCCAGACATTCCTGTCCCTAACATGGCTGCAGGGTCACGTGATCTCTATGCCCCTCCCAGGACCTTGATCTTATATTTATGAATACTTTCACAAGGTCTTGGCAGGGTGATTGCTCCTGGTCAGAGATCACATGACCCTCCATCTGCGGCCATTTTATGGACAGGAATGTCTGGCTGATGAAGTAAAATACACGAGGCTTCACTTTACATGTTAATGCAGCAATGCAGAACTATTAATAGATATATATTGGTAAATTATCAAATGTACTGCCGCACCACACTTGCACACACATTACTAAAAACATGAGGTAAAGTGGCCAACTCCTTTAAACCTTCACAGCATAAAATGTAGTTTAGAAAGCAGTCCATTACTTCTGGAAAATATATCTCTTTATTGCACCCACCACCGGCAAGTCTCATCCGGTACATCGCCAGGGATAGGAAAAATAATGAACAAGCCACACCACAGGTTGGTAGATATTGTTGCATGAAGGGGGGGCCTGGAGGTGAAGGTTGCTTGGGATGGGGGGGGGGGGGAGGGGGTGGTTGCATTAATGCATTGACAAAAGGAAGGAAGACACCTACGAAGTAACAGTAAGCATCACCATACGCATTATTTGCACTAATGTTAGTTATGTCTTTGGTTGCTTCCGGGCATGTGATTATGTTTGTGCTCATAAAATAAACCTGTTTTCATTTCACTGGTCTTGGTTCTCCTTTAAATACAATGTAATGCATTCGCCCTGCTGAAATCTCCTGTTCCCCTTGACTGTGTAGAATATATGCGTATCATAAGTCCTCATCCAAACACACGTCATTGTATCTATGTGCTGCTATCAGTCTCATGATGTATAATTGATAATATGCATTTTTTTTTCTCATGCAAATTAAAAATGGAAATACATTTTTGGCTCTTCTTTTGTTTTAATCCTGTTTAAACATTCTGAACATTTACTTAAACCCATCATGGGACCAATAATTCTTCCATTAGAATATATGTACAGTTTCTGCACCAAGCTACTACTCATCATCATGGATCCCAGATCTAACTTTTTTTTTCAAATATAGGACTTTATATTTCAGATTGACCTTCATATTACAAACTCCAGTAAAAATTCTGGCTTGAAAATATTAATAGCCAATTGGATACCATTTATGATCCAGTTACTATTTAACCCTATTCATCCCGACCACCCTGAAATCTTTACCAACTTGTACGACCAGAATTGATTTTTAAAGCTTTGGTTTTCAACTTTTTTAATACTTTTACATTGGCATTTTTTTTTTTTTTTCACGTAACCCATTTTGGCTTATGGACACATACAGATTGGCTTTCTCTTCCTGATTTTTCACTAATGCCTTACTGAACCATTCTTTGAAATGGGCTTTTTAACACTTTTAACAGGTTTTTTTCCCACTGATCCACTGTTTTCAGTGAAGACAAAAAGAACAGGTTCCTAACTGATCACTGAAAAAATTGTTAAAAAGCCCATTGAAAAGATTGATTTTCTCTTCCTGGCTTTAGTGATTTTTTCCACTGATGTCTTACTGAACCAATCTGTATGTGTCTATAGGCCAAAATGGGTTTAGTTAGAAATCACTGAAAAAAACGCCAATGTGAAACCCTCCTTAATATGGTTTCTCATGTCACGGCCACACCCAGAAAATTATTTTTGTTGCTGCTTCATTACTGTAATTTTGCTTTGACTCCACAGCCTTCTCTTATCGGGGTACCTGCACTCCTCTCCGCTGCCTCCTACCAGGCTGCTGGTACTTCTCTATATAGGCTTGTATCCTCTCCACTGCCTCCTACCAGGCTGCTGGTACTTCTCTATATAGGCTCGTATCCTCTCCACTGCCTCCTACCAGGCTGCTGGTACTTCTCTATATAGGCTCGTATCCTCTCCACTGCCTCCTACCAGGCTGCTGGTACTTCTCTATATAGGCTCGTATCCTCTCCACTGCCTCCTACCAGGCTGCTGGTACTTCTCTATATAGGCTCGTATCCTCTCCACTGTTGCCTGACTGCGTAAAATTTCTTGGCCATGTGTTATGTATGATGAAAGGTACTTCTTGTATATCCCACTTAAATACAGATCTGTGATGGAGGCATAAGGCTGGTGCCACACGTACCGCTTTGTCTGCGTTTGCAAACGCAGACAAAGCCGCACCCACCGGCTATGGAAACTCCTGCGATCGAGAATGAGGCGCCAGTGTTTTGTGTTAATTTAATGCAAACCACCGGCAGCTCGTTCCCGATTGCAGGTGTTACCATAGAAACGCCGATGCGATCAGGCCGCAGCCCGCCCCGGTGGGTGCGGCTTTGTCTGCGTTTTCAAACGCAGACAAAGCGGTACGTGTGGCACCAGCCTAAATTGCCATGCTTTAAGCAGCATGTGCCAGCCGCTAATATGTGATGATAATACTGTGTGTGGTCCCGGCCTTCCAAGTGTTACTTCACCTGCTGTTTTATATTTTGGGGCATTGTAGCCCATGCACTGAAGACAATAAGCAAAATGTTGTACACAAACACTCTAAATAACTTTAGCTGTATGAAAATATAGTACTGAGGAGTGTTGTACTTCTCTATATAATTGGTCTCATCAGAGCCAGCTCTGGACAAATGTCAGGGCTCAGAGCTGTTGGGGGGGAGGGGGGGTCACATAAGGCGGCACATAAGGAATCCATGGGATGAGGGGGCTGTATCTAATGAATCCATAGGGAAGTGAGGGGGACTTGTATAAAATAACCATAAAGTTGCTGTATATAAAATACGATTTGTTTGGGATGATAAACTAGGAAATATTTTAGGGAACTGCAATCTGTTTTAGTTTCTGATTGCCATGTGAGTTCACTGTAAAGGGGCCCACTGAGGCTCTGTCGTCCGGGGGCCTACCGTATTTTTAGGCCTATAAGGCGCACACCTCTAATAAATGCCTGCTAAGACTTCTAGGTTGATATATAAGGCGCACTGGAGTATAAGGCACAGGACCAAATGCAGTACCTAAGAATGACCAGCAGGTGGCAGACCTGTGCACAGTTCAAGCCAGCTACACTTCCTGGGAAACTTGTCTTCAGCGTGTCAGAGAGCTCCGATCTCAGAGGTATGGGCTGCTGGGGGTTAATGCAGGGTGATGCAGCAGGGGTTAAGCGGTCTCCCTCTGCCCCTTCTCCTTCCCTCCTCAGCCAGGGGGTTATTCCTGTGGGGGGGTTCCCTGTGGCTCCTTCTCTTTCCCCTGTTACAGGGCTGTCAGGTATGTTTACTGATGATGATGATTGCCTCGTGGTCGGCACTATGGCAGCTCCGGTCTCTCCGTGCTAGGGGAGGGCAGGATGGGCACAATGTTAGTTGTGGTGCCAGGGCACTTCAGGAGCTAGGGACCCTGTATACTGTGTGGGAAGGTGCAGGAAATTTCTGGGGATGGAGCTATTAAACACTGGTAAATGTACAGTACATCTTGTCTGTAGTACATTTCTGTATAAGTTCATGTATAAGGCGCACTGGCCTATAAGCCGCACCTTTGATTTCTGAGAAAATGAAAGGATTTTTGGTGCGCCTTATAGGCCGAAAAATACGGTAGTTAATCTGGAGCCAACCCTGGGTCTCATTAGTAATGTCACTCTGTTTCCAGTAGTGTATTTCACTCATATACATTGTATACAATGTATGGCTGTTTTATTTATGACTCCTTGTATAATACATACTAATACAAATGAGGCAGCAAACGTCTTCAAGAAGCAATAGGCTACAATTCTCTTCCATTGCTGAGAACACATTACATTGCTATAAACTGCACTTAGTTATGAGGGTAACCGAAAGATCGCTCCGGTGGTAATTTCTCTGTGGCTTTCCAGTAAAGGAACGGATCAGAAACCTCTGTTTGTATTTCACAAACAAAATATGTATCAAAAGGGAAAGAGGTGCAAACTGCAATAGTGATGCAAAATATGCTATAAACCAGGGGCTTATTGGGAATTATATACACCCTCTCATAGCCCTTTATGTATGTAGTCAATGCTAAGCAATAGTGTTGCTTAAAGGGGTTGGCCCCTTTACCTTATGTTTCCTGTAATGTGTGGGGGGCAACTATTAATAGTTCCTCTCCACTTTATTGATATATACTGTAAGTTGAAGTCTCCTGTATTTTACCTCATCAGTCAGATATCTCTGACTATAAGATGGAAGCAGATGGAGTGTCATGGAGAGTCCATGAACAATCGCCCTGCCAGGACCTTAATCTTTTATTTAAAAAAGAAAAAAACTAGATCAAAACAAAGTCTTGGCAGGGCATTTGTGGCCAATCTCTTAAAGGGGGTGGGGTATGGCCAACATGTTCCTAGTGTGCTGATTTTCTGGGTGGGGTTCCAAAAAGTAAATTTAGGATTATAATATAGGCCGTTTCACATGAGCCATGATCCACCTGTAATCATCGACCTTGCTGTGTGCTGTGTCATGCGATGACCACACTGCTTGGGTTGCAATTCTTATTAATGAGGCCTATCAAACTATGATGCAAGGAGTCCCTGCTTCCCTGCTAAACAGCAGCACTATAGTGTCACTGCTACTGTTTAGCAGGGAAGAAGGGGCTATTTGCATGTATCATTATAATGCAAAGCCTCCTGTGACAGCCTGGAAGTTCCCGACCGGAACCAGAAGTCCCCGACCCTCATCATGGCAATGGGTTTAAAACCTGTCACTCTCACAGGGAGACCAGCGCTTTACTCCACAAACGATACCTACCGCCAGTCTCATTACCCAGCGCGACGTTGCTATACGCAAACTCTCTTTTCCTATACCTCCCTACAAACTGGTAAGCCATGCTTAAAATCTTATTTCAGGTTATACCCACGTACTGCCTGTTGTGACTGGACCTCCACCGGGCACCACACTGGGGCATGCTGCGATGCTACCTGTTACTACCAGCCTATTTATTGCTAATGTTTGTTTTCGCATATTTCCTGTTATTACCTACTTATTAACTGCATATGTTACCGTGTCACTATCGGTACTTGATATCATGGGAATCCCTACACCAATACATATATGCATTTATCCCCTTATGTGATGTGATAGATCAACTTCGCAATGCTTCAATTTTGTATATATGTAAATAGATAATGGATATTATTAATTTTCTAAACGAGCGCTTTACTCCACAAGCAGTACCTACCGCCATTCTCTTTATCCAACGCCACGTTGCTATAGGCAAACCCTCTTTTCCTATACCTCCATTCAAGCTGAGTCTGATGAAGGTCAGACCGAAACGTCACAACTTTGGATGTTTGTATGAAATTAAAAAAACATCATTTGCAACACAACAGTGTGACTGGAGTTTGCAAAATTCTTTATGCTTAAAGGGGTGTTCCCAGTTCAGCAAATAAATATTAATGTTTGTGTAATGAAAAGATAAACAGTTTTCCTAAACACTTTCTGTATCAGTTCCTAATGGTTTTCTAGATCTCTGCTTGCTGTCATTCTATAGAAAGCTTCTATGTTTACTTATAATGGACAGAAATCTCAACATGGTCACTGAGGTGTGCGGCTTGTTCGTATCCGTGAGAGTTATCAGAGCTGTGTGATATAATGAGCTGTGCACCTGTGTAACCATGGTCAGATTTCTGCCCACTAGAAGTAAACATAGAAGCTTTCTATAGAATGACAGCAATCAGAGATCTAGAAAACCATGAAGAATTGATACACAAAGTATACAGAAAAAATTTATAATTTTTCATCATGCAAACAATAACATTAATTTGTCAGAATGAGAATACCCTTTTAAGGGATTGGGGCAGTCTCCAGAGCACCTGTGCAACTCATTCCTTAGGGTGGTGGCACACGTGCCGTTTTGGCTGCTTTTGCACACGCAGACCAAACCGCACCACCGGGGCGGACCGCGGCCCAATCGCATCAGAGTTTCTATGGAAACATCTGCGATCGGGAATGAGCCGCCAGTGTTTTGTGTTACATTTAATAAAAAACACCCGTGGCTTGTTCCCGATCACAGGCGTTTCCATAGAAACGCTGATGCGATTGGTCCGCGGCCCGCCCCAGTGGGTGCGCTTTGGTCTGCGTTTGCAAACGCAGCCAAAACGGCACGTGTGCCACCACCCTTATAGTGTGCAGCAGAAATTCTTTCTTCCCTGTGAAAGCCTGATCACAAATCTTGTGAAACTGCCTTACAGGAAATTAAAAAAAAACTGTATCTAACAAGCCTTTAAAAACTGATCCATGGGAAAATAGATCCCACACAGCGTTCAGCTTTATAGGTACACACACTGCTCTGATCACATCTGCTTTATTAAGGGGCTTCTCCGGGGGCTATCGCATTTCTGCTTCTGCAGTGTTTGCAATGAAAATCTTTTGCATTTAACGAAACCTGTAACTGGGTCAAAGCAAAACAGCAAAGGAAACATATAAAATGTGTAAAACCCGTCTGTATGTAAAAATCACATAAATATATTTTCTAAACAAATACAAAGGTGTCGATTTGTATCGGGGATTTGAAATGGGCCTTGACCCCCCTACAAAAAAAATACCCCTTAAAGGGGTCATTAATTATGTTCTAGACAGCAAGAGTGAATATGACATTTTTAAAAAGCCTATATTTATTCCCCCACCCCCACTCCAGTGTGGCTCTAGCACTCTTTTAAACGGAGGCCATATCTACAATGTTGGCCACAGCTAAATACCACTGAGACCATTGATGGCCTATAGTGGTCAGGTGTGAACTCCTATACCTTTCTTTATATTTCATCATAGATGGACTGATTAACTTTCCACTTACAAACTTTTTTCTCTACAATCTATTCTTAAAGAACATCGACCATCTGTTTTACTGAAGGTAGACATGTTCTATTAAGAAGTTCGATGGAACGATGTTCCTCGGGACTTCTTTTATTATAGCTCTTACTCTATACACCACAACTGCAGCAACATGGAGTTAGAAAAATGATGCTAATTAGCCTGGGGCTATCCGGCTACGTCACATGAGTGCTTGTTTTTTACTTTATTCACTCCCCGGTTCCAAGTCACTGTGGATGGGTGGGACTTGTATAGAAACAGGCGGATTGATTAGATTAAAAGACACGGCGCTCCAGTGAAGTTATATATTGCCACGTACAAAGTTATAATTAAAGGAGTTTAAGGAACATCATTCCTCAGGAACTTCTTAGTAGGACATGTCTACCATCAGTAAAACTCATGGTAGATGTCCTTTAATGCAGCAGCTAGAATGGTTTAGTAGTCCCGACCGTACACGGATGCCTTTAGTCTCTGTCCGCTGTCAATGCACTGGCTGCCCATCAGCTCCCATATTCAATTCAATGAGACCTAAGAGAATACCTCAATTATAGGATACCAAATGTATTACAAAGATACAAATATATTTTATTAAAATTTCAAACTACAAACAAAAGACAAAAACATTTAAAACACATACAAGCATGACAGTATGGAAATGTAAGCGGAATATCGACTGCCCTGATCCTTAAAGGGGTTGACCACTTTCAGCAAAATAATTGTAAGGAAAAGTTAGACAATTTCTATGATGTCTATGATCTTGTAATGGACAGGCAGGTGCATGAGCTGTTATTATCACAGAGAGTAATCAGATCAATGTGATACTAATGAGCTGTGCAACTGCTTGTCCATCACAAGATCATGGACAGATTTCTATCCACTGGAAGTAAAAATAGAAGTTTCCTATAGCAGAGAGATCTAGAAAACCATGAGGAATTGATACAAATGAGGTTTTACATTTATACACCACCAGGATGTACAAAATAGTGTTGAATGACAGCTGAGGAGACAAGGATGGCAACAGTTAGCTTGTTCAGTGGCAGTGCAAAGGCAGCGCCATATTTTCTCTGATGAGCACCACAAGACTCATGCAGAACATGTTAGTTAACCCAGCATCCCATAATGCCCAATTTATCAAAATAGAAAAAGAATTATCACATAAAATGAATACCGAGAGTTACTGTATCTGAGTGGCACACCTGGGTGCCTGTGGGTCCCTAAAACATCCTGATGGACACATCTTACTGCCTGCTCTTGGTGACACAGACTAATATGACCAGTCATCTGGTGTGGCTCCTGAACATGTGACCCAACATGGTCACAGGGTCTGAATCACGATGATTCATATGGCAGCCTGGCTCTTTCAGGTAACTGAATTTCCTTTGTTCACAGGAACAGTGTGGAGAAGTTAGATAAGTATAGGTTCAGCCACAAAATTTTTAAAAATTGAGATGCTTTTAACTTATACAGAAAATATTCAAAGTTTTCCAGCATGGGTAAAGGATAACGCTACCTGGTAAGGCAGCTCCCTTGATATCAAGCATGACCTACAATAGGCCTAATGACATGATGTGGGATTGAAACCAAACAGATATATTTATTCCAGAAGGAACAGACTCCCAAACAGCACTGTTTTGAACCTTATTGCGTCTCCTCAGTACAGTGTAGGGAACTAGTTTGGTTGAGTGAGAGGCTTGTGACTAGGGCCGGGAAGTAAGAGTTCTGATTATGGAGTTCTACTATTGATGCTCCACTAGGGGGATTCTGGGAATATATGCAAAGTTTCCAGGAAAACCATGCCTCTTTTAGCTACCCTGTAAGGAGCTCCCTTGACATCAAGCATGGCCGACAAGACCTGCATTGGCCAGCTGCCACCAGTACACAGTACTTACTGACACAGGCTCTAAGGTCTTAAGGTTCTTGCTAAGTTTTTGGATTTTAAAGCTCAGTGTGCCAATGTGTACAGAGTCTTCACTGCACAACCCTGGGGTGAAAGACATCTTCTATCAGACTATCTTCTATCATGAGTGGTAAAGTTCCTGAGCTTGCTAGTCTTTTGCAAAGGTTTGCATTTCTGATACAGATCTGAATTTCTGAGTCCACTCCACTCCAATTCTGTTCTGTGATTCTGTTTCCTGTAAATTATCATGATTTGACCTGACCTTGATACTTCTCTATCTTCCCTAACATTTGGCTTGTATACTATGATACTGCCTGACAGTTGCATGTCCTGACACTTGACTTTTTCCTGACTTTTTACTGCCTGAACCTGGGGGCTAGTGTCTTCGACCTGCATGGGCCAGTTGCCACCATTACCCAGATTACTATGTGAGATAGTGGTCTTGCATAGGGATTTTACATCCCTATAGCGGAATTAAAGGGCAAATTATGACAAATTCACTTACCGTATACACTCGAGTATAAGCCGACCCGAGTATAAGCCGAGGCCCCTAATTTTACCACAAACAACTGTGAAAACCTATTGACTCGAGTATAAGCCGAGGGTGGGAAATGCATTGGTCACAGCCTCTCCAGTATGTAGCCAGCCAGCCCCTGCCCCAGTGTATATAGCTTGCCAGCCCCTGCCCCAGTGTATATAGCTTGCCAGCCCCTGCCCCAGTGTATATAGCTTGCCAGCCCCTGCCCCAGTGTATATAGCCTGCCAGCCCCTGCCCCAGTGTATATAGCCTGCCAGCCCTTGCCCCAGTGTATATAGCCTGCCAGCCCTTGCCCCAGTGTATATAGCCTGCCAGCCCTTGCCCCAGTGTATATAGCCTGCCAGCCCCTGCCCCAGTGTATATAGCCTGCCAGCCCCTGCCCCAGTGTTTATAGCCTGCCAGCCCCTGGCCCATTGTATATAGCCCCCCCCCCTTCCCCGTTGTGCAGCACAACAATACCAGATGGATCGCACAGAAGATCTACGGGTGCCACCAGAAAGGCGAGTTTTGATTTATTTTTTGGACTCGAGTATAAGCCGAGTTTGGGGTTTTCAGCACATTTTTTGTGCTGAAAAACTAGGCTTATACTTGAGTATATAAGGTAATAATAATAATTGATTTTAAATTAATAAGTGAATTTAAATTCCCAAATAGTTTTTTGATTTTCCTAAATATGATTACAAAGGTAAAATTCATTTACCTTTGTAATCCTATATAGGAAAATAAAAAGCAATTTGGGAATTTAAATATTATTTTTAGGTTACAAACAGTTAAGATACTGTTTTGGTGCCTTATACTGTCTTGTCTTGTCTGCATAGTTGTCACAGGTGGTCCCGCGACCCACATCGCGGGTCGCGGGCTCACCCGTGCCGCCCTGCCCCCGCCAGCGCGCCGCCAGCGCATCTCACCCGTCCCGGCTCCTGGCTCGCTCCCCTCCGCTGTGCGCGCGTGTCCCCGACTGCTAGGGCGCGCGCGCGGCACCTTCTCCAAATTTAAAGGGCCAGGGCGCCATTAATTGGCGCTGGCCATATTGCCCAATTCTTCATAAGCCTGCCTCTTCCTGTTACCCTTGCCGGATCTTTGTGCCTCATAGCCTTAGAGAAAGCTTACAAGCGATTATTCCTGCGTTCCTGTGTATTCCTGCGTTCCCGTGTATTCCTGTGTGTTCCCGCTCCTGTGTTACCCGAGTTCCTCCGTGTTGCTGTGTTCTGTGTGCCTGTGTTCCCGTTCCCACCTGCCTGGACCTCCTGTTGCTGACCCCGGACTTGGACCTGACGTTGCATCTCTTCCGCCTGCCCTGACCCTGTGCCTGGACCTGTCTACGAGATTGTCATCCGCTAAGGTACCTCGACCTCGGCTGCCATCGTGGGCTGGTCACACCTGGGAACGACCTAGTGGTATCGTGCCGCAGCAAGTCCAACCCGCTTTGAGGCGGGCTCTGGTGAATACCAGGTGCCGCTAGGCTCCGGTTCCGGGTGTTGGCTAGTTACATCTCCCGCGGTGGTCCAGAGGATCCACTGATCCTAACAGTAAGATCCGGCCATGGATCCCGCCGAGGCTCCTTCTCCCAGTCAGCCTGATCTCGCCACCATCGTGATCCACCAGTCCCAGCAGATTTCTGCACAACGGAATCAACTGGAGCAAGTCACCGCCATGCTGCAACAGCTGCTAGCTACCCAGCATCAGCAACAGTTTCCTGAGGTGGCCGCTGCAACTCCTGCTACCCTGGCTTATCTTCCTGCTGCTGAACCCAGGCTACGTCTCTCTTTGCCCGGCAAGTATGACGGGGATCCCAAGATGTGCAGGGGCTTCATCACCCAGTGCTCCCTGCACATAGAACTTATGCTGTCGCAATTTTCCACAGAGCGGTCCAAGGTGGCATTTGTCCTCAGCCTCCTTTCCGGGAAGGCCCTGGCCTGGGCTACTCCTCTTTGGGACAGGGATGACCCGGTTGTCGCTACCCTCTTGGAATTTCTGGCAGAGTTCCGGTCAGTCTTCGAGGAACCGGCCCGAGCTTCCTCTGCGGAGTCTGCATTATTGAACATGCGCCAGGGTAACTCATCTGTGGGAGAGTACGCAGTTCAGTTCCGCACCCTGGCTTCTGAACTTGCCTGGAACGATGCGGCCCTCATTGCTACCTACAAGAAAGGACTTTCTGCGCAGGTCAAGGACGCGCTGGCAGCACGGGACCTGCCGTCAACTCTGAGTGGTCTAATCACCCTGGCCACTCGAATTGATGTGCGGTTTAAGGAGCGCGCTGAGGAACTACGCTCCGAGTACCCCCAAGGCCGTGTTAGACGTCTTCCTCGCCTGGCACCTGTATTCCAAAAGCCGCTTCAGCCCCCGGCTGAATCTTCTGCTGATGAACCTATGCAGGTGGACCGAGTCCGGCTTTCTCTACAAGAGCGTTCCAGGCGACGTCAGGAGAACCTGTGCATGTATTGTGCCAGCCCAGGGCACTTTGTCGGGGCTTGTCCTGTCCGCCCCCAACGTCCGGGAAACGCCAGCACCTAGGCTTCTCAGGAGAAGCGTCCCTAGGTGAGAATAAAGCTTCTCCATGCTTGACTCTCCCCGTACTCCTCAGCGTTGGCACTGGCACCCAGATCCAAGTTTCCACCTTCCTGGATTCGGGCTCTACAGCGAACTTTATGGATGCTGCCCTGGTCTCCCAGCATCACTTCCCGGTGGTTCGTCTCAGGAAGCCATTGTCTATTGCCTCGGTCAGTGGCCAAATTCTCTCCGTGCCCATCCGGTTTCGCACAGAACCCCTGCTCCTGCAAGTTGGAGCATTACATAGAGAAAGACTGTCCTTTTTTGTGCTGCCCCAGTGCACTTCCACTCTCCTGCTGGGCCTCCCCTGGTTGCAACATCATGCCCCTGTTCTGGACTGGTCTTCTGGGGAGATTCTCCGCTGGGGTCCGGATTGTTCATCACACTGTATGAAGGTTCTACATCCGCTCCCTGTGGGGACTTCGACCTTGTCTCCTAAGCCTTTGGGGGGGCTTCCCGCTCAATACCAGGACTTCGCGGATGTGTTCTCCAAGAAACAAGCTGAGACCCTTCCTCCACATCGTCCCTACGATTGCCCCATCGACCTGCTGCCTGGATCTTCTCCTCCTCGGGGTCGGGTGTACCCGCTCTCAGTACCTGAAACAGCCGCCATGTCCGAGTATGTCCAGGAGAATCTGCAAAGAGGCTTCATTCGCAAATCCACCTCTCCTGCAGGCGTCGGCTTCTTTTTTGTCACCAAGGAACATGGCTCTCTCCGCCCCTGTATTGACTATCGCGGTCTTAACAAAGTCACCGTTAAGAATCGCTATCCTCTGCCGCTGATCACGGAGCTGTTTGATCGCCTACGGGGTGCGAGAGTCTTTACCAAGCTGGATCTTCGTGGGGCCTACAATCTTATCCGCATCAGGAGGGGCGACGAGTGGAAGACCGCCTTTAACACCCGTGATGGGCATTTTGAATATTTAGTTATGCCTTTCGGACTCTGTAATGCGCCAGCCGTTTTCCAAGAGTTTGTCAACGATATCTTCAGGGACTTATTGTACCGCTGTGTTGTGGTTTACCTGGATGACATCCTTGTGTATTCTGCTGACCTCGAGTCCCACCATTCCCATGTACGGCAAGTGCTTAGCCGCCTCAGGGCCAACCATCTCTACGCCAAACTGGAGAAGTGCCTGTTTCATCAAAAAAGCCTTCCATTCCTCGGCTACATTATTTCCGATAAAGGCTTGCAAATGGATCCTGACAAGTTATCTGCGGTTCTTCAGTGGCCACGCCCAGTGGGACTACGGGCTATTCAAAGATTCCTGGGCTTCGCAAATTATTATAGACAATTCATTCCTCACTTCTCGACTCTGGTAGCTCCTATGGTGGCGCTAACGAAGAAAGGTGTCAATTCTCGTGCCTGGCCCCCAGCGGCTGACCAGGCCTTCACGAGACTAAAGTCTGCTTTTTCTTCTGCATCTGTCCTTACCAGACCAGATACCGAGAAGCCATTTTTTTGTGGAGGTTGATGCCTCCTCCGTAGGAGCTGGAGCGGTCCTTACTCAGAAGAGGCCTAGGGGCCGTACTCTATCTTGCGGCTTCTTCTCCAAAATTTTCTCCCCTGCAGAGAGGAATTATTCTATTGGAGATCGTGAGCTTCTGGCCATCAAGCTTGCCTTGGAGGAGTGGCGTCATCTGTTGGAGGGAGACAGATTTCCAGTCAGCATCTACACTGACAAGAACCTCCAATACCTACAGTCGGCTCAGCGGTTGAACCCGCGTCAAGCCCGGTGGTCTCTCTTCTTTTCCCGTTTTGACTTCCAAATCCATTTTCGCCCTGCCGAGAAAAAAATCAAGGCTGACGCCTTGTCCCGTGCTTCGGATGTTATGGGGGAGGACTGTGCCCCGAGATACATCGTTCCTCCTGAGAGACTTGTGCTGGCAGCGCCGGTGGACCTCTGGCAATTACCTCCCGGCAAGACTTATGTGCGACCTGGACTTCGAAAGAGGATTCTGACCTGGGGACATTCCTCTCGTGTGGCTGGGCACCCTGGGGTGCAGCGCTCTGTGGCCCTAATTTCCCGATTCTATTGGTGGCCTGATTTGGTGAAGGACGTTCGGGATTTTGTGCGGTCCTGTACCTCTTGTGCTCGTAATAAGCCCTCACGACAAAAACCAGTTGGTCTTCTGTTGCCGTTACCCGTGCCTACCTGCCCGTGGTCTCACGTGGCTATGGACTTTATTACAGATCTGCCACCATCATCTGGCAATACCGTTATCTGGGTGGTAACCGACCGCTTTTCCAAAATGTCTCATTTTGTTCCTCTGCCAGGCCTGCCGTCTGCTCCACACCTTGCCAGCCAGTTCTTCACCCACATCTTTCGCCTACATGGACTTCCGTTGCACATCGTCTCGGACCGAGGGGTCCAGTTTGTCTCCCGCTTCTGGCGAGCCCTGTGTAATCAACTGCAGATAAAACTGGACTTCTCTTCTGCGTACCATCCTCAGTCTAATGGACAGGTTGAAAGAGTTAACCAGACTTTGGGCTGTTACCTGCGTCACTTTGTCTCTGCCCGTCAGGATAACTGGTCCACTTTGCTACCTTGGGCAGAGTTCTCATATAACTCCCTGGATTCGGAGTCTGCTGGTGCATCACCCTTCTTTGTTCTATATGGAAGACATCCACGTCCACCCCTACCTCTCTCCGTGTCTGCTGATGTTCCTGCTGTGGAAGAGTTGGTAACGGACCTTAAAGCTATTTGGGAACAGACTCGTCAGTCCCTGCTTCAGCCCTCTGCCCGCTCCAAGACTCAGGCCGATAAAAAACGCAGGTCTCCTCCCATCTTCTCTCCAGGGGATAAAGTGTGGCTGTCTTCAAAATATGTCCGGTTGAAGATTCCCAGCTACAAGCTTGGCCCTCGCTATCTGGGTCCATTTGAGGTGCTGAAGCGTATTAACCCTGTGGCCTATAAGCTGCGCCTTCCTCCCACCATGCGCATCCCGAACTCCTTTCATGTCTCCCTGCTCAAGCCTGTCATCTTGAATCGCTTCTCCCAGCAAGATCCTCCTCGTACTCCAGCGGCGGACTCTACCAACACCTATGAGGTAAAAGAGATCTTGGACATGAAGACGGTGAGGGGGAAGCGGTTCTTCTTGGTTGACTGGAGGGGGTTCGGGCCTGAAGAAAGGTCGTGGGAGCCAGAGGACAACATATTGGATCGTAGTCTTCTGCAGAGGTTCCTCCAGCCTAGGAGGAGGGGGAGGCCGAAGGGGGGGGTACTGTCACGGGTGGTCCCGCGACCCACATCGCGGGTCGCGGGCTCACCCGTGCCGCCCTGCCCCCGCCAGCGCGCCGCCAGCGCATCTCACCCGTCCCGGCTCCTGGCTCGCTCCCCTCCGCTGTGCGCGCGCGTCCCCGACTGCTAGGGCGCACGCACGGCACCTTCTCCAAATTTAAAGGGCCAGCGCGCCATTAATTGGCGCTGGCCATATTGCCCAATTCTTCATAAGCCTGCCTCTTCCTGTTACCCTTGCCGGATCTTTGTGCCTCATAGCCTTAGACAAAGCTTACAAGCGATTATTCCTGCGTTCCTGTGTATTCCTGCGTTCCCGTGTATTCCTGTGTGTTCCCGCTCCTGTGTCCTGTGTTACCCGAGTTCCTCCGTGTTGCTGTGTTCTGTGTGCCTGTGTTCCCGTTCCCACCTGCCTGGACCTCCTGTTGCTGACCCCGGACTTGGACCTGACGTTGCATCTCTGCCGCCTGCCCTGACCCTGTGCCTGGACCTGTCTACGAGATTGTCATCCGCTAAGGTACCTCGACCTCGGCTGCCATCGTGGGCTGGTCACACCTGGGAACGACCTAGTGGTATCCTGCCGCAGCAAGTCCAACCCGCTTTGCGGCGGGCTCTGGTGAATACCAGGTGCCGCTAGGCTCCGGTTCCGGGTGTTGGCTAGTTACATCTCCTGCGGTGGTCCAGAGGATCCACTGATCCTAACAATAGTATTCCTATAAAAAGCTATTTAATAGAATTCAATTCATAGAAATCACTCTGGCTGTGAAACCTACATGTGTTTCCCTTGTTTAAGAATAGATCCAACAGTAAAGTTGGCAGACAGTTAATAGAAAAGTGTAGACTTAGATTGTTAGGAGGGTATTTATCATTAGGCATGCTGTCAGCAACAGGTACAGTCTTTGGTGCTCTACTGCCCATCAGACTTATTGACCACAAAGCTAACTATACGAAGAGTATATTGTAAGACTAAAAACCAGAAGTCTTTTAAAGATACCACTGTGTCTGTCTGTATTGATTTCTCTGTGCAGTGCGTGGATACCTTATGATTCTTTCATTTGGATCTCGTCCGTTAACACTTATCTTGGGTCATTAGGGTCCCCTGATCAATTATACCCCACAGTGTTCACCTGTTTTGTTTCAGATCTGCAATTTTTTTTAAAAATTGCACAAAAAGTAAGAAAATGCCTAAATTGCATGCACCGAGCAGAGCCTGGAGTGACTGAGACTTTTTATGGCAGAATGATAATTCTGTCAGTTAGTGCTTCTATGTTCAAGTGGTGTAAATCATGGTGAATCGTGAATGAGCCAATATTGCCCTAAAAAAAAGAGCAGAAAGAAAAAGGCCAGAAAGAATCAAAAAATGCCCCCCGCCCCAGGAGTCTATCTCACTGTCACTTTAAGAAATAAGAAGTCAAATCGAAAACCTCCCTTCAAGAAGTAAAAGATATACGCAAATTCTATGTAGTCTATTTACAAACAAACACAATGGAGGGCATTTATCATTGGCTACTTGGACTGTTCTATGACCTGTATTTTTCAAAACTAGTGCAGTCTGTACTATGTGCAGTTTTCCTGTAGAGTGGGCAGCGTGCACCAGAATAAGCGAAACCGTAAATGTAGTCATGTTATCCCTTAGAAACGAGATAGCTTCCTCGGATACGGCCACCTCTTCTGGAGGGATTGCACAAAGAAACAAAGGGGGTCATTTACTAAGGGCCCGATTCGCGTTTTCCCGACGTGTTACCCGAATATTTCCGATTTGCGCCGATTGTACCTGAATTGCCCCGGGTTTTTGGCGCACGCGATCGGAATTTGGCGCATCGGCGCCGGTATGCACGCGACGGAAATCGGGGGGCGTGGCCGAACGAAAACCCGACGTATTCGGAAAAACCGCCGCATTTAAAAAAAAATTTGTGTCGCGAAAATTTCACTCACCTTCATCTTGGATAGGCCGGTGTATTTCGAGGCATTCCAGCGGACTTCAGCGCAGCAGCGCCACCTGGTGGACGTCGGAGGAACTGCTTTGATGAATCCCGGCCGGACCCGAATCCAGTGCAGAGAACGCGCCGCTGGATCGCGAACGGACCGGGTAAGTAAATGTGCCCCAAAAAGTTTTTGTATATGAAATGTCCGGGAGTTACTGCATATCCTACAGCCGTCCTGTGGTAATGAACGCTGAATCCTGGTGGTCAAACAGGGGTCAATAGCACATGTCTGGCCACCGCTGCCAGAGTGTGGGGTGGTCATATCCGAGGAAGCCATCTGATTTTTAAGGGACAACATGGCTACATTTATAGGAAATTATCTTCACACATTTCAGGAACATTTTTTTTATGAACATCAAATTAAAGAAATGTTTACATATGGCAAATGAATTTAATTAAATGTAATTGCCCTGATGGGAATACCCCTTTAAGGAAACACAGTGAAGAACAGTGAAGAATACAATGAAAACAGTGAACACAGTGGACAGAGGATCATTTAAGTGAAGAACACAGTGAAGAACACATTGCAGATATTTCGTACATCTGCTAACTTATCAGAGGACATTAGTACCGAACGGTGTTCTTCACAATAGTATGTGAAGAACAATATGTGTGAAGAACACATTGCAGATGTTTAACACGGGTCATTCTCCTTTTTGAAGTTCCATGAATATTCCATTGAATAAAAAAAAACAAAGAAACAGGACTGACTTCCCTAATTCTCAATAAAAATGACACATTGGGGCAGATTTACTTACCCGGATTCGGGTCCGGCTGGGATTCACTAAGGTAGTTCCTCCGACGTCCACCAGGTGTCGCTGCTGCGCTGAAGTCCGCCAAGGCCCGCCGAAATGCACTGAAGTTCACCAGCCTATACCTGGTGAAGGTAAGCGCGAGTCCCACAACACTTTTTTTTTTTTAAATGCGGCGGTTTTTCCAAATCTGTCAGGTTTTCGCTCGGCCACGCCCCTCCATTTCCGTTGCATGCATGCCAGCGTCGATGCGCCACAATCCGATCACGTGTGCCAAAATCCCAAGGCAATACAGGGACAATCGGCGCAAATCGGAAATATTCGGGAAACCGCGAATCAGCCCCTTAGTAAATGACCCCCATTTTATTGCAGAGCCTTGGTCCCCTTGAAAAATGCTCAAATCAACTATTGACTTCAATGGGGTTCGATATGAGCACTTGAGCATCGGGAAAAGTTCGACTAGAGTAACGAGCTCTCAAGCATTTTAGTGCTCGCTCATCTCTAATCAGGAACTATTTGAATTCCAATACTACATATAATAATAATAATAATCTTTATTTATATAGCGCCATCAAATTCCGTAGCGCTTTACAAATCATAGGGGACATGTACAAATATATTACATTACAAAGAACAAACAGTCATATGGAACAATAGGAGTGAGGGCCCTGCTCACAAGAGCTTACAGACTATGAGGATGAGGGGGTGACACAAGAGGTTGTATAATGGTCCAGCCATTCTTTATAAGGGAACAATATAAAATAATTTAATAAATAATTTACTAAACAACAATGTTGCTGCTTGAACCAGCCATCAGCCGCCATCTTATTTACAGGGTCCTAGGTGAAAAAGACTGCAGAGAAGCCTGGTTCTTGGTATATATCAGCTGTTTGTCAAATAACAGATGGGAGATAGGACATAGGATGGATTAGTAAAGGGAGAGTTGACATTTCAAGCAGTTTGCGAGTGTTATAGGCTTGCCTAAAGAGATGGGTTTTAAGAGCACGTTTGAAGCTTTGGAGGGTGGGTATTAGTCTCAGAGTCTGGGGAAGGGAATTCCAGAGAATTGGTGCAACTCGGGAGAAGTCCTGGATACGTGCATGGGAGGTTCGAATTAAGGTAGAGATTAACCTAATGTCACTGGCAGATCGAAGAGCACGGGAAGGGCGATAGACTGAGATGAGAGAAGAGAGATAGGGAGGTGCAGCATTATTCAGAGCTTTGTGGATGAGGGTTATTATTTTAAAGTGAATACGGAAGGAGAAAGGTAGCCAGTGCAGTGATTGGCACAAACTGGAGGCATCCGTGTAGCGTTTGGCTTGAAAGACGAGCCTGGCTGCTGCATTAAGAATAGATTGAAGAGGAGAGAGTTTAGAGAGTGGAAGACCAATTAGTAGGGAGTTACAGTAGTCTAGTCAAGAGTGAATAAGTGCAACAATTAGCATTTTAGAAGTTTCAAATGTCAGAAATGGACGGATTCTGGAGATGTTTCTGAGATGCATACGGCAAGAGCGAGCAAGAGATTGAATATATGGTAAAAAGGAGAGGTCAGAGTCCAGCACAACCCCAAGACAGCAGGCATGAGATGGAGAGGTCGGGGTTGGGTTGGTTAGTAGATGGTGGAAAGACAAGAAGTTCAGTCTTAGAAAGATTAAGTTTCAAGAAGAAAGAGGACATGATGTTAGAGACAGCAGAGAGACATTCACTAGTGTTCTGGATTAAGGCAGGGGTGATGTTACGAGCAGAAGTATATAGCTGGGTGTCATCAGCATAAAGATGATACTGGAAACCCAATCTGCTTATGGTTTGTCCAATGGGGGCAGTACAGAGAGAGAAGAGAAGAGGACCTAGGACTGATCCCTGAGGAACCCCGACACTGAGAGGAAGATGAGAAGAGAAAGATCCAGAAAAGGAGACACTGAAAGTGCGGTCAGAGAGATAGGAAGAAAACCAAGAGAGTGCAGTGTCCTTTAGGCCAATGGAGTGAAGCATCCTATGGAGGAGCTGGTGGTCCACAGTATCGAACGCTGCCGATAGATCCAGGAGAATGAGGAGAGAATAGTCACCTTTGGATTTTGCAGTGAGGAGATCATTGGAGACTTTAGAAAGAGCAGTTTCAGTGGAATACATAGAGCGGAAACCAGATTGTAGGGGGTCAAGGAGGGAGTTAGCTGAGAGACTACATATGTAGTTTATGTTGTAACCTGTTTAAAATGTAACATTCAGCATACAGGTAGTACCACAAGTTCTTTGAATGCCAGAATTAGAAGACATCGGTCAGATGACTGTCCTCATTTTGTGGTTACAGGTATAGAGAAAGTCACACGTCCTACCTGAGAATTCCAGAAGGCTTGAATAAAAGAAGATACATGATATACCAGATAAATAAGGTTCCATCTAACTGTAATCTATATAAAATGATGCTATTTATTCTACTTCCATGGATTAATTTGTATGCAGGTTTACATACTGTCTGTTTTTTAAAACCATATGGTAATTTTATACTTATTGTTTTGCATTGCCCTCTGCTAATGTTATAATGATGTATGAATTTTTCACCTGTGCGATCTTAGTCTGGCTAGTAGATGATTATTGGCTGGAGATAGACATGTGATTCCATAGGTCTACTCATCGGTGTATGAGTAACCACAGAAGCTAGCCATGAATAAGGTGTGAAAACTAAAATACTTAGACTTTAAGCTTTGCTGCGTCTTTTCGAGATAGTAAACCACATTTCAAATTATTATGCAAATTATATTTACCATATATACCGGCGTATAAGACGACCTGGTGTATAAGACGACCCCCCTACTTTCCTGTTAAAATATAGAGTTTAAGATATATTCGCCGTATAAGACTACCCCTTTTCCAACGCATACAAAACACCGGTAAAAATAAAAAAAAAAACAGATTTGAATTTAACATGGTCCTTTTTTTAATTAAAATTCTTGACATGCAGGTATATAGCAGGAAAACTGTCGCTCATAAACATAAGGCATACAACAACATTACCATCGTCCATTTTACTGTAAATGTTACCATACTGTACCTTAAATTTTTATTTTATTAAATATTCCATGCCATGTACTCAGAAGCGGGAAAAAAATTCCAAATGCAATGAAAATGGTGAAAAAACGCATTTGCGCCATTTTCTTGTGGGCTTGGATATTACGTCTTTCACTGAGCGCCCCAAATGACATGTCTACTTTATTCTTTGGGTCGGTACGATTAAGGGGATACCAAATTTGTATAGGTTTTATAATGTTTTCATACATTTACAAAAATGAAAACCTCCTGATTTTGCCAAATTCTGGCGCTGATAACTTTTTTATACTTTGGTGTACGGAGCTGTGGGTGGTGTCATATTTTGCGAAATTTGATAATATTTTGAATGATATCATTTTTAGGACTGTACGACCTTTTGATCACTTTTTATAGATTTTTTTATATTTTTCAAAATGGCAAAAAAGTGGCATTTTCGACTTTGGGCGCTATTTTCCGTTACGGGGTTAAACGCATTGAAAAACCGTTATCATATTTTGATAGATCGGGCATTTTCAGATGCGTCGATACCTGATGTGTTTAGGATTTTTACTGTTTATTTATATTTATGTCAGTTCTAGGGAAAGGGGGGTGATTTGAAATTTTAGGTTTTTTTATTATAATTTTTTTTTTTAACTTTTTTTATTTTTATTTATACTATTTTTCAGACTCCCTAGGGTACTTTAACCCTAGGTTGTCTGATCGATCCTACCATATACTGCCATACTACAGCACTTTCAGCACATTGTAATGAAGGGGTTAAAACGAAATAGCCTCGGGTCTTCGGAAGACCCGAGGCTACCATGGGGACGTCACGGGAAGCGGCGATCCCAGGTAAAATGGCGGCGCCCATGCGCCGCTATCTTTTTGAGGCTGCCGGCAACTTTGCCGGCAGCCATCGCTGTGAAAACATCCGCGATCGATGCTAGCACCGATTGCGGGTGTAACCGGTAAGCCTTTGCTGCAATATGCAGCAAAGACTTACCGGCTATGGAGAGGGCTCAGCTTGTGAACCCTCTCCATGCAGCGCGACCCGACCGCCACCGTGAATACACGGTGGGCGGTCAATTACTGGCGTATAAGACGACCCCAGACTAGACAGAAGATTTTTCTGTCTTCAAAAGTCGTCTTATACGCCGGAATATAAGGTATATCTGATTTTTCTAAATGGTTGATGCAAGAGTTTCTGCTTGAGTATCAGCCTCCCCAGAGCTGCTGTTATGATGTGAACGGCCTCCCACCCTCATAGATCTTTTACTCCATAATATTCCAAAGAATCTCTATAGGGTTGAGGTCAGGGGAAGATGGTGGCCACACCATGAAATTCTCTCCTTTTATGCCCATAGCAGACAATGAAAGAGGTATCTATGCAGCAGAAATGGTGCATTTTCATGCATGAAGGTGAAGGTGATTTTGCTTCAGACAACACAATTCTTCTTTTTGTACCATGGTTAGTGAGAAACTCTATATACTTTTCTAAGGTCATTTTCACAACTCCATGAACCCTAAAGTGGCTAACAGCACTTTCCCCATGATTTCGGCCCAAAACATGACTTTCATTCACTAAGCAAGGAAGGAAGACGACACTCACCAATGTCGGGGACGAAAAATCACTTTATTGCAGGGAAGATCACAGGGTAGGGGTGATGCACGCCACGGATAGGCGACCTTGGACTCTTATTCACTACTCCATCTACCTGGACCATCCAGGGATGCATGACACTCATTAGTAAACAAGTGTTTTAAAATAAGTCTTTGTGTATGTTTGGGCCCACTGCAACTGTGTCTGTTTTCTCAGCACAGGTTGGGGTGGCCAAATAGTAGGTTCGGGGGACTCTGTATGCTGGTTTGTAATGGCATTTTAGCAGCTGCTCTCTTACAGTAATGCTGCAAATTCAACAAATGAACATTTTCAGTTCTTTACAACCTATAAAATGTTTTGAAACTCTGCACAGTTCTAAATGATTCTGCATAGCAGTTTCAGTTGTTTTTTTTAATTTTGAAGAATTGACTTTTATCAGTGGGAGGTTTGTTCAATAAAATGCAATTTATACTGTAATGAGTAAATAAAGTATTGTATTCTATTCTAATCACCTTTATTATACAGACAGTCACCTGCGTCGACCATTTAGGAAAATCAGAGATAAATATAATTAGCACAATGGGGCTCATTTACTAAGGGTCCGAATCGCCAGGTTTCCCGAATATTACCGAGTTGCACCCTTTTTCCCTGAATTTCCCCCGGGAGTTTGGCGCACGCGATCGGATTGTGTCGCATCGGCGTTGACTTGCACGCAACGGAAATCGGGGGCGTAGCCGTCGGAAAACCTGACAGATTCGGTAAAAAACGTGGTATTTAAAAAAGAATTTGTGTCCCTTGACACGCACTTACATGCACCAAAGAGAAGAAGGTGAACTCCGGCGGACCTCAGCGCAGCAGCGACACCTGGTGGAGATCGGGCGCACGGAACTTAGTGAATTGCGGCAGAACCCAAATCCTCGTCGGAAAATGCACTGCTGGATCGCGACTGGACCGGGTAAGTAAATGTGCCCCAATAGTTTGGCATGGGGTGTATGTATCCTATTATGTATTTTTAACAAGTTTGCAATAAATGTATATTTCTTTACTCATCGGTGTGGAACACCTATTTGAGTTGGACAGTCTCAATCTTATGATATTCAGACAGTGGCACTACAGGTCCGTGCATGGTGTTCACCACTTCTTGGAAACACCAGTGTGTCCAGGTGAGCTGACTTTACCTGAGGAAATAAAGGGAAATAGTGAAAGTATTTGTTAATTTTTTTACAGCATTTGCGGCTACAAGAAGACAGGAGCACTATACATGTGTAAGATCTCAGCGTTGAAGGAGAATGATGGCAGTCGGGAGGCAGGGAGGGCACACATGATGCTTGGATGAGGCAGAGCATATGGCGGTCAGGAGGCGGCGCTGCCTGACTGCTTGGACAAGCAGCCCTGCCTCCCTGACTGCATTTTACATGAGAATAAAAGAGGATTTTTCAGAAGTGCTGGTCTGTAGAAATGTGCAACAAGAGCCTCTCAGTACCCTCAGTATACAACTCAAGGTACTGTTGGTGGGCTTAGGGGGGATAACAGCATGTCAGGTTTTTTTTAAGACTTCTTAAAGGGATGGTCTTGTGGAAATTGTATTAAGTGTCTAATCAGTTCTATGTGCTTTAGTAATTTCCTGTACATCCAGCATTAGCCATCCCCCTTCCTTGTACATAGAGGGCACACTGGAACTGATACACTGTACAGTAAGGAGTATGCATATTTCGGGAAAAATATTGAAATGAATTTATAGTGCATGGCCGTTGACTTTTATTATGGTGCATCATGCTGATACAGCATTTCCATGTATTTGTTTGAGATACAGATGGACTGATTGAATTGTTATCCACACTTGATTGGTTTTACCTCTGGCATATTACATCTCAGAGGAGAAGCAGATGCACAACACAACAATAATTAAATATTACCGACAAAAAATAAGAACAGACTTGAACTTGTTATCATTGCACCCAAGGATATGTGCAGAAAGCAACTAAGTGTCCAATTCAGTGTTCATCAGAACATCAGAACACCATAAACACATTGACACATCCAGTCCTATTTGCACTTGGTAATGCACAGGCAAATACTGTTGGAGAATCATAGATAGAAAATATAGTTGGTGGTCTGTAGAGAAATGGACAGTCACAAAGATGGCCTTCTCTAAAAATGAAGCACACAATACAGTGATTACATAGTACATATTTGTTGAATCCCTTAGACCAGTGATGGCGAACCTTTTAGAGGCCGAGTGCCCAAAATGCAACTCAAACCCAACTTACTTATAGCAAAGTGCCAAGACAAAAATTGAAAAAAAAAAAACATATGGGTGTTTAATATAGGGACTTCTGTAATAAACGTTAAAAAATCCTGGCAGTGTACTGTTGTCCGCTGCTCGCCTAAAACAGTTGTATACTGTTCAGGGGAAGGATTGGGGCAGAGCTCAGGTACACCTGCAGCTGATAACCAGCATTATAGAGAGAATTGGCCCATTTTGATATAGATGTATTTTATTTATAGCTATGTCATATGTCACACATAGGGGTCTGCTGACCTTTATATGTGACCTCAATCCCAGTGGTGTAACAAGACACCAGTGGGCCCTGATAGATAGATAGATAGATAGATAGATAGATAGATAGATAGATAGATAGATAGATAGATAGATAGATAGATAGATACATAGATACATAGATAGATAGATACATAGATAAATAGATAGATAGATACATAGATTGATAGATACATAGATAAATAGATAGATAGATAGATAGATAGATAGATAGATAGATAGATACATAGATAGATACATAGATAGATAGATAGATAGATACATAGATAGATAGATACATGGATGGATAGATAGATAGATAGATAGGAGATAGATAGATAGATAGATAGATAGATAGATAGATAGATACATAGATAGATACATAGATAGATACATAGATAGATACATAGATAGATACATAGATAGATAGATACATGGATAGATAGATAGATAGATAGATAGATAGATAGATAGATAGATAGATAGATAGATACATAGATAGATACATAGATAGATACATAGATAGATACATAGATAGATACATAGATAGATAGATAGATACATACATACATACATACATACATACATACATACATACATAGATGGATAGATAGATAGATACATAGATACATACATAGATAGATAGATATGAGATAGATAGATAGATAGATAGATACATACATACATACATACATAGATACATACATAGATAGATACATACATACATACATACATAGATAGGATAGATACATAGATATGAGATAATAGATAGATAGATAGATATGAGAGAGACAGAGAGACAGATAGATAGATAGATAGATACATACATAGATACATACATACATAGATAGATACATACATAGATAGATAGATACATAGATATGAGATAATAGATAGATAGATATGAGAGAGACAGAGAGACAGATACATAGATAGATAGATAGATAGATAATAGATAAATAGATAGATAGATACATAGATACATAGATAGATATGAGAGAGACAGAGAGATAGATAGATATGAGGGTGCTGGAAAGATATGTAATAGCTGCATGATGTAGTTTATATTTACAGGATAGCAGGGGAGAATGAGCTGATCTTATACTTTATGTATGTCATTTATTACCTTTCTATACTGCAGCAGCTACATGCAGCCCGGGCTCTGGTGATTCCTCCTCCTCTCCTCTCCTATTGGCTGGTCGGGTCAGGTGACCAGCCCTCTGTGTGAGTCCCGGCTTTAGCAGGGGGAAGGCAGAGCAATGACTGCCTTCCTGCCGACGTTACTGTGCTCAGGGGTCCCAAAAGAGCACATTGAACAGTGACAGCCGCTGGACCCCTGTATCTAAGGGCCAGATCCTTATGCCCCTGCCCAATTCTATTATGTGGGAGCAGCTGTATCATGCTGCTCTCTTCTCCCCACAGTGGTTTCTATGGGAACCACAATAACATTCAGCGCTCCCGACAGCAGGAGGTGCGTGCCCACAGGAACAGCTCTGCGTGCCGCATGTGGCACGCGTGCCATAGGTTCGCCATCGCTGCCTTAGACAATCTCAGATAAGCATAAAAGATTCCAAATCATGTATTTTCTGCTCAGTGTCACGTCAGGATATTACAGACCTTGGCAGATATCTGGCATATAGCCACAACTTCATATAGTGACCAGTCTCCTAGTGGCTGGCCTTCACTATAGCAGCAATTACTGATACACTAGACATGCGAGCCCTCTAGCATCAGCCGGGTTACATGTACTTAAAAGGAACACTAGGAGGCATCAGAACAGGTATTTAACACTAGCTAAAGAAGTGGTGTACCGGCATCATATAACAAAAGAATGCAATATTTTGTAGGTCACCAGCCCAGATAGAGATAGGAGCCTCTGACTGCTGCTGCTGTAGTGCGAAGTGCTTATGGGCTGTATAATATTGCTTATTTCCACCTATCTGTAAGAATAGGTAGCCAATTCTAAGTCATCTGAAGTTTAGAGGGCTAGGTATCTTAGGTTCAAACTTGTATATCCTTTCTACCAGATTCATGGATTGGAATGGTCACTAGATTGTACAAAGGGATGAGACGTATTTGATCTCCCTTGTTTCTCCAGTTGGCCACCCTTCTGCCTATGGCCCAGTTTTATTAAAGCCTTTGCACCAGTTTTCTGTCTATCTTTTCAGTGCAAACTGCTAGAACATGTATTTAAGAAGTGCTGCACTATTCTGCTCTGAAACAGGTGTTCCTGTGCACAGTCGGACCGCGTGACACATTTATCATGCAGTGTCTGAAATAATTATGTTGTGTGTTCTATGTTAAAGGTGCACCAAAAAAAGTTGGTGCAATCTGTCGGAGCAGTGCAGGGAGCACCAGATTCATGAAGAACGGGCGCCACAATTCATGAATCTGACGCATGCAGCACACTATTTATTATAAATGTCTTATTATATGTCTTTTTGCATTCATGTTCCTTTGTTTTATTTATTTATTTTTTTTTTGAATGCCCAGCGAGGGAAAAAAAAAATTCTGTCAGTTTTCCATTTGAAAGGTGATAATAAATCCCCCTATGTGTGTGAACTAAGCCCAGTGGCAAATTAAGTATCCCATTTGCCCCGGGCTGTTCACACAACTATGGCCCCCACCAGCGTCCAAACCAACATGTGTCCAGACAGGGTCGGACTGGGGTATCTGGGGCCTACCAGTGAAATTGATTTTGGGGGCCCACCTACTACTACATGGAAATATTCTGGGATAAGGGAATTTCTAAGCACTAGCGGGGGCAGTGAAACAAAGGATAAGCCAATCCCTTTCTCCCTCCCTCTCTGTTACTGCTAGTTACTGCTCTTGGTTTGTGTACAGGGGCTGCAGTGGTGATGTTACCTGAGGGCAATAATGTTAGGAATAGTATAAGAGTTACCCCTGGTTTGCCGGGCTTTCTGGTGGTGGCTGGGCTGTGGTTAGGGAGTGTTCGCACTGTTCACCAACCTTCCAATAAAACTGATGACAACAACCCTACTCTGGCATCCACGCACCACATAGACAAGTCACACCTGGCTATCTGACCCTATAGATGTAACAGTACATACTCTGAGAGCTGTCTCACACTAGAAGGTAAGTCAGTGACTACAATACAGATCTGACACAGGAAGAAATGGGATCTAGTACCTCACAGGTGACATGTCTTTTCCTTTACATCCAGAATCGTCATAAAATCTGGTTGCAGAATTTTCTGGCAGATGTGCTCAGCTCTGGGAAGCAGATCCCCCTCACTGCGCCCCTAAAAATACCACAGTTACTTACAGTATAATGTCACCTGTATAAAACAATGTCCCACACTGTACTTCTAAAGAATCCACATTAGAAACCCCTCTGTGCACCCAGCATATCAAAAATTACTTTGTTACCCCCAAATATATTACTATAGCACAGTCCGTGAATAAATAACACTGTGCCATTAAAAAGTATGTGTAGTATATATCCTGCCAGCCCCCTGTAGTATATAGCCAGCCAGCCCCCAGTAGTATATAGCCTGCCAGACCCCTGTAGTATATAGGCTGCCAGCCCCGAGTAGTATACAGCCTGGGGGCTGATAGGCTATATACTACTGGGAGCTGGCAGGCTATATACTACTAGAGGCTGGCAGGCTATATATATTACTGGGGGCTGGCAGGCATATTACTACTGGGGGCTGGCTGGCTATATGCTACAGGAAGCTGGCTGGCTATATACTACAGGGGCTGTCAGGCTGTATACTACTGGCGGCTGGCTGGCTATGTACTACTGGGGGCTGGCTGGCTTCATACCACTGGGGGCTGACTGTCTATATTCTACAGGGGGCTGGCAGGTTATATACTACTGGGGGCTGGCTGGCTATATGCTACAGGGGGCTGGCTGGCTATATACTATTGGAGGCTGGCTAGCTATATAATACTGGGGTCTGGCTATATTCTACTGGGGTCTTGCTATATACTACTGGGGTCTTGCTATATACTACTGGGGGCTGGCTATATACTACTGGGGGCTGGCTATATACTACTGGGGGCTGGCTGGCTATATACTACTGGGGAATGGCTGGCTAAATACCACTGAGGGCTGGCTGGCTATATTCTACAAGGGGGTGGCTGGCTATATTTTACTGGGGGCTGGCTATATACCACAGCGGCTGGCTATATACTACAGGGAGCTGGCTTGCTATATACTACAGGGGGCTGGCAGGCTATATACTACAGGGGCATGGCAGACCCCCCATACACATTTCTCCCCCAATCACCCCCTACTCCCCCAACACATTTCTCCCTCCATACACATTTCACCCCACCCCATACACATTTCTCCTCCCACCACCCCATACACATTCTCCCACCCCCACATACACATTTCTGACCCCTATACACATTTCTAAATCCCCCACCCCCCATACACATTTCTAACAACCCCATCCACCCCTCCATTCATATTTCTAAACCACCACCCACCCCCATACACATTTCTAACCCCCCATACAACCCCATACACATATCTCCAAGATACACATTCCCCCAATACACATTTTCCTCCCCTCACCCCCCATAAACATTTCTCCCCCAATACATAAAGTGGCCACGCCTAGAAGGTCTAGAAGCCATACAGAGGTTCCTGGGTTTTGCATACTATTGTCGGCAGTTTATTCCACATTTTTCCACTCTGGTGTCTCCCATCGTGGCACTTACCAAGAAAGGTTCCAATCCCTGTGCCTGGCCCCCTGCGGCTGAAGAGGCGTTCTCCACATTGGAATCCGCTCTTGCCTCGGCTCCTGTTCTCACTAGGCCTGACACAGAGAAACCCTTTCATCTTGAGGTGGATACATCCTCCATAGGAGCAGGAGCTGTGCTCACCTAGAAAGGGCCTAATGGCTCTTACATGCGGCTTCTTTTCTAGGACTTTTTCTCCTGCAGAAAGAAATTATTCTATTGGTGACAGAGAACTGTTAGCGATCAAACTTGCTCTGGAGGAATGGCGGTACCTACTGGAGGGAGCTCTCCATCCTGTTTGTTTGTACACAGACCACAAAAATCTCTTGTACCTCCTGAATCCCAGGCAAGCCCTTGGTTCTTGTTTTTCACACGCTTTAACCTGTTGATTCATTTCTGTCCTGCAGACAAGAATGCCAGGAAAATCCGCTACTATTGGTGGCCAGATCTGGTCAAAAATGTCTGGGATTTCGTGGAATCCTGCTCATCCTGTGCCCTTTACAAAGCCTCTCGTCTCAAGCCGGCTGGTCTGTTATTTCCGTTGCCGACACCCAGTCGCCCGTGGTCTCTCGTGGCAATAGACTTTGTCACTGATCTGCCTCTCTCCTCTGGCAATACTGTTATCTGGGTGGTGATGGACTGGTTTTTCAAGATGTTGTTCCCCTTCCAGGTCTTTCATCTTCTCCAAGGCTTGCCAGTTTGTTCTTCAAGCATATCTTCCAGCTGCATGGACTTCCGCTGCACATCGTGTCTGACCGAGGGGTCCAGTTCCTGTCCCAGTTCTGGCATTCCTTGTGTAACCAGCTGTAAGTTAATCTGGACTTCTCTTCTGCTTACCACTCTCAGTCGAATGGTCAAGTAGAAAGGGTGAATCAGACTTTGGGCTGTTACCTCCACCACTTTGTCTCTGCCAGTCAAGATAACTGGGATGATTTGCTTCCTTGGGCTGAGTTTTCCTGTAACTCCTTGGAGTCTGGGCGTGCTGGCGCAGCTCTGTTCTTTGTGGTCTACGAACGAATCCCTCATCCCCCTCTTCTGGTGTCTACTCCTTCTGATGTCCCGGTGGTAGAGGATCTGGTGCAGGACCTTAAATCAATTTGGGACCAGACCTGTTAGTCTCTTCTCCATGCCACAGACCACACCAAGACTCAGGCTGACAAGAAGCGACGACCTTATCCTGTCTTCTCTCCAGGTGACAAGGTGTGCTTATCTTCCAGATGTCTATGAAGATAAGGAGGGGCTGGACATGAATACCGTGAGAGGTAAGCGGTTCTTCCTTGTAGACTGGAAGGGGTTCGGGCCCGAAGAGAGATCAAAAAGAAGAGAGGCTGGCCAAAGGAGGGGGGGGGGGGTTTACTGTTACGGGTGCCCCGTGATCCATGCCATGGATCGCGAGCACACTTGTGTCGCTCTCCGTGGCATGGCTCCTCCCGGCCCAAACTCACCTCTCCACACTCCTGCTCCTGTCTGGCCTAGGCCACGCGCATGTCCCCGCTCCCATGGGCGTAGCACGCCGGCTCTCGAAGATTTAAAGGGCCAGCTCATCGCTGATTGGCACTGGAACTTTCGGGTTTCCTTAAAGGCTGGCTGTTCCCCGCCGGATCTTTGAGCTTCCTAGTGAGAAGAGAAAGCCTCCTTTTGAGTTCCTTGTGTTTGTTCTGTGTTCCTGTTCCTTGCCTGTTCCTGTGTGGTTCCTTGTTGCTGACCTCGGATTTGGACTTTGACCTTGCATCTCTGCTGCCTGTTCTGACTGCCCGCCAGTGACCTGACTTCGAACAAGAAAAAGTTGCAGGGGGCCAGATAAGGTGAATATGGAGGGCGCGGCAACAATTCATAACACAATTAATGCAGTTTGGCGGCGACAACTCCGGATGAATGTGCTGGTGCATTATCGTGTTGAAACAGCACCTTCTTTTCTGCCAAATGCGGCCATGTCTCCTTCAATTATTTGTCGAATTTGTCGAAGCGGTCCAATAGTTCATTGTAGTATTGTCAAGTGCTCGTTCTTCCTTTTTCTAAAAATTCGATGAGGATGATGCCGTTCGCATCCCAAAAAATCGTCGCCATGACCTTTCCGGCCGATGGGACCGTCTTCATCTTTATTGGAGCAGATTCCTCGAGAGAAATCCGTTGTTTTTATTGTTGCTTAATTTCTGGTGTGTAATGATGAATCCAGGTTTTATCAACGGTGAAAACTCAGCGCAAAAACTCCTTTGGATCTCGCTTAAATTGCTCCAAACACTGCTTTGAAGTTAACAGCCGCATCTGCTTGTTGTCCACTGTGAGCAATCGTGGCAACCGTCGGACCGACAATTTTTTCATCGCCAACTTATCATGTAAAATAATAATTGCTGTTGCGGTCGATACATCCACGGCCTCTGCTACTTCGCACATTTTTGTTCGTTGATCAGCGAGTATCATGTCATGGACTTTTTTAATAATTTCCTCGGTAACCACGTCTGCCGGGCGTCCTGGTCGCTCCTCATCAAAAACGGATGTTTGCCCACATTTAAATTCGTTGAACCAATTTCTAGCTGTGGTCATAGATGGCTAAGTGATGGCTTTGCTTTGATCTCCTCGCATTTGTTCCTAACCAAAAACAAAAAGCTAATTACTGAACGATACTGCTCTTTTTCCATCCCGAAACAGGTCTTTCTCAAATGGCTGCCAAATCCAAACTAACCTATCAATCAGTCGTTTGATAGATGACAGCACGCGATGATAAAACCAACTTCCCTTATTGAACTACCCTGTCTGCTACTGTCCCATTGTTTATTAGCCACTCCCAATAAATGGATTGCATAAAACACTTGTGTTATGAAGTGTGTATAAGACTTATGTATATAAGTATTATGTCTTGAGGTGTAATTGATTGGAGACATGTATTATATCTACCATAATCGTATCATATTTTGTCTATGATGTTTGGTAAAGATCTGAGCATTTTTTGAGATGTGACATTATCACATGTATTGGCATTGGAGCTGGTGTGTACAGCAGACCCACACAGAAGTAAAGAAGACGGCTGCTGGTAAATGTTTGTTTGATTTTGTCCCACAGTGGGACAGGGGCGGAGCAAGGGCTGATGGAAGGACATTGTGGCGGCTGGAGGTGCACTGTGGCTGCTAGGCAGGCACTAGGGGCACTATGGATGCTGGACTGGCACTTGTGGGTACTGTGAATGCTGGAGAGGCATGGTGGCTGCTGGAGGAGCACTGACAGGGCCAGATTAAGGGTGATGGAGGCCCCTGGGTGCAAACAGGTGGGGGCCCTCCCCACAATTGTTGCTAGTAATAAATATATCCAGCTCCCCTATAATATATACAGCCTCCCCTATTATATATACAACCCCCTATAATACGGTAACTATATACAGTCCCCCTATAATAACTATATACAGTCCCTCTATAATAACTATATGCAGCCCCCTATAATAATTATATACAGTCCCCCATGATAACTATATACAGTCCCCCAATAATAACTATATACACTCACCGGCCACTTTATTAGGTACACCTGTCCAACTGCTCGTTAACACTTAATTTCTAATCAGCCAATCACATGGCGGCAACTCAGTGCATTTAGGCATGTAGACATGGTCAAGACAATCTCCTGCAGTTCAAACTGAGCATCAGTATGGGGAAGAAAGGTGATTTGAGTGCCTTTGAACGTGGCATGGTTGTTGGTGCCAGAAGGGCTGGTCTGAGTATTTCAGAAACTGCTGATCTACTGGGATTTTCACGCAAAACCATCTCTAGGGTTTACAGAGAATGGTCCGAAAAAGAAAAAAAATCCAGTGAGCGGCAGTTCTGTGGGCGGAAATGCCTTGTTGATGCCAGAGGTCAGAGGAGAATGGGTAGACTGGTTCGAGCTGATAGAAAGGCAACGGTGACTCAAATCACCACCCGTTACAACCAAGGTAGGCAGAAGAGCATCTCTTAACGCACAGTACGTCGAACTTTGAGGCAGATGGGCTACAGCAGCATAAGACCACATCGGGTGCCACTCCTTTCAGCTAAGAACAGTAAACTGAGGCTACAATTTGCACAAGCTCATCGAAATTGGACAGTAGAAGATTGGAAAAACGTTGCTTGGTCTGATGAGTCTCGATTTCTGCTGCGACATTCGGATGGTAGGATCAGAATTTTGGCATCAACAACATGAAAGCATGGATCCATCCTGCCTTGTATCAACGTTTCAGGCTGGTGGTGGTGGTGTCATGGTGTGGGGAATATTTTCTTGGCACTCTCTGGGCCCCTTGGTACCAATTGAGCATTGTTGCAACGCCACAGCCTACCTGAGTATTGCTGTGTGGGTGGGCGGCACAGTGAAGAAAAGGGGTTCAACCCGGTGGGTGCAAGCTACGGCGTGTCTGATCCAAGACCGCTGCATTCAACAGTAAATCAAAGAAGTAGCAGCACTCCGTGTCCAATTCAAGGGTGTTTATTCACCAAGTGACAGTGTAGCAACGTTTCAGCTAACTCAATGTAGCCATTATCAAGCAGTGATGCGAGTGTTACAAGGCGGGTTTAAATCCCCCGCAGGATCTGACGTCACAGATGACGTTTGACAATATAGTGTACAAAGAAGATGTGCAAAATTGCAAAACATAATACAGATGCAAACATGATACATTAATACATTTAAGTTGCGCACAGTGGAATAATGATTGTGCATTCTGTGTAGTGAATAATGAGATCACTCACGGCACCGCAGCATTCCAACTCCCGTGTACTGAAGAGTCAATCTGTATGTCCAGGCGTTGCTTGGTAACCTCCCCAAACATTGCGTGGGAGAAACAAAAAACAAACAACTAAAAATCCTGGACGTCATGGAGTCTTCCACATTTTTGCACTCAGATTAAAACCACCAAGGCAAGGCTGTATTAGTAACTTCCATCGAGGGATTGCTCAGGACGCGACTGACAGAGTTCCGCGAGCGTTCGCGTCTACTGACAGCTCTGCATCCACACACGGAGTCTAACCTCTCGCAAGAGTATCGCTGAGGTACGGTAGCGGCCATCTTGGAAGAGGGAAGCGAGTGACAGGGACTCCACTCGGTGTGCACCCGCTGGGGAAACAGGTAAGTATGTCCAATTGTGATATAGCCGTCAGAACCAGAGGAACAAGCGTCTCTTGGATGTTACCACTCAAGGGTCGATAAAATGGAAGGTGAAACCTTTTCCCAATATCCATCAGGACTGAACACCTCCAATCGACACCTATTCGGGGAATCCCTCAGAGCCACTAAGGCTGTCACGGACAGTCTGAATCCCCTCAGCGAGGTATGCAACATCGGGCAATAGTTTGTGCAGATCAACGAAAAATCGGTAAATGAAAAGAAGGGAGTGATGGGTTGCTGTCCGGTGGTGGGTGTCTCTCGTTGTGAAGAACACAATCTGTGTGGGAAACAAAGAAAGAAATCGTATAAATAATAGAAACAGACAAAAACTTCATATTTGTAACATAAGGAAATCATCCTAACTCAGAAGTATGATGGTGGCACCTAAATGGTCGGTACATAGGGCAAACTCACAAGAGCGTGTTCAAATTAAATTCAATGTTGAGACCAGCGGGGTGGAGAGAATTAAGTCTGTGTATCCACCTGGTTTCTCGTTGTTTCAATACTTTTTGTCTGTCTCCCCCTCTCCTCATCGGGGGGACATGATCAATGATACAAAATTTCAACTGGTGGGTATTATGTCCACATTCGATAAAGTGTCTTGGGACCGGTAAGTCAATTTTTGCCGTATTGATGTTAGAACGGTGATTGTTCAGTCTCAGTCTGCATTCAGTCGTGGTTTCACCCACATAAATTTTAGGACAAGGGCAAGTTAAGATGTAGACTACATGATCTGATCTACAAGTGACATGTTGTGTAATTAAATATACTTTTTTGGTTATCGGATGGGTGAATCTGTCACCTTTTGTCATATATTGGCAGTTCTCGCAATTCATGCATGGAAAACAGCCAGGTTTCAGTACTGTCGAGAGGTACGGTTTGGGCACAGTGGGACCAATGTCACTTCTCACTAAACGGTCCCTTAGATTTCTGGATCTACTGTATGAAAATAAGGGAGGGGATTGTAATTCCCTGATGTCACAATGATACTGTGACAGGAGAGACCAGTGTTTGCGTATATTGCCTGGGAGACAAATCGGCTATGAGCTCCAAAAGTTGTCACACAGGGAATGCGGTCTGGTTTGGTCCGCTGTTTATTGGACTGGAGGAGATCATTTCTGGTAAGTTTTTTGACCCTTTCCTTGTGTAAAGATACCAACTTCCTGGGATAACCCCTAGAAATAAATTTATCAGACATCTCATTAAGTCTGGTTTCGGCCCTGATGGGATCATCCACTATCCCCCGTACCCTAACCATTTGGCTGTACGGAAGGGATTGTGTGATTTGTGTCGGGTGGGCACTGTCATATCTCAATAGGTTGTTGCGGTCCGTAGGTTTAATGAATAAATCTGTTTTAAGTCTATCCCCGTCTACATATACTGTAGTATCTAGAAATTGAATGGAAGAAAATGAATGAGCTTCCGTAAATTTAATATCAGGGTCCATTTGGTTGAGAAAATCAAAGAATAACAAAAATTGGTCAATGTCGCCCGTCCAGATTAGGAAGACATCGTCAATATACCGCCACCATCTAAGAACATTTGCATAGAATGGTGACGGATATATTAACGATTCCTCAAGGTCCGTCATAAATATATTGGCGTACGTGGGGGCCATATTGGCCCCCATCGCCGTACCTCGTAGCTGCAAAAAATACTGATCCCCAAATAAGAAATAATTGCATGTCAATACAATGTCCAGTAAGCCCAGAATGAAAGATTGGCACTCAACTGAAAAATCTGTTGTGTCTAGTACCTTTTGGATGCAGAGAAGACCTCTATCATGATTGATACTAGTGTAGAGACTTGTCACATCAAAGGATGCTAAGATGGCATTGGGTGGGACCGTAATCTCAACAAGTTTGTTCAAAAAGTCAGACGTTTCACGGATATATGATTTAGCCGAGATCGCAAACCTATTCAGAATTTTATCTAAAAAATCGCTGATGGAGATAGGATCGAACCTCTCCCTGAGACAATCGGTCTACCAGGGGGAGAATTGAGCCTCTTATGTATCTTGGGAAGACAGTATATAACAGGAGTAACCGGTTTCTCCGGAAGCAAAAATGACCACCAAGGCAAGGCCGTATTAGTACCTTCTATCGAGGGATTGCTCAGGACGCGACTGACAGAGTTCCGCGAGCGTTCGCGTCTACTGACAGCTCTGCATCCACACACAGAGTCTAACCTCTCGCGAGAGTATCGCTGAGGTACGGTAGCGGCCATGTTGGAAGAGGGAAGCGAGTGACAGGGACTCCACTCGGTGTGCACCCGCTGAGGGAACAGGTAAGTATGTCCAATTGTGATATAGCCGTCAGGACCAGAGGAACAAGCGTCTCTTGGACGTTACCACTCAAGGGTCGATAAAATAGAAGGTGAAACCTTTTCCCAATATCCATTAGGACTGAACACCTCCAATCGACACCTATTCGGGGAATCCCTCGGGGACAGTCTGAAACGGATTTATACCCGCCTTGTAACACTCGCATCACTGCTTGATAATGGCTACATTGAGTTAGCTGAAACGTTGCTACACTGTCACTTGGTGAATAAACACCCTTGAATTGGACACGGAGTGCTGCTACTTCTTTGATTTACTGTTGAATGCAGCGGTCTTGGATCAGACACACCGTAGCTTGCACCCACCGGGTTGAACCCCTTTTCTTCACTGTGCCGTCCACCCACACAACAGCTGTCTTAAGGATCCTGGAGCAGTGCACGTGAGCGAGAACCTTTATGTTTTACATGCTGAGAAACTTTCACCGGTGATGTTTTCCTACAACGAAGATGAGGTGAATCGCATTCTTGGCGGTTCTATGGGAGATACCACATTTTTAAGTGTTCTATCAAAGATAGACATCAAAAGACTTTATGACTCAGAATCTCGGAGACTAATTTCTCTTAATCTTCATTTATCTATTCTGGGTGAATATTATCGTCACAAGATAATTCCACGTGGACTACGTCCTCACTTGAGACCCAACTTATTCCCAAACAATAAGGAGTTTTGCCAATTTTTTGAAGGTTTGACAAACAAATATGCATTGGACATTATTCTACTAAACATCGACTTCTTACAAAAAGAAATTATAATCGCCAATAAAAATGTAGCAGATTATGAGACCCAACTACAACAACTATTAAGCCCTTCAGACTTCACGGCCTATAAGGACAAAGCAACACAGATATTTACGAAATTTAGACAAGAACAGGAGGAGACAAAACGCCATAAGTGGCACAGAGACTCGGAGGATTATAAAACAGGAAAGGTATATAACTGGCAACAAGACGAAACACGGGAGATGCGACCTCAGGGACTCAAATCGACAAAAAAATCGTCCAGACAATCGTCTCAACTACGGCAGAGAAGTGATCCACAACAGGCTCCTTTTTTAGGCTCAGGCGAGATTCATTCGAAAGGAGGAGGAGAAAAACCCGGCGTGGCGGTAGGAGACACAGGAAACAGCCCAATGACAAGAAGCGGCAAATCCCTGAAACCGGTGATACAGAAAAAATGAACTTAGATGACACCAACCTTGTGGTAAATATATCCTCTCATTCACTTTCTGCGGCACAGATGGACCTTCTTAGTAGAGGCCTCACCTTTTATCCCACGGAAGGGGTTAATTGGTTACGACTCGAGGCAGAGTTAGCCCGATTCTTTAGAACCATAAAACTAAAAGTTTGGTTCGCCCAACAGGACACTAATAGTAATCAGAGCAACAGTGCTCCGTGTTCTGAATTATGCTTAAAAAATTTTGGGTTATACAACAATAGTAATTTCATGCCTTTTGTAAACTCCAGTGCTATAGAAACCTTTATTATGTTGGTTAAAAATGATGTATCATGGCTACAATCCCAATGGGAGAATACTATTCTGCCTGCCACACGTAATAACCTCCCACGCTCAGCACGGTTAGCTCTCTCTGCATTGATCCATGATGACCAATTGGTTATTAAACCAGCCGACAAAGGCGGTGCCATTGTCATCATGGATCACAGCGAGTACTCCAATGAAATTCAGAGACAATTGGATGAGGTAGGGGTATATCACAAATTATCTGAAAATCCCCTCCCCTGGATACGCAAAAAATTACGTGTTTTAGTAGACAATGCTTTTGCCGATGACATCATAGACAAAGCAACTCAGTCATTTTTGCTTCCGAAGAAACCGGTTACTCCTGTTATATACTGTCTTCCCAAGATACATAAGAGGCTAAATTCTCCCCCTGGTAGACCGATTGTCTCAGGGAGAAGTTCGATCCTATCTCCATCAGCGATTTTTTTTTAGATAAAATTCTGAATAGGTTTGCGATCTCGGCTAAATCATATATCCGTGAAACGTCTGACTTTTTGAACAAACTTGTTGAGATTACGGTCCCACCCAATGCCATCTTAGCATCCTTTGATGTGACAAGTCTCTACACTAGTATCAATCATGATAGAGGTCTTCTCTGCATCCAAAAGGTACTAGACACAACAGTTTTTTCAGTTGAGTGCCAATCTTTCATTCTGGGCTTACTGGACATTGTATTGACATGCAATTATTTCTTATTTGGGGATCAGTATTTTTTGCAGCTACGAGGTACGGCGATGGGGGCCAATATGGCCCCCACGTACGCCAATATATTTATGACGGACCTTGAGGAATCGTTAATATATCCGTCACCATTCTATGCAAATGTTCTTAGATGGTGGCGGTATATTGACGATGTCTTCCTAATCTGGACGGGCGACATTGACCAATTTTTGTTATTCTTTGATTTTCTCAACCAAATGGACCCTGATATTAAATTTACGGAAGCTCATTCATTTTCTTCCATTCAATTTCTAGATACTACAGTATATGTAGACGGGGATAGACTTAAAACAGATTTATTCATTAAACCTACGGACCGCAACAACCTATTGAGATATGACAGTGCCCACCCGACATAAATCACACAATCCCTTCCATACAGCCAAATGGTTAGGGTACGGAGGATAGTGGATGATCCCATCAGGGCCGAAACCAGACTTAATGAGATGTCTGATAAATTTATTTCTAGGGGTTATCCCAGGAAGTTGGTATCTTTACACAAGGAAAGGGTCAAAAAACTTACCAGAAATGATCTCCTCCAGTCCAATAAACAGCGGACCAAACCAGACCGCATTCCCTGTGTGACAACTTTTGGAGCTCATAGCTGATTTGTCTCCCAGGCAATACGCAAACACTGGTCTCTCCTGTCACAGTATCATTGTGACATCAGGGAATTACAATCCCCTCCCTTATTTTCATACAGTAGATCCAGAAATCTAAGGGACCGTTTAGTGAGAAGTGACATTGGTCCCACTGTGCCCAAACCGAACCTCTCGACAGTACTGAAACCTGGCTGTTTTCCGTGCATGAATTGCGAGAACTGCCAATATATGACAAAAGGTGACAGATTCACCCATCCGATAACCAAAAAAGAATATTTAATTACACAACATGTCACTTGTAGATCAGATCATGTAGTCTACATCTTAACTTGCCCTTGTCCTAAAATTTATGTGGGTGAAACCACGACTGAATGCAGACTGAGACTGAACAATCACCGTTCTACCATCAATACGGCAAAAATTGACTTACCAGTCCCAAGACACTTTATCGAATGTGGACATAATACCCACCAGTTGAAATTTTGTATCATTGATCATGTCCCCCCGATGAGGAGAGGGGGAGACAGACAAAAAGTATTGAAACAACGAGAAACCAGGTGGATACACAGACTTAATTCTCTCCACCCCGCTGGTCTCAACATTGAATTTAATTTGAACACGCTCTTGTGAGTTTGCCCTATGTACCGACCATTTAGGTGCCACCATCATACTTCTGAGTTAGGATGTTTTCCTTATGTTACAAATATGAAGTTTTTGTCTGTTTCTATTATTTATATGATTTCTTTCTTTGTTTCCCACACAGATTGTGTTCTTCACAACGAGAGACACCCACCACCGGACAGCAACCCATCACTCCCTTCTTTTCATTTACCGATTTTTCGTTGATCTGCACAAACTATTGCCCGATGTTGCATACCTCGCTTAGGGGATTCAGACTGTCTGTGACAGCCTTAGTGGCACCGAGGGATTCCCCGAATAGGTGTCGATTGGAGGTGTTCAGTTCTGATGGATATTGGGAAAAGGTTTCACCTTCCATTTTATCGACCCTTGAGTGGTAACGTCCAAGAGACGCTTGTTCCTCTGGTCCTGACGGCTATATCACAATTGGACATACTTACCTGTTTCCCCAGCGGGTGCACACCGAGTGGAGTCCCTGTCACTCGCTTCCCTCTTCCAAGATGGCCGCTACCGTACCTCAGCGATACTCTCGCGAGAGGTTAGACTCCGTGTGTGGATGCAGAGCTGTCAGTAGACGCGAACGCTCGCGGAACTCTGTCGGTCGCGTCCTGAGCAATCCCTCGATGGAAGGTACTAATACGGCCTTGCCTTGGTGGTTTTAATCTGAGTGCAAAAATGTGGAAGACTCCATGACGTCCAGGATTTTTAGTTGTTTGTTTTTTGTTTCTCTGACGCAATGTTTGGGGAGGTTACCAAGCAACGCCTGGACATGCGCAGATTGACTCTTCAGTACACGGGAGTTGGAATGCTGCGGTGCCGTGAGTGATCTCATTATTCACTACACAGAATGCACAATTATTATTCCACTGTGCGCAACTTAAATGTATTAATGTATCATGTTTGCATCTGTATTATGTTTTGCAATTTTGCACATCTTCTTTGTACACTATATTGTCAAACATCTGTGACATCAGATCCTGCGGGGGATTTAAACCCGCCTTGTAACACTCGCATCACTGCTTGATAATGGCTACATTGAGTTAGCTGAAACATTGCTACACTGTCACTTGGTGAATAAACACCCTTGAATTGGACACGGAGTGCTGCTACTTCTTTGATTTACTGTTGCCTACCTGAGTATTGTTGCTGACCATGTCCATCCCTTTATGACCACAATGTACCCAACATATGATGGCTACTTTTAGCAGGATAATGCGCCATGTCATAAAGCTGGAATCATCTCAGACTGGTTTCTTGAACATGACAATGAGTTCACTGTACTCAAATGGCCTCCACAGTCACCAGATCTCAATCCAATAGAGCATCTTTGGGATGTGGTGGAACGGGAGATTCGCATCATGGATGTGCAGCCGACAAATCTGCGGCAACTGTGTGATGCCATCATGTCAATATGGACCAAAATCTCTGAGGAATGCTTCCAGCACCTCGTTGAATCTATGCCACGAAGAATTGAGGCAGTTCTGAAGGCAAAAGGGGGTCCAACCCGTTACTAGCATGGTGTACCTAATAAAGTGGCCGGTGAGTGTAGAGTCCCTCTATAATAACTACATGCAGCCCCCTATAATAACTATATACAGTCCCCCATGATAACTATATACAGTCCCCCATAATAACTATATACAGCCCCCTATAACTATACAGTCCAGTATAATAACCATATACAGTCCCCCTATAATAACTATATAAAGCCCCCTATAACTATATAGAGCTCCATATAACTATATACAGTCGCCTTATATTAACTACATACAGCCTCCCTATAATAACTAAAGACAGCGCCTTATAATTAAAGACAGCCCCTTATAATTATATACAGCCCCCTATAATAACTATATACAGTCCCCCTACAATAACTATATACAGTGCCCCCACATTAACTATATACAGTCCACCTAGAATAACTATATACAACACCTATAACTATATCCAACCCCCTATAACTATATCCAGCCCCCTATAATATCTATATACAGTCCCCCTATAATAAATAAAGTCCCCTATAACTAAATACAGTCCCCCTATAACAACTATATACAGCCGCCTACAATAACTATATACAGTCCCCCTATAATAACTATATATAACCCCTATAATAACTATATACAGCCCCCTATAATAACTAAATACAGCCCCCTATAATAACTATATACAGTCCCCCTATAATAACTATATTCAACCCCCCTATAACAACATACAGCCCCCTTTAATATATATACAGTCCCCCTATAATAACTATATACAGCTTCCCTATAATAGCTATGTACAGCCCCCTATAATAACTATATACAGTCCCCCTATAACAACTATATACAGCCCCCTACAATAACTTTATACAGTCCCCCTATAATAACTATATACAATTCCAATAATAATAATATTCAGCCCCCTATAATAACTAAATACAGCCCCTCTATGATAACTATATACAATCCCCCTAAAATAACTATATTCAGCCCCCTATAATAACTATATACAGTCCCCATAATAAGTATATGCAGTGCCCTTATAATAACTATATACAGCCCCCTATAACTATATACAGCCTCCTATAATAACTATATACAGTCCCCCTATAATAACTATATGCAGCCTCCCTATAATAACTATATACAACCCCCATAATAAGTATATGTAGTGCCCTTATAATAACTATATACAGCCTCCCTATAACTATATACAGCCGGCCTATAATAACTATATTAAGTCCCCCTATAATAACTATATTCAGCTCCCTATAACTATATACAGCCTCCTATAATAACTATATACAGTCCCCTATAATAACTATAAGCAGCCTCCCTATAATAACTATATACAACCCCCATAATAAGTATATGTAGTGCCCTTATAATAACTATATACAGCCTCCCTATAACTATATACAGCCGGCCTATAATAACTATATTAAGTCCCCCTATAATAACTATATTCAGCTCCCTATAACTATATACAGCCTCCTATAATAACTATATACAGTCCCCTATAATAACTATAAGCAGCCTCCCTATAATAACTATATACAGCCCCCATAATAAGTATATGCAGTGCCCTTATAATAACTATATACAGCCTCCCTATAACTATATACAGCCCGCCTATAATAACTATATTAAGTCCCGCTATAATAACTATATACAGCCTCATGTGAACCCCAGCAAAAATAAGTTTGACCCCCTTGCTGTGCAGTTTACAATACACTGTGTCTTCTGCATTATCCAGAGTTATAGACATGGATAATCCTATTTTTAACATTTGTTTGTTCTAATCTGGCCATAATATGGTTGGCTGATTTGTAGATGGACAAGTTGTCCAATAAAAAGTTGGCAACACTGAAGAACTTTGTGGAAAGTGAGAAGTATGACAGGCTGTAAAAGACAAAGTGTGTCTACTGACTGCTTTAGTTCCCTGTGCAGCTGGTGGCACAATATCAGCCAGAATGTACACAGACAGTAAATATAGTAAAATATAGTAAAATATTTTACATACATTTTATTTTATACATGTTTACAAATCTGAACTTCCTAGTGGTTGACAGTTTGACACCTAAAACTGAAACTCTAATTAGATTCAGGCTGCCTAATGCTAAGGATAAATTTATACATGTAACGTTAACACTATGAGCAAAACCTAGCACAAGAAAGTAAAGCAAGGTACATAGTAAGGTGGATAATATTGCTCTGGTGTGTCTCCAGAGGTAGTGTTCTCTCAAAACTGCATAATGAATGAAGTCCATCAATTCCACAGCCAAGAGCTGGACATCCAGGTGAAACATCAGAGTCAACATGTAGAATCATCAAATGTCTATCGGTTCCAGTGTAACAAACACGGCAGTGCAGGCCTGTATGCTTCATAATAGTGAGATTACAGATGTGTAGATCCAAGCACCTCATGCATTATGCATTACAAAAGTCTGAAACCATATGGTAAAGGGCATCAACCACAATATTGTCATAAGATGCTTCAGCTCAAGTTTGCAAAAATGTTTGAAAAATGGACAGTAGAAGTGACGGGTGATTTGGATCGGTGAGACGAAAGTCAATAGACTGGACTGTGATGGGTGCAAATGGGTCTGGAAGAATCAAAGGAAAAACCAGCTAACGTAATGAAGAATTGAAGGATCTGTCAAGTTCTGTGGAAGAAGCCTGATCATAAGGGGTTGTTTCACAGCCAAAGCCATTGGATACTTGACCAAGATCTTTGGTGGTCTCAATACATTGTTGTTTGTTAGTATCTTACAAAATGAGTTCCTTTGTGCACTCAAATTCTATGAGTATTAAAAAGACGACATAGTGTTCCAGAAGGACACCTACCGATCGATCACTTGTAGTTAGAATTAAAGAAAAAACTATCCATAAGTAAGTTGTCTGGTAGGCAACAACATTCAGGATGTACAGAACAGACAGGAGATGAGATTCCGTTCAAGAGATGCTTGAATCTGCTCAAGAGCATGTCCTGAAGGATAAAATCAGTGTTGAAAGTCATATGTAGAGAAAAATCATTGGGTTGCCGCTAGGCCTTATGCATGCTCATCCAGGCGGTAACCCGGGCGTAGCACACGGCAGAGTGCAGAAGGTAGGGGGAGTGAACGCTCCTCAGTAAAAATGTCAAAATATAGGACATGTGGCCTAGCTCTGTCACAGTGTGGTGACACACTGGGGCACATTTACTTACCCTGTCCCCGGAGATCACAGAAAGTGCTTTGTCCGACTCCAATGCACAGTGCTGCAATTCACTGAGCTCGTGCGCCCAATATTGTGCATGTGTCGCTTCCCTGCTCAGGTCCGACTGAGTTCACCTTCTATTTTGTGGTGCATGTCAGTGCATTGTCTTGCGGCACAATTTGAAAGTTAAATCCCCCGAGCAGTCCGAATCAGTCGGATCGTCAACGGCACGTCCCCCAATTTGTGTCGCATAGAAGCCAGCACAGCTCGCCAAAAAACAATCGCGTGCGACACAATCCCAGCGCAGACGCTTGTTCAATACCTGGGCAAGCCGTGTAATCCCTGAAAAAGGTGCAAAGTCCGACAAAAGTGCTGCTTGCGACCCTTAGTAAATGAGCCTCACTGTGTACACACACACCAGGTGCCATAGACCTTTATGGGGCATGTGATCACCAGCTCCCATACGGTCATATGCATGGGGCCTTACAGCAAAAAAATGAATATGTGCTAAACAGTTGTAAGTAGAAATGAGTGAATTATAAGAAATTTGATTTGTTGAAACTTCGTCAAATTGAGCCAATGTTGTTCCAATTGTCCAGATGATTGGTCTTTACCCATTAGTCCTCTAAAACACATATGAAAAGCTCATATTGTCTTTTGTTAATTTTTTTACAAATATTTTCATTTTATCTTACTCGTCCCACACCCCAAAGCTCTGGTATGCATGACAGCTGTATTTTACAAGACTTGTCCAAAGTGAATAAATAAATGTTCTGAATTGATTCGGGCCTGAAAAATGTTCTGCAAAGCAACATTCACTTGTCTCTATTTGTGAGTCAAATTTAGGAATGAATATCCAAGATGATTGGTAAAATGATATCAGCCTCACAATCAAAGCTGTAGTGGACTGTGAGATATGGGGTCTGAAAGTAAAAATACTCAAAAGAGTAGGCTTCATGCACACCACTCTCTACAAAATGTGTCAGACTGTCCCCCACCTTCCGATCCTTCAAAGGCAAGCTGAAAACACATCTGTTCAGAATCACCTACAATATATAATAACTACTCTGTTCCCTCACCTCATGTCTCCATCTACCCTACCGTATAGATTGTGACCCCTCAAAGACAGGGTACTCTTTCACTTGTCTCCTGATTTCAGTACTGTACTTGCATTTGTTGTTGTCTTAATGTAATGTCTGTGAACTTTTTATTGTATCTACTGCTCTATAAATAAATTGTAATAATAATAATATACAGTGAGTACCACATTAAATGACACAAAACTAAAGAATACAACAGTCTGTAATAATTGTGAGGGATTATTGTCATGGGACTTTTTTAAGGGAAATCTACCATTTGATTTCATGCATTATGAACCAAACATACCTTGAGAATTGCTGTAGCTACACTGATGCAGAAACATATCTTGTTTAATCCCTGAACTGAGTGGTTTTGCTGAAAAAACTATAATAAAATTTTGACAATGAGGCTCTGTCGCTCCTGTAGCTGGCTCAGCGCTTCTTCTCACCCTAATTATACACTACAACAGCCTTGTTCCTTCCCAGCATAATACGATAATATGTCCTCACTGTGTTGTCCCAGGCAGAAGTAATCAATTGCTGCACCATCCCCCAGCTGCTGTGTATTAGACATCGTACTCTGGCTGATTAGCCCTGTCTGGACAGTTCAGGCAGCTCATGTGTATATGGCTTTGCCAAGGTTCTGAATGTTATAATTCTTTTTTGAGCAAAACCACTCGGTTCAGGGATTAAACAAGATGTTTCTGTATCAGTGTAAAAACAGCGTACTCAAGGTATGTTTGGTTCACAATGCATAATAACAAATAGTGGATTTCTTTTAAATTCCAGCTTGCTAGGTACTGTATTGACTAAAAAATGTGCAAAGTTTAAAGCATCACCAGGTTGTGTATAAAATGCCTTTTTTAGAAATCCTTCTTTTATGTGAAATCTTTCCCATTTACATATAAAAAATAATCACCTTTAAAGTCACAAGCAAATGAATTACAGTTGTTTGCATGTGCCGGCCGCTGTGTGTAAAATGTATCTCTTGGATCTCATCATCTCATCTCTGATCTCATCTCTCTTTCTATGAAAAGTGTATATACACCTGTACCCTGATAATCTAACCACATTGTCAGCTCACAGAACTAGATGGATCATGAAGTGGCTGCTTAGAGAGTCTCCGCCCACACCCTGGAATTTTACACTGACCATCACTGAGTGATAGCAGCTAAAAAAACAATAAAACTGAGTAAAATTGTAAAGTAAAGGATTAAAAATGATCTTTATTGTCTTAACATCACTACGGGATTGAAATTCAAGAATGTTCTTTCATGGGCAAACCCATTTAGCTGTCTGTATCTCTGGCTCTGTAGCTCGCAGAGCCATAAGCCTGATACTGTCTGAAAAATTGAGATTCTTATCTTTAATATTACACCAAAATTGGTTCTAGATACAACAGAATGGAAGATGGGAATTTCTGAAGTGACACTCTCCCTGCAGCCTCTAAAACTGACTCATCTTACCTGTCTTACCTGTTCATTTTCACATGACTTTGGAGGAGGATTTTTTTTCAGGTAAATGAGTGAGATTTCACATAAAAGGTTTCATAGGGTAAAATCCGGTGACATGTTCTCTTTCTGTGTTACTTCACCCTTTTACTGGGATAACATTGCAACCATTTTTAGGACTTTTTGCAATGCCTCAGTTGATGACCACTTCATAAAAACTGGAGGCAGAGACATGCTAAAAGTCACAAATTTATGCACACTTCAGCCCCAAATGCAGCAAATGCTTGATTTAACAACTTTTTGAAGTCTCAATCTCAGTTTGCACAACTAAACAATATTTAATACAATATTTAAACAAAAAATATCTTTTTATTTTACCTATAGTACACTTTCTTAGAAAAGTATATGTATATATCTATATTTCTCTGAACTTGTTCCACATCTCTGATTAGAAATAAGGCAGTGCAGAAAGATGTGGCTATGAGGTGATGATGGCGCCCCCATATGCCATAGCGCAGTGGCGAGGCTCCCGGGCCACACGTGAGGGCTGCTCCAGGCCACTTTTTCCTCATGCTGTCGGTGACTGAACACTACCGCGCTACTTCTCAGGCAGGCTGCTGTACTGCCAGTAATAGGGGAGCCCGGCGCACATGCGCAGTGCAGGCCAGCGCTCCTCATCGTGTACATAGGCGGCTGGAGTGGGCTGATCCGGCACTACACCTGCAGCAGCACAGTCAGTGGACAGCTCCGCTCTGCAGCAGCACGACCCAGGTAACAGGCGCCTTGTAACGTAGCCATCCTGCTCCAGTCATTGTCCTCCTCACCCTCACCAATGTCATCTGATGGTTGATTGCAGATCAAGGGCTGCAGGGACCTCCAGTCACAGCATCACCCACAAGGAGGATTCTGCAGAGGAATAGCACAAGTTCCCACAACTTCTTCCAGCCACTTGACAAAGGGCAGCAATGGAAACCAAAGGTAGGAGAAGCTGTCACCCTGAGAACATGTGAGGTCTCGGTGGGGATCCAGCAGGAGACTGCAGTGATGCTGATGCTGCTGATGCTGATGCTGCTGGGTCGATCATACACATCCCAATGCAGTATTCCTGGGGTATATTCCATGGATGATCAGGATGGGAGGCATCCTGTGTAGCATGAGGCATGTATCTGCTTGTGTCATTGGGATGTGTGCTAGGCGAGGCACAGGAGATGCTGCTACTGCTGGATTGTGCATCATTAATATATGCAGTATGTCTGGCAGGGTGCTCAGCCTCTTACATTCAGGAGCAGATTCACACAGGAGCAAAATACACAGGGAAAAGTTCACCGCCTGCAAATATGCCAGAAAATGGAGTAGTAGTAAAGGCAACAGAACTTTTAATCAATATTATAATAAAAGGGTGAAAAAACATACAAAACAGACTAGATCCTTACATAGGATTATTATACTGTATAGGAAAGGCACAGAACCCAGCGCTGGGCATTACAAATAGACACAAACACAAGCCCAAAGAGCCAAATACATGGACACAGGGGACAAGACTAAAGAGAGGACGGAGGTCACAACAGGACAAAACACCAATAGTTACAGTCTAATGATTAGGGACAATGTCCCAAACCGTATAAATATATATATTACAACCTAGCATCGTAGGACTATAAGGATATAGGTCAATCATTGCATACTACAGCTTTAATAATATAGGTCCACGATGATACACAGCACTCAGATGACCAACGTTACAATAAAGGGTACTGGAAAATAATCTAATTTGACCCTAAAATGCCTCCCCATGCATTTCCTTCTCGCTCTTTGCAGACTCATGGGATTAGGCTTCAAAGGTTGCACATAAATCCAAGTAATGAAAACAGCTTAGAAGACTAGTACAATTTCTAGCTCTAAGGCTGCCAGGCCCTGAACAGTGCAATGGCGCCAAATATAGGGCATATGGGATCTAAAACCCACTGCCCATGTCCATGGGGTCCGCCAAATACACTTAACCAGAGATGTCAGCACTGATGTCAGATGGTTCATTGTACAGGTTGATGGGGGGGCATGGGGGCCTTTGTTGAATGAAACTAAGATTGCATGTTATGTGTATCACATTTCTGGAGATAGCACAGTGATCCAAGGATTTATTTTGTTATGTATTGTGCCCACTCAGAGGTTCTTTACACCTCCTATGTGTTAACTGAGCAGAGAGCACTACTTAGTATAAGTATACAGGGAGTAGAGTGAGCCCCTGGACCTTGCTCTTGATAGTGAAGTCAGCTCCTATCCAGCAGACCACATGGGCAGCATATTTTACTTGCCATATACACTGTATAAAGTGCCACTCGTTGTTCTTGTCCTGTAGTCTTAGGCCTTGTCATTACATTCCAGTGTTATAAATAGTCTATCTTATCTATTTCTCTTACAAGTTCACACATAGGATGACAAAATGCTCAAAGAGGAATTATTTTGGGGCAACCAACGTGATAAGCTACTAGCAGGGGAAGAGATTCCCTGTGAATCAGTAGTTATATATGTTATCTGGGGGTGAGGATTGTTTACTTGATAAAACCAGGTACAGTAGTACAAGGCCTACAAGTATTATTTGGTTGTGGATCTGTAAGCAGTAGTTAATCACCTTTACTATAGGGCAGTGATGGCGAACCTTTTGAAGACAGAGTGGCCAAACTACAACCAAAATCCACTTATTTACCGTGAAGTGCCAACATGGCATTTTAAGCAGTAACTTATTGCTACCTGTTGTTCCACATCTGTCAATCGTATCGGCTCCCTGAGGCCACCAATACAGTTGAAAGAAGGAGGGTAAATTCAGACTCTCGTTGTAGCTTCTCTCCAGGGTCTCTCTGTAGAGGAAGAATAGCGGGTCAAGAATGAGGACCTAGAAAAGTATTGCTGTTCTGTCAACAGCATTTCACTTTTTCTGCAGTTCCAAACAGCCAATGATGTGTCACTTTAAAATAGTGCTGAGAGCAGCATCCTTAAGTTGCCTGGGACTGCAGGAAGATTTGGTGGATTTGGTCCTATTTGGTGAACTCTGTCCTGGGGTGATGGCCTGAGTGCCCACAGAAATGGCTCTGAGTGCCACCTCTGGCACCCGTGCCATAGGTTTGCCACCACTGCTATAGGGTATACATTTAGAGCTTTTTAACCTGTGACATTTTTGGTAATATTATTATTGATTAAAAGTTGTGTTTTATTAATTGCTGACTATTTGGTAAGTTGTGCACTTATATTATGGAATAAACTTTCTGCAGAGATTATGATGAAACATTATATGGACATAATGTAGCTGTATGTTTATTAGAGAACACAGGCTATAATCCAACTAATATATAATAATATATTCTTATATTATAACTACTGTAGATTATTGTGAGTGTTCAGACCTGCTTCACCCAACTGTCTTTATATGAATGGACCTTGCTTTCCATAACTATAAAGATGTATAGACCTTTGTGGATACCACTTTACTGTTTTGTCATCCAGTTTATGGTGATACATACTGTAATGGTTAAATGAAATTACTTCCTATATAAGCATTGTAAAACGTCAGTCCTGAAGGTCACTCATCGATCTTGTGAGTTAAGTGATCATATCAAAAGGACAATCATGTAACATCGTTATACTGTGACTTCACAATTGGGGGCGGTAATGGAGGCTCCTAGGCTTTAATTTGCTATGATTCTCTATTCCTTGGCCCAGACCTTTTAGGACTAAAGCAGATTTTGCTACAGTTCAATACTCACTACTGCATAGGGAATTCTACATGCAAGTATAATGCTTTCTGTGTCTGTGCTTATCTTCCATCATCAATTAAGCTGACATTTCTCAATGGTCAATAACGTAAAAGCATGCCAAAGTTTTGTGGCTCCGACCTGACTCCTATTGCATATATTTACATGCTGTGATGCAATGCTGAATCAGAGGAGAAATAACCTACCGTAATGGAATGTAGAGGAAATCTAATACAGAGTATGTATGACCTGCTATATCTTAAAGATTTATAGTAGATCAGGATGGTTTGGGGAAATACATTTGGAATTCCAGGATTTCCCTAATATAAACAGGTAGTTACGGATTCAGTATTCTTCAGAGTGATTGTAATGACTACTGTTTTTGGATTATTTTTAGATAATTGTACTACCAATCGCTTAAAAAATAAAAAAGGATATAAAGTTTATGGTCAATTAGTATTCTAAGATAATTTATAAATATAGAATAGGCTACTACTTCTAGATGTATAAACATACCCACAATTTACACATGTCTTTCATATTAAATACACACCTAGGAGAGACAAAAACTACTGCTGTATGGTAAATGGAATAAAACATAGGGAATCATCTTGGTGCAATGTCCTGAATGGGATCACTTTTCTTGTATTACTAAACTAAAAGCACTGGCAGATAATCTGTCCACAGCCATACAATCAATATGACTTTATTGTGTGTGTATACTTTATATCAATGATGGCAAATCTTTTAGAGACTACACAAACTACAACCAAAACCCACTTAATTATTGCTAGTGGCAGTGAATTATTTCTCACTGCTCTGTCAGCTATCAGCATGTTGAGGACACCAATACGGTAGGAAAGGAGGAGGAGAAAATCAGATTCTCATTGTAACACCCAGGTTCTCCTGAATAACAAGAAAATGGGGTACCAGAGGATCTCCAATGATAATTCAGCTCTGTCCAAACCTTCTCACTCCTCCGGTAATCCCAGGCAGCCAAGGATGTTATGTTATAAAATAGTACTTTGCACGACACGTCCTGGCCTTTTTGGGCCTGCAGAAGGGGGCCTTGTCTAGCGAACTCTGTGCTGTGGTGGTGGCGTGGTGTCAAGTCTGGCACCATGTCATAGGTTTGTTACCACTTCCTTATATCATGTATAAACCTGGAGGGCAGCTAAAGTAGACCAGAAGGATGTTATCTGATGAGGTAGTAAAATTTTTTTACAGTTCTCTTGACATGCGTGATACTCCAGGATTTATTCACCAATTATAGAAATGCGGGATTGGATAGTTTAAAGACTGCTGTGTTGTAATAGTGTAATATATATTAGGACTACTGTAATAGATTTATCTATTTATTTATGGATTGTATTTGGATTAGTGTGTTACTGACAAATACCCTTTGTAATAGATACATTTCACCATTTATAAACATCCTGCTAGAATATAAGATCTGAATTACTCTTCTGTAGAAACGAGTCGAAACATGAGAGGTATGCATTGCGTATGTGTACAGAAATGAAAAATACAGTCAGGAAATTGTTAAAGCGATACACAAGAGTTTGACAGATTTTTTTTTATATCTGTCTTAGCTATGTGCACAAACTTTTTTTGATGCTGTTAGGGCATGTTTTGGGTGGGACTATCAATGTAAGGAAGAGGTGCATATAACTTATCTACCCTCTCACAGAGAGTTTTACATTTTACACCACTTTTTTTTTTATTATAGTTACAACACAGATCCAATGTGGTATGTGGTACTGTATCCTTTCCCAACTCAATGCATATTGCATAATCTGCTACCCAGGGTGTGAAACTGGATCCGTCGCTAGTGCACATAGTGCCTTCTCCATGTTAGTTCAGAATGCTGTGGGACATCTAACTCCCCTGGGAACCAATATGTTGAAATACCAGGCTCAACACAAAATGCTCAGACATTGGAGTTGTGCTTTAATATCTACCAAAGCGCTTCTTAACCCCTTATTTCCGCACTGGTTTTCCACTTTCAGCCAATGGGGCACATTTACTTTCCCGGTCCTGTCTCCGACGAGGATTCTGATCTTCCGGCGATTCACTAAGGTCGTGCGCCCACGTCCACCAGGTGTCGCTGCTGCGCCGAGGTCCACCGGAGTGTACCATCCTATTCCGGGTGCATGTAAGTGCGTGTCAAGCGACACTTTTTAAAAAAAAAAAATACCCCAATTTTTCAGAATCCGTCGGGTTTTCCGATGGCCACGCCCCCCGTTTTTCTTTGCATGCAAGCCAGCACCGATGCGACACAATCCGATCGTGTGCGCCAAAAAACTGGGGCATTTGGCGCAAAACTGTAAAATTCGGAAAACCTGGCAGAAAAACGCAATTCGGACCCTTAGTAAATGTGCCCCAATGTCTCAGTAAGTTTCAGTCAATATCTTCTACTATAGTTGAATGGGCTCTTGATTTTTTGAGGTAGAAAATGTATATTTTAATAGCACAATTTTGGCATTCATGTCCTACTGGTGAACTTTTATTAACCCTTTCTGTGCAGCATATTTAATAAAAGGAACATAAATCTGATGTTGATTTTTCTAATAGAAATTTTTATCTTACATCGTTGACTTATCATCGAACATAATTTTTTTTTTCTCTTGGTCAGGACAAATATAGCACCACCAAATTAATACTTTTTTTTAATTATCTTCCTTTGCATAATGAAATACTTGGGGGTAGAAAAAAACGTTTTGCATCACCACATTCCAAGAACCATAACTTATGAAAATTTTTGTCAATTTGACTGTGTGAGTACAGGCAGTCCCCAGGTTACGTACAAGATAGGGTCCAGAGGTTTGTTCTTAAGTTGAATTTGTATGTAAGTCGAAACTGTATATTTTATAATTGTAGATCCAGACAAAAAAAATTTTTGGCCCCAGTGACAATTGGAGTTTAAACATTTTTTGATGTAATGGCACCAAGGATTATCAATAAAACTTCATTACAGACACCTTACAGCTGATTATTGCAATCTGGGACTATAGTAAAGCATCCAGAAAGCTTCACCAGAGGTCAGAGGGGTCTGTCTGTAAGTATGGGTTGTCTTTAAGTCGGTTGTCCTTAAGTAGGGGACCGCCTATACTTATAAAGTGTCAATTTGGCTCTGTGAGGGGTTTAAAAAGTGTTTTGATCATGTTTCATATCACTGTTTGTGTGTTGGAAGCTTAAAAATGTCAGTTTGGACATCGTTTTTTGCGTATTTTTAAAGTTTTTGAACAAATTTAATTATAGTTTTGTAGCCTGGGTTGTAACAGTGAGGAGGTACAAAATATCTGTGATTTAACTTTTTTTTTTTTTATTGGGGCAGTCAATTTTTTGGGTGGTGTGTTTTTTTCACATTTTCTTTATACTTTATTGGGGCCATTGACATGAGATCATTTGATATTTTATATAATGTACTCCACTACTTATGCAGTGCACTATGCAATATCTAACAGGCATCTATTTTCATCCTTGTCACAGACAGCCCTGTGGTCCTCAATCGGACCCCGGTCTGCTGTGCGACACCATTGGCACCCGACTATTACAGCCGATGGGTGCCAGAGGGAGAGCGCTTCCTTTGCACCCGCTTAGACACTGCAGTCTATGTTCCACAGCATAATGTAATATAGTCACATATATAGGGTGAGCTCACTGATCTGTAGCATGCAGGTTGGTCCGTGCTGTAGATCCCTCCTGGACTGGAGACAAACTACACTCGAATTTCAAACTTGTTACGATCCAGCAAACAGGACTCTCTGAACCCGATTTTTCAAAGATAAAACTTCATGCTTTTATTTCAGGACCATAGTCACAAATTTGCAGTTCCCACATATAACAGCTTAAAAAAACGTGAATCAGCAACGCGTTTCAAACGCACTATGCGTCCTACCTCAGGGCTTTGTTACAAACAATGAGACATACACTTTATAGTGTACATGTGGAGCACTGTTCCATATTCTCCATATAAGTAGGTGCATTCATGTGAATTCAATTAAAAAGAAAAAAACATACCACGAAGTTCACACACATATGTCAGCCCTATATGAGGTGATGGTCCATTTAGGAAATACTAATTCATGGAACCTTGTGTGTGAACAGGGACCAAGGGGCTTGTGAGAAAATTAAATAATCTTCATGCTGTAGTACTTATTTATTGTCGATTTAGATCACAAGGTTAGGAAAGAAGTTGGTCCATGTTCACACACAGACCAGCATGATATGGAATTGGCTTTTGGATATGCTTGGAGGTGAATAGGAAGGATTAAACCAAGACAAAAACATACAACTGTGTTCACACACATGTCAGCCCTATATGAGACAATGGTTTATTTAAGAAATGCTAATCCACGGAAACTTGTGTGTGCACAGGGACCATGGTGTTTGTGAGGATATGAAACAATGTTCGTGCTGTAGTACTTATTTATTGTCGATTTAGATCGGAAGGTAAGAAAAGACTTTTGTCCATATTCACACACTGACAAACATGATATATAATTGTCTTTTGGATATACTTAAAGGTGAATAGGAAGGATTAAACCAAGAAGAAAAAAAACATACAAGGGTGTGCACACACATATCAGCCCTATATGAAGCAATGGTTCATTTAAGAAATGTTATTCCACGGAAACTTGTGTGTGAACAGGCACCATGGTGTTTGTGGGGAAATGAAATAATATTCATGTTGTAGTATTTATATCTATAATTTTTTTTTTTTTGGAAAAGGTACTTTGTTTGTTGGTAATTTTTGTTGTTTTTATAATAGTAACAGTGTTGCTTTTAGTATAATGATTTTTATTGGAGATGTATGAAAAAGAGGCCGTAGTGTTAGTGAACAGGTGTTACAATTAGGAGAACACCCAACAGCCCCTATGTATACTATAAAGTGTATGTCTCATTGTTTGTAACAAAGCCCTGAGGAAGGACGCATAGTGCGTTTGAAACGCGTTGCTGATTCACCTTTGTTATATGTGGGAACTGGAAATTTGTGACTATGGTCCTAAAATAAAAGCATGAAGTTTTATCTTTGAAAAATTGGGTTCAGAGTGTCCTGTTTGCTGGATCGTAACAAGTTTGAAATTCGAGTATGTTCCACAGCATTGTCTAAGAGATTAATGGTTTTGGGCCCGGGTGGTAGTGCTACAGCTGAGCTGTGCAGCCCAGCGCTGGCAGTAGCAGGACACTAAGTCCTGAAAACTTCTTCTGATGCGCCGGCATAGAAAAGCATCACGTCAGAAGAAGTACCCTTAACTGCTGCGGTAAAAAGACAAGATAAGATTCTTAAATATACTCAGGATCACAAAATAACACATTCTCTAATTCAGTATTATTTACAAAAATCCAGCATACACGGATATAATTACAACCTGCTCTAGCAGTCCTGGGGTAGCAATTTTGGTTGCCCCGTATCCGACTGTAAATCTTCGGGCATTATTCTAATGAATAATAAGCTTCTCCTGTCTGCTCGATGCAGTGTGATCTCTACCCCTCCCCCTTGCATTACAAGACAAGTCACACAAAGACACTTCCTACCGGTAAGCAGCATTGTGTACAGACTTACTCTACAAGCTACAGATAAGATAAGGTCTTTATCCAGAGGCGGAGGCAGTCTGTGTTTGTTATCGCTCCGATTTAGCAGAACTGAAGTGTGTCATTGTGTGTTATATGCATCTCATGTTTCTCACCATCTCTCATCTCTGATCTGTCTCATCTCTCTCTTGCTATGTGTCAGATGCTAGTAGAATGTTCAAAAGCTAAATAAAAGTGTAAATAAACCCTGTACCTTGATAATCGAAGAACATTGCTAGCACATAGCATCTCATAGCATTAAAGGAATCATAAAGTGTCTGCTTAGGGGACTCTCTATACTTTTGAATTTTACACTGACCATCATAGGAGCTAAAACAGAAATAAAACTGAGTACAGGCAGTCCCCGGGTTACATACAAGATAGGGTCTGTAGGTTTGTTCTTAAGTTGAATTTGTATGTAAGTTGGAACTGTATATTTTATCATTGTAATCCCAGAAAGATCTTTTTTGGTCTCTGTGACAATTGGATTTTAAAAATGTTGGGTCGTCATAAGAATCAATATTAACACTAAAGCTTCATTACAGACACATTTGATAACTGTTACAGCTGATCATTGTAGCCTAGGGCTAAAGTACAATAAATTACCAATATCCAGAGGTCCGTTTGTAACTAGGGGTCGTATGTAAGTCGAGTGTTCTTAATCCCCTGGTGACTTTGTAAAAGTCACCAGGGGATTCAAATATGAGATCTTTCTTTTATGGGCAAACCCTGTTAAGGGGTAAACATTATTGTTTGTAATGAATAGCTATATAATCTCCCAATATACTTCCTATATCAATACCTTTTGGTTTTCTAGGTCTCTGCTTGCTGTCATCCAGCATTCTGTACTTCCTGTCACAAAGATGCACGGCTCTTTATAACACATTATACAAACAATAGCATTTATTTGTTTTTAATATTAGTATTAAACCTCTTAACTTTTGACTCACTGTTATAAAACATTGCTATTGTTTAGCTGGAAAAAGGCAGATTTTATCCTCAAATTCATCTTTCCAAGAACATTTGCTGCTACAGATATTTTTTCTTCTAAACACACAGCTCAGCTAATTAGAATAATCTCCAGGGTGGTGCCTTTGTGTATAGCTACAAGCTCACACTGTTAAATAAGTAGTAGTTCTGCTCCAGTAGCTTCATACTAGCAAAATAGTTTGAGAGATAAGAAAGTGCATATAATGTGTTTCTCTCTTTATTTCCATCAAAGAAAATCTTTGTGTCAGGTTTTCATGTTTAAAAAATTAACACGCCCCTTTATTTTATTATTTTATAAATTATTTTTTCCCAATCTGACGTGACGCTTTAAAATTGAATACATTGTACACAGATATTTTAACAATCTAAATGACATTTCCCTGAAAATCGACAAAACCTACTTTTTGAGGGACCAGCTTCAAATGACTATATAATAGAATAAATAATAGAAACCCCCATAAATAACTACATTATAGAAGCAGTCCACTCAAAACATCCAAAACAGCTTTTAGAAAGTTGGTTAACTCTTTCAATTTTGCACAACAGTTCAAAATAAAAGGAGGCAAAATTTGGGAAATTTAATTTTTTTTAACAAATACATTAATCTAGCCCTAAAACTTACACATTCAAAAGGGGTTAAAAAAAAGGGAACCCCACAATTTGGTATGTAATTTCTCCCAAGCATGCTATCACTACGCATGGGTGAAAAGTCAAAATTTGTGTTGGATGCAATTTAAAAGAAAATGGTGGGTTGTGGAAAAACATTGGCCACATTGGGCACATATTCCTTGGTTGCTTTACTACAAAACCTGTGCAAAAAAACCTTTGAGCATATATAGTAGACAAAACTTAATTCTGCCCAAGGCTGTCATAGATTTAAGTTCTAGTGAGAGTGGTGCACCATAGTTATTTTTTTAGGTAACCCTTTCAATATCCCTTTAAATAAGACATCATAGGCTGTTATATTTTTTTAGAAATGCACCATACTTCATTGTTGACATCACAGTCCTAGAAAATTCCAGTGAAGGATTTCTTTTCTTGCATATGTTAGACTCTGAATCGGGCACAGTACTTTTTATAGGCTGTGACCACATCACAATCCAGAAAAAACAGACTGGTAAAAACATAAACACAGGTAAAGATTTGACGTATTTGAAGTCTTACTATAACAGTTTTCATAAAGCCAGTGTCAGTTTCTCCCATGATGCATTTTACTTTGTAGTCACAAAATATTAAAGACTATAACCCTTACTTGGAGTAATAATATTCTTGTCTGATTTCCATGCAAAATAGTGAAGAAAGGGCACATAAGAGGTTTGGGTAAGTAGCTGAATGCCTGTATAACACTAGAAAAGCTCCTATTTATGCTACTGGGGTGCAAAAGATGTCTTGAGGATTATTTTGGAGCCCCAAATGCAAACTGCCCTGCAGTGTCTAAGTGGATGAATATCCAAATGTGTGTGTTGTGTGTGAGTGTGTACAATTGTACAAATTTTTATGCCTACCTAAATCAGTTTCCACCTTCAGAGACCTCGCATAATGCCTACCCTGTGACAGCTGTACCTTAATTTCAAGGCCCCAAAGGACTTATCTCGGCCCTATACAGAGGGATGGTTATTATATACCCCTGATCTATGATCTAAAGACTAGAATTATGTTACATATTCTCATACCTCACCAATGATCAATCACAAACTGATACAATGATATACAATCCACCAATTTTACCTCCCTACATCTATATGGACGCCCCCTCTGAGTGTCATTGATGTCATAGGCCGGAAGACAATATTTGGCATTGACTTTGCATTGCCCTTCTTTACAACTATTTTGGACCTGAGTGTTTGATCTCCTCTCTAGTGCCCCTTCCATTTCCCTATTCACCAAATGTTGCATAATGGATGTGAATTTCTGGTCTTACCTGACTAGAATCTTTATTTTTGGCAGCAGAAAACTATAACATTACACTGGATGTCTGAGTTCCATCTCTCCAATGTTAGAAAAGCCTTGTTAGTATGACCTTACCATATGAACCATTGGTATACTTACATAGAGGTTACCCTGATAAGTTTGAAAAATATGGCGTCCTTGGCTGCAATAAAGCACTACTGTCTCGGTTCCTACTCAAATACAGGACTAGGTTTTCAACTTGCGTTTCATAGATTGTTATGGGACTTTAGGAACAGCTCTACGGTCACACAATGCTGAATGGTACCAATGGAAGAGAGATTAAAGGGACATGTGGTCCCCTGTTCTGCCAGCTACAAGTGTCCTGGCAGCTGGACCCCTGTGATCTCACATTTCGCCTTTATATTCTAGATAGGGGTAAATGGAAAGGAAATTTTTTTTAAAGGTCTTGTTTATGGAACCTTGTGGAATATTGGTTTTGTGGGGGTCTTTTGCTTATAATAAGTCACTTCCACCTCATTGGCATCAGTAGAACATTGTACTGGCCTAGTGTGTAGCTCTCTCTATTATAGCCGATAGGAGTAATGGGAAAAGCTGTTCTACACACCTTCTGTTATTAACAAATATTGAAAATAAATATCTGAAAAAATTTCCATAGAAAACAGCTGAGATTGCTGAGAATGTTCTGCTAGAAGTAGCTCAGCACAAAGCTCAGTTGGACGCCGGTTGTTCCATCACGTTTTTTGTTATCCCTGAGAGTAGGAGCCTGATATATGAGGATGCAGCAGCTCTGGGCTTGGATGTTGTCTAGAGCTGGGTACTGCCAGCATCTTTGAAACAGTGCCTGCAACAACAGAGAGAATGAGATGTACTGCGTATGTTCTTGTGATAGCAGTATATACAGCTTTCTAGACACATTTTTTTAGCAACATTCTAGTTCTAACTTAATATATGCACTTAACTAGAGAAAGTTTTTCTGAAGTAGTGAAGTATATTAAATCCATAGGTTCTAATGTATAAAAATGAAAAATCGCTGCTTCTCATAAAATAAGCTTTTAGTACATGAATGTATGCGTTAATACAAAATACTGTAAAAAAAAATCTTTTCATTTTGCCATCTTCTCGCTCTTATAAATTTTTCATACTTCAGAGTACTGAGCTGTGAATGGTACAATTTTTTCCAACTTTTGATGACGTTTTGAAGACTGTACATACTTTTAATCACTTTTTTTTTTAGAATTTTTAATATTTTGCAAAATGGCAAAAACAGTGGCATTTTTGAGTTGTGATTTTCTGAAATTACCGTTATTATATTTTGATAGATTGGACATTTTGGGATGCGGTGATGTCTAACATGTTTATTTACCATATTTTTACTGTTTATTTACCGTATTTTTCAGCCTATAAGGCGCACTGGAGTATAAGGCGCACCTCTAATAAATGCCTGCTAAGACATCTAGGTTCATATATAAGGCGCACTGGAGTATAAGGCACAGGATCAAATGCAGTACCTAAAAATGACCAGCAGGTGGCAGACCTGTGCACAGTTCAAACCAGCTACACTTCCCGGGAAACTTGTCTTCAGCGTGTCAGAGAGCTCCGATCTCAGAGGTATGGGCTGCTGGGGGTTAATGCAGGGTGATGCAGCAGGGGTTAACCCTAGAATGCATACCTGGGGCCTCGCAGGCCCGCTCTGTTAGTTTTTTTCTTTTTACCGCAAGATTACTTTAGTTAGAATTCTGAAACTCTAGGTATTCCTCAGTTATATAGTTGTTAGTCATTTCCAGTTGTTCATATATTTTTATGTTACCGACATTTCGGTATAGGAGGAGAGATGAGGAGGACGCGGGGAGATGAGGAGGAGGTGAGCGCAGCTCACCCGCGCCCCTCTCATAGGGATACATGGCGCACGGCGCCGTATTACGGGAAAAGATAGGACATGTCCTATCTTTTTCCCGGGTACGGAGTGGTACGGTGCCGCACGTGTGCTGCACTGTACCGCTCCCGTAGGGCACCGTGTGCCCATTGCCGTTTTTGGGGGACGTATATCGGCCGTATATACGTCGGCAGTATATATGTCCCCCATATGGTCGTGTGAATGTAGCCTTAGTCTTTATGACTGAGTGTGGATTGTGCCTGACTACATGGTCATGTGATCTTGGGAAGGAGGCTACCTCATGATGTCATGCGTCTCTGACATCATCATAGTTCCTGAACAGGAAGGAGGAAGGAGTCAGTTTTCTTGTTTCTTGAAAAAAAAACTCTGAGCTCCAAAAATCCAAAGATTTCCACTTCACCTAAAAGAAAGTGGTGACCTGCTGAAGGTGAGAGGAGGGGGCTGCACAGACACTAACAAAGAGTCTACAACCCTTATTGTAATCATTTTTTTTAATTATAGTTTACTGACTTCTAAGGTTACAATGGCACAGTCTACATCCAGGGGTTTGACTAACCAAGAAATCAAAGCAATCATTTTTGATAGACAGTCCTGTGTAAAATACTACAATTTCATCTTCCAGATGTTGAATTACAGATAACATGTAAAAGATGCTGCGGTCATTAGTAAATTCGAAAAGGGATATTCCTGCAGCATGTTTACTGCAACTTTTATATAAAAAAAAATTTTTAGACAAAAAAACGTTATTATAAAGAGTTATATCGAATGAGTATATTGGGCGTTTTAAGCCCGTTCAGTTACTTTGGGTTTTTTTTGCACAAAATGTTTTGAATTATTCACATCTTAGGATGCATTCTCACTAGTGCTGGTGTCTGCCAGGAGGTGATCCGTAATGGATATGATCTCTTGGTAACTCCAGTTAAGGCTGCCGGATTGCCCGGATTCTACCAGCCTTAGCTGGGGACACCAGGAGGTCAGATCCATTACAGATCCCCTCCCGGCAGACACCAGCGCTAGTAGGAATGCATCCTTACTTTGCATTTTTAAAATAAACTTTAAAAAGTATTTTTATTTGAGTTATTACATGTTATTTGCACACGGGCCTAAAAGGCCCCAGGTATGTAATAGTGTAGATTTCTATGGTCATGCATTCTAGGGTTAAGCAGTCTCCCTCTGCCCCTTCTCCTTCCCTCCTCAGGCAGGGTGTTATTCCTGTGGGGTTCCCTGTGGCTCCTTCTCTTTCCCCTGTTACAGGGCTGTCAGGTATGGGGGATTTCTTACTGATGATGATGATTGCCTCGTGGGTCAGCACTATGGCAGCTCGGTCTCTCCGTGCTAGGGGAGGGCAGGATGGGCACAATGTTAGTTGTGGTGCCAGGGCACTTCAGGAGCTAGGGACCCTGTATACTGTGTGGGAAGGTGCAGGAAATTTCTGGGGATGGAGCTATTAAACACTGGTAAATGTACAGTACATCTTGTCTGTAGTACATTTCTGTATAAGTTCATATATAAGGCACACTGGCCTATAAGGCGCACCTTTGATTTCTGAAAAAATTAAAGGATTTTTGGTGCGCCTTATAGGCTGAAAAATACGGTATATTTATATCAGTTCTAGTGAAAGTCTTCTAATTGATCCTACCATATACTGTCATACTACAGAATGGCTGTATATGGGGGTTTTCCACATCAATTATTACAATGTGTAAATTGCGGATTTTAATAGATGGATTAAAACTTAGGACCTGACGCTGTCATAGTAACTGATCGCCGCCACTCAATGACCTCACAGGGGGCAGCGATGTGATCCAATATGGCGGTGCCCACGCGCCGCCAGGATTTACATGCCTCCGGCAGCTTTGCCAGTCACATTTACATGGTTAACACCCATGATCAGTGCCAGCACCGCCTGGGGTTGTTACCAGTGGTGTTTGCTGCAATATGTCCACTTGTGACAGAGAGGGCTTATCCCGTTAGCCCTCTATGTCTTCCCGCTCGCAACATGCACCGTACTATTACGGCACGCGTCATGAAGAGGTTAATCCTCAGAGTTGTTTAACCAAACACAGGGAGATTGGATGTGAGCTCATACTGTCTCCATAGACAAACTGTACATGCTGAAAAATGGAGGCCTGATCTATGGGGCTTTTTTTATTAACTATGCTGAAATGTGTTAATGAAGTATAAAACTGCTTACCATATCCCCCCACACACAATGTAAAAAATTACCTCAAATGACAGTTATGCCTTATAGTTAGTATTCCCTTAAAGACAAGATTCTTAAATATGCACAGGATGACAAAATAACACATTCTCTAATTCAATGCCCCTGGATACAACCGTAAATATTCTAACTATGGCTGGATGCTTCTCATGAACTGCTTCTCTTGTCTGCACACTGCAGTGTACAGAGGCTTACTCTAGAAGTTACAGACAGATAAGGTCTTTATCTGAGGGAGACATATAGCAGAGCTGACTCTGTGTGAGTTATAGGTGAGTTAGCAACGCTAAAAATGTCATTGTGTTTTATATCCATTTCATAGATTTCATCATCTCTCATCTGTCTTATCTCTCTTTTTCTATGTGTCAGATGCTAGTTCAATCTTCAAAAGCTAAATAAAAGTGTAGATAAACCCTGTACCCTGATAGTCAGCACACAGCATCTCATATCACAGAGGAATCATGAAATGTCTGCTTAGAGCATCCCCACCCACACAATTTTACACTGACTATCAACTAAAACTGCAATAAAACTGGGTAAAGTTGTAAAGTAAGGGGCTAAAATTATCTTTATTCTATAAACATCAATACAAGATTCAAATTTGAGAACTTTCTTTCATGTGCAAACCCCTTTATTAGTGATTATGGGGAATGAAGAAATAAGATGACATGCACAATGAGGGAAAGATTTATCATACCTGTCACAAAGTAGGGCATTTGCAACATTCCGGGCTTACTTGAGCAAACAGTTCAGAACTGATGCATCCTTTAGCATTTCAGCAAATAAATGTTGGTGTTTACATAATGAAAATTATGTAATTTTTTAATATACATACTGCATCAATCCCTCTTAGTTTTCTAGATCTCTGCTTGCTGTCATTCTATAGAAAGCTTTTATGTTTACTTCTGTAGGAAAGTAATCTGTCCATGGTCCCACAGTATAAAACAGAGTAATGAGAGTTGTGTGATATAACAAGCAGTGCACCTGTTTGACATCACATGACCAGGTACAGATTTCTATCCACTGGAAGTAAACATAGGAGCTTTCTATAGAATGACAGCAAGCAGAGATCTAGAAAACTGTGAGGAAATGATACAGTAAGTATATTGGAAAATTGTGTGACTTTTCATTAAAAAACATACCCCTTAAACCTCTTTAAGTCAACACAGGGTCCAGCAAGATTTACATCAAAATATTACATGATGGTAAATTTCCTCCTCTGTGATATATCCTGCTGGGGGTGTCATTCTCTCTTTGGCGTTCATTCTGTTTTAGACCTACCATATCCTGTACTAGATAAAACGTATTATATCAGCTTATACACTCACCGGCCACTTTATTAGGTACACCTGTCCAACTGCTCATTAACACTTAATTTCTAATCAGCCAATCATATGGCGGCAACTCAGTGCATTTAGGCATGTAGACATGGTCAAGACAATCTCCTGCAGTTCTCCCGAGCATCAGTCTGGGGAAGAAAGGTGATTTGAGGCCTTTGAACGTGGCATGGTTGTTGGTGCCAGAAGGGCTGGTCTGAGTATTTCAGAAACTGCTGATCTGCTGGGATTTTCACGCACAACCATCTCTAGGGTTTACAGAGAATGGTCCGAAAAAGAAAAAACATCCAGTGAGCGGCAGTTCTGTGGGCGGAAATGCCTTGTTGATGCCAGAGGTCAGAGGAGAATGGGCAGACTGGTTCGAGCTGATAGAAAGGCAACAGTGACTCAAATCGCCACCCGTAACAACCAAGGTAGGCAGAAGAGCATCTCTGAACGCACAGTATGTCGAACTTTGAGGCAGATGGGCTACAGCAGCAGAAGACCACACCGGGTGCCACTCCTTTCAGCTAAGAACACGAAACTGAGGCTACAATTTGCACAAGCTCATCGAAATTGGACAGTAGAAGATTGGAAAAACGTTGCCTGGTCTGATGAGTCTCGATTTCTGCTGCGACATTCGGATGGTAGGGTCAGAATTTGGCGTCAACAACATGAAAGCATGGATCCATCCTGCCTTGTATCAACGGTTCAGGCTGGTGGTGGTGGTGTCATGGTGTGGGGAATATTTTCTTGGCACTCTTTGGGCCCCTTGGTACAATGCCACAGCCTACCTGAGTATTGTTGCTGACCATGTCCATCCCTTTATGACCACAATGTACCCTGTAACATCTGATGGCTACTTTCAGCAGGATAATGCGCCATGTCATAAAGCTGGAATCATCTCAGACTGGTTTCTTGAACATGACAATGAGGTCACTGGACTCAAATGGCCTCCACAGTCACCAGATCTCAATCCAATAGAGCATCTTTGGGATGTGGTGGAACGGGAGATTCGCATCATGGATGTGCAGCCGACAAATCTGCGGCAACTGTGTGATGCCATCATGTCAATATGGACCAAAATCTCTGAGGAGCTTCCAGCACCTTGTTGAATCTATGCCACGAAGAATTGAGGCAGTTCTGAAGGCAAAAGGGGGTCCAACCCGTTACTAGCATGGTGTACCTAATAAAGTGGCCGGTGAGTGTATATGCCTGATGTGCTAATAAGGTATACTAGTCAAACTGCAAACTGCGCCATTGTTCGGGAGACAATGCCTTACTGGTGACTCTGGGAGACCTGGACCACTATGGATAAATGTGAAGATCCAAATTGGAAGATCCAAACCTAAAATATTAAATAGCCGTAATACTGATAATTGTTCTAGTTAAACTGCTGGATTTAGATATGGTCACCCACAGTTTGGCGCCTTATCCTGCACAGGGCAATAATTAATGATACGTTGCCTTTACAGGACATCTCCTAACAGGACATACTTAAAGGACATACTTAAACTCCTACTGAGGAGTTCCTGAGGAATGCCTGCGGCAATATAGAGTTATAAAAATTACGCAAATCAGTTTTAAAGCACCTCATCTTTTAATTTATTCGCTCCCCACATTCAATATAAGTCCCAACTGTTACTTGTTCTGAGCACTGTGGACGGCACAGACTGGGTGGGACTTGCATTGGAAAGAGGAGTGAGTAAATTAAAAGATAAGGCACTCCAGTGACATAGCTGGAGCACCACAGACTAATTAGCAAGCACAGCGTATAGAGTTATAAAATAGTAGGACACATCTACCATAAATAAAGCTGATGGTAGTTGTCCTTTAAATGGTACTAACATTTTCAACAAACTTTGCATAAAGACAACTTGTCACTATGCATATAAAACTGGTACTAGTACCTTAATCCACTACTTATCAGTATCAAATTCATCATAATTTTGCTTGTCATGTTTGCTGGAAATTGTCATAAAACAATTTTTTATTCCACTGTCCCTTTGTATCAAAGTCATGGAGGTTGGCAGATCAACCAAGAAGTCAAGCTCTCTCAGTGTCTTCGTAGAAAATCCCATCCCTCTATCATCACTCTCCTGCACATCTCCTATGTCTGTTCAGGAGACAGGTTCCTAGACACTCCGAGGCATGCGCCTACTCACAGTGCAAGCACATTGCATCTAAGGAGCAGGCCACTGCGCAGACACAGGTTATGTCCAGTGTCGGACTGGCCCACCGGAGTACCGGAGAAACCTCGGGTGGGCCCTAAGTCCCGACATTAAGTTACACACTGACTCAGTGGGCCGGACAGATGAATTATACTTTGATAATGTGTCGTCCCCGGGACCGTCCAACTACCTCCCCTGACTGCAGGCCACATATGAGTAGGGCGGACAGGTAGTGGGGCTGGCCCTGGGGGCACATCATTAACAAAGTATAATTCTGCTGCCCATCCACTCCCGGCCCGTCCCTCTACTCAGTAGCAGAGTCTACTGACTGCTGCTAAATGAGCATGGCTGGCCCGCCCCGCCCACCTCAGCTCATATGCAACCGGCCTGCGCATTATTCATCCGGCCCTGGCGCCTCACTCACGGGCCGCGCTGCTCACGTCCGGCCCAGGACACACTCCTCACAGGCCTATCCGTCATCTCCTACACTGCCTCCGTGCTGACCTCCTCACCACTTCCCGACCAGGCTAACATCCAGCCCAGCTGAAGGAGGGTAAGTATAATTACTACTTATATAAATCATGTATATGTGCTGTGTATATGTGCTGTATATATACTGTGTATATATGGTGTATATCTGTTTGTATACAGGCGATCCCCTACTTAAGAACACTCGACTTACATACGACCCCTAGTTACAAACGGACCTCTGGATATTGGTTATTTATTGTACTTTAGTCCTAGGCTACAATAAACAGCTGTAACAGTTATCAAATGTGTCTGTAATGAAGCTTTAGTGTTAATATTGATTCTTATGACAACCCAACATTTTTAAAATCCAATTGTCACAGAGACCTAAAAAGCTCTGGCTGGGATTACAATGATAAAATATACAGTTCCGACTTACATACAAATTCAACTTAAGAACAAACCTACAGACCCTATCTTGTATGTAACCCGGGGACTGCCTGTATATGCTGTGTTACTATGTGTATATGTGCAGTGTATATGTGCAGTGTATATGTGCAGTGTATATGTGCTGTGTATTGGTGCTGTGTATTGGTGCTGTGTATTGGTGCTGTGTATATGTGCTGTGTATTGGTGCGGTGTGTATGTGCTGTATATCTGTGCATATATGCTGTATATCTGTGTATATATGCTGTATATCTGTGTATATATGTTGCATATCTGTGTATATATGCTGTATATCTGTTTGTATATATGCTGTATATCTGTGTGTATATATGCTGTATATCTGTGTGTATATATGCTGTATATCTGTGTTTATATATGTGTGTATATATTTGTGTGTATGTTGTATATTATGGATGTGTGTGCATGCTGTATATATGCTGTATATCTGTGTAGATATGCTGTATACATGTGTTTATTTATGCTGTGTATCCATGTATATATGCTGTATATATGTGTATATGTGCTGTATATCTGTGGATATCTGTGTTTATACTGTATATGTGTGTATGTATGCTGTATATCTGTGTTTATATATGTGTATATATGCTGTATATCTGTATATATATATATATATATATATATATATATACTGTATAAATGTGTGTATATATGCTGTATACCTGTGTGTATATCTGTGTATATATGCTGTATATCTGTGTGTATATATGGGCTTATTCACGGTTGAAAGTAATTTACGATTTTGCACTTCAATTAGGAGTAGTCAGGTATTACATGAAGGGTAGGCCCCACAAAACTTTTCTCTGGTGGGCCCTACGTACTCAAGTCCGACACTGGTTATGTCTGTGACAATAGCAAGTCATTGGAGGGGGGAAACACAGGAATTTATTTTCCTGCCGAGGGGCTTAATGGAAGTGGAGAGAGCTTGACTTCATAGTTGAGCCCCCCACCCCCTCCACAACTTTATAAACGAGCGGACAGGAGGATTAAAAGTAGTTTTATCTGCTAGCACCCATTTGTCAATGGGCACAACATAGAGCAGTGATGGCGAACCTTCTAGAGCCTCAGTGCCCTAACTTCAACCAAAAGCCACGTATTTATTGCAAAGTGCCAGCGCAGCAATTTAAGCAGTAATTTATTTCTCCTTGTTCATGATAACTTTCATTCATTCAGCCTTCTAAAGACACCAATGCAGTTGAAAGGAGGAGGGCAAATTCATCTATCATTGTAGGAAGATTCTGCAGGAAGATTCTTTGAGTTCTGTCTGGTGAACTTCATTCTGGGGTGATGGCCTGGGTGCCCACAGAAAGGGCTCCGAGTGCCACCTCTGGCACCAGTGCCATAGGTTCGCCATCACTGACATAGAGTTTGCCATAAACCATTTTGCTAATTTTATTCTGCATACCTGGTGACCGTTTAGCCATAGTGCAGGCGAAATGTCAGTAACCCTAGAGGGTCAGGCTGTAATGGTTGTAAGTCTATGGTATGTCAAAAGAATGAATGGGATACTACTGCAAGAGTCATATGTCACTCTTTTTAGTGGTACAGTGTAGCACAGACAAGAAAGAACAATGGGTAAAGAACATATATTTTTTTGTACAAATGACATCCATCTCAGGGAAGAGCACAGATTATAAAAATTGCTTGTTGTAGGTACATCTCCTTTTAGATCCATTTGATCAGTACAGGATGTGCTTTGTAACCCTGTGTGTGACTACAAGACATTATACTCTATAGTTCAGACTATCCAGCTGGTCGTAGTCACCTAGTACATGGTTTTATACTGCACTAAGCTCTTAAAATTAACAATGTAAAGTAATAAAATTGAATAAAACATATTTTATCTCTGTATTGGGTAAAAAGTGTAAAGCCAAGACTCAGCATGGAAGAGAGGAGATAAAGCCTTCATCCAGTGAAGATACATACAACATTAGCACCCAGCAATCTAGATAGACAGATTTCATCAGGACTTACTGACATTTATGGTAAGGTATAGGCCGTCTTTTATTCATCATTTATACATGTTGGATTGTGCAGTGACTAACAGATGTCACTCTATGGGATTCCTTGTGGATTTCATGCTGTAAGATTTTTGGCTTATCCCACCCGGCGGTGGCTCTTTGTTGTTCTCTCACTTGAGATTTCATTTTTTTAAGTCAATGCAGAATAAATCAGGAGACGTTATAATAGTTTTGTGAAGTGTGGATGTCATTGAACAGTATCATTATCTTTAATGAGAGATCTTTACCGAGTATTGATATGAAATCATACTGTATATTGTTTGTGTTTTGTCTTAGTACAGAATAGATTCTTTGTATTTCAAGCATTTCATATTAGATTTGTAAGGCTGTATGACTCAGGCTGTCTGCTCTTATTCCCTGATGTATGGAGCTTGTTTCAAGGAAACTGTTGATTTATTAAACACAGTTAGAGGGCTGTATGCCAGTTCTGTGCCAGCTATTAAATCTTGCCACTTGTGACAAGCTGCATGGTCTATGCTATCTACCTTCTCTAAATGGTGAGCAAATGAATCTACTGCTGCATGAGAAGGATGGGAGGATTTATCAGGCACCATTCTGGATATATATAGTGCCTGATATATATATATACACGCACACACATATATACCATTGCCTTGCATTAAATTGTGCCAGTGCTGTCCCACTCCATGGCTTGTAAGCCAGAAAACTGGCATACAAGTACAGGGGGTCCCCTATATAAGAACACCCGACTTACAGACGACCCCTAGTTACAAATGGACCTCTGGTAATTGGTAATTTACTGTACTTTAGCCTTAGGCTAAAGTACAAATTCAACTTAAGAACAAACCTGCAGAACCTATCTTGTATGTAACCCAAGGACTGCCTGTACTGATAAATCCACCTCATTGTGTGTTCGGTATAATGCAGCAGAGATTAATTCATGTTTAGCATAGCATTAAAGGGGTTGTCTGGAGGTTTAAAAAGAAGTCTTTCTTCCAAAAAACGCTCCAAACCTTACAATGGGTAGTGTGTGGTAATGCAACTGAACTGACGGAACTGAAATACCAGCCCACACCGAGGTCAGGTGCGACATTGTTTTTGGAAGAAAGCAGCCATGTTTATGAACATCTGGACAACGCCTTTAAGATATGCTATAAATACCGTATATACTCGAGTATAAGCCGACCCGAGTATAAGCCGAGACCCCTAATTTCAATACAAAAAACTGGGAAAACCTATTGACTCAAGTATAAGCCGAGGGTGGGAAATGCATTGGTTACAGCCTCCCAGTATATAGTCTGCTAGCCCCTGTAGCATACAGCCTGCCCAACTCCTGTAGCATACAGCCTGCCCAGCCCCTGTAGTAGGAAAAAAATAACACTGTACTCATCTTTCCGATGTCCCCCATAGGTCCTCTTCTGTCTCAGACTGTCTCAGACAGAAGAGGACCTATGGGTGACGTCAGAAAGGTGAGTTTTGTCTTTATGTTTTTAGTTGACTCGAGTATAAGCCGAGTTAGGGTTTTTGAGCACAAATTTTGTGCTGAAAAACTAGGCTTATACTCGAGTATATAAGGTATGTTATGTGAGGGTTTTTTTCTCTATGATCTCCAAAACGGTCCCAGCGGTGACCTACCCACCATTCTGTTAGAAGACATAATTGCTGAATCGAGGTGGAGATGTGGTAAAACCTCTTCTGAAAGTTTTCCATGCAGGACTATGTACAGCAGCAGATAACATTATGTTACGTATCCTGATACTTTACACGATACAAAATCCCATGTGGTGTATCTATAGCTACATAATACAGTCTAGTCAAGGTTATAGGTGTTACTGGAAAATAAATCATTACATTAAATGCCAACAATAAGTATGTAATTGGAGTAATAATACTAATATTAAACATAATGTATTTTCAGGAAATTACATTTTGTTTAAATTGGGTATTTATTAATAATGTTTTATGAATTTTCAGTTTTTATTGTGGCTTTCACTCAGAGCAGGCATATTAGGGTTAAACATCCAAAGGTCTTTTAACTCACATCTCTTGTTTTGCTGTATATCCAGGGATGTCTCATTATCATTAGAGGGTTGGGCGACTTAATGACTGCTTTATTATATTGCTGGAATCCTGGATAATGTCAATAGTCTACTCTATATACAAAGTTAATGCTCTGCATGCAACTTTATGGGGGAGGGTATGTACTCCATCACTTCCCTGAGACTGTAAAAAGGTTTCTCTGTCAATTGACTGCCATTCATCTCAGCTGATATACTGTAAGGTGCACAAATCCTTCTGAGCTGACTATACGGAAAATACAGGAAGGAGAAGACTGTCGCCAATATGGCTACACCTAGAGAAGGTTTCATGAATAAAGCATAAATATATAAGCACGCTATAAAAGCTCAAACATATTTATCATGCAAATACTTAAATACTGTATATTATAAAAGTGAAGATTTTATAGCTCATAGTACAGTAGCGTTCCCTCGCTGTCCCTGGTGCTGAAATAGTCAACAGACACATAAGACAAAGGGGCATGGAGTGAGTGTTTTTTCTTTGGGTAGTTTCTTGCTTCCTTTCTCATTTTGCCTAGAAGTAGGTATGAACATTACATATCAATGACTAAATCTTGCCAGGTACAATGTATTTAGAGACAGACATATATACTGTAACCTTTTTGCATCAGGGTTCAGACTGGTATCTCTAGGTTGTGTATTTGCTGTGTACATCTTTGTTATTCCAACATATAAAAGACTTATCTACATGAAGTATGAGAAGTAATAGAAACCCAAAAGACTTGAACTCAATCTAACCAGCAGAGCCAGCTGAGGACCTTTTGGTCATTCTGAGACCATAGACATGGACGTTTTTGATCCAGCTTTTGCCTAAATCCACTATCACTATTTCTCCCACATGCCAGGGGAAACTGATAGGTAGGTTCACTCTATCATGGAACCCCATAGCAACAATATGGTTTTCCCACCCCCCACCTAAAAAAACCAATGCCCCCTTATGAATTTAGATATAGCACCCACTCATTTAGTTCCTCCCCAATTAAGGGCCCTATTAATGAGTTTGGATACAATTCATTGCAATACAGGGCCCCACCGAATTAATTTATAATGCAGTGTCCCCATTGACAGGGGCAAGTAATAAAGTAATAAAACATACCTCCCATCAATCCCACACCATACTGGTGGCCACCTGTGTGGTCGGGCTCTGCAGCCCAAGCTTCTGTGCAATGACGAAGCCAGCCAATGGCGACGCATAAGTCATAGAGAGCAGCATGTACACAGACATTCCCTGCTGTGGGAATGGTATTCACGTAATCGACTAATTCCCCTGCACCAATGGGCTACCGTGTGTTGAATATGTAACATTATAAAACTTATTACTTTGCCTAAATAAAACAGAGTTAATGTACAGATCTGTTATCAGAATCCCCTGTGAGTGATATTTCATTGATGGTTTTGTTACATTAGTGGGTATAAATTCATTTGTTTCTGCATGTAAACGTGACTTTAATACATCTCAGAGGTTAACTAGAATTCATCACCCGCTTGCTGAGAGACTTCTTCAGGCTCACTCGGTAGATTATTTTTTATTAATCTTTAATCAGACAGACTACTTAGATCCATCAGCTGGCTGCTGGAAGACATTTTGAAGTGTTTCTTTTCTTTTATTGTGATTATTAATGGTATAAACCTATTTTAATCACATTTCTAACGGTTTCTACAACCATTTTGCAAGTTTAGAATTTTATAAACCCTGGTAATATACTTACCAGGGTTCCTATCCCCGCCTTCTGAGCCCCATAGGCGAACAAGACAGGTTTCCTTATGTCCCCTCTGTTGTTCAATCTAGCAATTGAGCCCCTATCGTGCCTGCTTCTTCAATCGAATAACATTGAAGGTATAAATATTGGTCATCAGCAGGTGGTCTTTTGATATACTTGGCCCACCCAAGCAGAGATCCCCCCTCAGTCAGAGATATCCTGGTTAGATTTGGTTCCTATTCTTGATTCAAGGTGAAAATTTTTAAGTATGAAATGCACATTGCATAGGCCCTCCTCTAGCCCCTTAATGCCCCTGGGGATTCTAATTTCAGTTACAAGGTCATCCATTAGATATTTGGGGGTCCAAATATTTGGGGGTCTTCTCAGTCAGAGATATCCTGGTTGGATTTGGTTCCTATTCTGGATTCAATGTGAACATTTCAAAGTATGAAATGCACGATCTAGTGCCTAGGCCCTCCTCTAGCCCCTTAATGCCCCTGAGGATTACGATTTCAGTTACGAGGTCCTCCATTAGATATTTGGGGATCCAGATTGGGAGGACACCAGACACTGTATATAAACTTAATTATCCCCCCTTATTTTGTAAAATAACAGAAATTGAAAAAAAAATGGGAATCCTTTCTGTTGGCATTACTGGCGAGGTGTCATTAACGCCCTTCACTCAGCTTTCTCTCCCTTTATCTGGAAATTGACATCCTAGATTAGCACTATGAAAGCTTCAACTCCCCAAGACAAAGGCTGGGTGAATTTCCCTGATATACGAAAGTATAACCTGGACTGCCTACTCAGACATATATTGGATTGGCTCAGAGGCAGATCTCATTATTCCAACTTTACTTTAGAGGAAGTGCAAAATCACTATGTGGCCTATTACACACCCGTCTTAGGGCCTTACCTAAGAATTTACAACAGACTTTACTTCTTACTGATACAGTAGCCACATGGAAAGCATGTAGGAAACGCTTAGGCTTATCATTTTTAGCGAGCAAACATATCCCTTTATGGGACCACCTATAGTTCCCCTGGGCAAGGAAAACATAGGGGCATATTTATCATACACTGGCGCTCGTGCGCCAGCGTATGTTAGCCCCGCCGCTGCATATTCGCAGCGGGATACATCAAGAGGCTTCCGCCTCTCAATGTATCGGGGCAGCCGGCTGCGCAGCGTTTATCCTACGTCATATGTGAAAAGTCGCCGGCAGCAGCGAGTGCGCCGGCACGGTGCGTTACTGTACTCCGCTCGGCCGGCCACGCGCCCCTTCACGCCCCACTGGCATGAAGGTGGCGGATCGGGGCAAATAATCGCAAGTGCCAGCAATAAGCTAGCATTTGGGATTATCTCACTGGCGTGGCGCAGAGGTCCTGATAAATATGCCCCATAATGTTTAGAATGTGGAAATCCAAAGGGGTCCAGATAGCCGGACACCTATTCTATAACGGAAGCCAGATACATGACATTTCAGGAATTGAGAGACAAACATAACTTATCGCCAGGGCATTATTTAGTTTTCTGCCAACTTAAAAGCTTCTTAAATGGATAATCATATACAGTCCAGAACATTCTTCTGCTCAATTTCATCTCTGAATCCTAAGCTGAGAGAGAACCAAACAAAACAGTTTGATACTCTTTTTTCAGCTTTGTAAAAGGTACTAAAAACACAAGATCTCTCCTCTCAAATACTAGATGGCTGGCTATGGTTAAGAACAGCTATTATAAGTGAAAAGTGGAGGGATAGCCACAGGGCAGATGCATCCACAGGGCAATCTTTGCTTTAATATGTGCCATGCCCAATACTGATCTTTACCATGAGATATGGTCCTGTCCACAAACCCAAATCTTGTGGAATCAGATAATTACACAAGTACACTTTAAACTCCAGGTCAACATTGCATTGGGTGATATTCCCTCCTCTGGGTACGTGCACAGAACAGTAGACAAACAGACAGACAAACAAAGAGAGAAGACAGCTAGGCCAAGTAAGACAACCCAAGTCAGAATCAAGATGGTGGTGTGTTACATAATCATAAGGTGGAAAAATGGTCAGCAATACCAATAGAAGTATATAGGATCCAAAAATAAATCATACTTCGTAATACTCAATACATTATAAACATTATACAAACTTTATTAATCGGCCATCAAGAAAACAAGGTTAAAAACATACATTTAAAACCACAAAAAGATGTGGCGATGGTCAATAGTATTACAGTACATGATAAATAAAGTATCAAACACACAACAGTATATACAATTTGGCTGTAACCAGTTGTATTACCCACCAGGGTGTTGCATGTAGCCAAAATAGTTTGAACCAGTAAAATAAGACCACCGCCACAGCACCCCAAAAAATGGGGAAAATGGAAAAATGGTCAGGTCCAGGCAAATATCAGAATCACAGCAGAGTAACACAGAATTAGACAGCCCATAAAAAATTGTAGTAAAAGACTGCACATCACTCCATTTGGTGTGCAAGAGGGTGCTCAATTAGGATACCAGTCCATTAAGTATAATAATAACATAATAATATAATATCATATAATGTATAATAATAAAACACTTGGCACTCCATTTGATGATGCAAAAACACAGAATTTTACTGGTCTATAAAGTATGACAATCCAAATTCATGTAACGTTTCAGTCTTTACAGACATGGATTGCACGGTGTGGAAGAGGATGATGATGAGCCAGTTGGAAAAGCAGTTGGAAAAGCAGGAAGTACTGCCGAGGAGGCTTTTCTTTGGCTGCGCTGTCTTGGTTCTGAAGCTGGAGCTACTGCGTATGCGCAGAACCCCACTTCGCAGACGAGTGCACGCAGCACCAGGAGCTGTGTGCTGAAGATGCATTGGTAGATGGAACTCAAGAGGCTACTGGGGCTAGGAGTAGCCACACCATGTAGCCTCAGCTCCGGCTACTCCACACCCCAGTATTTTCTTTAGGAAATATGAATATTGGGGGGAATTAAAATTTAGAAAAGTTATGGGCCACAAAAGAATTAACCCTAAAAAGGGCTATACTACTATACATTAGAGGAACCTGCCACCAGATCTACCTTAATAATCTACAGAGCTACTCTTGCAGCAGTTCTGACACCAAGTTATATTAATTTTCAACATCGAACTGTATAAAAATGACATTAAGGTTGCTTGGTCTCAGTTTTGATTCTAAATATTAGACAGGATTGGTAAATATCCCCCTGGGATCCCAACCTGGGGTGTAATTAGGAGAGCTTGGGCCCTGTAGCAGATTTGTGCATAGGGCTCCCCTTCCCCTTAAAAAAAATATACATATTTGTACAGACTCAATTATATAATCACATACATTTACTAGCTCATATACACACATTTATACACATTTATATTATATACACAAACATAAAGTTCTACACTTATACTCACTTTTATTTATATTGAAAACAACAACTACCTCTCACCAGAGAGGAGAAAGAAGGATCGACTAGAAGGATGCATATTCAACAACAACAAAATCTTTATTAGTAACAACAATGCTCAAAATTTAAAAAGCATTAAAAATACAAGTGGTGAAGTACAAAAAGAGAAAACCGGGCCGACCCGGACAGGGCAAAGTTGTAAAGAGGTAACTCTTATCGTGGTAAGAAACTGGACCAAATACGCCAAATGCATTGGCAGTTAAGCTGCAGAGATTTTTTGTTTGTATTAGCGGAGTGGTGGTGATGTACCAACCACTCTGAACCATATGATATATAAAGGGTATATTTCCCTGTGCCTGGGTAAAGCAACCTGTGGCTTCAGGGAGGAGGGAATTATGCAACTGTCAGCTCTTACCCGACAGTGGGAGATGTGAGGTGTCTTTGCCACTGTCCGGGAGGGTCCGCGTCCCCGACGTACATTTCGGCTCAGAGTGACCCTTCGTCTGGGGGTGGCGTCCTCCCGCACTGGGGCCGGTATATAACAAAGATATGGACCAATGAGCGTTCCCGAAACAGCACATGTGATCGTGGGTCACGTGATGTGTGAGATCACGACTAACAAAGTCACGTGACTCGGTATCGCGAGATTACACGGGCTGCATCGGAGTCTGGCAGAAGATAGGTGAAATCTAATAAAAAATAGCGATCTGTGGGCGCATGCGTGAAGAGCGCCACCGAGCCAAGTCTGTCTTTACCAGGTATTGCATGGAACCTGCATTTACCAGATGAGGGTAATCATGGTTTGAGATACTTTTAGGGGTATATACCTTATGCAAACTAAAGGGGGAAGGAGGGATTATGTGTGCAGGAATAAAAATATAATTAATTAAATACATCGTGTTTGATGAAGTAAGTGTGTGGGTAGGCATACACCTACCTAAATTAAGATACTCTATAAAGTGACATGTGCATATTGTATACAACTATTACAAATATTGCAATTATATAATAAGTCCGTTAAACATATTATTAATAAAGTGACATATGCATATACAAAATATATTACGAATACATATATATACAAATACACGGTGTGTCAGATCAACATATATATACAAATGACAAAAATACATTGTGTAAAAATACATAATATAAAAAAAATATATATATGATATATATATATAATCATTTATCTCCATAACATCATATATTTAGGTACACCAATACCATACTGGAGAGATGCTGTTGTACTCCCCAAATAGGTGGTTGGAATCAATGCATCGTATTAACCATTTTATGCAGGATGTGACAATTAGGTGAACCGCGATATATGTGAGACATCATAGTGAAGGACAAGGTGAGTTAGGGTGTGAATGGTGAGGGAGTGAGGGATTGAAAGTGAGGAAGGTACACATAAACGCTCGTAAATAATTACATTGAATGGCTGAAACCATGACCACGTATACAATATATCGCACATTATTACAAATGTGTGAAAAAATTTTTTTTCTGGAATTAAACAGCACAATAGTCAAGCATAATTACGTCAACAATGCATAAAGTACGTATGTTAACAATCCAGGAACCTGGAAAAGAGACATATTAGTATACAAGACAGATTTGAACATCTACTTTAGTTAAAACACAGTCAGTGGATGTGAATAGAGATGAGCGAACACTAAAATGCTCGGGTACTCGTTATTCGAGACAAACTTTTCCCGATGCTCGAGTGCTCGTCTCGAATAACGAACCCCATTGAAGTCAATGGGAGACTCGAGCATTTTTCAAGGGGACCAAGGCTCTGCAAAGGGAAGCTTGGCCAAACACCTGGGAACCTCAGAAAAGGATGGAAACACCACGGAAATGGACAGGAAACAGCAGGGGCAGCATGCATGGATGCCTCTGAGGCTGCCTAATCGCACCATTATGCCAAAATTATGGGCAACAGCATGGCCATGACAGAGTGACAGAATGAAGCTAGATAGCATCTAAAACATCCAATAATTGACCCTGACACTATAGGGGACGGCATGCAGAGGCAGCGGCAGCAGGCTAGAGAGTGGCATGGCGACATACCCTAATTGGACTCAGGCTTCAAACCAATGGGTGTCAGAGAGGAACCAAAGGAGGTGAGCAAGAAGCGCTCAAATAATATCGGTACATGATAAAAGTTTGCCAGTATATTTTGTGGATTACACAGCAGGGTGGCGACAAAGTTAACATGGAAGCCATGAAAACAACCCAAAATTCTGCCTGACACAGCTCGTTTGATAAGGGGACCATGTATGCTTACAGTTCATGCCAGTCGCTGCACTGGCTGCCAGTCTCCTTTCGAATACAGTTTAAAATAATAATAACCCTCATCCATAAAGCTCTGTATAATGCTGCACCCCCCTACCTCTCCTCTCTTATCTCAGTCTATCGCCCAACCCGTGCTCTTAGATCCGCCAGTGATCTTAGATTAACCTCTACCCTAGTGCGGACCTCCCACTCGCGTCTCCAAGACTTCTCTAGAGCTGCACCAATTCTATGGAATGCTCTGCCCCGGACTATCAGACTAATACCTAACCTCCAAAGTTTCAAACGTGCTCTTAAAACCCATTTCTTTAGGCAAGCCTATAACACTCATTAACTGCATGAAGTTTTAACTCTTCTACTAACCCGTCCTGTGTCGTCCTCCCATCTGTTATCCAGCAACCAACAGGCACCAGACTTCTCTGCAGTCCCATTCACCCTGGACCTGGTATATAAGATGACGGCTGAGTGGTTCAAGCGACAGCAATTCCATTTATTATATTTTTTTCTATTCCCTAAGAAGAATGGCTTGACCATTAAATATTCTTTTACCTCGTGTTACCCCATCATCTTCATAAACCGTAAGCTCTGGCGAGCAGGGACCTCACTCCTGTTGTTCCATACAAATGTTGTGCTCTGTTACATTACATTTGTATTTGTTTCCTATGATTTGTAAAGCGCTACAGAATATGATGACGCTATATAAATAAAGATTATTATTATTATTATTATGGAGGCAGTGAACTAGTAGTAGATTAAAGGTGCTGCAACTATGTTAGTTGGATCTTGGGATGGAGCTGGCGCTCTGCAGCCAGACGAGCTTTCGCCAATCCAAGCCCCTGTCTCTAGGCTACTCACCAAACAGCACTTCTAAGAACCTTTTGTATAAGATCAAGTGTAGTAGCGTTCTTATAAGTTTAGGATATGGCGGGTGAGGGGAATGTAAACAGATGCGCAAGAAGCGCTGAAATAATATCCCTAAATGGTAAAAGTTTGCCAGTATATTTTGTGGATAACACAGCAGGGTGGCGACAAAGTTAACAACTTTGATGTGGAATCCATGAAAACAACCCAAATTTCTGCCTGACACACCTCGTTTGATAAAGGGACGATGTATGGAGGCAGCTATATGGACGACTTTTGGAGGTAGCAATGGAGACAACGTGTGGAGGCTGCTATGGAGACAATTTAATTTGGATAGTGCCTGTATGTGGCAGTCCCAAACATTTTTCAAACCAGAGGAGCAGGTAGGTGGCCCTCCAGTAAAATGGAATAGATTGAGTGCCTGTATGTGGCAGTCCCAAAAATTTTTTAAAACAGAGGACCGGGTAGGTGGCCCTCCAGAAAAATGGAATAGATTGAGTGCCTGTATGTGGCACTCACAAAAATTGTTTCAAACAGAGGACCGGGTAGGTGGCCCTCCAGAAAAATTAAATGCATGAAGTACTATAGCAAGAGCCAGTGGGCCCTGTCAAAAAATAGCCATTTTCCTCTGCTTTACTGTACAAAGAGGAGGAGAAGGAGGAAAATGAGGAGGAGGAGGAGTGGATCAATTATTCAGGTTGAGCTTCCTTCACCTGGTGGAGATTGGAAATTCTGAGAAATCCAGCCTTTATTCATTTTAATAAGCGTCAGCCTGTCAGCGCTGTCAGTCGACAGGCGTGTACGCTTATCGGTGATGATGCCACCAGCTGCACTGAAAACCCGCTCGGACAAGACGCTAGCGGCAGGGCAGGCAAGAACCTCCAAGGCGTACAGCGCCAGTTCGTGCCACATGTCCAGCTTTGAAACCCAGTAGTTGTAGGGAGCTGTGTGATCATTTAGGACGATGGTATGGTCAGCTACGTACTCCCTCACCATCTTTCTGTAAAGATCAGCCCTACTCTGCCGAGACTGGGGACAGGTGACAGTGTCTTGCTGGGGTGACATAAAGCTGGCAAAAGCCTTGTAAAGCGTACCCTTGCCAGTGCTGGACAAGCTGCCTGCTCGCCTACTCTCCCTCGCTACTTGTCCCGCAGAACTACGCACTCTGCCGCTAGCGCTGTCAGAAGGGAAATACTGTTTCAGCTTGTGCACCAGGGCCTGCTGGTATTCATGCATTCTCACACTCCTTTCCTCTGCAGGGATGAGAGTGGAAAGATTTTGCTTGTACCGTGGGTCCAGGAGAGTGAACACCCAGTAATCGGTGCTGGAATAAATTCTTTGAACGCGAGGGTCACGGGATAGGCAGCCTAGCATGAAATCTGCCATATGCGCCAGAGTACCAACGCGTAAGAATTCACTCCCCTCACTGGCCTGACTGTCCATTTCCTCCTCCTCCAACTCCTCCAACTCCTCTTCTTCTGCCCATACACGCTGAACAGTGAAGGACTCAACAATGGTCCCCTCTTGTGTCTCGCCAACATTCTCCTCCTCTTCCTCCTCATCCTCCTCCACCTCCACCTCCTCCGATATGCGCTGAGAAACAGACCTGAGGGTGCTTTGGCTATCAACAAGGGAATATTCTTCCCCTGTCTCTTGTGACGAGCGCAAAGCTTCCGACTTCATGCTGACCAGAGAGTTTTTCAACAGGCCAAGCAGCGGGATGGTGAGGCTGATGATGGCGGCATCGCCACTGACCATCTGTGTTGACTCCTCAAAGTTACTCAGCACCTGACAGATATCAGACATCCACGTCCACTCCTCATTGTAGACTTGAGGAAGCTGACTGACCTGACTACCAGTTCTGGTGGAAGTTGACATCTGGCAGTCTACAATCGCTCTGCGCTGCTGGTAAACTCTGGATAACATGGTCAGTGTTGAATTCCACCTCGTGGGCACGTCGCACAACAGTCGGTGAGCGGGCAGTTGGAGGCGGCGCTGCGCTGCCCTGAGAGTGGCAGCATCTGGGCTGGACTTCCTGAAATGCGCACAGATGCGGCGCACCTTCGTGAGCAAATCAGACAGATTGGGGTATGTCTTGAGGAAACGCTGAACTATCAGATTTAACACATGGGCCAGGCATGGCACATGTGTCAGTCTGCCGAGTTGCAGAGCCGCCACCAGGTTACGGCCGTTGTCACACACAACCATTCCCGGCTTGAGGTTCAGCGGTGCCAGCCACAGATCAGTCTGCGCCGTGATGCCCTGTAATAGCTCTTGGGCGGTGTGCCTTTTGTCGCCTAGGCTCAGCAGTTTGAGCACCGCCTGCTGTCGCTTAGCGACGGCACTGCTGCTGTGCCTAGAGCTACCGACTGATGGCGCCGTGCCCACGGATGGTAGTTCGGAGGAGGAGGTGGAGGAGGGGTGGGAGGAGGAGG